>NC_138867.1:3345000-4545000 GCF_965194805.1 Balaenoptera borealis
GAGGGGAGGGGGAGGGAGAGTGGGAGGGGTGGACTGCCACGTCCAGACAGGGAGCCTGCCTTCCTTGGTGCCCCGCCTAAGACCAGCCTCTGTGTCATACTTTGGGGGTCAGAGAGTTTTCACCTTAACCATTTACTCTTATCCCCTCAACACTGCTGAAGGATATGGAGTGGGTATCAATCATTTCTAGGTGAGAAGAATGAAGCTCGGGGGGAGGGACAGCTGGCCTTCAGTCACACGGTCAGCTCAGGGCAAAATTAGCTCCAGCACGCAGCCCACGCTCCCACAGGCCTGATTTGTTTTGTTTTGTTTTATCCACTTCAGATGTCAATCCCCATTCATATTTAGATACAAAGTTTGGAAAGACTAGAAAGAAAAATTTAAAAAGCACAAGAGGAGTGGAATCATTCATATTTAAAAAATAAGAAGTTGAGCTTGCATTGAAAGGTGGAGGGTGACCCCAGCTTCCGCCCGTGCCAGCCACGTGGATGAAGTAAATCCCACCTACCCAGCCGTCCTCACCCCTGCAAGGAAGGGAGGGGCCCTCCGTTGGGAGCCGTGTATTACAAAAACACCTCGCCTGTGCACAGAATCCAGAGTGTGATTAGCACAAAAGGTAAATGATGTTTTAAAAGAGGGTCAAGAAAAGATAAATTCTGCCCCTTCAGTCCAAGTGTTCCCTAAATGCATGGATGGGGAATGAAGAGGGTGAGGACAGAAAAGGTGAACGAGGTGGTACCAACCTGAGAAGCGTGAGCGCGAACAAGAGGAGGGGCTGAGACGAGGGCAGGAAGAAAAAAGACAGGAAAGAGCAAAAGAGGAAAATAATGTGTGTGAACAAGCGTGGAGATTCTTCGCTTTCCAGACGAGCAGTGGTTTTAAGGTGTAGGTACCGGACAGGTGAGAGAGACGCCGATAACACAATCCATTCCTTGCTGGGAAACGTGGGGAAAGCACATGGCCTGTCAGCCAGAAACAGGGGCAGACCTCGATCAGGTGCAGCAGCGAGGTTCTCCACCACGAGATGAGTACAAGTCACCCATTCTCTGCTCTTCCATGGATCGCTAATCAATCAGCAAACGTTGAGCTGTCCTTTCAGCACGAGTGCACTGCTGTAAGTTTATCAGGAGCTCAAGAACCCAGGAAGCTAGAACCTCTGCCTTCTCAAGCTGGGAAGAAGCATGAGCCCTCACTGCACTCCTGCAGGAAACAAGACTGAGTTGAAATACATGGGATGGAGGCAGGAATCAGCAGAATTTGATGAACAAAGAAAGGAAGGCACTGCCATCTGGAGCATCCAAAGACATCCCAGGATGGGAGTTGGATGCTGGCTGAGAAGATGGACCCTGTTTGGCCAAACTCTGAGAAGCCTTTGGACTTTGTGCTTCATCTTTTCTTCTGGACGGTGAGAGTCTGCTAGGCTGCTGATGCCCAAACATTCTTCATGGGTGGCTTTGCTTTTGCTCACAAGCCTTAAGTTTTAAGGTTCTTGAAATTCTATGTTTAAATGTTCCCTGTATAATTCTACCAGGTAGATAAAGTCACTTATTATAGAAAAGTTGCTTTGGTTTGGGGGTAGAAGTCTGATTTCAGAAATTACCTCTTCTGCTGTAAATTGTATAAACTTGACTCCTGGGACTAGACTAGAGTCCAAATTCTGGGTTTTTTTCTTCACGTGGGTAAGATTGCAAGTACTCTGACACGTATAGTCCTGCCTCAGATGAATGGGCCCTGCACTGCTCCTCGTAGTAAAGATGCATTGAATCTACTCATTAGGACCATTTTTCCCAAGATGAGGCCAAGATCCAGAGGCCGAGGTCCCCTCCCTTCCTGGCTCCCCACCCCCTCTCCCCTGCATCTCCTTCTTAGGGGTCTTTGATTTCAAAGCCAGCTCTGCTCATCAAAGAAAGAGGGAGGGAGCATGGCCCAGAGCAGCTAACTACTCAGGACCCTCTTCCCCCATATACCCGGATCTCACATGTTCCCCTTTAGTTTCTCCCATATAAAAGAATAATAGAGAAAAAATGATTAAAGTATATTCTGGATAAAAGAGGTATAGACATGTCTCACTCCATCATTCCTCACACATTCTGAGTCTTCATTCCCGTAGAGTTTGTCTAACGGAAAGGAAAACACCCACAATACTACAGGATGTAATCGACAGCCATATCATGATTTTGTTTCCACATACCCAGTGTGGAGAGTTAGAATATAAATAGCATGAGAAAGTCCATTAGAATAATTTACTCTTCATCATGAATTATAAATGACATGATGTACTGTTGATACATGTCCAATTTAAACTTAAAATTTAGCCCTGTAAATTGGTTATTGAGTGATAAAGGCATGGCTATTTTTCTTGGGGCTGGTGTTGGGCTCTGCCTGGGTTTCACCTCTTATTTGGTCGTCTGGGCTGGGTGAGAGCCCCGTGTGCCGGCAGCCCCGAGACGCACGCGCTGTCAGGCCTGCTGGTGGATGGCCGAGGGGAGATCAGGCCATGTTTCCTCCCTGAATCCAAATTAGTCTCGCAGCTGGAGAGGCATCAGTGGCTGATAATGGCCTAACAATCTGCAGCACTAACAGATATGACCTCGGCAGCAGTGACAGGAATGCGAAATGCAGTCTCATCTCCACCCGGAGCTGGGCCGAGCTCGCACGCTGCCATGGGAGCTTGGAGCTGACTCGAAGAAGAAAAAGTCCTAAAATGAAAAGAATAAGGCAAATCCATGTGTGGCTAGTTGCACAACACCCTCTTTGTGGCACAATAGCCTATTCTCCTCCAGCACCCAAGAAAAGAAGTTTGTTTATAGGGATGCTTAAAACGACGGTGGACTTTGCCATGTGGGTTGTTCATTAAAGGAGGAATCGTGGGTCTGTTCATCCCTCGACATGGTTTCAAACCAAATTGTCTTGTCTGTGCACCTCTGATGCCCGAGGAAAGAGACGTGAACCATCGCAGCGCATGGCCAGTGTGGAGACCTCCTCCACCCCCAGCTGAAGACCAGTAGCCTCAGGGGGCATTTCCCTTCTGTGTTGTATTTGGAAAATCTTTCTTTACCCGAAGTTCACGTGTCCATGGGTTGCTCAGTTACCATGCAGTCAACAGGGGCTGGGCATCTACCCAGCGCACTGGGCTGGAGACAAAAAGGAACCCGTGAGGAGCTCCATCCGCCAGCCAGAGAAGGACACAGGGATCTGGAGGGTGGTGCCGGGTAGTAGGAATTGGACAGAGGGACCCTCTGCAGGAATGTGGCTAGATGACCTACAGCCCTGCCCTTGGCTTGGGAAAGTCTTCTGCTCTGGGTTCAGATGAACTTTCCCCTCCTCTAAGGAAATAACAGCACTAGGTCTACTTCACCTTTATGGGACAACAACAGGTATTCCTGTCTTAAACAAATGAAATTGTGCAATATACCAGTTGCGTGTGGACCGTCCAGCCACTGAGATCTGAGCCAGGACTCCGGGAAGTGAAAGCCCTTCCCAGCCCAGCCTGTGCTGTGAGACCCTGTTACCCACACAGGCAGGATTGACCCCACTGATCTTCAGGGTCTTGGACTCCGAAAAAATGCAGAGCATGTAATAAAACCTTTAAAAAAGGGGCCTTCTCTGATGGAGAAGTTATATCTAATGCTGGACAATGGTGATGCTTTGGGAAACATAAAACAATCAGAGAAGAAATTAATTGTGCTTTTGCACAATTGCCTACTTTCAAAGGCAACTCTAATGGTTTCTACATGGAGCAATGATATTGACGCATAAAAGATCTACTGATTTTAATTTCATCTTGAAAAACATATGAATGCAAAATATATTTGTGAAATGCAAACGTATTTTACCATAAAGAACAGACAATCTAAGTGCGTGTGTCCAGCGCGAGGCCAGGGGGCAGAGGCGCCATCAGGATGGATGAGGGGCTGCCCCAGCTTCTGTCCGAGGTGGATGCAGCCACGTACAACACATGCACACACACATTTACACACTCTCTTACACACTCAGACACACACAGGAGAAGGTAGTCTGCCTGCTCACCGGACTCTTCCTATGATATCCGCAAAATGAAGGGCCCACAAAGGCCAATCACAAAATACTGGGAGGGATTTTGTTTGCTTTTTTGCCTTTTTAAAAAGTTACAATTTCAATCTGAGTTGATTTCAACTGATCCTAATCATACAGAGACTTCTCTTTCTCCAGCTCCACGTGGGAGGCTGGGGACTGCTCTCTTCTGACCCAACCTCAGTGGTTTGCTTCCTTGCCTTCCGCCCCCTAGAATACATTTCAGTGGATTTTCAAGACCAGAAAATAGATGCTTTAAAATCCTACCCCAGAAACAGGATCGATTACGCTGAGAAGGGCATTTGAAAGATAGGAGCCGGTAGCTCAGAAATAAAGGCTATTAGAAGTAGGAAAAATACAAAACTAGGTAGAGACGACAGGGAGTAACAGGATTGGAGTCAAGGGTGTTCTGAATGAAGGAGACCCCACAGAGACCCCGAGACTTGATTTTAAGCTCTGAGAGACAAGCCACGCCCTTGGCGGGAGGTGGGAGGAACTGGGCTGAGGCTGTGTCCACCCCACACCCGTCCATGCTCTGAAGGCCTATGGCTCAGGCTCACCCCCTCAGAAATACTCTCCCAAGTGCCGCCTCCTCGCCCACCCTCCCCTCTGAGCTTCTCCCTCCTTGAGTGTTTGCATCGCAACCATTTCCATGCAAGTGTGTCCATCACATATTCTGCTCTAAGGATTCATGGTTGTCTATGGCTGGTTTTCCCAACTTTGGAGGCTGAGAGGCCTTTTGCATTCACCCTGGAGCCTAGCATCATGTTGGACCGATAACACTGCATCAGTGGAGTGGCCAGGATGACCTGTGTGTTTATTTCTCTCCGTTTACTTACATACTTACCATCTCCGTCCATGAGGTGGACACTCACTTTTTGACTTAAAGAATGAAATCTCTGCTCTTTGGTGGGTTCTTCTCTCTCCACCCGCATGCTACCTGGCGGTTCAGCCATGCCTGCTGGGCACACGGAGTGGACAAAGGGGAAGATCGCATAGTTGGACACCGTGGATCCAGAGGCGGTGAACAAACATCTCCCTGAGCAACAAAATACAAAGTAACTATAAGGGACTAAAAATAACTGTGTGCATGCGCAGTTGGGGCAAATTCTGGACAACAAAATACAAAATGACCAAAAAAACACAACTGCCACTTCGGAAGATCTGGGAGCAAAAGCAGGGCACTGACCATGCCCCCTGAACTCAACACCACCAAGGGGGTGGGCAGATCACCTAAGCCATCCCTCTGGCCCAAACCCTGGACCCACCCCTACCCTCCCCCCATATAAGGAACCAGCTTGCACTGCCCCCATCCCCGGTCAGGGAACAAACATGCGAACCTGTTACTTGTTTTCATTTTCTCCTGCGGCCCCAGGGGCCACAAAAAAGCCTTGCCTACATTTCTTAACTGGCCTCTTATCAATTTCTATTAATTGGGGAACGCCAAGAACCCTTGTCGGTATCAGGAAGCGCCTCTGTGCTTAGGGGCACCGGCACCGTGCACTTCTCATCAACACCCCATCAAAGCCCCTCTCAGTGGAGCGTCTGTCCACACCCACCGTGGTCCGGGATGTACTGATTTCCTTAAAGCTTACTATTGAATATGCACCTTGGATTTTTTCTCTCTTTTCCACTCATTTCAGTAGGGCACAGTGAGACGTCATCAGATACTTGGGGGAAAGCTAGCCTGAGTTTGTAAAAATCTAAGAGTCTAATTTGAGACACATCAGCCCCCTCTTTTGTAAAGATCATGCTGGGGTTAACTTCAGCTTCGGAGACCGGCTGATGTGAATTGAGAATGCAGCTCTGGTGCTTGCTTGCTGTGAGGCCTTGGTCAAATTAGCACACTCTTAAGACCTGGGCATTCTCAACTGTCAATGGAAATCACCACAGTACCTACTGAGCGGCATTCCTGTGATCACTGAGCAAAATGTATTCAAGTGCGACGTTCTTAGAACTTTGCGTAGCCCACTCAAAGGTATCAACACCTGCTATTTTTAGGAATAGTTCATGAGGATCTAAGTTTTTCAAATAGAAGTTCTACATACATTGGATTATTAACACATTTGAATTTAGAAGGTACAGGAGCATACCAAACCCATGTTGACATTCTTGGGGGACTATGGCTTCCAGTCAAACTTTATAGTCTATCAACCTTTATGTATAATGTGTATGTTATTTCATGGAAGCCTCATCACCTGCTCTGTGATCTGCATAGTTTAACCAGTCTCTAGATGAGGAAGCTGGGACAGAGGGGGCTAAAGTACTGCTGTGACCATTGGAGTTTGGGTGGGAACTCTGTCTCCAGGATCCTTCACACTTTTATTAGTCAGGATGCTCCAGAGAAATAGAGCCAATAGGCTCCAAAATATACCAATAGGATATATATACACGTATATGTATATTATACCACATTTCATATCAATATAGATCATATGAAGAGATTTATTGTACGGAATTAGCTCCTGTGATTACGGAGGCTGAGAGGTCCCCAGATATTCCATGTGTAAGCTGGAGACCAGGAGAGCCGGTGTAGCTCTGAGGCCAGGGGGCAGATGATATAAGGCCCCACCCAAGAACAGGAGAAGATGGATGTCCCAGCTCGGCCGTCAGGCAGAGAGCAAACTTGCCATTCCTTTACCTTCTGTTCTGTTCAGGCCCTCCGTGGATCAGACGAAGACCACCCAGACTGGGGAGGACCACCTGCTCACCCAGTCCATAAATTCAAATGCTCATCGCATCCAGAAACACCCTCCCAGACACACCCAGAATCACGCTAAGTCAATATCTGGGCCCCCATGATCCAGTCGAGTTGACCCATGGCATTCACCATCCCCCTGCAACACAATGAAATTCTCCTAGAAACCACTTTATCCTGAAATGTCTTCACATGTGGTTCAAAAGCAACCTTCGGGGCAACCAAGTCCCATCATGATGCCCACCTCAGTGGGCACCAAACACCATGAGAGTGAAAAAAAAAATCACACAGACTCAGGAAACTCAAGCCCAAGCATCATCCCCCTCCTTCCTCTGCGATTCCGGTCTGAACCCAGGATGACCATGCTTGGGTCCACGGGCCCCCGGCCTGTGGAAAATGATGTGGCTGGTCTCTCGTCACCCTGAGCCCCGCTCGTGCTTTCACCTTGATCTTATTAAACAAAGCATAAGGAGCTGATCGCACAGCAGAACGCAATTGGATGGCAAGAAGAGTTCACTCGTGTGAGGTAGATTAACCCCCATGAAGCATCACTCTTTAATTTGCCTCATTGTAAAATGTCATTGACTACATGGGTCTTTTTTTTTTTTTTTTTAATACTCAAGTCCTTTGGCCTGGATTTTTTTTTTTTTAATTTATTTATTTATTTTTGGCTGTGTTGGGTCTTCGTTTCTGTGCGAGGGCTTTCTCTAGTTGCAGCAAGCGGGGGCCACTCTTCATCGCGGTGCGTGGACCTCTCACTATCGCGGCCTCTCTTGTTGCGGAGCACAGGCTCCAGATGCACAGACTCAGTAGTTGTGGCTCACAGGCCTAGTTGCTCCACGGCATGTGGGATCCTCCCAGACCAGGGCTCGAACCCGTGTCCCCTGCATTGGCAGGCACATTCTCAACAACTGCGCCACCAGGGAAGCCCTACATGGGTCATTTTAATGTCTGAAATTTCTGACCTAACTATTAGCAGCCTTCCCGTGACCACAGGGAGAATTGACTGTCCATCGCACCAACACACAGTCCCTGTTCCCATCTGATAAAATGCACACCCACCACTCAGGTTTCCCAGTGTCGCCCGACTGTTCTGGGGTCTCCTTCTTCCATGACAGATAAGTGAATTCTATATCATTTTAGTGAATATTAGTTGCTATATCATCCAAATCTTTTATCCAAGTAAATGACGGCACCATCTAGACTTAACGGTTTTTCCCTTAATAAAATCACCTGATAATATCAATGTACCTAGGTCTTCATTATAGCTATTTTTGGAGCTACATGTGGCTTGTGAGATTGAAGTGAGAATTTTCGAAACTAACATTTTGTTTTCTTTTCTTTGCCAAAAGTATGTGTATTTCAGTAGCGGAATATAATCCATGAGACAAGTTGAATCGGGGGCTCTTCGTGGTACAAACTCTAGAATATTCTCTGTCCTGAATTCACTTATTTTACTTTGAAAGATCCTCAAGCAGCATCGTGGTTTGGATTGTATAGGGTTAGAGTTATAAGCTTTTGAGAATTGTGTGGGTTTGCGGACGTGGGTATACACAGGCGTTTTGGTAAGTGTGTTCCTTTTTCTTCCTCTGCATCTTTTTAAGGAATCCTAATGCTACCTTTTCTCAAACTATTTCCACATGCTGTACAAGTGACCTTTTGTCCAAAATCCCAATGTCCTCTTCTGTGAGAGGCAGAAGGATAGACTCCACCTCAAATCCTGGCTTCCCCACCTTACACAATGCCCTCAATCCAGCTTCCATGCCCAGGTCACCCTGAGCCATGAAACTGCAGGTCTGCTTTCCAGCCCAAGGCTCACGGGAACCGTGCAACCTGCCACATAGCAGACCCTCCACACAGGGTGCCAAGCTGCCTGTCACCTGGTTATTATGACCTGCGTGTCTGGAAATTTCCACACTGGTTCCCAAGGCCAGGCCTTTGCTCCACAGGAGTCTATATGCAAAATGGACCCTAATCCCCATACACTCAGGGAGCACACATTATCCCGTGAGGGTGGGAAGGGTTGGAGCAGCTTCTCCAGGGCAGATGTACGTAGCTCAGGCTCCCTTTCAGGACTGGTAGCCCCACACTGGGGGCACAGAAGACAGACAAATCGACAGTATAGTGTATCTACTGCTTAGGAAGTTACCTTCCAATGATGTAAAAGGACAGATGATACACAGATGTAAAATATGTGAAGAGTGTGGACCAGCGTTCATCCCCTTAGAAGTCCATGGATTCACAGAACTCATGATGCTGGATGCATTAATTACAGGGGCCCTTGCATTTACTCTGTACTTTTAAATATTGCCTATGTAATGCACATTTCTATAAGGCTGATTTTGAATGACACTTTCAGAGTGGTTTTACTAAACAGCAAGCTGTATTTGGAGAAGTAATTTGTAACAAAGAACACAAAGCTATAAGTAAAATTGATTTAATCGCATTTGAAACATGTGGTGCTGATTTTAAGATAGAGTACACAACAAAAAATGTTATAAGACGTGCACATCTATTTGAGACAAAGTTTATATGGTGACAAAATATTTTCTATATGATGGGGGAAAAGGACATCCAGTCTCCCCACAAATGGACACATCATCCATGAACCTGGCCCACGATCCAGAGAAGCTCGAGCCTCGGATGAGGAACCACCACCTCACTCACCCTGACTGCTGAGGACCCACAGCCAACACCCAGCCTGGTGAAAGGGCTCGCATTTTAACTGCTGTTGCATAACTAATCCACAGGCCTATATTCATACTCAGCTTGGTTCTAGAAAAGCCCCTGATAACTTAGAAAGTTCATTGGTACACCATCCACTCTCTGTTGCTCAGAGCAAGGTGTAGCTGAGTTTCCGTAACTGAAGAGCCCGCCCAAAGAGAGGACTTTTGACTCACAGGAGTCCAAATCCTCTGGCATCAACTCTGAGCAGTGTCAAGTTCCTCAAACAATCCCCACATCACCTGGGCTCTGTCCTGGGTTCTTGCTACAATCCCGTGTTAGAACCCCTGGTCCAGCACTAGACGGACAGGTCCACTGCATCTGGGGGCTGAAAAAACAGATCCTTTGACACCTTCTGGGGAGAGTCAAACACACCTGGGAAAGGCTGCCAGCTGCCCTGCTTCCCTTTTCATTCCCACTGCTCTCCAGCAGTTAACCTGCTCTCCAGGGGTTAACACGCTCTCCTGTGGTGAACCCTCTCTCTTGTGATTAACCCACTCTCCAGGGGTTAACCTGCTTTCCTGTGGTTAACCCGCTCTCCAGGGGTTAACCTGCCCTCCATCTAACTGTCTTTGCACTTGACTTTACATTCAGACGTCGAATTTTCTGAGTTGCTCCAGATACACAATCTTCTCCTGCTGTTCTATGAAAAATATTCTTTCTGCAGAAAGAGCACCATTTTCAGCCTCTGGCAAACTACAGAGTGACCCCAGGTCCAAAGTGTGACAACCAGAATCAAGTGAGAGCATCTCAAACAAGGGCCTCATGGTCTGTGCACATTTTTCCACATTCAAAGCAGATTCCATCAGGGCACGGAATTCAGGAGATATATAAGAACACAAGTGAAGGCATCATGCAAATGATGACTAATGTACATTAAAAAGACTTGAATGTGGACCACAATTGCATGATTATGTAGGTATTCGGTGATTCAACAGGTATCCAATTACTTGTATGTCAGGATCCAGTGTGAGAGTCTTCTTATTCTTGACATAGTTCACATGGGGTACTTGTGTTGGGCTCCCCTTCTGGTCCTAGCACAATTGGAAATGGTTTTGATCACAGATGTTCTTTTGCTGGAGACCACAAGGCAGAGGGGGGAAGACTACACCAAGCAACGTTAAGGGCACATCCACACAGGCTGGTTATTATGAGGGTCCAATAAGGTTACCTGTCTCGGGGCCCCAAGAGCATCGCCCATGAACCATAGCAGGTACAGTGATGGTGACACACGACCATGAGTGACTGGCCAAGGAAATTGTAGATTATGTTGTATTTGCTCTTTTTAAGGAAACATAAAAGTATCTAATAAATGTGGGACGAATTTCATCCAATGGGCTCATTTTTGTTCACTCTTTGACGCTTAGGTTAAGGTAGGATTGATCTAGAGAATTCAATACACATGGAGCTCCCCTTTCCCTGACTGGGTGAGTCAGGTGTTACCACACTTAAAGCAAAGCCAGGCAAGTCTCCCCTGGCATGGGAGCGACTGGTATATAAAAGAGCGTGTCAAGTTGAGTCACTAACAGTAGATGGGATGAGCACTCAGTGGTCACTCAGAAAACAAAGCTGGACAAGCCAGAGGAGGGAATGGGGTCTCGTCCCCCTCCTCTCCCTCTTCCTCCTCTGGTCACTAAGCCTGGGACCTTTCCACGGGCAGAGCAGGCATTCAGTGCATTCCAGGCAGGCAAAGCTCCCAATTTCAAGGCCCCCAGTAGTTGCAGAAAAGAGGAGCTGATTGATGGATGATATCAGAAATGTAGGAAGATTATTAACTACCCCCACTCTGTCCATGTGGCGGCATTCACAGCTTGGAGAGTTTGAATTAGTATTTCAGTTTTCAATATTATTTAAGGCCAAACTATAAAAATAAAAGTAAGGGAAAAGAAGGAGGACACAAAAGAACATAGAGTCTTCTGAAATAATAAACAAGGCCCAAAGAATTACAGAGGGAGTTGGAAAAATCCCCAAATCTGAGCCAGTGAAAAGCAGATGAGCAGCACATACTGTAACCAAGGAACCATTGATCAATACAATAGCATGCGGAATGTTACTCTGTTCACTGCTTTTTCTCAGTAGTTTTTAGCACATTTCGTACAGAGGTAATTAAATTAAGAAAATGGTTCCATGGTACCCCCTGGATTTAGCAACCGCCCTGATGAAAACGCCTTCCTTCCATTTGGAACCAACTAATATATGCAGTCTCCCATTTTTTTGAAGTGGTTGAACAATTACCCATCTCCCATTTACAATTACTCCCATAGTAATTATAGTAATTGTTACTATTAGGTTCTACCACATGAAATGGCCTGCACTTGGCCCTGTTTGACCCATAAAAAAAAATGACAATTTCCAATGGCTCAAATGAATACATATTTGGATGCCTTCTTTAATGAAGAAATAAACATGTTTATCAAGGATTATGCATCCCTTACAAATAACCTTCTTCTACAGAAATTAGCCACTTCTAAGCCAAAGTCAGGGACCCAGAACTTGAGCCACTTGTGACGTTGTGACAAAACCATTTCTCCAACACAGTTGGCAAAAGCCAGATTGGAAGTCAGTGGGTGTCAGAAAATGTGGGGAGTATAAAAATGAAGTCTTGAGGGCGCCTTCAAGATTGTGGACGAGTAAGACGTGGAGATCACCTTCCTCCCCACAAATACATCAAAACAACATCTACATGTGGAACATCTCCTACAGGACACCTACTGAACACTGGCAGAAGACCTCAGACTTCCCAAAAGGGTGCACAAGGAGAGGGGATTCAGAGCACCACCTAAACGAGCCCCAGAGACAAGCACGAGTCATGGTTATCAACACGGACCCCAGAGACAAGCATGAGACGCTAAGGTTGCTGCTACAGCCAACAAGAAGCCTGTGTGCAAGCACAGGTCACTCTCCACACCTCCCTTCCCAGGAGCCTGTGCAGCTTGCCACTGCCAGGGTCCCGTGATCCAGGGACAACTTCCCTGGAAGAACACATGGCACGCCTCAGGCTGTTGCAACATCACACCAGCCTCTACCACTTCAGGCTCACCCTGCATTCCATACCCCTCCCTCCCCCCGGCCTGAGTGAGCCAGAGCCCCCTAATCAGCTGCTCCTTTAACCCTGTCCTGTCTGGGTGTGGAACAGATGCCTTTGGGTGACCTACAGGCAGAGGAGGGCCAAATCCAAAGCTGAACACCAGGAGCTGTGCGAACAAAGAAGAGAAAGGGAAATTCTCCCAGCAGCCTCAAGAGCAGCGGATTAAATCTCCACAATCAACTTGATGTACCTTGCATCTGTGGAATACCTGAAGAGACAACAAATCATTCCAAAATTGAGGTGGTGGACTTTGGGAGCAACCGTAGACTTGGGGTTTGCTTTCTGCATCAATTTGTTTCTGGTTTTATGTTTATCTTAGTTTAGTATTTAGAGCTTATTATCATTGGTAGATTTGTTTATTGATTTGGTTGCTCTCTTCCTTTTTTTATTTATATATATATATTTTCCTTTTTCTCCTTTTTTGAGTGTGTATGTGTATGCTTCTTTGTGTGATTTTGTCTGTATAGGTTTGCTTTGGCCATTTATCCTAGGGTTCTGACTGTCTGTTTTTGTTTGTTTGTATGTTTGTTTTTTGGAGGTTTTTTTAGCATAGTTTTTAACACTTGTTATCATTGGAGGATTTGTTTTTTGGTTTGATTGCTCTCTTCTTTCTTTCCCTCTTTCTTATTTTTTATTACTTTTTTATTTTTTATTTTTAATAATTCTTTTCTATTTTAATAACTACTTTCTTTCTTTCTTTCTTTCTTTCTTTCTTTCTTTCTTTCTTTCTTTCTTTCTTCCTCTCCTTTTTTTTCTGAGCTGTGTGGCTGACAGGGTCTTAGTGCTCTGGCAAGGTGTCAGGCCTGAGCCTCTGTGAAGGGAGAGCCGATTTCACGACATTCGTCCACCAGAGACCTCCCGGCCCCACGTACTATCAAGTAGCGAAAGCTCTCCCAGAGATCTCCATCTCAATGCTAAGGCTCAGCTCCACTCAATGATCAGCAAGCTATAGTGCTGGACACCCTATGCCAAGCAACTAGCAAGACAGGAACACAAACCTACCCATTAGCAGAGAGGCTGCCTAAAATCATAATAAAGCCACAGACACCCCAAAACACACCACCAGACATAGTCCTGCCCACCAGAAAGACAAGAGCCAGCCTCATCCACCAGAGCACAGGCACCAGTCCCCTCCACCAGGAAACCTACACAACCCACTGAACCAAACTTAGCCACTGGGAGCAAACACAAAAAACAATGGGAACTAAGAACCTGCAGCCTGTGAAACAGAGAATCCAAAAACAGTAAGTTAAGAAAATGAGAAGACAGAGAAATACACAGCAGATGAAGGAGCAAGGTAAAAACCCACGAGACCAAACAAATGAAGAAGAAATAGGCTGTCTACATGAAAAAGAATTCAGAGTAATGATAGTAAACATGATCCAAAATCTTGGAAATAGAATGGAGAAAATACAAGAAACGTTTAACAAAGACCTAGGAGAACTAAAGAGCTAACAAACAATGATGAAGAACACAATAAATGAAATTAAAAATTCTTGAGAAGGAATCAATAGCAGAATAACTGAGGCAGAAGAACGGATAAGTGACCAGGAAAATAAAATAGTTGAAATAACTACTGCAGAGGAGAATAAAGAAAAAAGAATGAAAAGAATTGAGGACAATCGCAGAGACTTCTGAGACAACCTTAAATGCACCAACATTCTAATTATAAGGGTCTCAGAAGAAGAAGAGAATAAAAAGGAACTGAGAAAATATTTGAAGAGATTATAGTTGAACACTTCCTTAATATGGGTAAGGAAATAGTCAATCAAGTCCAAGAAGTGCAGAGAGTCCTATACAGGATAAAACCAAGGAGAAACATGCCAAGACACATATTAATCAAACTATCAAAAATTAAATACAAAGAAAAAATACTAAAAGCAACAAGGGAAAAGCAACAAATTACATACAAGGGAATCCCTATAAGGTTAACAGCTGATCTTTCAGCAGAAACTCTGCAAGCCAGAAGGGCGTGGCAGGGCATATTTAAAGTCATGAAAGGGAAAAAGCTACAACCAAGATTACTCTACTCAGCAAGGATATCATTCAGATTCGATGGAGCAATTAAAACCTTTACAGATAAGCAAAAGCTAAGGGAATTCAACACCACCAAACCAGCTCTACAACAAATGCTAAAGGAACTTTTCTAGGCAGGAAACACAAGAGAAGGAAAAGACTTACAATAACAAACCCAAAACAATTAAGAAAATGGTAATAGGAATATACATATCAATAACTACCTTAAATGTAAATGGATTAAATGCTCCAACCAAAAGACATAGACTGGCTGAATGGATACAAAAACAAGACCTATACATAGGCTGTCTACAAGAGACCCACTTCAAACATAGGGACACATACAGACTGAAAGTGAGGGGATGGAAAAAGATATTCCATGCAAATGGAAATCAAAAGAAAGCTGGAGTAGCAATTTTCCTATCAGACAAAATAGACTTTGAAATAAAGACTATTACAAGAGACAAAGAAGGACACTACATAATGATCAAGGAATCAATCCAAGAAGAAGATATAACAATTGTAAATATTTATGCACCCTACATAGGCACACCTCAATACATAAGGCAAATGCTGACAGCCATAAAAGGGGAAATCAACAGTAATACAATCATAGTAGGGGACTTTAACACCCCACTTTCACCAATGGACAGATCATCCAAAATGAAAATAAATAAGGAAACACAAGTTTTAAATGATACATTAAGCAAGATGGACTTAATTGATATTTATAGGACATTCCATCCCAAAAGAACAGAATACACTTTCCTCTCAAGTGCTCATGGAACATTCTCCAGGATAGATCATATCTTGGGTGACAAATCAAGCCTCTGTAAATTTAAGAAAATTGAAATTGTACCAAGTATCTTTTCCGACCACAATGCTATGAGACTAGATATCAATTACAGGAAAAAATCTGTAAAAAATACAAACACATGAAGGCTAAACAATACACTACTAAATAACCAAGAGATCACTGAAGAAATCAAAGAAGAAGTCAAAAAATACCTAGAAACAAGTGACAATGAAAAACGACAACCCAAAACCTATGGGATGCAGCAAAAGCAGTTCTAAGAGGGAAGTTTATAGCAATACAATCCTACCTTAAGAAACAAGAAACATCTCAAATAAACAACCTAACCTTACACCTAAAGGAACTAGAGAAAGAAGAACAAACAAAACCCCAAAGTTAGCAGACGGAAGAAATCATAAAGATCAGATCAGAAATAAGTGAAAAAGAAATGAAGGAAACAATGGCAAAAATCAATAAAACTAAAAGCTGGTTCTTTGAGAAGATAAACAAAATTGATAAACCATAAGCCAGACTCATCAAGAAAAAAGGGAGAAGACTCAAATCAATAGAATTAGAAATGAAAAAGGAGAAGGAACAACTCACACTGCAGAATACAAAGGATCATGAGAGATTACTACAAACAGCTATATGCCAATAAAATGGACAACCTGGAAGATAAGCACAACCTTCCGAGACTGAACCAGGAAGAAAGAGAAAATATAAATAGACCAATCACAAGCACTGAAATTGAAACTGTGATTAAAAATCTTCCAACAAACAAAAGCTCAGGACCAAATGGCTTCACAGGCGAATTTTATTAAACATTTAGAGAAGAGCTAACACCTATCCTTCTCAAACTCTTCCAAAATATATCAGAGGTAGGAACACTCCCAAACTCATTCTATGAGGCCAACATCACCCTGATACCCAAGCCAGACAAAGATGTCACACAAAAAAGAAAACTACAGGCCAATATCACTGATGAACATAGATGCAAAAATCCTCAACAAAATACTAGCAAACAGAATCCAACACCACATTAAAAAAGATTATACATCATGATTAAGTGGGGTTTATCCCAAGAATGCAAGGATTCTTCAATATATGCAAATCAATCAATGTTATACACCATATTAACAAACTGAAGGAGAAAAAACATATGATCATCTCAATAGATGCAGAAAATGTTTTCAACAAAATTCAACACCCATTTATGATAAAAAACCCTCCAGAAAGTAGGCAGAGAGGGAACTTACCTCAACATAATAAAGGCCATATATGACAAACCCACAGTCAACATTGCTCTCAATGGTGAAAAACTGAAACCATTTCCACTAAGATCAGGAACAAAACAAGGTTGCCCACTCTTACCACTATTATTCAACATAGTTTTGTAAGTTTTAGCCACAGCAGTCAGAGAAGAAAAAGAAATAAAAAGAATTGAAATCAGAGAAGAAGATGTAAAGCTGTCACTGTTTGCAGATGCCATGATACTATACATAAAGGATCCTAAAGATGCTACCAGAAAACTACTAGAGCTAATCAATGAATTTGGTAAAGTAGCAGGATACAAAATTAATGCACAGAAATCTCTTGCATTCCTATACACTAATGATGAAAAATCTGAAAGAGAAATTAAGGAAAAACTCCCATTTACCACTGCAATAAAATACCTAGGAATAAACCTACCTAAGGAGACAAAAGACCTGTATGCAGAAAACTATAAGACACTGATGAAAGAAAATAAGATGATACAAATAGATGAAGAGTTATACCATGTTCTTGGGTTGGAAAATGACTATACTACCCAAAGCAATCTACAGATTCAATGCAATCCCTATCAAACTACCAATGGTATTTTTCACAGAACTAGAACAAAAATTTTCACAATTTGTATGGAAACACAAAAGACCCTGAATAGCCAAAGCAATTTTGAGAAAGAAAAACAGAGCTGGAGGAATCAGATTCCCGGACTTCAGACTATATTACAAAGCTACAGTAATCAAGACCGTATGGTACTGGCACAGAAACAGAAATATAGATCAATGGAACAGGATAGAAAGCCCAGAGATAAATAAACACACATATCATCACCTTATCTTTGATGAAACAGGAAAGCACGTACAATGGAGAAAAGACAGCCTCTTCAATAAATGGTGCTGGGAAAACTGGACAGCTACATGTAAAAGAATGAAATAAAACAGTCCCTAACACCATACACAAAAATAAACTCAAAATGGATTAAAGACTTAAATATAAGGCCAGACACTATAAAATTCTTAGAGGAAAACATAGGCAGAACACTCTATGATATAAAACACAGCAAGATCCTTTTTGACCCACCTCCTAGAGAAATGGAAACAAAAACAAAAATAAACAAATGGGACCTAATGAAATTTAAAAGCTTTTGCACAGCAAAGGAAACCATAAACTAGACGAAAAGACAACCCTCAGAATGGGAGAAAATATTTTCAAATGAAGCAACTGACAAAGGATTAATCTCCAAAATACACAAGCAGCTCATGCAGCTCAATATCAAATAAAAAAATACATCTGTGTCTTTATTCCTGTCCTACCCCTAGGTTCTTCAGTACGATTTTTTTTTCTTTTTTTAGATTCCGTATATATGTGTTAACATACGGTATTTGTTTTTCTCTTTCTGACTTACTTCACTCTGTATGACAGACTCTAAGTCCATCCACCTCACTACCAATAACTCAATTTCATTTCTTTTTATGGATGAGTAATATTCCATTGAAAATATGTGCCACATCTTTATCCATTCATCTGTTGATGGGCACTTAGCAGACCTAGAGAATGGACTTGAGGACACAGGGAGGGGGAATGGTAAGCTGGGATGAAGTGAGAGAGTGGCACGGGCTTATATACACTACCAAATGTAAAATAGATAGCTAGTGGGAAGCAGCTGCATAGCACAGGTAGATCAGCTCAGTGCTTTGCGACCACCTAGAGGGGTGGGATAGGGAGGGTGGGAGGGAGATGCAAGACGGAGGACATATAGGGGTATATGTATATGTATAACTGATTCACTTTGTTATAAAGCAGAAACTAACACACCATTGTAAAGCAATTATACTCCAATAAAGATGTTAAAAAAAATAAAACAAAAAATATAAATAAATAAATAAAAAGTCACTGAGGTAAAGGTTAAAATCTTATATTTAGTTTGAAAGTCAATTAAAATTGCTTAAAAGTTAAAAAAAAAAAAAAAAAAACCAAATAACCCAATACAAAAATGGGCAGAAGACCTAAATAGACATTTCTCCAAAGAAGATATACAGATTGCCAACATCACTAAGCATTAGAGCAACGTAAATCAAAACTACAATGAGGTATCACTTCACACTGCTCAGAATGGCCATCATCAAAAAACCTACAAACAATAAATGATGGAGAGGGTGTGGAGAAAGGGGAACCCTCTTGCACTGTTGGTGGGGATGTAAATTGATACAGCCACTATGGAGAACAGTATGAAGGTTCCTTAAAAAACTAAAACTAGAACTACCATACGACCCAGCAATCCCAGTACTGGGCATATACCCTGAGAAAACCATAATTCAAAAAGAGTCATGCACCACAATGTTCATTGCAGCTCTATTTATAATAGCCAGGACATGGAAACAACCTAAGTGTCCATTGACAGATGAATGGATAAAGAAGATGTGGCACATATATACAATGGAATATTACTCAGCCATAAAAAGAAACAAAACTGAGTTATTTGTAGTGAGGTGAATGGACCTAGAGACTGTCATACAGAGTGAAGTAAGTCAGAAAGAGAAAAACAAATAATGTATGCTAACACATATATATGGAATCTAAAAAAAAAAAAAAATGGTTCTGAGGAACCTAGGGGCAGGACAGGAATAAAGATGCAGACGTAGAGAATGGACCTGAGGACTCTGGGAGGGGGAAGGGTAATCTGGGACGAAGTGAGGGAGTGGCATGGACGTATATACACTACCAAATGTAAAGTAGATAGCTAGTGGGAAGCAGCCGCGTAGCACAGGGAGATCAGCTCGGTGCTTTGTGACCACCTAGAGGGGTGGGATGGGGAGTGTAGGAGGGAGACTCAAGAGGGAAGGGATATGGGGATATATGTATATGTATAGCTGCTTCACTTTGTTGTACAGCAGAAACTAACACACCAGTGTAAAGCAATTACACTCCAATAAAGATGTGAAAAAAAAATGGAGTCTCGAATAAACTGGATGAGAAGCACGTTCCTTTAGATTGTTGTCTCCTGCTTTTTAATGTTCTCAGCAAATGGCTGTATCTTTCAGATTCTCTCAAGGATTTTTAGATAAAAAGAGAGGTTTTATCTTTGCATGTCTGTAAGCAGAGAAAAACTCCAGAGACCAAAACCTACAGGCAATTCAAATAAACTAAATCCGATCAAGGTAATATCAATGCCAGAATTAGAAGAAAACCCAGAGAGAATATCAATAACAACATTAAAACAGCAGGTTTCAACTGGAATCAATAGGCAGAATAAACAGAAAAAATTAAGTCACAAAGTGTTAGTAGATAAAAGCTCCCCACTCATTAAAATTCTGTTTGTTTTGTCTTTTTATCAGTGTACCTATATATCTATGCAAGTATATCAAAGTTTGTAATGTAAAAGAATGATGAAATAATCTAATTAATTTCCGGTGTCATTTCACATATTTCTTTCAAGTTAGAACTGCAATATTAATAGTGGTTTGCAGTTTAATAAAATATCTTTATGTCCTATTAACTCCTATATCAGGTTGTTATAAAAGCCACTTTCTATCAAATAGCTAAACTTCAAAAGAGTTTTGCTTTGATCAGAAAAAAAAAAAATCAGGTTCATTCTATTTATACTGAATAACCTCGCTCAGTTGCTCACTTTCATAGAAAGACAGTTGTCTGGAGTTGCCATTCGCTCAGGAAAATATTCCAATGTGCAAAAAAATCTCAAAACGGCAGAATATATTGAGGCAGCCAGGAAACATGGGAATCTCGCTTTTTACCTCCGTGGGCAAAGGGGAACCTGGCTCTGGCACACACTGTGGGGACTGTTGGAAGGCAGCAGCACAGGGGTCCCCCCGGTGGAGGTGGGTGGCTTGTACCCACCCAGAGCATCAGCAGGTCCTGGCCAGGGCAGTGCAATTTCAGGAATGCATTTCCAACTACTGGGTTCTCCTTCTTCCACTGACTAAGACCTGTGAGATAATTTTACATCCTTGCCAGGATACACAAATCGTTATCTGGACGCTTCCCTCGATGGTGAGGAGTCGTGCCTCCATCCCCACCCGAGAGGTGTGGTTAGCCATCTTGTCCCAGCTCAGCTCTCATCACCGGACACTACCTATCTCTGTAGTCTCTGCCCCGGCCTATGCCTCTTGCAAGGCCAGGTGCCAGGCTGGCAACCTGGATTATTCACAAAGGGTGCAAGCACTGAGCCCAGAAACCAATACTAAAGGTCTGGGGTGTCCTCGGGTTTTTCTTTTTAGCAGCAGCTGAAATAAACATTAACCACTAACCAGGGCATTTCATTAAGACTTTATTTATTTGGTGTCTTTTCACAAAGGAGACTTCAAATGCACTTGTTTTTCTGGGAATAAGCCCAAATGGTCAGGGGTCCTAGGAGGGACAATATGGGGAGGGTCCACCCAGAGCCCCCCAGCCACAGTGCCAGAGGCCAGCTCCGTCCAGGGGAGGGGCGGGCAGCCTGGGGTGCAGACGAGACAGGCAATCTGGTTCAGAGCCCCTTGGACAGGGGGCAGCTGTGCCCCAGGGTTTCCACCCCTGCTGTTCCCAGCCTGGTATCTGGCACCCAGGAGGTGCCAAATCAATGCTCCTTGAGAGAGTCAATGGCAGGTGTAAACAAAGGGCATGCTGGATTATATTTGAACAGCTTCCACTAAACCTGGTGGATCCTTATCTCCATGGGTATAGGCGAGGCCCTGCTTTGGTGAGCCTGGAAATTAGAGGCAAAGCTGCCCTATCCTCTGAGAGGGAGGGGAAGAAGGCCAGCTCTTCTGTGCCGGGGGCTCCTCCCAGTCAGAAGGGGGTGGCCACCACCTTCCAGCCCCTGGGGAGAGCAGCTTGCCCTGGCCTGTGGGTCCCCAGGGAGGGTGCTTGTCCCAGTGACACCCCTGGTCTCCTTGGACTCACAGTGGAGGTCCTGAGTTTGATGCACAAACACACACTTCTCCTTCTCCTCCCTGCCTCCACCCCCGCCATGTGTCCAGGTCTCCCACAGCACAGGCAGGTAATGGGTCCGCCTCTTACATACAGAAAGGAGTTTAGAGGTAATGAGATGAGATTGGAGAGCCAGAAATCATCCCAAACCCCTGAGGGGAACCTGCAGCGTGTCACACTCCCAACAAACAGTAAGTTTCAAAGAAAAAGCCAGTCATAAAAACAGTAGTCCAAAACATGATCCTGGAAAAAACTGGGGGGTTGAGAATACATACTGTGGATTGAGGCCCTGAAGGAGGTGGGAAGTTGTTCCTTTATTTGCATATAATATTGTAATTTCATTCACATTGAAGCGTAACTTCAGAGTCTGTTTAGTGTGATCAGAATGCCTTTGCGGCAGGACCTGTGGGTTCCAGGGCACCAGCTCCAGCATTTGGTGTGAATTCCCCTCCACCCTTCAGCGTCCCTGGCCACCAGCATGACCTCCACTCACTGTGGCTGAAGCTGCTCTGGACGGGTCCAAAGGCCACACCCACCTGGGTTCGGGGGTTGGGGGGGTGTGAAGTAGGGCGTCCCAAGTCCATGCAAATTCAGGCCATGTCTGGGTACCTTTTTGAAAACCGTAACTTTGTCCTGTAAACAGTATCAGTGGCATTTTATCCAAGGTGACTCTTTCTGGACACTTTTTTTCCTCTTAGTTTTTTTCATCCTGATGTTTCTGTTGAAAAACCTCAGTTTGGCACAATCCCTAAAAGTCATCTCCAAAACTGAGGATGTGAGCAAGATGACCCACAGAGGCACCGGGTAATAGTTAGAAATAAGAGCATAGAGACATTAGACTTTCTTAATATCATTGTACCGTCACTAGTGCGTGTATCATTTAAGAATAATTTTACATATATTGGCTCATTTTTTCCCACTAATGGGTGAATGATTTTTATAAATGGAGGCACCATTAGTCTATCACAGTGGTTCTGGATCCAAGCGATTTGGGCCCCAGGGCAAATGTCTGGGGATAGTTGGGTTGTCAGCAATTGGGGGGTGCTACTGGCATTTAGAGAGTTGAATCTATGGATGCTCCTGAATATCCCATGGTGCACAGGGCAGCTCCCACACAAAGGATTACAAAGGTCACACGTAGATTGGGCTGAAGTTGAGAAACTCTCATCCACCAACTAAAACTCAAGAGCTCTAGACTGGAAGGGCAGGGGCCAAGGTGGCGGCACCCCTGGGACCCCAGAGGGGTGCTCGGCACCTACCAGCACCCCCCACCCACAAGCCTTTGCTGTCCTGCTCCAGGCTGGGGTTATCCTCCTGCCCCATGAAACCGGCCTGGAGGTCTGACTCCAGACAACATGCCTGCTCCACCAAGTCTACACTGAGTCGTTCAAACATGGGTGGCCACCTACGAGAAGAGGTGCAGTCCCCCTCCGTGGGCTCAATGGCTTCCAGGGGACACATGTGCGTTGTCTTCCTCAACCCCAGAAAGGTCGTGCATGAGCAGAGGGATTGCCAGCTAACCTTGGAACTGAATTGTGTGAAGGTTTTTAGAAGCCAGATGGGTCTTAGATCATCTACTCCAACTTCCTCATTTTACTGAGATCTGGAGAGATGATTTCATGATTCTAGATCACAAATCTGGTCATTATGACACCAAGGAGTATACACTCTGCTTCCTCCTGTAGGCTTTCATTGCTATTTTTAACAAGAACAGCTATAAAACCCCTTTTGAGTCAGGACCAGAACTGTATCTATTCTACAGCAAGTTTACATTTCATTGGAAAATATTTGTCTCATGTCTGCTGCAAGATGGGTGCCTTAGGGAGACTTCTGTTTGCTTCCATGAGTAGACAAAATTCTGATCAGTTTCCCCCAAATGAAGCCAAAACACTTCATAAAACTGGTGGGAGGTGGGGAATTGGATAAACCCTTACCTAAGCCTCTCAATAGACTATTACAACGTTCCATGAGAATTGTTTCATGTCTTTGGGCTCGATACTTTCCACCAATGCTTTTCAGTGGTGAAGCTGGTCCTCAGAGCTTGACATCAGTACCCGCTCGCCTTCCCCCCGCAGATCTGCACTATCTCCAGCCAGATCAAAATATTCTAACACCGCAGGCTGAGCGCAGTGCCAAAGAAAACTGAACTGGGTTGGGTGCAGCCCATCTGAGTCAAATTCTGCATGTGACAAAAATTAACTAAAGGAAGTTCCGTCAAAAAGAAAACAGTGGCAAAGTTTTTCAAAACACAGGTTTCCCAACCCAGTAGAGATTAGGTGAAATGGATCCCTCGTGACCGAGGGCTTATCTTCTGAGTGACGGTGTGATGACAGAATTTGGTTGCCAGCTGGGACTTGGCATCTACAGCCCATCCTGTATGTCAGGAGAGCAGATCCACTCGCTGAGACGTGGGCATGGCTCCCACAAGCGTAATGAATTTCTGTGCCATCTGACCACTGCCTTAACTAGTGGTTTCTCAGACGTGTTCAAGAACATTGGTAAGCTGAGGGGAAATCTGGACGAGGGGATCGGAAGGCACTGCCGTTTTCCTATTTTAATAGGATGCTAAGAAAACAGGTGCCCCCAGGCCTGAGCACCCAAGGTTGCCATATACACAGATCTAGCAAGGAAGGGCGGGCTGGCCAGCTCTGCGCCGGAAGTGACACGGCAGAAAATATTGTTACAATATCTCTGAATTGGCTCTTTCTACCAAAAAAAAAAAAAAAAACTTATTCACATATAGAATATGTTTTGTAACATACTTTAGCCATGATGCTAAGGTAGAGAACACAATGAGATCTTCAAATCATATGCAGTAAACATATGAATGTCTATATCTCTTCTAACCCCTGTGCAGAGCTCTCACTAAGTCTGAGCTGACGGAGAGACATCAGCCCAGTTCCCAAAGGCAGGGCTGTTTATAGGGAGGAACGGGTACCACTGAGAAGCCCACAGAGGAGGCTTTCCCTGCCTGACCGACCTCTCACTTCTCAGGCTTTGTCCTGCTCATCTACTCCTGAGTGTGGGCTCCAGAGAGAAATAACTTGTTCTTTAAGCAGCAAGTGTTCTGTGGACTGACTGGTGCACTGGGGCCTCTGCTCACACGCTCCGTCTGGCTCATTGAGTTCCCATTACAGGCTTGTGATGTGAATAAGCCCACCTCTTTCTCCTAAATATGAGTCACTAGTGCAAAGACGGCACAAGGATTTCGGACAGGGAGGGCCTGGTGCGACCCATCTCTGTCCCGATGGCACAGAAACCAGGCTTTTCCGAGCATGAGAAGCAAGGTGAGACGCTGTCCTGTGTTCCTCCCCCATGATGCTCGGTCAGTGAGAGCTTAGTACAGGAGCCCCGACGTGGGGAGTATTACCAGATGGGAATGGCAGGACCTCTGAAAACACACACACTGGTCTCACAAGTCCTGAGTCACCTTTGTTGCTGGCACAGGGGGCTTCAGACCCCTGTCCTCACTGCCACCAGCCCCGTAAGATCGCTGCCTATTATGGCGTTGGTGGTGGCTGTCGCCAGTGCCAGCACTGAGACGATCTCAAATTCTCCTCTGTTCAGCTGCTCATGTCCTTATCAAGAACTAGCCTTGAGGGGTCAAAACGCCCATGTTGATCAAGGAGTGAATTTTTATGGAAAGTTTAAGCAAAGTGCCCTCCGCCCTGGGTTCTGGTTTGAAGAGCAGTGGGAAACTCTTCCCAGGGTACAGAGAATATGCTGCAACCGATGCTTCCCCACATGCTGGGTTTGACTATTAAATAAGAAATTCGTTGATAAGATAGCCAGAAAAAATAAAACAAAATTAGTGGCTGGCTCATCAGTGATTTGGGAACACTCTCAAAACAAAATCTTGTTGAGAAAAAGGATGTCCTCAAGTCGGAATAAACTACTTTCTCCCAACCTGGCCTTGCCTTTCCCTTGAAAAACCCAAATACCTGCTCTGTTCACACTGGGAATTTTTTATGTGAATATGGAAAATAAGTAACACCTGGCAGGAGGGGCTGTGACCAGGGAGGTGGTGGCTGGAGGCCTGGGGGGCTTCCTCAGCAAACGAGCTACATGTTAGGGTGAAAGTGGCTTCCGTCTGCTTCTCTGCTAAGCAAAATCGAACTCTTAATCCGATAGAAAAATGCATATATTTTAACTTTAACCTCTTCCGATATTTGAAGGTGAGACTTGTGGTATGTGAGGGAAAATCCCCAACTTGCCAAGCCCTTCCTTCTTTCTCCTTTGCTTCCAGATGCTTCCATTTCAGGATCCCCCTCCCCCCTCCCAGATTGCCTATTCCACTAGCATGAGCCCCTCACTTCTCATGTAAGTCGCCTCCTATCCTCTTTCCCATCGACTTCAGGCCCAGTGAAGGCTCAGAGCTACCCCCTGAGCCACAGAGGGTACCCCTTAGCGGAGAGTCCTATAATGTTAGGGTAGGAAGGGGCCTTCACATCAATTGAACCCAAACTGATCTTCTCACCAGTGAGTAGCATGGGGCTCAGACATTTTGAGTGACTCCCCAGCTTCTGGGATGGAAATAGAGGCCAACCCAGGATCTCAGCCAACACTCACGGGGCCTTGCTGATCTGTGACCCTGAGGGCTCTTCTCCCCCTACAACATTCTGCCCACCCTTAGGGAGGGGGGACACCGTCCATCCATCTCCCTAATGTATCAGAGTGTCTGGCTATTAATAGCAGGCACTACTCGAAGTGATGGGCTACATTTAACTTGACACAAGAAATCTGGGCATTTGAGGACTTGGAGGAGCATTTCCTAGGAATCCATGTGATGACATCATCTCTCATCAACATCGACGGCTCCTTGTGTGATGAGGAGGTTGAAGGGATGAGAAGATTCCCCAGTAGCCCATGGCGTGTATTTTGCAGATGTGCGTAGATTCCTTCTCTTCTGTATGAAAGCCCTCAAGTACGTGACCATGTGAGGACGCCACTCGGACGCATGGCCTCCCCTCCTCTGGCACTGATCCCGCCGCCCCGTTGCAGGGGTCCCTGGCCTCTGCCCCGGTCAGATGCTGTGCTGGTAGCATCAGCTCAAGGCCGGTTCCTTCATCCTGATTCTTGCGGGGCGACTGTCCCAACTTCAGCCCCTCCGCTCCTGCTCTGGAGGGAATCCCGCTGCTACATTGCCATTCAGCCACTTTGGCAATGAGACGTGGGCTCTACAGCGTCCTGAAGAACCTCAGAGGGGCCTTGCCCGGTGCCCCCCTCGATGTGAGGGGTCAACCAGACCACAGCGCTGGGTGCTGAGCCCAGCCTGCCGGAGGACACTGGGCCGACGTCCTGACGGCCGTCCCGCATCACCCACCAGGCACACCTGCCACCACCGCTGCCATCTAGGAAGGCTCTCTGTGCTCCACTCAGAGATGGCCTGGGGGCTTGTGGCCACCAAAGCATGTCACGCCCAGCTCCCTGAACCCACCTACCACCGAGACCACAGGAAGTGTCCCCAGGTGAGGTCAGGCTAAGAGAAACCTGCATTTCTTCAGAGAGTGGTCCAGCCCAGGGCTGGGAACACTAACAGGAAGGGGCAAAGGCAGTGGCTCACTGGGTTTTCCCACCTGTGACATCGGCATGCGGGGGTCAGCAGACAGCTGACAAGACACCGAGGCCTCCAGGGTCTTTGGGGCACTCACAGCCCCGAGGGACCCCCGGGTAAGTCCAGCCTGGCCATGCCCTGCTGGTCCATGGCTCTGCCTTCCCAGAAGGCTGCCCTGTTTACTCCCTGTCTGATCTTCCCCCGGGCAGGGATGAGACAGGAGATGATGGGGATCCCAGCAGAGGGGAAGGAAACCACGGGCACTCGGCACACGGAACCCCCGAAGCCCTTTCCCTGCCCACCTCTGGCCCCGACATGCAGAAGCCTGGAGGGCAGGTGCGGGGTCCTGGTCGAGCGCCTGGCACACAGCGGGGGGTGGGCGAGCGTCCCTTACAGCATCCAGGGAGACCTACGGAGGGGGCAGGGGGAGGTGGCACAGGAAAGATGTGGCGAGCGTCATGTCTGCTGATAAATGCCAATAAATATGCAAATGATGAGTCTAGAAATGCTCTTCTTACTTTCCAATTCAATTCCAGTAACCCAGGGGGTAAATCTCTATAAATTATAGTGGAGTGTGACTTGTAAATAACATTTTTCTGACATCCCTAAAGCACTGCTGTATCTTTGGAGTTTATAAATTGTTGATGTAAATGAGTTTATATAACCATTTCGTAGTTAATAAAAATAATCATCAGAGCAGTACCGGAATTCAGGTATGCTTCCAAGCTCATAATCGTGGTGGTTTGGGGTTTCGGAGCCATGGGCTGTCATTAGGTTGTGCCCTTATCCTTGGGAGCAGAACAGGTGAGCTCTGTAAGGGGCGCAGCCCAAACAAGAGAGTCTGCAGGTGTCGGCATCACCCCCACCTGCCTCTCTACTCTGAATCCCCAGAAATGTGGATCCAGAGCCATGCTTCCCTAGGGCTGGGCACGGTGCTCGGGGTTAGGAATATGGAAACCCTCGAAAACCCACCCTACTCCGAGAGGACAGGTCCGATGGAGTGAGGTGCACTCGAACGTCAGCACAGAGAGAGAGGCACAGGTGTGTGATGGAGAGTGCTGGGCCTCCAGGAAGGAGCCAGCCCCCACCCAGGGTGATGGATGCAGAACGGGGCTGAGGATGCCAGGGGTCACCAGCAGTCATGGCAGGGACGTTGGCTAAACAGGAGTAACCTGGGCGATGGCCAAACGCTCTGCCTGGGCACGGGTCGGATCTGAGAGTGGCCCTGCTGCTGCAGGGCAGCTGGGAGGAAAGCCTTTGCTTCATGCCCACCTGGCCTCCACCCTTCATCCATAAGTGGGGAGGGGTCTCATACCAGAAAGGAAGTTACCGCATGGCCTGTCCCCTTTGCAGACATCTCACGTTTTGGCGGCTGAAACAGACAGGAACCTCAGCACGTACTCCCTCAGGAGACCTATAGGAGGGGTCCTCGAGCAAGTGAGCTGGTTACCAAAAGTGCCTGCTCGGGCATGCTCCTTCAGAAATCACGGGGTCAGGGGCTGCCCTGCCGGGCATCTCAGAAAATTGCTGCATGAACACAGCACAGTTCATTCCTAAGGATGCTTGTGGGCTCTGAGTCAAAGTCTCGGGTTAGAGGCTTCAAGACTTGGGCCACCCTGCCCTCGCTGTGTTCTCTCCCACCTGCGACATGGGCATGGGGGTGTTCTCACAACACGTCATACTGTTGCATCACATAGAAAGGAAGAACAGCTTTAGGAGGAAGCTAATTGCTTCTGATTTGTTCTAGGACACAAGCACACACAAAACAAAACATGACAGGCACCCAGCACACACACACACTTACACACACATGCACAGAGCATGTCCACACAGACCTCTAAACCACCTTTCCTTATGAAAGGGATACACACACTCTAAATACAGTATTAGCAACCTAACCTACCAGTGTCTGAAGAATGACATATTGTGACCAGGTAAGTTTATTGCAGGGATGCAAAAAGTGTCTGACCCCAGAGTGGAGGGTAAAAACTGTATGGAAACAGTGATAAAATTCTACAACCATTCTTGAATTTTAAAATCGTTTTAAAAAGCCTTAAAAAGTTAGGAGAAAGTTCTTTAATTTATCATCTGTATACCTACCTCTGTATCTTTATGTGTGTCTGTGTGTGTGTGTGCGTGTGTGTATGTGTGTGTATTTGATCAATGTCTCTTCACACATGCAGCCCTGTGTGTATAAATCAGAAAACCACAGAAAACATCCAATTTGATGACACCAGCCCAGCATTATCACTGCCCAGCCAGGAGAGTGGGAGAGCACCAGGAGGCCGGACCCCCGCCCTGCAACTGTGCTGGTGACATGTGAAGTCCATACGTAATTCCACCCCCTTCAGTCTGAAAAGGGTCCTGATCTGACTAATAAATTATATAATCACCCTATCTAAAACATGAAATAAAAATAACTTTTTGACATTGCAAAGAAATTTGCCAAACATATTTATTTCTGATGTTATGATCTCAGAAAAAATCAAGGAAGCAAAGAAAAAAAGGATTAGACTTCATAAGAAAGTTCAGTGTCTAAATATATGTGTAAAAATATAGTTTTCTTCTGTTGGCCTTCCATAACTAGTTTAAAACACAGTGGATTAAAGATCCTAGCCCCAATAATGATAAAACTGTAAAATACAGGAGAACGTTAGAAACATGAAAGAAGATAAAGATCACCTAAGTAACTAGGGAGATATCCATTTTTATGGATGAGGACTATCCATATTAGAAAGTTGCCCAAACCAGTCTATAAATTAGATTTTAGCCTCTTGCCCCACACACAAGAAGTCTAAAATTACTTGAAAAATTGATTTTAAATTTCTAGAAGAATAAAAGTGGAGAATTCTCAAGAAAGTTCTACGGTGACTATTATAGACAAGTGTTAGTCTACAACCTTTTCCACACACTGTAAGTCCCGAGAAGCTGTCATTGTCCCATTTTATGGATGAGGACACTGAGGCAGAGAGGTTCCTTTATCCTTCACCTCAGTACATGTGAACAGCACTGACGGCCACCACCCCGAAATGTGCCACCACAGCCTGTGCTTTGCCCTGAGGGTGCTGAGGCTCGGAGCTGCCTCGTGGCCAGCCCAGCTCACAGAGGGACAGTGACATAAGATTTGTCCCTAGGGTTTGTCCACTGTACAATCCACCACTTCTCTACAGACAAACGAGACACACCCACGATCGTCACGGGCTGCAGATCATCATCGACACCAGCCCAGGCTCTGGGCTGTAGTCAAGATGTGGGTGGGCTGGCTCCCCAACCAGGGGCTCTGATGAAAACTCGCTTCCAAGCGAAGCCTCCTCACAGGCAGAGTTCAATTCCCGTGGCTGCAGAGCCGAAGCCCCTGTCCTGCTGGCTGTCCCCCAGCCACTCCAGCTCCCCCCATGCGGCCCTCCATGATAGCAGCAGGGTCTTCCTGAGGCAAACTCTTCCCACTCAGGATCTCTGACTGCCTGGCCGGCGACCAGCTGAAGAAAACTCTCTGACTTTTCAAGGGCTGGTGGCATGAGATCAAGCCCACCTGCCAAGCCTCCCCTCTTCAAGTCATGGGACAACCCAACTACGGGACCAAATCCATCCAGTTCCAGGTCCTGGGGACACCAGAGGCGGAGCAGTCTTGGACCCTCCTGCCTGGATTGGACGCCCTGGCTCAGGGGCAGCTCTGGAAGGTAGCCTGGAGGAGGGGACTGTGATCGGGGGCCACCCTACAGGGTGATTGTTGGTGGACACCAGAGTCAGCCAGGTGGAAAACTGGAGAGCCCACGGTGGCTGAAGACGGTGGGGCAGGGGTGGGGCAGACCTTCCCGAGGTGGGCCCCAAACTCGGGAAAGGAGAAGGACCCCAGCCCCTCCGCCTGCTTCCAGCCCTCCCCAGGCAGCCTCTGAGCAAGTACACCTTGCACGCCGTCGGCACGCCCGCCTCTCCTCCCAGGCCTCCCCATGCACATCCCACTGCCCAGGCTGATCTCGTCTCCCTCCAGGAAGAAGAGGACCTGCATCCAGGGATGGAGAGGGTGGTGGGTGTCTGCTGCAGAGGAAGCGTTCAGAGTGGATCCCAACATGCCTGTCGCCCGTCACCTCCACCACATGAGGTCAGGACATCCTGGTGCCTCCGGAATTGGACGCAGCGGTTAGTGTGTAACTGTGTATGTTTTCTGTGGGAAAACTTTAACTGTCATTGGGACTTTGAGAAACTATGGCCATCTCCTCTAAACCCCAGCAGAAAAAAAGATATAGAATGTATTAATTAAGAAATAAATCATTGCTCTAAAGCTGTGCCTACCATGATAGTAGATGCTATCAAGGTGCCGCCTGCTAAGCCATCACCACCTCTCCCGTCTCTAGTCCAGACTCCAGCCTCCCCTGGAGGATCACAGGGACGGCTGGGTGAGAGGCAGAGACCCCAGATCTCTCTGCCCCGCACCCTGGATGTCTCCCCTGCAGACAGGAATCGTTTCCAGGAACACCCTCCAAGTAAGAAAGGGTCGTTGGAGGTACCAGGATCATGGAAAGAAGCCGATTTGGAGTCTGGGCACTTAGGAAGCACGGAGTCTGTGCTTTCTGTGTGAACTGCCTGAAGGAACAGGTCGGGTGACCCCGGGCCAACACAGTCGGGGACCATGCTCTCCTGTCATCTTGGAAGCCTTGCCTTTGGTTTGAAAACCACACCACAGAACGGGCTCTGGCTTCCCTGGACACAGAATAACTTTCCATCCAACTTAATTAAAGTGAGACCAGTCATATTTATCTTGCGTTTTCTCTCAGGCAGTGTTTTTCTTCTAATTGGGATTTGAGGGCGCCCCCCCAGCCAAAGCTCCTTTTGCTACAGAGGGTGGCCTCTCCAGGCAACCTGACAGGCTCTCCCCAGAGGAGACACAGGCCCGCCTGTGGGTTCATCCAAAGGGGCTCCACTAAATCATTTCCATCCCAGCCATGCAGATAATTTCGGCTTGAGGTTTATCTGCAGAAGGACTCTGATACTCTCAAACAGCCCAACCGCTGTAACTCAAGACAGCGGACGTCGACGTGTAAGTCGTGCAGGCCCCCCAGAGCTGCATCGCTGCCCACCTGGTGTCCCCTGTCCCCATTAATTTCTGCCAGCTTGTCCACTGGGCAGCCCCAAACAGGGTGGGATGGGAAAGATGTGTCCTTGATTCAGGAAGACACTTTGAATTTTAGGTTTTGCATTTCTGTCTGATCCCAGCGTCTGTTAGAGGCAGACGGGGCTTGGGCTGATACATCGATCATCCTAGGGAAACGTTTCAGAGATTGTGAGCTACCTGAGCTGCCAGCAGTCGGAATTCATCAAATCCTATGACACTGCAGCCGGAAGTCCAAGCCAGACACTCACGTAATGGGACCGTGGGGTCCCCCATTTCTGGTAGTGGGGCAAAGCTTTTCTACAAAAACGCCCAGTGCCCCCACTTGCTTCCTCCTTTCTGGGGTCAGCAGTACCCCACACGTCAGTCATCCGCAGCATTCCAAGGCCCACAGTCCAGTGGCTGGTGAATGGTGCCGGGCTCGTCCCCTTCCCAAACGCACGCCGGTCAAGATGCCAGGTAATTCTCTCCTTGACTTTCAAGATAAATGGCCCTCCACTGTCTACACGGGGTTTTGTATCCACAGCTGTTTTCGTTTTATTTCGTGTCTGGGATTTCACCAATGTCATGTAATTTTCACATTTTCCCAAATTGAGCAGTTTTATTTTCTACTTCTGCTCTACTGCTACATCACAGGAATTGTCTGGGCTCTCTTAAAAGGGCAGCATTTTTAAAGTTTTGAAAGACAACTTTACTTGAAAAGGAGCTCTGCAACTTATTTTCAGGGTCTCGTGCTTTTTGGATATTCAGGTCTGCTCTTCATCATTCATACGTACGATTTTCCATGTGACTTGAGGATAAATGGCCTTAATAAATCCCATTATTCTGAAGAACAATAAAAATAACAGGTTTGTGACACTGGAGCCATGATAAATAACATTTTTTATTTTGCCACGTCATTATTATCTCTTTCCTCCCGCCTGGCTGCTGATAGACTGTGTCCCTGCAAACCCAGCCAGGGACTCTGAGCCCTGCCGGCGAGACAGGCAGCCTGGGAGCCTGTCTTCAGGCTTCGGCAAGTGTGGCGTCGACCATTCCCTGCAGTCGGAGACAGACACCAAACACTCCGACCATAGGAAACTACGCTTCCAGCCACAGCAACCACGGTCCCTCCTTCTCCTCGGTGGAAGGATCCGGAATCCTGGATTTGTGCACCCACCTTCTGCTTTACTTAATTATTGGAGATCCAAGTCCGAAAGCCAAGAGTTCCTCAAACTGGGGTTAAAAGGGCAAAGTGGAGGATATCAGAACAAGTTAATAAGCTTCAAGGTTCTCACAGAAGTTCTGGAGAGCACAGTGGGATGACAGCTTGTTCCACTGGCATCGTCAAAAGGAATGAGCTTCTAAAATGGGTAACCAACAAGGACCTACTGTATAGCACAGGGAACTCTGCTCAATATTCTGTAACAACCTAATTGGGAAATGAATTTGAAAAAGAATACATACATGTATATGTATAACTGAATCACTTTGCTGCACACCTGAAACTGACACATTGTTAAACAACTCTACTCATCGGCCCAAGTCCTGGGTGCGGGAGGGGCAGGGGCCTGTGTAGTCTGGGTAGAAAACCTGCCCGATAAAGTCACGGGCCCCAGAGCAAGGCCAGCCCATCCTTACGAAGCCACGGGCAGTGGGGGACGCCCGCACTGAGCCCTGCCTGTGGTCCCTTCTTTTCCCGACATCTTCCCTCCGAATTGTTCTGCGGAATTTGCACCCCACCCCCACCCGTCACTCACGCCCCCTAAGGAATCTTCTTGCTCACACATCTGATTTGGGCAGACTCAATGTCAGTCTTCATGGAGAAAGTCTCTCCTTTTCACTTTCGCCAGCTCTCACAGACCCCCACCGTGGGACCTACTGTATAGCACAGGGAACCCCCCCCCCCCGTGGGCCTGGCGTAAACGGTGTCCCCGGGGAGCAGGAACAACAGCCACGGCCCTGTCTAGCCCCGGCTGCGGGTAGGCCTGGTTCTGAGGGTCGGCCTCTCTGCTCACACCCACCGACCCGGCCGAGCAGGACCCTGAGCTCAGCCCCCTTCACAGGAGGGGCAGGTGGGGTGCGGGGGGAGGGGGACTTGCAGTCGGACCCTGTGAACACGGAGTGGGGCCGAGGGGCCTCTGTATGCACACTGCAGCGACTGGGGACTATTCGAGGAATGCTCAGCAAACTTTGCAGCTCTTCTGGGCCCCGCGGTTGTTTGTCCGGGAAGGCAGACTCCTCCCGGCGTGGTCCCGCGGCCCGGGAGGGAGGCTCAGTGCACAGGACACCAAGCGGCTGAGGGCCCCTCCCTCATACCCAGACCCATCTTCCGATCCCCTCTCCCCTCTGACCGCCCCACCGCCCCATCTGTGATGCCCACCCGTCCTCCTCCCAGACTTCTCACATCTGCTCCAGTCTGGGGAGGCGCTGAGCTTCAGAGACAGGGCTGAGGGATGGGGAAGGGGTCTGGGGTCTTCTCACTTCTCTCTTCCCTCTCTCGGCTCCACACCCAGCCCTCAAGCCTGCGTCTCAGGACTGTGTTTCCTCCTGAACACCCCGGGCCCTCCGCTTACATTCCCCGGAAACACTCCTGGCCTCTGAAAGGCACCACAGCCACCCCGGCACGCAGCCTGCCCTCTGCTGCTCCGACAGCTCAGGCCATGATCACAAAACACCAGAGTCATTTATTCCCCATGGTCCTGGAGGCTGGAAGTCCAGGGTCGAGGTGCAGGCAGGTCTGGTTCCTGGCGAGAGCCCTCCTACAGATGGCACCCTCATAGGTGGAGGGAGCGGGATCCGGTCACCTCCTCTCATTGGAAGGGCGCTGATCCTTTGAGGGGGGCTCCAACTTCATAACCTCATCTAAACCGCATCAGCGCCCAGAGGCCCCACCTCCAAACACCATCAAATTGGGGGTTAGGGCTGCTGTGCATTCATATGGAGTTCCTTAGGGCTTCAGTTAATTCATGTGAGTTCTGGGTGCGGGGCGGGGAGGAGACACAAACGTTTGGCCCATGGCTTCTTCGTCCTTCCCACTGAAGACTGAAGACACACGACACCTCCAGCAGTTCCACCCTGAACTCCCATCACCTCCTGTGTCCCATCAGCTATCCAGCCTCACATTCTCCCCTGTGACCCTACCCGGTGTCTCCATTCTGAACCACCCTACCTACTGCTGCAAGCAACTTTCCATAAGGGTTCAAAAGCTGTACATACTCCCCAGGTGCTCCTAAATGGGAGAGGGACCCTCCAGTGCTGACCCAGGGCTGCAGAGACCAGCACACAACCTCCCACCTCACCTAGTCACACGTTAGACTCCCATCCACACGGTTGTCTTCTCCCAGGGTCTGTCCCACCTGGACACAGACCGCTGGCCACACAGCCCTTCACCTGCTCACTCTCTGCATGTCAGACTCTTGGAGTGGATTCAGGGGTGCTGGGGGCCTGGGTCACATGCACACCTAAAAACGTGGAGAGGATGCAAACCAGAGATTCACCCACCAGAGAGGAGCCTGATGCATCCCCACTCAGTCTCCTCTTACCCAGGTCCCCAAATGTCCAGGGTCATCCAAACACTGGCTGGCATGCGGAACCGTCAGACAGGATGCTGGAGGGGGTGCACCAAGGACTTAACCGACCATGGATCAAATACCTGCCATTTTCAAGAATGGGTGACCATGCGAATACACTCCTCGCAGAGCTTGGGAGGCTGTGCGTGTGGGTCCTTGAACGTGCAGCCCCGTTTCAGGGTAAGGCCATGGGGCCTGTCGGCATCTGTCCAATTGGCCCACTAGCCCTGGAGTCGCAGCCCCACGGATACCTGCTTCCTCCCTCTTGCATGTCCCATGATGTTCTAGCAAACCCACTCAGAAGGAGCTTGCTGAGTAACGAATGAATGACGCGTGTGCTTTCCATGGCAGTAAGGGCCACATCAAGGGGACAGAGCAGATTCCCAGGCCGGGCCTCTTGCCCTCTTGGGGGCTGCGGTGCGTCTGGCCACTCACTGGGCCCCTCTGCGCTCCTGCGCCGCCAGTGAGATGGGGCTGGGCTGAGGCCGGGTGATGCAGCAGCGCCGGCCTGCATCCTCGTGCCTGGCTAGCCAGCCTCGCCGCCCACCCCACCCCGCCCCCGGTCTCCATCCTTAAACTGAAACTCGTCCAGACTCTAGAGTCTGCAACATGGGTAAACAGGCCATCTGAGGATATGGCAGGGGAAGAGACGGGCAGTAGAGTGCCCGTGGAGAGACCGATTGTCCAGCCAAACCCTGCTGTGGGGCTGCACCACATTACCCGCTGTCTGCAGGTTCGGCCAACCCAGGCCGCATCTCCTGGGGTGTGAAGAGAGCTGTTACAGTTGAAGAAGTCATCTGAAATTATGAAGACCGAAAATCACAGTGTTCCCCAGGGTGTTAAAAATCCCAGGACGCTAGGTCTGAATTTGGCACTTCGTCTACTTACCATTATGGGGTGGGCTGGGCTTCAGAACTGGGGGGGATACAGGACAGGGTGGGCAGACCCTTGGGTAAGGATGTAGCCTCTGCTGCAGGAAAATGACAAGCACACACACAGGCATGAGGACTGTGATGGGGGATGGGCGTTCTGGTTGGGAAGGATGCACCAGCTTTGCCCTGCACAGGACGTCCACCCCCATGGCTGGCTTCAGGGATGTGCCACTGGGCTTCCCAGGGGACCGCCCCACAGAGGTCCTCAAGCTTGATCTAATGCTACTCTCTTGTCATCTTGAAATGCTTAGTAATCTTTGAACCAGGGTCCCTGGAATTTCATCTTTCACTGAGTCCTGCAAATGACGTAGCCGGCCCTGTTCACCACAAACACAGTCCACGGAGGATGCTGTGTTGTCATTTGACTGGAAAAATGGATGTCATTATTTGGGGGAAAATAAGAGACTTTGGGTGATTCAGTATACAACCCCAGAATATTCCTATAGAAAAACTACCACCTTGAGTTATTGACACAAGTTGCGTTTCCTGAGGGCTGGGTTTGGTTGGCATGGCGCTCTGGCTGTTCTCTTTAACAATCTTCAGTCCTATATTCCCCAAAGGGTTCAGATTTTATCTGTGAAAGTTGAGAGTTTTGGGGGGGAAAGGATGAAAGTCTTTTCTTTGTACTCAACAGGAAGTATGAAACTGAGAATCATGATTCAGAAACCAGAACGTACACAGTCATAGGGGTCCCTCTACCCCAATAGGTGGGTCAGAAGCCAGGGGTGGGATGTAGACGGGACCTCCAGCCCCCCAGCCCTAATCAGGTCTGTTGCTGGAGGAAACCTGCATCGCAGACCAGCAGAGCTGCTTGCACGGGCGGTGGGCACCCCACACTATTCAGGCTGCCTGCCTTACATGCTGGAACTCAGAGCTTTGGGAGCTATTTCCGGGGTCTACACACACAGAACTCAGTGCTCCTTACAGATTCCAGACCATTTAGCTGGGGAACATGGCATCTGGAGAGAAAGCCAGGGGTGAGGGGTGCTGCAGCTCTTTTCATGCATTTTCCTGGTTGATCATCAGCCAATCTGGAAAGAATCCACCCTTGTGTTCGCAAGTGTACTGAGAAAACAACCCATTATTCTGACTTAGAGGAGACGCTAATTCATGACTTACTATTCACACGGCATTCAGACCCTCCGATCCAGGAAATGGACTGACGGGTCCCCCTAGGATCGGTGGCCAAGGCACAATCAGCTTTGATATTTTAAACACTTGGGGATCCCTCCGGGGATCATACAGAAACAATGAGTTTCAAAAGGACAGGCTTCAAACTAGCAAGAGAATGTTTAACAGCAGACTGAGGGGGAAAGTTTAGAAAAAAACTTAAGAAAATATAGAGTCAGCTTGCAGGCTCCTTAGAAGAAATACTGGGACCTTGCACGAGATGCCCAGAGAGGCTGAAATGCAAACCCCAGTGGGCTGAGGAAGAAAGCGAGCCTGTGTGAGCAGGAGAGGCAGTGGCTCGGCCCCGCAAAGCAACTCCTATTTAAAGGAGGATCACAGCACAAAAGGGTCTCATTAGCCTCACATGAGAATGTGAAATGCTAGAGACAATTGTAAAGAGAGGAAGATGAAGCAGTTTAATAAAAGCTCCGATAACTCCCTGTGAGACAAGAAGCCTGGCTCGTGCTTTGGGGGCCCGTCCAGTGAACCTGGGGAGGTGATGCTACAGAAGGTACTTGGCTTCACCAGGTGACACCTGGCCAGGACCCCGATAAATGAGTGACCACTCACTCCAGGCCACCTGGGGGAAAGTGTCTGGATCACGACAAAGATTAAAGCCTCCAAGGAAGAGATTTTAGGGTCATTGTACAAAGTGAAGGGTGGCCAGGTAAGCTGGGACAGGTGTGACATTCGGAGGGCTTGGGTGAAGCGGAGTGCAGTGCCACTTTCTTCAGTTTCCTGCGTGTGAGCACTGAAATGAAACCTCAGTGCTGGTTAACGGGAGGAGCAAGGCTCCGAAGAGACACCAGGATGGATGTGCGGGCAAACCTCGCTTCCTTCTCGGTGTAATTCGTGGAAGAGTTAATAAAAAGCAGTAGTGCAACCAACACTTGGTTCATCATTCATAGAGTGCTAGGTGAAAATGGCCACAATTTAAAATCACGTGGGCAAAACAAAACCTGACCAAGATTACAGGTGGTCATCTGCTCAGGGGCCCCAGCTTAGCTGCTGAGCTAGGAGACCTAGAGACAGACGCATCCACAGAAGCCGACTAAGGACGCAGAGATGTGCTGTCTAAAAGCACGCTCAGCGATCACTGGTCACCGAGCCCTGACGCAGGAGCAGATGGAGAGAGAGTCCTGCAGTAAACACCAGGCTTGAGCGAAAATACTGAATTATCAAAACCCATGTGAGGAGACCTGCATTTCTGTCCTGAAATACAAGCATACTGGCCGTTTTCAGGAATACTCAACATTTTGAGCTGCTCACCAACTAGTCTCAATTTTCCCCCAGTGGACCTGATGTTTCAGCAAGGTCTCTGGCATCAGTCCACCTGGTTTTAAATCTCAGCTTCCACATGTAGTAGCCATAAGACCCCTGGACTTTAAATTGGGGATGAAAAGAAATCTTGCAAGGTGCTGAGGACAAGACAAGGAGAAACCCGTGAGAAGTACTTTGCATTGTTTCGGGGGAAAGTTAGGAGTTCAATAAGACATTCTTTGCGTATTAGCTTAAGAGCAGGTTTTCTATCTACTGTCAAGATTCCCTCTCTTCCAAGTACCCCCAGCATCAGAGGTGGTGCCCACGTTTCAGGATTGTGCCACTCAGGGATGACAGGCTGCAGGTTGACAAAACGTCACAAATGGAGACTGCAAGGAAAGAACATATGCAGTGGGCAGCAGGATTGTTTCAAGGCTGGACTTCCTGATGTGCAGGTGAAGGGTTTGGAGTATAAACGCAGAGGCTGTGACAGTGAGCTGAGCTGTAGTCACTGGCAGGAAATCCCTGCAACAGTTGTGTCCCAAAGTCGTATTTTGAATAAATCTTCTCTCCAGCTCTGTTTAGGTAGCACCCTGGTCATCCGCCAAACCTAATTCACTGCTCAGGGGTTAGTCCAAGCTCAGAAAAAAAAAAAAAAGACATCCTTCTGGGTTATACCAGGAACAAATAAACAGGAAAGGACAGTATTCTACTTGGGGTCCTGTTTCATTGATTCCTGTCAGTTCAGACTTCCCCACCTCCATGCTTCCCCTGATGTTTCCCAGAGCCGAGTCCTTCCATCTGGTAGAACAAGTAATAAGAGAAGAAAAATGCCACTTCTATTAGCCAGTGTATAGAGAGTATGCCACTCAATTCTCAGAACTGGAAAGCAGGTTGTTTTTTAATTTCCATTTTGAAAATAAAGTCATGGTTCAAAAGAGATGTAAGTAACCCACGCAAGTTCACAGAGGTAGGAAATAACAAAGGAGAACTTGAGTATGGTCCTCTCCGGCATCTCCCATCAGAACAGGCTCCTGTCCCGGCGCTTCCCCTCCTGAACCATCACTGTTGCGTTGAGTGTCAGACACTTCATCACTCCCCCCCAACCACGCGCCCTGGGGCTGAGATGGGCTCAGAGCTCCTTGCGGCCCTCGGGATGTGGGGTGGAATTGGCCTGGTTCACAGGTCCTGGGCCACCTGGAACCTTCACTCCCAGGACACTGGGTTCACCCCTCCCAGCACCAGATCCCCTGGCTGATCCTCACACGCCCTCTACTTCCACGGTCCTCTGAGCCTCTGCACATGGCTTTCCAACCAGAACGTCCTTCATGGTCACTGGCACGGCTGACCACGCACAGTCCAAGCCCAGCGCACCAGCCCGGCCCCTAAGGGGGCTGGTGAGTCAGGCGAGGTGAGTCACCTGCGCCCAGGGGCTGCATACAGCAGTGGCTCCCCTCAGCCCCGCAGCTCTGCAGGGCAAGGTCCTTGCTGCGTTCGGTGCTCTGAGCTCCTACCCCCTCTGCATTCCCTGGACGCTGCCATGCCTGACTGTGGGGAGACATCAGAGAACGTCGATGGGAATGATGGAAGGGAAAGCCTCCCCAGAGCTGGGGAAGCCTGCACTGACCACTCCTCCTATTCTGTGTGTCTGCGGTTGGCAGCGTAGAGGGTCCAGCCACCGTCAGGAGGACATTGCAGTGGGGAGCGTCTCACTCACCCATGCCTATGATGACTAACAGAGGCTCCGAGTTCCCTGAGTTAGCTGTCGCTCCTAGGTCAAGAATGAGGGGGTGCAGTAAATCTGAGTCTGGGAGGGAAAATATGAACCCATGCCATGGGCAGGGGCACTGCCCCGAGGGCCTCCTCATCTGGGTAGCGACAGTGATGCAGCTGGAGCCTTTGTTTAGAAACAGGCACTTTCAATGCCGGCTTCTCCTTGAAGTTTCTCTCCACATCGTTTTACGGTTAAATGAGAATTTTTTTTCCAGTGAAGTTTTGTTTTTCGGATTTGAAAATGAACTTGCCCCCACTTGTGTGGTTTTTGCCTCTGAGGAAACCGTGTCCCCAGGTAAGAGCAGCTCCTGAGGAAGAGAACCGAGTGGAAAGGGGGACGGCGTCTGCAGAACCTCTGTGATCTCAGGCAGAGAGCGCAGAAAGCGGGATTAATGGTGAATTTCACTCACCAGCAGAGGCAGCGGTATGAGAGCGGAACTCTTCCTCCGCCGCTGCACCTGCTTGTACAGTTCAAATTAAAACCTGAAACCCAGCAAATCCCACTTCACAATGGCTTTCCCTGCCGGAGCCTGGGAATTAAAGGCCTCCGTTGTTTGGACGGATTATTTCCCTGCCTCTACCAGCTTCAAAGAAATGCGAATCTTCCCTCACTCACTCTTCTATTGATCCTCGATCAGATGACTTTGTTTTGGATTCCTACCGAAACAAAGACAAACAGATACATTTTAAGCACTTTCATGTATGGCTTTGTTTCAGTTCAGCATTCTTACTGTGCAGCTACTTCCTTGTTATAAAGATTACTAGGCAGTTGGGGGGAAATCAGGGAATTACCATAAATTCTGTTCACTAAATACCAACACTTTCAGGCAAATTATCTCAATTGTAAAATACTTTGGCATCCCAAGTAATTATATGCAATTAAAACCCCACTGTTCCTTTCCTTTCCCTTGTTAATTTATAATAGAGTACCTGCTCTCAGGAAAACGAAAAGCTTAGCAAGCACTGGAAATCAAAGACATCTCTCAGCACCGCCAAAGTAAAGCCAAACATTCATCCTACTCATTGGGCACTTCAGATTTCAGATGAAATTATGTCATACTCGCCTCCTCTTTAATGAACTATAAAGAATCTGGAGAGTGTTTCCTTGAAGACAGAATGTTCTCAGGCTCTTTGTAAATACACCGAGGAGGGTTTCTGCCCTGCCCGCTCTCCACTCCAGGGCATGACTCAGATACCTGCGCTGGGATTAATGAGTTTCCCTCTGGGCCACACTGCACTGCTTTTGACATGCTTCCTGGTCCTCCCAAGGGCTGCTGCTGAATCTGCATTTAAACCTCCGATTAGTAAGTCGACCTGCAGCTGCCCCAGTGCCAGGCACCCAGGCAATCCGCCTGGGCTTGGCCCACGAAGACCCTCTTCTCCTCCCACCTCACCTCCCCAGCAGTGACCCAGGATCCAGCTCTCCCTCTGGCAGGTGCTTTGCAATGGGACCAGAAAAAGCTCTCCTTGGGCAGAGCTCCTTCCCCCACACCCTAAGTCCAAGTTCTGTGCAAGTGACATTAATTTATGGGAGGTAAGAGGGTAATTATCTCATGAACATTCATTTGCAACCAACCATACAAAAAAAGGGACTCTTCTTTAGGAAAATTGTTAAGAACTCAGTCCATGCTTGCTGGGATACAAGGGATGACCAACAGTCCAGATTTTTCCAGGATGGAGGAGGGTATCAGGACTGAGACTTCCAGTGTGGAAAACCAGAAAATCCAGGGCAAACCGGACAAGCTGGTCACCCTCACGTACCTTGTGGCTCAGTCGTCCATGTGACCCTGTATGACCAGGACCTGACTGGGCATGTGCGGCTCAAACTGTAGCTCCTGCACCTAAGGGCAGTTACCCCCCAGCTTTGGTCCAGCAAGGTTTGCGCACAGACCCCACTGGTCCAGCCCATTATCTGGGCTCCAGGCACTGATACAGACAAGAGCCCAGGGCTCCTGGGGCTCCAATCCTGCTACAGACAAGGCCACATGTTGGAGAAGAGTCTCCACACCCCGCTGCCTGCACCACACAGCCCTTATCAATAAACGAAGAGGATTTTCCTTATCAGCCCCCTCATCACCAGCTCCAGGGTCAGAGTCCAGCAAACAGGAAATCCTCCCAGTGGCAGTAGGAGAGAAATCAATCTGGGCAGAGCCCACACTTCTCAGGAGAAATTTACTTCCATAAGTATCCTCTTCTGCAGTATTTGGGCTTCCAATGGGGCAGGAGGAGGGGCCCTGGGGGTGAACCCCACTGTACGGTGGTTCTGCCTCATTGCGAGGCTGGGCCTGGATACAGGGCACTGCCCATCTTCAGTCCGTCATCCCAGGATGCCCCTCACTGTTCACTCTCCCCCAGCCTTGTGGCTGCCCATCTCTGAGAGGCACCTGCCCTCCTGCGCCTCCAAGGAACACGTGGGGAGCTTTGCTGCCCTTTCCTGCCTCTCGGGACTGGCTGCAGGGCTGCAAGGGGCATTTGGGGTAACCACACTGGGTGCTGCTGGAAGGGAAGGGGGGACTGAGCACGAACCCCACCCCCACCAAGGGCTGAGGGCAGAGCAGGACGCCACACGTGACCACCCCCTCTCCACATCCTCACAGTCGTCCACTGGAATGTGCGCTCTTCAGATCTCCAAAAGCCTGAGTGAAGCATTTTCTCATTGGAAGCCAAATCTGATGGTTTGTTTTTGAGAGATCCTTCACGTTAGGGTTTACCAACGTTCTCAAATCTAAGTTGTACTGAAAAAATAAAAACAAAAAGCCAAACAACCTGGCCATGAGACTCAACTTGACCGTTTGTCCATGATCAGTCTGGAGAGGGACTTCACAGGCCCAGAAAGAGCCGCACGTCCCTCACCAGCTGAGCTGGCACCCCTCTCTGTCTTCCGCAGTGGTGGGGACTAGTTAAAAGAGGCAGCAAATCTCAAAGAGATGAGCACTGGTTAACAACTGTACTATAATAATACATAGTAACTTTTCCCATTGAGTTATTTTCACCACATCTCAAAGCCCAGGGGAAACAGAATCATCAAGATTGTTATCAGGGAAACTAAGTAGCAGAACCCTTCAAAAATGGGGCCTTCTGATAAATATCTGTCACATTAACGTGACCTGTGTTTTAATTTAAAATAGAGGCCTGAACATTTCTTGACAGTATCAAGATGCAGGATGAACCTGGCCCCACATGAGATCCATGCCCCCTGAGTGATGTCTGCTCCCTTAGGTTATAGAAGCTACAAGGTTTCCCATCCTGACGAAGTGAAGTGTTTTACCAATAAGGCAATTGGAGAAGAGTGTTACCAACTGCTGCAGGTGCCCTGATAGACCCAGTACCCATGTCTGTTGAATCCAGGTGGCCCTTCCCAGCCCACCTCCTGGGTGTGATTCTAGAGCACTGCTCACTAGAACTTTCTGCCATGATGAAAATGTCCTGCATCTACATTGCCCACTGCACTAGCCATTAGTCTCACATGGCTACTGAGCACTTGAAATGTGCCTGGTGAACCTGAGGAACTATATTTAAAATTGTATTGTGTTTACATTTAGATTTGATAGCACGCATGGCAAGCGGCTGCCATATTGCACACCACAGGTTCCGAACTTTAAATGAGCAATGGAGCAAAAGTAAAAAGGAAAAAAAAAGACACTTTGTAGTGTCTTACTAGGCAATTGTAATTATGTATCAAAAGCCTTTACAAGGTGTACATTTTTTTTCCTAAGAATTTCATTCCTAGAGATCTACCCTAAAGAGCTAACTGAGGTCTCAAAGATTATGGTATACAATTATAAACAACACTGTTATCTAGAATTATTTAAAAACCCCAAACCAACTCAGTGCTCCAAAATAGAGAAAGGATTAAATGAATTATGTTTATCCAATAGGATGACATATGTCTAAGAATATTAAATGACAGTGGGAAATGTTTTAATATAATTTTAATTGAAATGTCTGGATACAAAACACTATATAAAATATGATTCTTATTTTATTTATGTTTGTATTTATATCCCCCAAAATACTGCCTAGGGTTATACCTGAGTGGAAGAATTATTTCTCTTTTACAATTTTCTATATTTTCTTTCATGTACCTAAATTATTTTTACAGAAAGAAAAAAATCAATGGCATGAATTCATTTAGTCCCCCAATGTGTCATTCAGAAAGTGGGCATTTGGAATAGTAAATGGTACCCAGGGAGTAGAGGAAATAGCTCTCAGCACTTACCGTTTGGTTCACGCCATTAGGGGACCACTTAGGTGCATTCTTAACTGAGTAAATTAACTGACTATTGGCTTAATGTATGGATCCCTTCCGGATATTGTCCCTTTCTTTGCTGTGCACGGCTCTGCACTGTGTCCCAAGGAAACTGTTTGGTTCCAAGAGAGAAATGGCATAGACCCTGATTATTTAAAATAATAATAGCTACAAAACAATCAAATGTAAAAACCCAATGACAGGAGTTGATGGACTTTGAGAAATACCTGCCTTACGCCTTCCATGCCTTGTAGCAAGGCACGCATTCGGAAGCTCTGGGAGGGGAGGAGAGGCTCCCTTTTCAAGGATCTGTATCCTTCCAGCACTTCTGGTCTGATTGGTCCTGCAGCTTGAGATGAACCCCGTGGCTGGGAGAAGACAGCACAGTCTACTTCCTTGCCAATGGGAGGGCCGACCAACAGCTCTAAACTTGAACTCTATGCAAACTTGTGATGACTAACTTAGTGAATCATGTCAAATTTTAAACTTTATTTCATTTTATTTTTTATCAGCTGCTGGATAATTGAAGGGGAGAAGATGCCCAATTGACATCCCGCCCCAGGCATCAGCCTGTCTTGTCACAGCCTTGCCTCCCAAGACATGTGTCAAGAGGATGTGGCTTCGCACAGAAGTGGTCCCCCTCTACCTTGTCAAAATTTCCTGGCTTCCTCCTGCTGTCAGAAAGCACCCGCCCTCTCTGCTCCGTCAGCCGCTGCTTCCAATAGAAGGTAAACATCCTCCAAACCAATAATTGATGAAAAGGACTTTTAAAAGAAGTAGTGACCCTCAAATCTCACTTCGATATTCTTGTTTTGACACAACCATTATCTGTCATCTTTAGAAAACCACCGAAGTCTAAATTATCAGCAAAATAAAGTTTAAATCACAGACTACATTTTTTTCCTGTATTGAACTACTTGAGGAGGAAGGTACCAATTTTAAAAATAAATGAATGAATGATGACCCATCCGGTACATTCCACCTATGGACAAAGTGGCATTGTCAGTCAGAAATGAATCCCTGGCTGCCCTAACCCAGCTGGCGCCCCTCCTGTCACACCACCCACACCTGGATGGCGAGCTCACCCATATTTGGAAACAGATTTCACATCAGAATCATAATACCTGAAAAGCTTAACTTGAAAAGCCAAACATCCAAAAAGTCTGTGGTATCCCCAAATTTAAGATTCTGCAAGAGTGGTAGCCGGGTTTCATTACACGTCCCGAATCTTAGCTGAAAAAAAAAAAAAAGAATATAAAATAGCACAAATGTGAAAAGCAGTGGAGTTGAGTATTTCCTCGGGAGTTTCCTTCATTTTGCTTTTTAATTCTAACTTCAAAAATGCATTTCTACACATCAAGAGGATAATTCCAAAAGAAAACAAAGGGAGAGCAGCAGCTAGGTGCAGTGAGTGGACTCATGTTTTGAACTATTTCGTGTGGGCAGCGATCTTGGCTATTGGCCTAGATTTTAAATGTTGGTATTTGGAGGGCTGGTGGTGTCTTTCACTGTCACCAATTCTGACTATTTTAAGTACATGTATTGGTGTCTTCAGCATAATTTGCAGGTAATTATTTATTTTTCAAACATATTCATGATTGCCTTCATTTAAATATTAAGCTTCCAAATGTATTTTAAATTAATTCATTTACATTATACACACACACATTTTCTTTTCAAATTGAAATCTGTATTCCACAGAGGCAAGCCCACCTATAATATGGTATCTTCTGTGGGCAGAATTAATGCGTCAAGGTGGAAGGGGTTGAAAGAAGACTCTCCGTCTTTTTTGGAGAATATGGTGCATTCCCACAGCCTAAATCAGTATAAAAGGCTGCATCCGTCATTCCTGGTGCCCGCCCCAATTTTCTTTCTTCTCTATTGTTACCCTCTCTCCTTACCCCCTTAAAACAGTGACGGGTAAATAAAAAGAATGGATCTTGATTAAATGCAAATCAACATAGGAACCAGCTATTGTGCATGAAGTGTCACACAAGGATAAGGCCTAAGGGAGTGGGGTAAGCTCTCTGCCCTGAGTGATGGTGGAGGGGACCTGCAGACCCTGAGATGCCCTCGGATGGTCCTGCATCCCTTCCACCTTGCACACTGATATAGCCAGTCAGGGATGGTGAGAATCAATCAGTAACCCACAGCCTCAGACTCGCGGAGACTTCACACACCAAAGGCTTCTTTTCGTTCCTGTCATGTGTCCATCAGGGAGGCCATGGGGCCTCTGCTCACCCTCCCAACAAAGGTCCCCAGGCTGATGGAGGCTTCATCTCCGCATGTGAATCGTGCACCTGCCCTTATAGCTGCTCTAGGGAATGGCACGTGTCCCTCTACTCACACTTCACCCTCCACAAGACACACGGCCACATCCAGTCCCAAGTGAGAGAGCAAGAGCCACCCGCCATGTTCCTGGAAGTAGGGGCTGGGGATGTCTGAGCAGACCTACAGACCACAACAAGCAGGAGTGTGCTGGGCCCTGGGGCCCAGGCTGGGAACACAACGCTACTCAAGACAACCCATTCTCTTTGCCATACAGCTCAATGTCCCCAACTTCCTTGGCATCTGGCATGGCCATTGACCTAGTTCTACCATTGCGACTTATGAAAGCTCTCCTGGGGGACTCCTGAGAATGACCATTCTTTCAAGGATAAGTAAATTCTTGTTCTTCTGCCTGCCTTTCTTTTCTCCCTATTTGAACATGTGTGTCTGAAGGTGTGATGGTTGGAGTTGTGGCAGTCATACTGAAGCCATGAGGCAACATCAACAAGCCGTGGATGGCAGAGCAGAAAAAAAGAAGGAGTCTTGGCCTTCATGACACCATGGAGCCACTGCGTCAAACCCTGAAATGCACACCTCCAGGCTGCTTATGTGGGAAAATGGAGCGACTGTTCCGCTTAAGTCAGGACTAGTCAAATATGTTGTTGTGTGTAATGGAATGAATCCAAACTGATTCAATCACACTTCTGCGAATAACCAGCCAGAAAGTAGACTATCATCAACATTGCAACAGACATCTAAGAGCCAGTGAAGGGACCATGAAGGGGGATTAATTCCACTGGAGCAGTTGGGGACACTCTCTTGACTAGTAAAGATGCTGAAGAACTGGTAGGAACCTGGCACCAGGCGAGCGTCTGCAGCATCCGAGTGCAGAGGATAACGCCCTTTCATTGCACCTTTCATTCGACAGTCACTGACTCAGCACCGGGCTCTGGGCTAGACAGTGGGCGGAGGAGAGGTGGCTGATTAAGGTAGGTTATTTTTTGCCAATGCTCTCACATCTCCAGTTGGGAAACTGGTTGGACGAAAGCACAGAGAGGCTGATGTCTTTGGGCCACACGTGGACAGAGCCTTTTTGACAGTGACAACAGGATCACACAAGCCAAGACAGGCAAAAAGGTGGGAGATGGAGGTTACCAACAGGACCTGGGGACCCATCTGTGCCCTTGGCTCCCAGAAGGTAGCAGAACACCTGAGTCCAGGCTCGGTTACAGGTACAAGAGCTACCACTGTTCATGTCCTTTCAGTGTAGATTTCTGTCCCCCATGGGCGCCGACTCTTACTTTAGTCTAGTACAGCCTAGAGTGCCTGACTTAATAGGAAGCTGTAAGTGACTCAAAAGCACTTCAGAATTCCTGGATGAAAGCAGCTCTAGAAACTCAGAGTGTAATTAACTGTGGAAAAGTTAAGAAGTCCGGACTTGGCAGCAGCAATTGAAGTAGCTTTAAAAGGGCTCCCCTTCCCTCTCGTGTCCTTAATGAGGGTAACTTTAATTACATGACATTAAAATCTGGCGGCTTTACCCTCTTTAATTTGATCAGTTGTAAGTCAGACAGCTTTGGTGCCAGTTCTCAAAGGGTGTCTTGTTAGTTCACCAGTCTGAGCGCTGAAGTCTAGGAAGACACGTAAGACAAAAACACATTGATTTTTAGTTTGGAAAGGCAGAGAGGAAATACAGTGGAGCTCCATAAAATCATGACAGGCATGAAAAGAGTTAAAAGAAAACTCTCTTCCGAGTCTTCAGTATGACTAGAATGTTCACAAAAACAAAAGGAAGGCCTCACTTACCTAGTAAGTGGCAGAAGGGAACAAACTCCCAGACATCTGGGCTCAGGGCACCAGGGGGCCTGTCCCATTGCTCGTCTAGGGCATGGCTGGGGCCCTGGTCATTTTCCTAAGGCGTTTCTGAGACTATCTTGTCATCATGCAGAAACCCCGCTGTAAGGCGCTATTTCCCCCTTCCCCACCGTGACCCCAGGCTACGGTGTCTACAGTCCTGTCAAAGTTTCCTCTCCACATGCCCATCGCTGGGAGTTTGTCCAAGACTTCCTCCACCAAGAGCGAGAAGAACCATGTGTTAAGTCCTGTTGCGTGTTCGATGGTGGCCATCAAAAGATACGTCAATGTCCTAACACCAAGCACCTGGGAATGGGACCTCGTTTGGAAAAATGGTCTTTGCAGATGTAACTGATTTAAGGATGTTGATGTGAAGAGATCATTCTGGATTATCTGGGTAGCCCCTAAGTCCAACGGCAAGTGTCCTTATAAGAAACAGAAGAGAGACACAGACACAGAGGAGGAGGCCATGTACAGACAGGGACAGAGTTTGGAGTGATGTAGCCAGAAGCCCAGGAACACCTGGAGCCCCAGCAGCTGGGTGAGGCAGGAAGGGTCATTCCCTGGAGCCTGTGGAGGGAGCTGGGCCCCAAGACACCTTGATCTCAGACATCTGGCCTCCAGACTGTGAGGGAATAAAGGTCTGTTGTATTAAGCCCCCCAGTTTGTGGTGCTGTGTTAGGGCCACCGGGATACACACCGAGCCCCATGCACCAGGGGCCCCAGGACACCCTGCTGAGTTGCTCTTCAGGTGCTGCCACTTCCAATGGCAGGGCTGGACTGTGGGGGGCACAGGGGTCCCCTGTCAGTCCCCTCGGCTCCAGAAGCCCCTCCTTCCTGGGCCTCATGCGCAGGTAGAGCTGGGAGGCGACACTGATCGTCCCTCCGGGCTGCCCAGAACCGGCCATTTCTCTGCATGAGTGCTGTGTGCAGGCCCCAGCTGTGCTGAGTCTCGTCCCAGGACATTCAGGGGCCCTCAGTGTCCCTGCATAGGTTGCAGTCTCTTGATCTTCCGGACCCCGAATCCCCGCCCAGCCCCCTGGTGGCTCAGGGCTGTGGCCCCAGAAATCTCTGTGTAACAACGGTCTCTTGATCTGCCATGAAACCTACTTCAGATAAAACTGGGTGTGCCCTCGGCATCTTATGCCTAAAACTGGGGCCAAAAATCCACAGTGGGAAGTCACTGAAGTTTTAAGTTTTCAACAAGCTCATGTACAAAATCATTCTTCACATTACTGTAAGTGTTCCAGAAAGCCCCTGGTTAGATTTTTTTTTTTTTTTTTTATAAAGACTGTGATGTGGGATGGAGTTTTTTTTTTTTTTAATTTATTTATTTATTTTTGGCTGTGGTGGGTCTTCGTTTCTGTGCGAGAGCTTTCTCTAGTTGTGGCAAGCGGGGGCCACTCTTCATCGCGGTGCGCAGGCCTCTCACTATCGCGGCCTCTCTTGTTGCGGAGCACAGGCTCCAGACGCGCAGGCTCAGTAGTTGTGGCTCACGGGCCTAGCTGCTCCGCGGCATGTGGGATCTTCCCAGACCAGGGCCCGAACCTGTGTCCCCCGCATCAGCAGGCAGATTCTCAACCACTGCGCCACCAGGGAAGCCCCTGGTTAGATCTTTTAATGACCAGCTGAGTGCAGGTTTCCATTTGGGTTTCTAACATGCGCAGGACCCGCTCCACGTGGGTCCTGAGTTACCGAATTCATGGTTGGGGGAAGCTTCCCCTGTGGACACAGCCGGGAGCCCCTTTACTCTCTTGTCATCTTATTCCGAACACCGAACTCACAGTGAATGGGAGAGTCTAAGCACAGACCAGTTCACCTTCCTGCTGGGGGTCCATTGATGCCGTTTAGTGAACAGAGAACATGAAAATATGAGGTGACTACCTATTCCAAGAGAAGAATTCCAGAATATTTTATAAATCCCCGAATAAGATTCTGGGGGACAATACACAACCACAGAGAAACTCAGATTAAAGATACAAATGTTTTGTCTTTTTGGGCCCTTAGCGTTAAGGTATATTCCCCACAATATCTAGATGCCCTGTAGCCATAACTGCATTTTCTAAAGTCAATTGCATTGATGTCATATTGTTTGGCCCCAAAACTGACCCTTTAAGTGTGTGTCTATGGGTGATTAAGGCAATTATGAAGGTCATTAATTCTGCCCTATACCTCCCCGACCTGTGTTGGTCACCCTGCAGGTATGGAAGGACACACAGCAGAGGATGCCTGTCCTGAAAACAAAAGTAGAATTCTCCTGGAATGGCCTTTATGAATTTATCATCAAAATACACCCCTCAGCAACAGATACTCAAGTCAGTTTATGAGAGGAAAGCAGACCTGCTCAGTTGAGAATAAACACAAGGGCAGAAGGAATTATAACAACTCTGAAAAATTGAAACAAAGAAATAATGGTGTAGAAGCGCAATGCAAATTACGCCATTTATATTTTAGACGAGGACTCCAGCCAAAGTCTGTGAAGAATTTTAAGGTTTGAATTAGACTTTAAAATACATTGCCCATGTTTGAAATGAATAATAATAATAAAGTAGCTTTTCTAAACGAATGTGCTGTTGACTGACCTACTCTAAAATGTGACTGATTCGGGCTTTCTGTCCACACAGACTCACAGAGCACCTGCCACGGGGATGCAGGAGCCAGGACCCTGGGTCTCCCTGCCACCCTCTGCTCTCAGGGTCCTGGGCAATGTCCCTGCTCTGGATCCTGCAGACAGAGCAGCCTGAGGTGGGCACTGGTCACTGGGCTGCTGCCCCCTGTGCCGGCCTCAGCAACCCCCAACAGGACCAGCCCCCTCTACCTGCCAGTCCTCGGGGTCCCTGAGGCACATCAGCTGCCCCCTCATTTGGGGCCAATCCCTTCCTAATGTCCCCACCCCCGTCCAGGGCCCCAAAGTAGAAGTGTGTGTGAGACACGCATTTAGTGCGTTGCAGATTGCCCACTTTACACATGGGATCCCAGGTTCCTGGGTGTCTGCTGGTGACCCCAGGAGCCTGGCCCAGGACACCAATGCCACAGCAGGATCCCCAGTTCTCAGACTGGCCCCTGCACGCAAACACCATCTGCCTGTCCTCTTCCTTCCTGGAGTGAGCGGCTATCCAGAGGTGTCCCCCGTTCCCAGCACCCTTCACACTTCTGCCTTGACCTCCCCATGACAGACACCAGCAGGGGCAAGCAAACCCCCCAAAGGGTGCAGTGAGGCTCCCATCTCACCAGGGCCCCTGGCTTCCCCACAAGAAGCCACCTCCAGTTCTCAGGTGGGCTCCCCTCACAACCGTGGAGGAGACATGGGCACCTTCCTCAACAGGAGCCTTAGCAGATGTGCAAACGCATCCAGCCTGGAGAACCCTCACCCAGGCAGGAAGGCAGGTGGGCAAGATTGCTCCACAGCCCCACGTGGAATAATAACTGATTGAATACCATTGAAATGCCCTTTAATTGTGAGCTAATTCAATCAACTCTGGGATCCTGAGCAACGGTGTTTGACACGTGGTGAGGATCCATATGTGCTGCCATGAAAAAATAGGGAAGACGTCATTAAGGGGAAATTGAGCTGCAGACAATCGTCAAAATGGGCCTGTATCACTTGCACAAAGACACATGCAAAGCTATGCACAGGCACATACGAAGGTGTGCACGTGTCTCTCTGTGAGTGTGCAGAGGTGCAGAAAGGATAACCACAGGAAAGGGACAGTGGGTACCTCTGGGAATGGAACAGAGACTTGACAGAGGAAGGTAGGGGATGGGGTTGTCAAGGGATATTTTTATTTTATATGAAAATTTTAATGACAGAAGTGTACGTATGTTGCTCCCATTGCAACCAAGCAGGACCCTATGAGACTTTCCCAGAATAGACCCCTACCCATGTCCTCTTCCTGCCTTTTGTCTGTAGAAAAACTTTAGTCAAAGAATACATTTAATCAGAAAAGTGAAAAAATGCAGAAAGAAAGGAAAACAGTCAAGTAAGGAAAAATAATAATATCTTAGCCATTAAACAAGGTCAAGGACCTTCAGTTCTTCCTCAAGGACTATAGATAATATTCTGAGCCATGTCCTTTGAGCTGTTTTGCAGATACTGAAACCCCCATCAGGTGGAAGAAGTTAACTGTCTGATGCCCACAAGCACGTAGACCCCAGACCGGCTGGAACCAGAAGGTTGATGATGCAGACTCCCAATTACCTCACCACCAACCAATCAGAAGAGCATCCACAAGCTGACCACGCCCCACTCCTTGAGCACTATAAAACTCCTCACTACCCGCTCCAGGGTGGGACACACACAGTCTTGAGGGCATTAGCTCAACATGGCCCCCTTTGCCTGGCAAAGCAAGAAAGCTATTTCTTTCTACTTCACCCAAAACTCCGTCTCCGAGATTTAATCCAGCCCCGGTGTACAAAGGCCAAATTTCAGCAACATCATCATTAAAAAACAAAAACAATTAAGATGTGTAATAGTAATAGTAATAGTGATTAAGATGTGTAATAGTAATAGAGTGTGGTGCGTCTTCCTGGGCTGCCTGAAAGAGGCAGGGTGAACTACACCCCAGAAACTCAGGGGCGGGGGCTGGGGTAAGAGGTCCCTAGGAAGGGGGGTGAACAATGGGAAATGCTCATCAGCCTGGGAAGGGGAAAAGGATGTTCAGATGAAAGCAAAAGACAGGGCAGGGGTAGCAGGAGGTGTTGGAGGCTCAGGTGTGGACAAAGCAGCTGGAGAATAAAGGGCTTACCGAGGTAGACGGGAGATGGATCAAGAAGGTGACAGGAACTCTTTACACCTTGCCCAGGATGCTGGACTTAACTCTCTAGGAAATGGGGGAACCTTGATAACTGGTAACTAGATGAGTGTAATTTCGTCAGTTTGTGATGTCAAGAGATGGTCCTTGAAGCAGAATGGAAGACTCATTAAAATGGAATCAGACTGATGGCAGGGAGATCTTTTCAGAAACCCTGACAATAATCCAGTCTGTTGAAGATGTCAGTCAAAGTAAAAGAATGCTAATAGATAGGGTGCCCATATAATTTATTGTCCAACCTAGAACATTCTAGAAAATGAAATATCATGTCCAGAGCAACATTGGGATTGTCCCAGGCACACTGGAAGGTAGGGGCACCTCCTTAATGGGGGATGAGAGGAAGAGATGCTTTGGAGAGAGAGCTGAAAAGTCACGCAGTGCCCATGTCTCCATGAGGGCAGGACGACACCCACCTCTCCTGTTCTCCATTTCCATTGTATCTCCAAAGCCGGCCCATTGCCAGGAATATCGTGAGCGTTCAATAAATAACCATTGAATAAATGGATGGTGAACAAGACAGAATTGAAGGTGGACGGTTGAAGGAGGCGTCAGGCTGGCTGCCAAGATTTGAGCTACTTCATGCAGGATGGTACCCTTCGCTAGGACCACAGACACATGAAGAGAAGCAGGTATATCTGCAGGTTGTCAGGTGAAGATGAGTCCAATGCAGTTGAGTATTGTGTTCTGTAACTCTTGGCTGAGATTTCAATGAGAGATACCACTGGTAAAAGCCCAGAGTGTGAAGGAGGGTTTCTAGTGAGGGTGCCTAGATGGAGAGCAGATCTCATCAGGGCACTGAGGTGAGCGGGCAAGAGATGGAATTAAGGGCAAAGTAGGCAGACAAGGAGCAAACAGAGAAACAGAAGGCATTTGTGGAGAGGGTGGTATCAGTGACAGTGGGTGTCAGGGCCAGGTATCCAAGTCGGACTTTAGGGTCTGCAGTAGAATGCTGTGAAGTTCACTGGGGTTGCAGGATCAAACTGTGCGTCTAGTACTCTTTTTCATGAAATGTGCTGTTCGTAAAATGTGTTTTCTCAACCAAATTCCAATCCAATTTATTTAAAATTCAAATGTTGGACCCAACTCCATACCTAATGAATCAGAAGATTTCTAGGCAAGAACCATACATTTTAACATGCTTTCCAAGGGGTTCTGAAGTTTTAGAATTTTAAGATAATATATGGGTTTTCCAACTGGATTTTGAATACCAAGGAATGAAAGATGAGCTTGGAAAGGAGAAGACAATTCTGGGCTCAGACTGTGGGCTGGAAAATGGAAGCAATCAGAGGACTAAGTGCTGGATCCAGACAAATGCCAAATCTAACATTTCACTGGGAATACTCTCTCTTCTAAAGGAAACACTCAGTTGCATTAAAAGAGACCTTCCAGGAGATAGGAGAAGAGACCCACAGCTGCTCAATTCCTTCCAGCTTCAGTGTATACATTCCAACCATGAAGGGTGACATATGATGTGCTAAGGAGATGGACCTCTTTCCTCTGCAGTCAAGGGCGAACCAAGGGTATTTCAGTAGGGGAATGAAATGAATGTAACTGCTGGTAAAATGACCCCATGCAGCATGGAAAGACGGAAAGATGGTGACTCAGGAGGCCCTTGTAACAGTCTATGGGCTTGAATTGGGGGCGGGACAAGGCTAGATCTGAAAGACTTTTAGGAGGTAGAAGTAACAGGTCATAGTAAATGGATATAGGCAGCCATGGAAAGAAGGAATTAAAAATAAGCACCTGAATGAATGATAGTGAGGTACCGGAGGAGGGAGCAAGTTTGGAGGTGGACAAATGGATGGGTGGGGGAGGGGTGTAAAGGGTGATTCTTCCGGGCAGGAAAGTCAATATTTATTTTAATAAAGTTCTGGGAAACTCACAGGTTTGTATTTCAGGTGGGCGGTAGTAAGGCTTAGAGGAGTGGTTTCTCCTCGGATGGCTTGGCTTGATGATAAAATTAAATAGGGAATTCAAGGGGCAGAGAAGAATTTGCAGAAAGTCAACAACCATCAGATCCTTGAAATAAGTACGTTATGGCCTTGCAGTGCTCCAACATAGAACAGAATGAGTCTCGAGAAGCAGAAGCTTTCATCCTCGTGTGACGATAGAGATCTCTATGCGTGGACAGAGAGACTTACACAAACACACTGTTCTACAAAATCGCATCTCTTCTGATAAGAGTAAATCTTCCTGGGGGGATGAGTGTTAACGCCAGGGTTTTAATGGAGCTTCTTTTATTTAACTTCTACATAACCCGTTTAGGTTGTGATATAATTAAGTTAGGGGTGAGCAGCCCAGAAATTGACTACAGACTTGATGACCCTGTAAACTACCCAACTGTTAGCAAAACTGCAACAGTAGCTTTTGTCCTTCCTCTGTCTAAATGAAACCAAGTTAACCACTGGAAGCGTGACAGGGTCTATCTCCCAGTGAGGACTCCAAGGGGCGCTGATAAAATGGACTAATTGACATTGAGTTTGTTCCATGCAGATGCTAATCAATGATACGTTTTGCATATATTACGTGTGCATTATGGAGTCAGCAAGGAAACCAACTAGATAGAAACATCACTCTTTTCCTGTGATATTGAACGACTCCCCCTTCACATGTCAATCAGGAGTTTTGTGATACAACACACGGAAGGATCGTTATTCTACTTTATGACCACTCTATTTATCAGCCCTCATGAGGAAACTATTAACTCGGTCTTTGTGTAATGGCCTGAAGTTTTGATGCCAGGGAAGGCTTGCAATTAAATTATTTTCATCTTTATTAGTCATGATAATAATGGTAATTGCCTTTATTTGACAGCATTATTTTCCCCCTATATTTGTGTCATTCCAGATTTCTGCTTAATTTAACATTTTATACATCATAAAGAATCAATCAAGTTCTTCAACATCCTGTCATAAAAGATATGACTGTACATTCCGGACCTGTAGAGAAAACCCACTGAATCTGACCAGCAAGGAGGTGTGCAAATATGCCAGGTTTCACAAACAATTGGAGGTTTCTGCATCTTCAGATCACATGAAGATAAGAGAATCAGAATCCTAACAATCGTGCACTTCAACGATTTTTCACGTTCATGTTAAGGCACAAAACCCTTTGTTCAGACAAAAGCTTACCCGGAAATTCAAGACGTAAAATGAGGAAGTGGAGCTGTTTTTCCTGAAGGATGAGGAGGAGGGCCCCAGAGCCATCCCATGTCAGCTGCCTCTCACCTGCCCCAGGTTCTCCTGAGCGGACCCCCAGGGACCCCCTCCTCATCTACCCACAGGAGCACTCAGGAGGAGCCAGCAGGGACACAGGGGTGCTGGGCACTGGGGGCATGGACCTGGCTCACACTTCACTCCCAGGGTACTCAGACAGGCAGCCACCTTGGCTGAGATGCTTCCAGCCCTACACAGCCTCTTGATTTTCCTCTGACACGTCTAAAGGTGCCCTGCTCCTCCTCAGATACGTGCCATGTCTCCTCATGGCCCAGAATACAGTCCAAACTCATCAAGCGCTCTTGAAACCCACTCTGATGCGGCCCGACTTCCACTGCGTCCCTGACGATGCCAGCTGCAGCCTGGCCGCGTGCTCACGGCTTCTGAGACCTGTCACGCACACTGGGATCACCCTCTGATCACACGCTTTACCCTTCCCCAGCCAGGTCACCTTTCAATGCCTGGTTCAAGTGGCAGGTCGCTGCATCCTCTCCTCGTTGATAGAATGGATCGCTACCTCCTTTGATTCCTAAAGTCTGGGTCCCTGGCATCAGTCCAGGGCTAGTGCAGGGGGGAGAAACTTCCCAGTTATTTGGACAGAGGAAAGTTAATATGACAAATTCTTAATTAGGTATTGTTATGAGTTGAATTGTGTTCCCCCAAGATTCATATGCTGGATTCCTAACCCCTATTGCCTCAGAATGTGACCTTATTTAGAAATAGGGTCCTTGCAGCTGAAATTAGTTGAAATGAGGTCACATCAGAGTAGGTTGGACCCTAATCCAATATGACTGGTGTCCTTGTGAAAAGGGGGAATTTGGACCTGACGTGCACACAGGGAGAAGCCCTGTGAAGATGAAGGCAGAAATCAGGGTGATGCATCTATGAGCCAAGGAACTCCAGAGATCACCAGAAACCTCCAGAAGGTAGGAGAGAGGCCTGGGGCATATTCTCCCTCACAACCTCAGCAGGAGCCAGCCCTGCCGACCCCTCAATCTTGGACTTCGAATCTCCAGACAGTGAGAGAACACATTTCTGTTGATTAAGCCCCCCAGTCTGGACACTTTGTTAAGGTCGCCCTAGCAAACACGGTATAAAGAATGTTCCAGCTAGTTTATTGAAAAGGCGAAAAGAAAACAGGAGGACACCTCAGAGGCAGATGTGGGAAGCAGCTGCTGCCCCAGGGCCAGGAGATAGAAGAAACAGGGTAGAAACAGTAACATTAAAGGGGCCCCACAGACCTGGACCCCAGACCTCTGGGGCAGAGACACTGCTCACTGGCTCTGGCTCTGGCTCTTGAAGAAACACGATGCGCTGATCCTGTGAGGCTGCAAACCTGAAAACAGGACTCAGCTGCTGCTACAGGGAGGGACTGGTGCTCCTGGGGTGAAGTGTACCAGGGAGGATGCTGAGAGTCACCGGATGTGATCGGGACAGGCTCCTTCCTTCCAGCAGCGCCCTACCTCACCTCGCACCCCTGCAAGCACCCTCTTTGGGCAGAGTCTGATGGAAAAAAACCGGCAATGCAGAAATGGGGTTTGTGGGGCTCAGCATCACAGAGCCAAAGGTAGGAGGGGATTCAAAGCTGAGAGCCTAAAGCGAAATAACTAGTATATCCCTCTTTGCACTTACTTCTGCCTTGTGGAATAATTAGGTGTTTGCATGTGTTTCACCAAACTGTCTAACCAACCTCAGACACTTTTAGGTATTCAGACAGCTGTCTCCTGTATCTCAGCGTCCTCCACAGTACGTGACATTGTCCATTTCTTGAAGTGGTTCCTCCACAAATGTCTGCTGTTAAGGGAACAATGGAGGAAGGGGTAAAAAAGGAAGGAAGGGATGGAGGGAGGGAGGAGTCAGGAGCTCCTAACAGCTGCTTGCTGGTGGTCCCGAGGCAGGGTCAGCTGGACCCAGAAGCACAGGGAGCAGGGGCTCCCACAGGGCTTGGGTGGAGAGGGCGGGAAGGGGGTCACATCCTGAGATCAACAAGTCTGTCTGTCCCCGTCACACTGCTGAACTGGGTGCCAAGTTTCTAATCCTGGATTTATTACACACTAGCTAAGTGACCTTAGACAAACCACTTAACTCAACCCTAGAGATAATGTCACATGGTCTTCAGCTTGTAAAATGATCACTGATGCTTTCCCACCACCTCACCGCCACGCTGATAATGCATCTGCTGGCAGGGAGGCGCAGCTGCTGATGAAAGACAGAATAGGGCTCAAATTTTCCATTTTTCTGGCAATTCTTTCTCCATCACAGACTTATGTCCATACACTAACCCTCGACCTCGGGACCCAGGCTAATTCGAGTCAGGGGCTTAGCTACTGTAGTCTTTTCCTCTTTAGTGAAATCTGGGAAACACAGTTTCACTGACACATTTGGAATTTTCCTGCAATAAATTATAGGGAGGGTGCAGGGCTGTGCAGAGGCTCCTGGGACAAAGCCAGCCTCCTGAGCTTGCGGATGGCCTGGGAGGAGTGGGGACAAAGCAGAAGTCACATGGGGCTCGGAACACACTTGCTTCCCAACTAAGGCCGTTGTCCAGAGAGTTTACGAACCATGTAAACTGGAAAGTCCTTTTAGACTTGAAACGAACAGGGTGGGAGATTTCAACCTCTGATAATAACCGACACCTGAAAGTGTTCATACAGGGAATATAATACCCTCCTGAACATTACACACTTTTGGTTTTAATGGAGACACCCTTGTTGTCTACAAAATTGAAGAAGGGAAAACTCTGGAGCTTCTTTAAGATTTTTCTGCCCCCAAACCGAAGGATGTATTGCAGTGTCATAAATGAATGCAGCTTCAGCTAATAAACCCTGATGCTGTTTGGAGTTGCGGCAGGGACAGGTGGCTATGGATGGTGTTCTGGGCTGAATTGTGTCCCCCTAAAATGCCTAACCCCTAGCACCTCAGAATGTGACTGTATTTGGAAATGGGGTTTTAAAGATGTGTTTCTGTTAAAATGAGCTCAGTTGAGTGGGCCTAATCCAGTCTGACTGGTATCCTTAAAGAGAAAAATCTGGACACACAGAGGACACCAGGAATACCCAGGCACAGAGAAAAGGCCACGTGAGGACACAGAAAAGAAGCTGTCTCCAAGCCAGGGAGGGAGAAACCAAACCCGCTGACACCTTGATCTTGGACTTCCAGCCTCCAGAACTGTGAGAAAATACATTTCCCTTTTCGAAACCACCCAGGCTGTGGTATTACGTTATGGCAGCCGGAGCAGCCTAAGACAGATGGCCGGATTCTGAAGGTCTCTTTCAAACTTGGTTCTGCCATCAGCTGCATCTGAGAAGCAGCAATCATTGCCCAAGAGGGTGTTAATCCTTCTTTTCTTCAAAGAGTGATTGGGAAGGACCACCCTTCCCCCCACAGTCCTCCATCCAGAGTGTGGATCTCTCCTAGGAGCTTTGGGTCAATGCATGGATGGTCCTCTATTAAAGTGTAATATTCCCTGCACAAGAGGTTAAGGTCACCTACCTCTGTCCATTGACAGCCATCCTAGGTCTAATCAGGAGCTATGAAGAGCCTTCCAGCCACTTATTCCCAAGAGGGTGGACCACAGGCCATGTGTGTTTCCACTGGAGGGTGGAGGGAGCCCCGGAGCCTGGAGTAGGTGGCATAGACAGTACATTTTGGCAACGTTCCTCAGCAGGAGAGCATTAGGAGGGCCTCTGAGACCAGGGCCTTGGGAAGGGCACGCATACAGAGGTTAGAGAAGGGAAGTGTCCTGACTCGGGGCTTTGCCCAGAGTGGCCTCCTCCTTGGTCATGGGCGTGTCATGTCCTTTGGGTCAAAGGATCCTCTGGAAGTGTGTCTGGGAGAAGAAAACCTTCCCTCCTCTACTTCTTCTATCTCTGTGCACATCATTCCCACCTTCCATCCATACTCACTCAACACCCCCAAAGATGATATAAAGTCGAGAGGCCTGAGGCTTCTCTGTGCAGTTTTTCTTGCATGGGCAAAGGAGGGATGGAGCTGGCAGAGCTCCAGCCGAACACTCTGAACTCTGGAGCAGCTCTGGAGACAGCCCTGGGTGACCTTAGAGTGTGAGCTGACGTCTGCGCAAAAGCAGATGAGGGACCCCTTGGTCTAGGGATATTTCAGGTTTCTCCCCTTAGACCCGTCTCATACCCCCAATTTTGTTCTTCTATGAGAATGGTCCTGGAAGATGCTGGTGGACTCTGCATATCTTCAGAACTTCAAGAAACTCTCTCCTGAACTCCCAAAGAGTCCTCTGTGGGGCATTTTTGTTGAACGGATGCCCCTTAAATGAACAGATTTTAACCTATCAACCAGTGACTTCCATTCCACACATTATGCATGAAAGATGAAACTTTCTACCTAGGATGTTGTGTGGGCCTGTATTTATCAACTGGTATTTTAATAAAGGTATTTCTTTTAGGTAGGTTTTATCTTTAATAATATAAGTGATTAAGGGCTGAGAGGGACACATGGGAGATAGTAAACTATTTGGTCTAAATTTCAAACATTTTTGGAAGAGCCCAACATAAATATGCCATTTAGTATTTCCCTTCTTCTATCCCTCACATAACATTTTCTTTGAGGGTTTTACTAGAAAATCATCTTTGGATTTACTCAGATCTAAGAAATGTATTATCATCCCTAAGCTATTATCTCATTTCCTTTCTGGTTGTTATTGTCAGCTGTTATTTGGAAGAATATGTGAAGTAAATTTATAACTAAGTTGAAAATAGGTATTCATGTAGATCTGTTTCTTAAGAAGAAAGATGCTACTGTAACCATAATTTAATATGATTAAGTTTATATTATAATTTAACCACTATTGGTTGTTAAAGCCTCAATTTTAAAATGCACAGCTATGATAAAAATCAGGGACTCTAAAAAGAAAACAAAACCCAAATTAATAATTCTTATCAAAATCTTGTATTTTTCTTTTAAGCCCATTCCTACTTAGTTGAACACTATATTATTAATATTTAATATTTATGTGAGAATACTGCTCAAACCTGCAATTAAAGTAAATATTTGGTTAATGAGCCATTAATGAAAATAACAGTGGAATTCAACCAAGTGGATTTGATATGTTCTTCTTTCCTATTCTCTCTTTAGTGAGAGGGTGAAACACTCTCTGGGCCACCCACCCCCCCATCCCATGTGTACATTTCTCTGCTGAAATTCCACGACACAGGGACAGAAAATTCTGTCCATCACACAGGGTAGAGTAGGAAATGAAGCAGTCTGATGCTGCAGCAACTTGACCACAGAAAACAGCCATCCTGTTAGATTTCCAGCAGGTCACACTCCTCCCCAACGACCCCAGTCATGAACTTTGTATGAGCTGCACCCAGTGTTACAGTTAGCCAGAGACAAGTCAACTTCAGAGCCCATCAGAAAGGCTGGCACGGCTTGGAATTATTTGCTCTTGCTTTTGCAAAACAAGAGAGAATGAAATCCTTCCATAATTTAGGAATTAAGCATTAATAAGATCATAGTCTGGGCCATCGTATCTTCCCTTCTTCTAAACTTTGATGACCCCAGAAAGCCTTCCTGCAGCTAGTGTGGATGCCTCAGGGGCCCAGAGGAGCTGGGCTGGAGTTTTCCTGAAGGATGCAACACTTCATTGTAAATACTAATCATAAAATGAGTCTTCTAATAGGCACCTGTCATCTGGCACCAGGGAACAAAAAAAAAAAGCTACTGAAAGAAAAAAATTAAATAAGTTTAAAAATAGACTCGTATGAGGAAACGTTGGAGGATATTCATTTCAAAGGGGACATGGGCACATGACAGAAAAGAACCTCTGCTTGGCTAATAGGACGCCTCTACCCTCCCCACATCCTTCCCGCGATGATGGTAGTCTGTGTTGGAGTGGTACAGTAGCAGTTACACACTCAAAGAGTTAAAATATAAGCCTTAATACATGACTGCTTTTAAACTGTAATGTCCTTATAACGCAAGGTCTTATCAGAGGTCTGCACTGCACTTGGCAAACAAGACGTTCTACCTTTTAAACAAATAATTCACTAGGTAATTAAATTCAAGTGAGATTACTCTAATTAAATACACACTGCTGTTGAATCATAATTTCTATGTGGTCTAGTTAAAGATGAACAATCTCTTATTCCCGACCGAAAAAATAAAAAATAAAAAAAGCTTTAGAAGAATTCCCTGGTGGCTGGAAGAGTAGATTTACACGCACTGCACAGAGGTCATTTCAAGAAGAGAAACTAACAGGACCTGGGGGTGGAGGTGAGGTTCTCCTGCCTGGGGATTCCCGAGGTTTTCGGGCTGTTAGCTCTGGGTTCTGTGTTGAAAGGCTGCGGAACCCCACAGGAAGTCGCAGTGGCCTACCTCCTGCGCTAGTTACGTGCACGCGCGCACAGCCGGGCGTCCGGGGCGCGAGCCTTACGCAGGGTCCCCCGCGCCCCCTAGGCCCCATGCCCAGGGCGCGCCGGAGGCCAGCGCCGGCCCAGGGACCCCAGGACTCGAGCAAAATGAAAAGTCACTTTGTCCCCCACGCCGTGCTCGGCCCGCCTCCCTCTAACGGCATTAGGAGCCGCCGCCACCGAGGCGCTCCGGGGGCGCAGAAGTCCCCTATGGCTTTGATCTGCGCCTCTCGGCTGCCGAGAGCTGACAGTCGGCTGCGCGGCCGTCCGGCTTTCATTTGTCAGACACGCGCTTCCCCGTGTTCCCGAGCAGGCAGCTACACCTGTACTGCGAGAATTTACATCGCCGTGATTCGGGATGGCATTGATTTGGGACGGGTGAACTACAAATACAAACTAATTAAAAACTGCATAATGGCGCCCTACAGGAACACAGGAGAAAAACAAATAAATACAAGTGCAGCTGGCACGGCGATCGCACCTCTGCCCCCGCGCAACCGTCTGGTGACATCAAATTATAAACCCTGAAAACCCGCACACCGGTGCCGTGGCTCATATTGGAGGCCTAACGGGAACGATCTGGTTAATTAAGGGGAGGTTTATAAAATATTTACGTGTGTGCGCACGCATGTAATTCACTTCCTCCGACACTCGGGGACGGCGACGTCGCGACACTCCAGGCCGGGCCACTGTGGCCCATTTGTCTACCCTGGGAAACGCAGGCCGTTGGGGAGGCTCCGGGCGCCGGACCGCGCTTCGCCCGCCCGCCCGCCGCGCCCCAGGGAGCCAAGCCCCCAATACATCCAGACACTCGTTCTGCGTGGCAGACCGTGCGGGGCACTGCCCTGAGCATGTCACCGTCCCGCGTCCCTTGCCTCTGGGCGTTTTGCTCCCCTGGTTTTCCTGGCGTCTCCTCCGCGGGCCCCCCTGGGCTACTTCTGCCCAGGCGCGCACGTCTCGCCGCGGGGTCTCCGCAGTCCCGCGCGCTCAGGACTTTAGGTGGGTGCTTCTCTTGGCCAGGACGCACCAGGGGTGTCCCCGGTCGGGCCCCCGCGTGGGTCTGAGCTTGGAGCGGCAGGAGCGCGCAGGCCCGGCACACAGGGATCGGGGTCGAGAGGGCCGCGGGATCACAGTCGCCGGCCTGACCCACCTCCTGGCCTGGCGCCTATGGGGGCCCGGGTTACAGCTGGGCGCTCCGGAGAGGGTCTCAACTGCCCGGGACTGTTTGACACTCGCCTCGCTGTCGCCGAGCGGGGTGGCTTTCTGGCTGGATCTCGCTGGAGAAACTAAGTCTTAAATGAGTGTTTAACAAGACTCATAAATCAGGGTGCGAGCTTCGGGGCGGGTGGACGGGCCGCAGTCGCGGGGCGCGGACCAGGGTCAGGCCGCCCCGCCCTGCCACCGAGCTGCGGCCCAGCGCTGTATCCCTGGCATCTGCAAAGTAAATAATGGCCATTTTGAAAGGCAGGCGATGAGGCCAAGGCGACGACCGCTGCATCCCCGAGTCGGATCTGCGTCGCCCGGTTCTCGGCGCCAAAGGCAGGTCTGTGACGGCTCTAGGGAGTGGGCTGGTTCCCCACGAGCTTCCTCCTTTTCTTCAGAGACCTGGGTCAGCAAGGCTTCAAAATCGGTGGAGAATTATTTCAGAAGAAATGAAATTGTAAATGAGGATGCCGTTTGGTTGGTTTAATCTCATCCTTATGTAAATGTGCGGGGGGCAGGGGGAGGGAAGAGAGCTGGATGAACTTTTATCGAGGGGCTGGGGAAACAAAAAGGACACGATATTTTTCAGATTGGTGATAACAATTCCCTCCTATTAGAAAACTAGCACCGCCCCGCAATAATGAAAACGAGCGAGTAAACTTTCCATCGAGTTGGTTCAAATGCGCGCTGTGCATCAGTACCTCCGCCCCCCGCCCCCCCCCCGCCCCGCCCGGTACACAGCCCCGGGCCCTCTCTCCCCCGCCCACCAAGAGTCACCTCCCTCCGGAGCCGAGTCTGCACACAAGCGCCCTGCACACACACACACACACACACACACACACACACACACACACACACACACACACACACACACACACACACACACACACACACACACACACACACACGGGTGCACCCAGAGGCCCACGTCCCAGCTGTGGCGCGCCGAGGGTCCGGGCCTTCCAGACAAAGGGTCCCAGCAACTGCCCCTGCTGAGCTCCGGGGGGTCGCGCCGGCGATGGGGGCCAACTGCCGCGGGTCCCTGATTGGGGGTCCTTATTCAGCACAGGGCTCCCAGACCCGAACCAGGACACCGCCCGGGCGGAGCTCCACTTCGGCCGCGCAGCGACCCCTAGGTCTGGCTTTGCACCACTCCCAGGCCCTGCCTCCGGCTCAGTGAAGACCGGTGGCGACAGGGTCGGGGAACGCTCTGGCCGGCGAGGCTTCCAGACCAGTGGCCGGGCCTGCCTGAGCAACCCCTTGCGAGGCGGGGACGGGGGCTGAAGATCTGAGAAGCGGGTCTCTCCCCAGTCACCCATCCAGAGCAGCAGGGCTCCGGGCCGTCGGTTTTCGACGGCGGGGCGGCCGAAGCCCCGCAGCCTGCGTACCCCTCCGGTGCCCGCGGGTCCGGGCGCAGGACCAGGCTGGTCCGTTTCTTGACCCCGCGCCTTTCGGGCCACCAGAGTGACAGCTCTGGACGTCAGAAGGGCTTAGGTGGTGCACTGGGCCGGCCTCTTTGGGGAAAGTTCTGGATCCATTAGGCGGTTATTTAAGTCATCACGAGGTTCGGGCACAGGGCCTGTTCTCTTGGCTCAGGCACCCTGGGCCTTCCTGGGCCCTCCTTCACCACTTGATGATAAAAATGAGTAGAGGGCTGGCGGGAAGACGTCGAGCCAGCAAGTCTCTAGATCCTTCTCTGCCCCTCCCCCTCTCCATGATGGGAGGCAGATTTCTTCTTTTTTTAATTTTTATTTTTGTCGACGTTGCTTCCTAGTTTTCCACGTGCAAGTTTTGGGGTAAAGGGCCAAGGAGAAAGAAGGGAAGAGATGGGGAGTGGTGGTTGCCAAGCTCCATTAGGATCCCAGCACCTGGCCCTCAGGGAAAGAGAAAGGCCACAGGCACCTCTCCAGGGCTCCCTGGGGGCAAGGCCACAGGCCTTTCTAGTACCAGTTCCCCCATCACCTCCTAATCCTCAGGCACCATTTCTGGTGCGCCATTCCCACTCACCTCCCAGGTGCCTTCAGGAGCCAACAATCACTTCATGACCAGAAAGGAGGTGGTACAGACCGGGCACAGCGGGTGGCACTGCTGGGCTGGTTGAGGGTCAGGACAAAGACCGCTGCCCTGTCTCCCTCCATCTCCCCCCAGGTTGTGAGGGTTACAGCATGATGGGAGTCAAGGTGGGCTGTTGCAGGTAGGAGGTGGGCAGGTGATTCATCCCTGTGGCTGAATCTTGACACCGAGGATTTTCTCTGGGCTTACATTCCACCTGGTTCTCCAAGTCACACAAGAGGGCTTATCTCACCTGTATTTGCCTGTCACCCTGAAATGTGACACTGAAGTTTGCTAAACAGGACAGTGGTGGGGCTGGCCGGTTTGTTTGTTTTGGGGAGAGGGAGTTGGGGGAGAGGGAGCTGGGGAGTGCAGGGTGGTGGGCTGGGCAGCAGGAGGAAGCTGCGGTTAGGGACTTCCCAGAGCAGGACTGACCACCTGTGGCCCCCCAGAAGCTGTCAAAGGAAGCTTTCCTCCTTTGAAGGAAAGGAGCCCAGGCAGTTGCATGGGGTTTCTGGCGTGAGCAGGGGCTGGTTAGTGGGGTGGGGGTAGGTGTTGGAGAAGAGGGAGGACGGTATGAACAGGAAGAAAGCCTGACTCTGAACACAGAAAATAAAGCCTGATTACACAGCTGGTAATTAGTAATTACTATTACGGGCGTTATTGTCGCTAATTATAGGCGGTGGCTCTGTGACTGTCCTCAGGTCCCCAGATGGGGGAAACGGGATCCTTCCTGATGCTCAGGGAGTCCTTGGACCTAGCAGGTTGGGCCCTCTGGAATAGGGAACTAGAGGATGGTGATCGGGTCGGTGTCCAGGGTACAGGTGGCCCAGGTCACCAGCATCACATTATTCTGGGGGCATGGCCTCTGTTCTGTTGCCCCAAACGGGCCCCAAACGAGGCCGCCACCCAGGTCCCTGGATGAAATTCCTGCCGGGTTCCGCGTGCCCGAACGCAGCAGCAGGGAGTACACGCCTGGCACCGGCTGCAGTTTAGGAGATGGAGCGCAAAGCGGCCCCGGGAGGCCAGGCAGGTACCCTGGGTGCGCTCCCCACCCGGCCTCCAGGACCAAGCCATTGAGCGCAGCGCAGAAGCGGCCTGCCCGAGAGGTCCAGGGCACAGGGAGGCGAGGAGGACCTTGCCCTCGGCGTCTGCGCCCCAGCCCCACAGGACCCCAGGCAATCCGGAGCCACCCCCCAGCGTGCGCTCTGCCCTGCCGGGTCGCTCGCCGCTCTTCTGGCGGGAGGAGGAGAGGGAAGCCCGGTCCCCGGCCTGGTCGCGGCGCCGCCTCGGGCCGGCGCGCTCCACACAAGTTTACTTCCTGCCTTTGCTCACCTAGTGGACAAACGTGGGGGGTCCAGGCCGCGCTGGCTTCTCCCATCGCCGGGGTGGGGGCGGATTGCTTCCCTCCCGGCCGCAGTGGTCCTTTCTCCGAAAAGAAAAGTGGTCCTTCGCCTCACCCCCAGGAACCGACCATCTGCTTCCCCCAAGCTAGTGGCTTCCCAGCTGGGGTTGCCCTTTCTCAAAGTTTTCACAATTGGAAAAGCCTGCAGGGTTCGGCCGCTTCCCGCTTCTCCAAGTGCAGCGAGGCCAGCCTAGCCCCTGCCAGATGACCTGTTAATACCTAGTGGGGGCCACGGGGACGCCACGACCGCGTCGGGGTGTCACGCCACGCCGGTTTAGTGGCACTTCCGCCAAAGATGACCCGGGGAGCCAACGGCAGCCTGGACATCGGAGGAGAGGCCGCTCCCCGCCGGCTGTCATCGCGCTCCCGCCCGCCCCTTCCCCGTCGCCCGAAAGGTGGAAAAGCAGGCGCCGAGGTGTTTTTCGTGAGCAAGCAAGACACACCTCGGCTGCGAAACGGCCAGCTGCGGTGTCCGACAGCTGTAAACCGGCGTCGACAGGTTGTCAGACAGCCCCGGGGGCCGGCGGCGAAGGAGCCCGCGGCCTCCGGGCCCGCACCCGTTGCCCGGCGGCTCGCGCGGCCACCGCGGGCGGAGGTGGCCCGGCCGGCGCTGGGCACCACGTGCTCGCCGGGAGGGGCGGGAGCAGCCGGCGAGGGCGGGCGGGAGGCAGGGAGGGGGCAGGAGGGGAGCCGGGGGCGGGGCCAGCGCTCAAGGGGATGCCAATCAAAGCATCAACTTCAAATTGTGTCTGAAAGCCCCGCCGCCGAGCGGAGGGCGGCCGCCGCAGTCGGCGCGCGATCGCGGATCCGGGCGCAGGCGGGAGCCGGGCGCCAGCGAGCACCCGGCCGAGGAGCAGCCACCGGCCCCCGCCTCCGGGCCGGCCCGAGCGCGCCCGGCCGGCGGCCCGCTCCCCAAACCGCGCCTCCCCCGCCCCCTGCGCTCCCCCCCCGCCCCTTTAATACTTGCCCGCCGCCGCCGCCACCGAGTCCGCGGACATGTCCTTCCCGCAGCTGGGCTACCCGCAGTACCTGAGCGCCGCGGGGCCCGGCGCCTACGGCGGCGAGCGCCCGGGAGTGCTGGCCGCGGCTGCCGCGGCCGCCGCCGCCGCCTCGTCGGGCCGGCCCGGGGCGGCGGAGCTGGGCGCGGGCGCGGGCGCGGCCGCCGTCACCTCGGTGCTGGGCATGTACGCGGCGGCCGGCCCGTACGCGGGCGCGCCCAACTACAGCGCCTTCCTGCCCTACGCCGCGGACCTCAGCCTCTTCTCGCAGATGGTGAGTGAGCCTGGCCTGCTCGGCGCCCCGCACGCCGCCCGGGTCCCGGGTCCCGGGGCGGCGCGGGGCGCAGGAGGCGAGAGCGGGCGCCAGATCGGCCCTCCCGGCGGGGCCGAGGAGGTGGTGGCCGCGGGCGCTCAAAGAGGCCGGCCGGGAGCGGCCCCGCCACGGGCCCGAGGAAGCGGGGAGGTGGGAGGCTTGGGCTGCTCAGGGGGTCTCGCTGGGAGTCGGCAGGCCGCGGGAGCAGGCCCGGGGCGCGCGGCCGGCGCTGGAGGTCGGGGCCAATCTCGCCCGGCACCCCTGGCTTGGTGGCGGCGGGGGGGCTCGGCCCGGTTTGCCCGGACGCCCCTTCCCGGCCCGCGGGCCCCGCTGGCGCGACCGTTTCAGCGTTTGGGCTGAGCCAGGGAGACTCGATTTTCTCCCTCTTTGGCAGGGCTCGTGCAGTTGTATCGGAACCCTTTAAAGCGTAGTAGAGGCGGTCAAAATAAGCTTAACAATGGAGATCGGACGGGCCGAGGAGTCTCTTAGAGGCCTGAGCGCAAATTTGAAATTAAAAAAAAAAAATGAAGGCGAAATAATTGTTGGCATCTGAAACAGTGTGTGCTTTGACTTTCGTAAGTTGCCAAAGTTTTCATTTCATTTGCACTGAAAGAAAAGCACTTTTCTTCCTGCGTTGCATAATGGAGGATTGAAGAGACCGATGTCCCTGGGCTTAAAATAAATGCTGTCCTCTTAGGCTCCTGCCCCAGTCGGTGTCAGATGGAGAAGTCGGGGGCTGCAAATTTCATGCTCCGCGGGGCCGTTGATCTAAAGGGTCCATTTTCCTAGGTCTGACTGCAAAGTCTGCCTTAAACTTCGGGCTGCTGGGAATGGCTCGCCGGGCGCGCGGGTCGGGGAGGCAGACCCCTCCTGCACTGCTGCCCGCGGGGTCACGCAATTTGCGAGGACCCCCCCCCCCGCCCACCCACACACCCCCGCCACGTCTCCCCACTCCGAGAAGAAGAGACAGGAAATACATACCCGACAGTAGTAAAGGAGCAAAGCAGCCGGTGTGTTTTCCTGTAACTTTTCTTGTAGTTTTGAAAAGAAAGCCTATTTCTCTGAAAGCGGCCCCAGCTGCCTTTCAGATCGCTTGCTATCAAAAAAGATCAGCTCCCATTTTGTTCTGGCGGCCGGGATGCAGGAGGAAGCGTTGAGAGATTTACAAGGTATCCTTTCAAAAAGAATTCCCAGCAGAGACGAGGCCGAAATGTCTTCCTTGCAGTTACAACCAAAATAATTAGAAAAGTGCAAAGTACATTTTGCAAAGATTAGGCAAAAACGAAATCTGGCCGGAGAAATCTTGTCTCTGGGCCTCGACCACTGAACTAATTAGTCAAAGAAATCTTCTGCTTTTTGCAACTTTCTCCAGAGTCCCGGGTCCCCCCTCTGCTAACACAACAACTCGACAATTTTTACATGGAGGATTATAATTTTTTTTACAGAAATTTTGAATACAGATGTGTGCCAGTTGGGAAACCCGCGTGCGTTTGTAGGGGAGGGGGGCCTCTATGGTGAGGATCTGCTCCCATTGTGGTGAGGTTGGGAAGGGAGATGCTTGTTTTTTTTTTTCTCTTTTACGGAGGGGAAACTATATAGAAATCCAACCACCCCGCCCCCAAAGGTAGATGTACGTGTGTGCATGTGTTTCCTCCCGGTCTCCTGATGGTTCCTGGAAAGGAAGACTAAATCGAAACCCAAATTCTAGGTCTAGGTTTCCAAGCCTTTACGGTTGAGGATTTGGAAGTCCAAAAGATAAAATTGTGAGTGAATGTCTGTCTGGGCAATTTATGGTAATAATGAGGCCTAATGAGGTTGTTAGAAAGATAAAATGTTATTTACCAAAAAACCTGATGGGATAATTTGACTTGCTGTGTTTTACTACCGATGATAAAACGAATATTGATTGCAAATAAATCACGGCCTCTAAATGCCTTGCAAACAGTTTGTGCTTGCTTGCTCCTGATCAAAGTCAAACTTGAGAGATAAAGTCTCCGAGCAGAGGCCTAGGAAACAGTTCTGCTCCGCGCAGTTGGTGCTCCGGGCCCTCCCGTTAATGTTTTACCGGATAAACCCTCTTTTTGTATTTAAAAAAAACACATGGTGTTTTTGTTATTGTTGTTGATGATGGCCAGGATTAAAATTTTAAATTACCTGTCACCCACTGTAGACCTTTAAGTGCGGGGCGGGCGAGCCAGTCTATGCAGGTTAATTTGGGAGCTAAAAGGAGTGTGCTTTCATTTTAAATTGCTGGTGGATTTGGACTCTCAGAAAACCCAGGATGGTTTATTTTGTTTGACCCCCTCAGGGTCAAAGGGAGGGGGCCTGGGCTCTTGGTTCTCTGCGTTTGGAGAAACTGTTTTATCAGCCTGGTTAAAAGGTTTTCCCCTCTAGCGAGTGTGAGATAAACTTGGACACCCGGGCTTCTGGAGTTGTTTTGGGAGGTGGGGCTGGGGGCCCTGCGGGCGGCCTAGGGAAATCCTAGGGGCTGCGGCTCCCGCTGTGGTCTTCTAGAGATTCTAGGATTCTGCAACTTTTCTTGAGTGACAAAAAAATATCTCCATGATTGGTGGAAGGGCAGTTTCTGGAGGCAGCTTGTGGTCTGACCCCCTCTTCCAACCCGGGTGGTGCATTAGGACCAAGCTTCCTATTCTGGTGCCGGCTGGAGCGTCTGCCTCCCACTTTCCCAGTTTTGGGGACTCATCTCCCTCTCTCTCTCTCTCTCTTCCCCCTGCTTTCTCTCTACTCCCTCGCTGGGCCTTGTGGCTGCAGGGTTCACAGTATGAGCTCAAGGACAACCCCGGGGTGCACCCCGCCACCTTCGCCGCCCACACGGCGCCGGCCTATTACCCCTACGGGCAGTTCCAGTACGGGGATCCCGGGCGACCCAAGAACGCCACGCGCGAGAGCACCAGCACGCTCAAGGCCTGGCTCAACGAGCACCGCAAGAACCCCTACCCCACCAAGGGCGAGAAGATCATGCTGGCCATCATCACCAAGATGACCCTCACGCAGGTCTCCACCTGGTTCGCCAACGCGCGCCGGCGCCTCAAGAAGGAGAACAAGGTGACGTGGGGCGCGCGCAGCAAGGACCAGGAGGACGGCGCTCTCTTCGGAAGCGATACCGAGGGGGACCCTGAGAAGGTCGAGGACGACGAGGAGATCGACCTGGAGAGCATCGACATCGACAAGATCGACGAGCACGACGGCGACCAGAGCAACGAGGATGACGAGGACAAAGCCGAGGCACCGCGCGCGCCCGCCCCGCCCGCCGCCCTCGCCCGGGACCAGGGCTCGCCGCTGGCGGCCGCCGACACGTTCAAGCCCCAAGACTCCCCCCTGGGCCTGGCCAAGGAGGTCCCGGAGCCCGGCAGCACGCGCCTGCTGAGTCCGGGCGCCGCGGCGGGCGGCCTGCAGGGCGCGCCGCACAGCAAGCCCAAGATCTGGTCTCTGGCCGAGACGGCCACCAGCCCCGACGGCGCGCCCAAGGCCTCGCCGCCTCCCGCCGCCCATGCGGGCGCGCACGGGCCCCCCGCGGGCGCGCCGCTGCAACACCCGGCCTTCCTGCCCAGCCACGGACTGTACACCTGCCACATCGGCAAGTTCTCCAACTGGACCAACGGCGCGTTCCTCACGCAGGGCTCGCTGCTCAATGTGCGCTCCTTCCTGGGCGTTGGCGCGCCCCACGGCCCGCACCTGTCCGCGCCGCCGCCGCCGCCGCCGCAGCCGCCCGTCACCGTGGCCGCGGGGGTGCTCCACGGCGACAAGGCCTCGTCCCGCAGCAGCCCCTCGCTCCCAGGTACAGCGCCCCGGGACGTCCACCTTGCCCCAGGCCGGTAATCCGGAGCCCGAGCCCGGGCGATGCTGGGGATGGAGGGGAGCTCTGGCCCCGGAGGGTGCCAGGCGGTGAGCGCTGAGCTCGGGGTTGAGCAGTAATCCCTGCCTGAGTTCAAGGAGCGAGGCCACGGCCCTCAGGCTCTCCCGAGAAAGCTGAGCTCTACCCGCTGGCCTGTCCCGGGGGAGGCGGGGAGGTTTCCCTGGAGACACTTCCCAGCGACGGGGCGGGGGGGACGGGGAGGAGGCCTGTGCCGCTCTGAGGCACCCCTTCCCCGCACTGTCTCTCGGCCCTAACGCTCTGCCTCTTCCCCTCCCTCGCAGAGAGAGACCTCATCCCCAGGCCGGACTCGCCGGCACAGCAGTTAAAGTCGCCCTTCCAGCCCGTGCGCGACAAGTGAGTGCCGTTGGTGTTTACCTCTGGGTAGGGGCGAGGGGGATTCGGGGGCCGGAGGCTGAGCAGTGGCAGGCGGCAGAGGGGTCGCGCAGTTAACGTGGACGGGGCGCTGTCCCGGGCCAGCGTAGTGCGCCCCCGTTTCTCCCGAGCCGGGAGCCTCTCGGGGCAGGTCACCCCGCCCCCCAGGCGCTTGGCTGGCAGCACCGGCCATGCTGGGTCCCAGCTTCCATCCACTGACAGCGCTGTGTTCTTGTCTTGCTGTGTTTCCCCTGCAGCTCGCTGGCCCCGCAGGAGGGGACGCCGAGGATCCTAGCAGCCCTCCCATCAGCCTGATCCAGGGTCTTCTTTTACTTTTGCGGGGGGAGGGGGGGAGAAGTTCGGGAGGGAGGGGGTGAGGGAGGAATCAAGACAAATACTTCAAACTGGTGTAAAGGGCAAATCTGGCAACGAAGTCAAGGACTCCCATCCATCGCTTTCTGCAGAAAGGGGCTCGTCCGGCCCGAGCTCGCGTCCGGGCAGCCCGACCTCTGCCCGCCGCCCCGGGTGGCCGTCACCGTGCTCCGGGCGATTATCAGTTCGGTAAATGCCCCCATGTGCTTCTGTCTTTCTTTTCTTTCTTTTTTTTTTTTTTTCCTTCTGTATATAGAGTGATTTCAGATTGTAAATAGCGCGTCAGCGAACCTGTCTAAATCATATATTTTTGTCTAATAAACTAAATGAAATGATGGCCACTGCTCCTGCTGCTGTGTGTGGCTGGGCGTCGCTGGGGGCGTCCTCAATCTTGGAATCAGGAGTCCTGGCATCCTGGCAGGGCTCTAGTGTCTGTGGCTGGGGAGAGAAGCTCAGGGGGAGTTTCCACCCCAAAGGCCGGTGCTTCTCAGTCTCCTGATTGTTGTTGCATTTGTTAATGTCACCAGGGCAATCCTTGTTGGCAGTTCAGTTCTTTCCAACTCTTACACATTTATCTGGACACGCCCTTCTCAGGACATAAATGAGTTCGATTTTAGGCAGTTTATAAAACGATTCTTTGAAGTGGGCAACGATGGGGGAAAAGTGAAAAGAATTTCCAATCCTCTCCCCAAAGGAGAACTTCGTATTTGAAATCAGTTTATAACCAGTTGTCTCAGTGGTGCATCGTGGCGTCGGGGCGTTTCATAGGTAGAATGAGGATATAATGGAGTATGAAATTTTGCTTTCAGTGTATTTTTTAGTTATTTGGCTGAATCACACGTGGAGAAATTGGAATTTTTTTTTTTTTTTAAACTCTCCTGCCAGGGATGCAGCTCCGTGGTTCTCTGGGCGTGTGAGTGACGGGGCTGCAGTAGTGTGTGTGGGTGACAAAGAGGGGAACGGGCTTCGGTCTCCCAGGGACGCCCCTTTAAGCTCATGCGCCCTGCACTGGGCCCACCCAGCGAGCCGAGGAGCCAATAAGGCCCAGATGGCCGCTGGGCCGGGAGGCAGCTGGAGTGATGGTAGGGAACAATGCAGAAGGAGCCGGCCCGGAGCCTCGGGAACCGCACTGGTCAGGGCTCCGGGCCGTGGGGCGTGCGGAGCGAGATGCGCAGCCTGCACTTCCAGAGGGTGCAGGACCCCTGAATTGGTGAAAACCGCGAAAGCAGACGTTTGTAAAACTGGCAGTGAGGCTGGGGGCTGCGGAGGTACCCGGCCCAGTGGGGAGGAGGCCGAGTCCCCGGTGTCGGACAGGACCTCCCCCACCCCGAGCCGAGCCTCAGATTCGCCCTCGAGACCCGACCCTCGGGACCCGCTGTCCCGGGGCCGCTCGCGGCGGCGAGGGACGCGGCTGCGGGAGGGGAAAGCCGGGCGCGGCCGGCTGCCCCTGGCTCCTCTGCGGCGAGGAAAGGGGCGCTCGTGCCGAGAACCAGCGGGCGCCACCCACCGGACCGCCGCCCCCGGCGCCCGCGTCCTTCTCCAGCGCCTCCCCCCGCCGCCATCGGTCTAGACGAAAAGGTCCCCGCTTGCCGCCCCCGAGGCCGGAGGGAGCGCGAAGGGGCGGCCGCGGCAAGCGTGGCCCGACGGTACGTCGGGGTGCGCGGGTGCGGAGCGTGGAGCCGCTGGAGAGCCGGGCCGCGGAGCCGAGCCGAGGGCCGGCTGGGGGGCGGCGGCCGCGGTGGAGCCGCTTCCAGTCCGAACGGACGTGCTCGAGGCGCCCTCTATGGGCCGCAAGCGGAATAGGGCCCCGGTGGAGGCGTCAGTCTCGCTCCTGGGGTAGGGCCCCAAATCTGGGGGTCCTTGGCTTTGGGGGTGCTGCGGACGCGAGCCTCGAATTATGTTGGAGAGGCTTTCTCTGTGTTCTAGAGTGCCACCCACTTGTTTGAAATTGGGGGTGTGTGTTGCTGGGCCTACTGCGTAGGCTGCTGGCATTTGGGGAGAGGGGCGAGGACCAGGCCCAGCTCCGGGTGTTCGCGCTGTCCCCAGGGGCCCTGGCCGATTCAGCGAGGAGCTCCTGGCCTGTCCTCGATGCTAGGACTGCAGGGGACAGTGCGGCCCTCCGCTCCCCATTCCAGAGCTCTGGAACAGAACCTTGGGCCCCACCCTGACCTCTGGGACCCCACGGCTCCCGCGTTCTTGGGAGAGTGCGTGGCGACAGACCTTTGAGGAGCGGTGCTCGGGTCCTCTGATGAGGAAGTGCGTTCTTGGCCCACAGACAAGCTGTCCTGGCGGCCACATCGTGCTGGGAAACCCCTTCTGAGCTACTGCAGGAAGCAGCAGGTGGGATTCAGGTGGGCTATGGCGTCCTCCGCCCCTGGCCCAGTTCCACTGTCTTTACCCCTAATCCCCCCAGAATCAAATAGGATGGTCCATGCAGGTGTTTCTGCTTTCAACTCATATTTCCATTCTTTTTTTCTATCCAGTACATTTGGGACCCCTGGATGCTGCCGCCCAGGTGGCTGAGCCAGCAGGGGGGTCCGAGGCCTCAGAACCCCGTGGCCTGGAAGTCGTGAAGGGTCCCTGCCCCCCTCCTGGGGACCAAAGCTTCACTGCAAAGAAATCAGATTGCCAGCCTCAGAATGATTTTCCTCCATTGAAGAGCTAGACATGAATTTTTAATTGAGCATTGAAAAGCATTTCTGTCCTTTGTGTGCTGTTTGTTTACATCTTTCCCAACCACTGCAGCCACCTAAGGGTGTGCACGCCTAGGGGTGTGCGGTGCCCCACGGGAGGTCCTGATGAGCCCACTGCTTCAGCACCTGAAATATCTGGGAGTGGACATAGAAACCCCTTTTCTTTAAAGCCAAAGTGGAAGTTCTTCTGGAACTTTCTGTGTGTACAGAGGTGCTCTCTCCCACCTTCCCCTACCCGTACCCAGCACAATTTCTGAGGGTGACAGTAGTCCTGTAAGGAGGAGACTAAACCTGAAAATGGGTAAGGGTGAGGGATGTCTACTGGATTAATGTTGGCAACTTGGCCTCCCTCCTCCTCAGGGACCAGGTTCCCATAGAAAGGACACCCTGTGTCCGGGACAGCAGACTTCTGTCTTTATTGGGTCTTATTTTTGGAGAGAGGGTAAAGAGGAAATCCGATTTGGAGACCTCCTCTCTGCTCCAGCTCAGGCCTGCAGAGGTGACGGGGAGATGGTCCAGGTGTGGTTTTTCTAGACCAGCACCTCCCCTCAGACATTGCTGGTCTGAGGACTTGGGGAGTGAGTGCAGGCCCCATCCCAATCGGTGACCCGCTGGTCTCTGAAATCTCACTGCTCCCACCCTCCTTCCCTCCCTCCCCCGATCAATTATATTCACCAGCACATTTATCTCGCCTGCAATATGGAGAATTCATATTCATATCTCGGTTTTAGTGGCCTGACACTGATTAATGTAATACTCGCCGTGACTCCGAAGGGCTGCCCCCCGATGAATCATGCCCTATAAAGTTTCAGTCGTCCTTGTAGATGGGACTGCCAGGGAGCTAGGAAGCCGGAGAAGGAGGGAGGGAGGGGGAGAGGAGAGAGAGAGGTCAGGGTGGGCGCACACCTGTGGTGCCCTAGGCTGGGCGCTGGTCCTCTCCCCTGGGGCGGAGGCCTTGGCAGGGCCCTGGCCCCTCTGCCCGAACCCCTCTCCTAAGCCGAGGACTCTTTCTGGTCCTCCGGCCCTGGGGTTTCCTTCCCTTCCTGATGGTGCCGGCAGGCCTGGGGTTGCCAGGTGGCCGAGGCAGGGTCAGGCTGGGGCTGAGGTGACTGCTCAGGTTTATGGGGAGTTTGGAGCCCAGAACGCTGTCCTGAAAGTGGTGCGGGAAGTGTGCCCGTGGGAATGGGATTTTGCCCCTGGGGCATTCAAGTTGGAGGTCAGAAAGGAGGGAAGGAAGCTAAGCCCAGAGAGGGTTGCTGGTGGGGGGTGGCTTGGCACAGGTTTGGGGTACACAGGCCGTAGGGGCTTGGGAAGCCTGCCCGGCCTCCAGCGGTCTCTGCTCCCTGCCTGGGCGGCCCGGGCCGCATCGCAGGGCCCAGCACTGGGGCATGAGTCAGTCAGTCAGGCTCTCAGGCCTCCCAGGGACCGGAGGGGGGAAGCTCTGGGTACCTGACACTGAGCACGCGCCCTGTGCCTTGTGGTCCCTCCACTTGCCTGGCCCTGGGGAGCTTCCTGTCTCATCTCTCTGGCCTCAACTGGAGGATGCAGCTCCAGGTGGGGGGGTCAGCGGGCGTGAGTTGGCCCTGGGGTGGCAAATCCAGGGTTGGGTGGACCAGGAGGTAGAACAAGGAGGTAGAGGGGTGCACTCTAGGGGTAGTGACAGTGCCCAGCCACCTCAGGGGGTCCCCTGAACTGGCGTGAAGGGAGCAGGGCCCCCAGGAAAGGTTTCCTGGGCTGCGCCTGTCCACCCAGGGGCATGGGGTGACTGGTCCCTCCACGTAAAAAGCCCCGCAGCCATCCCCTCTCAGCTCTGCTGGGGACAGAGAGCCTGCAGGTCTGCCCCAGCGCCTCTCGGAGCCAGTGGCCCTAATTATAGCTCCGAGCTGAGAGGCCTCAGAAGGTCATCCCACGGGGACTGCTGGCTGCCTTTGTGCTCCAGCTACTGAAGCTCGATGCACACCCCTCCCTCCCAATACAGACGTCTGAGAATGGGCCCTCTTGGGGCAGCATAGCGGGGACGGACGGAGGGGACCCGGTGGCACAGGGACCACAGGGCCTGGGGCCACAGTGCTTTCAGAGGCTCATGAAAATATTTAATTTCTTTTCAAATGAAAAGAAAAGTTTCTTTTAGGTCGAGGAAAACGTGTCAATAGACTCTATCAGTATATTCATTCATCTTTGTATCACGCAGCCTTAACATTTCTTTCTTATCATTTGTTTTCAGTGGAGGAGAAGACCCAGGGCCCATGCAAGTCACCCGGGTGGCACAGGTTGGGGAGGCCCCTGGAGTGGCTGGAAATTCTGGAACTGTCTTCAGTGGGAGGTCAGAGAAGGCGGTGGCCCTGAGCCCAGCAGGGGAGCGGGCAGCGCAGCGGGGACTCTGGGAGGGCCCTCGGGGTGCTCAGGCCTGGTGGACGCCCCTACCCGCCCCCACCAGCATCCCCCGCCGGCCCGGGTGGGGCGCAAGTGCAGCTCTTCCTTCGGGCCGCTGTTCGGTTTCTGCAGACGCCGCGGGTGTCTCTGATCCCCTAATCCATTTACCCAGCGGCCTGAGCACCGGCGGAATGCGGGGACACAATGGCCCGGCTGCACCGGGGGGCCGGCGCACCCACCTACTCCCGCCCCGCCGTCCCCATTGTCTGTCCGCGGTCCGCGGGGTCCTGGGCTGGGGGCAGAGCGCAGCGGTGGGAATAACTCCGAGACGGTTTACATCCTCGAAACCGAAGGGCATTTTTTCTTAATTCCTTCTACTTGAAACTGCCCTTTCGAGCGGGGAAGATGCTGTCCGGGTTTCTCCGCGGGGGCGGAGCGCAGGTACTCCGGGGAGGGGGCCCCGGCGGGCGGGGAGGGTCAGGGGGCGACTGCAAACAGGGAGCAGTGCGGGCTGGTCACTTGCAGTCTTTCCTCCGCGTGCCTTTTCCCGTTTGCTTGTTTGTCGCTGCTGTAGCTTTGCTCGTTACTGAATTTTAAACGTATGGTTAATTGCCGGGTCCTCGGGTAGCTGCGGCAATGTCTGAAAATATTAAATACATCTGCGAGACGGTGGGCAAGAGAAATTAAACAGGTGCTGGCTGCAGTGAATGTTAAAAAGGTCTCACAATGAAGTGATTAGCATTTTTATGAATAAAATTAATCACGCATTAACTCTGCGGCACAGTACATCTGAAAGCCAAATGTGGCCCAGGAAACCCCTTTCTTACACCCAGGAACTTTGGAGGCCTCCTGGGCCCTCAGCAAACATCCAACCATTAGGAATTTCAAACTATTTATGAGAGGATGTGTCAATAACAGCTATCTGAATTTGAGGCAAGGAAAAGAAAACCTCCAAGAATACCACCACCGCTAGCACAGGTAGGGCAAAATTAAAAAAAAAAACCACCCCTTTTTTTTTTTTTTTTTTCCTCTCCTTTGGCAAACCCTCAGTCAAAACCAGCCATTTCCATGCTCGGATGTGCTCCTGGGATTGTGTGGACCTGGATCCAGGAGGGCAGCAGGCAGCAATGGGGGAGGTGGAAGCCGAGTCCCAGAGCCTGGGAGGGCTGCTTTCCCCTGCCCTTGTCCGGGGCCCATGGTTCTGGGGAAGTGGATCGGAGTGGAGGGCGGGCCTCCACATTATTAAAATTTCCAGTCTTGCAGATAATCAACTGCGATTTCTCCTCTCCCCGACTCTCCTCTCCCTCCTTTCTAATCTCTTGCCACTGTGGTTTTGGGATTATTCCAGCAGGCTGTACAAAGGGAAGCAAAGGCATCTGAAGTGTCACTCTACAGCTGTGGCAAAGGAACAGCATTACCATTTTGTTGATGCTCCCAGTTCATGTGCGCAGCAGAAGGTGGAATCAAAGCAGCGCGTCTCCTCAGTTCTGCACGTTATTTTTCCCCACTGTGGCAAACCTCTCCGAGCTCCGTGAACCAGGAAAACCACGGTCCCTGTTTGAGTTGATATATTAATATTTACTGAGGATTTGCAAGGTCGGGGCTAAATGTCAGCAGATTGCTGGGGCAGTCCTGTAGGGAATAATTAAACAAATCTCACAGCAGTTCATCCTCCTAACATCTTTATTAATCTTTTTTTTTTTCTCCCTTCCCCTCCTGAAAGAGTACATTGAAATATTGCTTTTGCAACCTTAGAGAAGATTCAGAATAAGTAATAGTAAAATACTGTGCTGGCGATGTTTGCTTTGGAGGGTCTCTGGACCCTTCCCTGGCAGGTGTTTGAGGGCAGGGAGGCGCTGATGGGTGAATTACCGCTGAGCGGTTGTGATTTTCACCTGCCCTTCCAACACATTTATCCTGACCAATTTGCCCGACACAGTCCTACCGCTTCCGTGATTCCATCCGAACCCCGGCTATGCCGCGTAGTCCGCTGTGCAGAGCGAGGGGGCGGCCGGCCGCGGCTTCTGGGTGTCTGCCTTCTTTAGTGTGATTATAGGTTACACTTAGAACAAGTTGGACAATTGTCTTTAATAAGCTTCATAATTAGTGTCGGGATGCCTCATTACAAGTCATAGCCTGTAGCAGTCCTGGGCCAAACAGCCCTCTGCAATCTGATTTATTTTTTATCAGGCAGCAGGAGCTGTCTGGAGTTTTTGTTTGTATAATGGGGGCCTGCATCAGGCCCCCAGTGTAAAAATACCACCAGGAAATTAATTGCTTCTGTGTGGATTCACCGCAGATGTGTCCTGTTGATCAGAATGGTATATTTTTGACTTTGCTGTCCTGCGGTGAGTTGTAAAAAAAATAAAATGAAAGCCAGCAATGCAAACATATTAGCATCAATATAGATTCAGTATGGCATAATTGAAAACATGGGGTTTCAGGGGAAGATGTGCAGGGAAAGTTCAAGTTTCTAGTAAGATTGTTTTCCTTCCTGTTCTCTTTCACAGTTTTTTTTTTTTTTTTTTTTTTTGATTATATATGAATGGATGTATGTATTGCTCCTAAGTGGAACCATCTCTGGGCAGACATGTGGCTGGAATGTCAGCTGGTTTCTGGCTGAAAGATCTTCTTACAATAACATAAACCCTATTGGAGTGGCTGATCCCCTGCCCCGAGCCTGACACCAGGGCCCCTGTTTGAGGTCCATGGTTTGACGCTGTTACAATGGTGCCAGGGAGAGTCTGGGCCGCTCATCTTGGCTCCACCCTGAAGGGGCCTCAGGTGGCTCTGGGTGGCTCGGCCTCGTGTGTGCTCCGCTTTTGCATGTGTGTGCACTTCATGTGTGACTAAGCCATGTGGACAAATCTTTCTCATATGCTCTCTGCGCTGCTCCCTGGGCTCAGATATAAATAAATACTTTTTCGTCAGACCACTTGATCCCCCTACATTCTGATGAATTTGCAAATGAGTCCTCCAACTTAGAACATTTTAAAAATATTTTCACGCTGACTTGTCCCCGAATTAGAATTTGTCACTTGCGTGTTTTATTCTTGGCACTGGACTGTCCGTTGCTGGCGAGTCTATGTGGCTCACCACGGCTAGGGTGGAAGTGTAGTTCCTCACGTCCCTTTGATTTTTCTAGAGGAGTTCCATGAGCTTCGTTTTCCTGTTCCTCCTTTTTGAGGCTGTTTGAGGTCAGGACTCTGGTTTTCGTGCTCAGCACTGTATTGGGATGGAGTTGGTCAATTTAACCTCAGCTAACTCAACAGACTACACCTTATTTATGGAAAAACAAAAGCAGAAATGAACGCTGAATGTGAGGTCATGATAAAGATCATGAGACATTGAGAATTGGGCAGGAAAATAAATACGTTTCATATACAGAAGAACAGATTGCTCTGATCTGGGCTCCTGTGGATGCAGCAGGTGCTTCTGCAGAGGCAGCGAGAATCATGACCACTAGAACCTCTCAGCTCGGGTTTGCAGGGTCCTGTCCATGGGAGGGTTCTAGTGGTCACTCTTGGAATTCCACATCCCGCTGATTACAATGGTCTCATCGGCAGCAAATGCTTACAGGTAGGTGTGGGATCCCTGAAGGAGAGGCACGTGGACCCCTTGCTTGTTCTCCGTGAGAACACAGGGGGCGAGGCCTGGGGGGCATTACCTCCTGGTTTCCAGGTAAAGCCCCGGCGGCTGTGCGGTGATCTGATGGGTGAACTCGGGAAGCAGAGGCAGTGGGGTCAAGAGGAGGTGCCCAGGGTGGGGTGTGTGTGAGAGAGACAGACGGGCAGAGACAGAGAGAGAGATTGAGAGACAAATAAGGAGAGATGAAGATCCAGAACCGCGTGTCTCCTGCTGGGTAACCTACCCTCCTCCTTCCTCTTTCCCAGATACCTCTCACCCCCTTCCCACGGAGAACGGCGCAGCAGGACCCTTAGGGAAACGTGTTCAAAATGCATGTTCCCTAGCAGCCCTTTCCCCATTCCCATTTCAGCAGGTGTCGGGGGCCACGTCTTCTGCATTGTAAATCAGGGTCATTCTGAAGCCCAGGTGGAGCCCACACTTGGAGAAACACCCCGTGGATGCCAGGATGCATTGAATTCCTTCCTGTTAAGGAATCAGCTGGCAAGGGGCTTGAGTGTCACCCTTCCTGGTTCGTTAACCCTTGAGCTGAGTGTGGGACTGGAAGGTTCTAAGCACTGCAGAACCAAACAAATTCATCTTTGGCGGTGAGAGTCGTCCATGCTCTCTGCAGGGCTGGGACCCCCAGGCCATTGTGTGGTGCAAGCTCTGCCTCTGCACAGGCCCTGAGGGGCCGCACCAGTCACTACAAGCACCAGCCTGTGGCTGTGCCAAGCTGCACGGGGACAGCAGATCTTCCCTGACATCCTGCTGCATCCGTGGCCGGCAGGGCCATTTATCAACTCCCCACAGTAAACAAGGAAATGATACAATGTTGCCCATCCCCCTTTAATGGCGGGACCTTAAGTGCACGGCGGGTCCCATATTCGTCATGCGATGGCAGCAGCATCTCCAGACCCTTCATCCCGAGGATCTCCCCTCCATTCCAGGGTCGCCGGTTCTCCATGCATGTCGTTAGCCTTTACGTGCGCACAGTGTTTTCTCATTTTACCCTTCATGCAGTTGAGAGTCAAAAAGTAGATGACACTTGCTCCGGGCGTAGCTGAAAGGATGCAGGCGTGAGAGCTTCTCCTCCGATGAACAACCAGGCTAAGGATAAGCTGTTGTTGGAGGCCCCTCTGGTTCCAGGAGTGATGAACCACTGTGGGCGGCGCCATCTGAGTTCCATGGGAGAGCTGGGTGCTGCCCACAGCTGACCTCCACCCTCAGGGCCAGGAAGCCAAGTGCAGGACCCCTTCCAGGGAAAGAGCCTTAAATCTCCAGCACCCGCTTGCCTCCTTGCTTTCCCTCCCCTCTTCGCCCACACTTAAAAATAAAGATAGGAAAGAATTTCTTAGCCAAGTTTGAAACCAGCCTCATCTTTAAGGAGTAAAGTTATTTTCTCTTGGCAATGACTTCTTCCCATTTCTAAGAAGGAAAAAAAAATATTTAAACCATAAGAAAGACCCCAAACTTCCCCAGACATCAAATATCTGTTAAAAAACAAACATCATTTTGATAAGCTAAGTATATATGGACCAGAAACATGTGGCTTTGGTTTTCCTTAGAAAGCTTACTTTGAACCCCAAATATTTTTAGAAAGTTTGAGGTGTTCAAATGCTGTGCATTTGGGAACACCCAGCCATAATTTTAAGGGGATGGATTCAATACACATGTTTCTGATCTATTTACAATGATCAGAGTCAACTGCTCATTTTGAATAGCTTTTGATGTGCAGGCATCCCTCTGGGGCTTTAAAAACCATCCTGCAGTGTCTCTTCCCTCTGACAGCAGAAGGGTCTGTCTTCCCAGAGTTACACGACCACCTCGCCCCTCACTCTGCAGGTCACTTCAGGTCTTCAGCTCCTAAGTCTCAGGGAGTATCCGACTCAAAACAATGCCTTTCCCATGTTAGGAACATGTTGTCTTGGAAGGAGAAGTGAGGAAACATCAGGGCAGCTTGCTGTCACTGCTGACCCCTTAGGGGTGACCGTCCTCCATGGTTCAGGTACAGGAAGATGCTCTCTGGACGGTCCACTGGTGGATGGAATTTTGTCGACGTAACTTTCATTTTGGTGAGCAAGGAATCAGTGCTGCGGCCACATGCGATGGTCAAAGCAGCTCCTGTTGGGGTAGTTAGAACCTATCTCCCCATCGCGCAGCCTTGAGGATCTGCTTGCTGCCTTCAGGGTGCCCTCCCATCTGTGTATGAACCACATGCACATACGTAGGCAGAGTGAGAGAACGTGGTGGGTTTGACATGAGAACTCCCGGATACACTGTCATCTTGGGCCCCAATTAGGATAATCGTAATTCCTGACATTTGGTGAACAATTGCTGGCTGCCAGGCTCTGTGTGTAGTTTACGCGTGGTAACAGATTTAATCCCCCGACAATGCAGTGAGGGGGGAGTTACTCTTTGCTTAATTTTAGGGGCCGGGGAACTGGGGTAAGGGATCGCCCCAGAAGCCCAGGGTTCTCACCACGCTTGGCCTGCTGGAACAGTCTAGAACAGGAGAAGCTTCCAGGCTCCTTCCGTGCCTCCCCACCACCCGCCAGCTGTGCGGCTGCCTCTCTGAGGTTTTAGGGCTGTGGGAGCCCCTCTTTTGGAAATCGTCACATGATGCGTGCTGCCGTCTGGTAGAACTTCCCGGTTCCACCACGGACCTCTGTCACCCCCCAGATCCTCCTCTCGCCCCTGGGGATGGAGCCGCTCCATCCCAAAGCCAATGTATTTTAGAATCTGGTTGTCATTTTTCTGTCATCAGGAGGCGATGCTATTTTTTCTTAATGTCTTTTTATGCCCAAATAGGACAAGCTGGCATGTCATTTCCCACACTCTGACGGTGGGAAGCATACACTGGTTTTCCATGGATACAGCCATTTGTGTTCTGTGTAAACCAGGGTGCCTGTGGTTCTAAAGAATTTGGGTGCAATCCGTCCTCCTGGATCTCCTGGCTGCCTCCCCCCGAGAGCACAAATCCTGTCCTCCTCCTCCTCCATGCCCCCCACTCTCCGTCTCTTTGTCTCCCCAAACTTCTGGGGGCTCTTACACACCAGGAAGGGCATCCCTGAAGGGCCGCCGACTGGTTGCAAGGCCTGGTGGGGCCAGAGGGGTACAGAAAGGCTGGAGGCATGAGTCCCTCCGTTCCCAGGATGGGGAGGTGATGGCACAGCCCACCCTGGAGATTGTCACCCACCCCCCATGACTGTAACTTACAGTCTGTGATGTGAGGGATCCAGCAACCTTTCTAAACTGTACCTCAGTTTTAGGTGTTTATAGTTCAGGAAATGAAGTGTGCATGTCGTGTGTGTGTGTGTGTGCGTGTGCACGTGTGGAGGGGTGGCATGGGGAGGGTGCAGATTAGGAGAGAAGGGTCAGCCTTGCCAACAACACAGTCACTGAAACCCAGAAACTCTTCCTTGACCTCCATCATCTGGGGCGGAGCTGTGTTTACCTGGAGAACGTTTCACATCCCCAGCTTGATTTGTCTCATATTCATAGACTCGTGGACTCTATCAGGCACAAAAAGCCTCCATTTACAGGTAGAAGAATGGGTCCCACAAGGTGAAGTGAACTTTCTAAGGACCCGCAAGTGGATGGAGAGAAGGAAGGAGATTCCAGTGAGGGGACCACGGTGGCCAGTGTGAGCCCACCCTGAGCCTTGTCCTGGAGGATGCTGAGAGGGGAAGAAGCAGGAGGTAATGCAGAGGTGGAGAGCAGGGGGCGTGGGGACCTGGGTGCAGGCTGCTGCCTTCAGGCCACAGGGCTTCGCACGCTCACTCCAGGTTCGGCTTCTGCCCCAAACGGATGGCCTCCTCCTCCTCCTTTCTGAGGTCGGCCTTTGTCTCGGAGCTCTGGAGTAGCCCGGCCGGTGGTCCTCGCTGCAGCTGGGAGGGTGCCAGCGCGGCTGCGTGTCTGGGCTCCCGGCCTCCCCACCCCGCCTCCTGGCCCGGCCTCGAGGTTGCTGTTACAACCATCACCAGGGGCCGGATTCAGGCAATACGGTCTTGCTGCTCTTTGCATGGGAGCGGCTCCACTCCCCTAAAATAGCAAGACTCTAGGAGATTCTCACTCAGAGAGAAGTTACAGGGATCTGCTGAAATTCACCAGCTAAGAGCAATGACTTTGTTTCTGGATCGATCCCAGGCTTCCTGTCTACGTGTGTCCCATGCGCTCCCTCCTGCAAGAGAAGCCTGTGCCTGGCCTTCAGCGGCCTCGCTTTCCCTCTGGACTGAGACCTTCTAAGGGGAGGGGGCCTCCCTGCAGAGCGACCCCTCCCCGTAAGAAGTGGACCCTGACGGTGATGCCGCTACCCGCCTCATCACATCGAGTTGTACGTTGTGCCGAACGGCTTAAGAAGGACGTTCAAGAGCTACCGCGACTTCAGCCACTTCACTTAAATAACACTTAATTTTGGTGGGGGGGGGTGTCGGTGGCCAGGAAGGGGATTGGAATGTTCCAGCAGCCAGTTCCAAGGTACTGAAAGGAGACCCTGAGGCAGGCGGCTCCCGCAGGTGCCCCGGGGGCTAAGAGGTTGAGCTCGCGGAGAGGTGTGTGCTGTTGGCGCGTTAAGGACCTCCTTCCCGAGGACGTTTCCTCATCACAGCGTCTGTCTTTAGAACGGGCCACAGGCCGTGCATGCACCGTGCACCCACTTCATGACGTCCTCCCCCTAGTATTTGGCTTTCTGGGTCGGTGGCAGAAGAATGCTGGGGGTGTCCCTGCGTCTTAAATACCAGCCCAGGGTTCTGGGGACCGTGCTGGCTGATTTCCTTCCAGGAGGACTGAGTCCTGCCGTTTTCAGCAGATGTGGCACATTCTATGGTAACTTTCCAAGAGCCTGTGGCGGTTGGCCTTGTTTCTGCTCCGGGGACAGGAAACACACATTAAATGCAATTTGTTACTTGCCTTTCTCCTCTTAGTCCATCAAGAGAGCATTAACCGGCGAGAGTGCCGTTCCCCAGGGCCTGGGAGGGGGTCTTGCGGGAATTCATGGAGATAGCGGCATTCCTGTGCATTTTGGGGATTGTCCCCTCTCTGTATCAGATGAAATGCTTCAAAAATAAGCACAACTGGAGACTCTGTTCTGCCAAGTTTGGTTTCAGATCCCTCTGGTTAATGCCATCGGTGAGAACAATTAACCTCTGTATATTTCGGGATACAGGCAGGACCTTGTGGAAATCTTATTTAATTATGTGCTATATTAATGTTATATTGATTATGTTATTGCCTGTAAATCCAGTTGCTTAATAAAGCTACAGTCATTTTGCAATAAAGTTGTGTTTGCAATCAATTAATGGGTGTCTGGGGGCAGACAGCTATGTGCAGGGGCTGTTGGCGCTAAGAAAAATCGTCCCAGGGCTGAAAACCAGAGGGGCCAGCAGAGAACATCAGTTATTTATGTATACATAGGAATGTATGTAAGTATATGTACATAATTGGGTTAAGTCAAAGGAAAAGCATATACCCCAGGGCACTTATTTTTAGCACATGGATCTGGAGAGTTATGAACGGCTGTCTGTATGGTCGAGCTCTCAACGGCACTGAGGCAGCATCTGTACGTGGGGCAGGATAATGTTTGATTTTAAAAATACAAGTAAATGATAACCGCCAATATTGAGACCATGTGAAGGCAGGGGAACAAAGCATACTTTCATTGTTAATCATGCTGACATCCAAGTCGGAGGAGCACATCTCCCCATTCGGAGGAAATGCCATCACCCCTCTGAAGATCACATCTGCCACTAATACCATTCGGCATGTGGTCCGACTTTTATCTCTCTACCAAAATTTCATGTCATGATTTTTACATCTGATGCTAAATTCAGGTCACTACAAAATAAGTACAACTATTTATTTCTTTCTCGTCCTTTGTGATGTGTCCAAGATGTGTGTCCTCATAACAAAATATGAACTGAATATTGAAGTTTTATGAGTATTTTTTTAATAATACACCATAGCAAATAGAAACTTAGCCATTCCTCAATTCAGATAGATAATTGATCCTTCCCATAAATGACAGTGCTGTGTCAATCACATAATGATGCTTAAGTAATCTTATTTGGGGCAGGCTGACAGTTCTGTCATGGTGACATGCCTTTGACCATAATGGTGATGTCTAAGAGCGTGTAATCTTGTGAAGAAAAATGTGATATTACAAGGAAGGGCATGTCAGTGACCAGCCTTCTAACTGTCACAGGAGGACCCCAAGGACCCAAGTTTTGGATGACTAAGGCTCCCTGACTCCAGCTTCGGCTCTTGTCAGTGGCAAATAACTTTAAACCACAAAGTGGGACCTCCTGATGCATCTTTCTGTGCTCTCATCTGTGCCCCGTGGGCTCGTTGGCCCGAAGACCCTTAACTCTGAAAGCTTGGCCCACAACCATCTCAATTGCAGACAGAGGCCATCCCCAGGGGCTCTGTGGGGGTGTCCAGGTTGGATGGTTTCTCAGTCTCCAAATTTCCTTGCTTTGTCATGGTCTGTATCCCAGATAGCAGTTGACTGCTGAGTTCCCAAACGTCCTTATTGGAGAATGAACGTTCCACGTTAAATCAAACTCACATCTCCTAGGGTGCTGTCCTTTCAGCTCTGAGGACCACTTGGTGACAGCCAGAGGGCACTTCGAGGTGTGACAAGACGGAAGGAAGGTGCCCTCTCCCTGTGCCCTTCCATGGGCAACACAATCCCATCAGGCATCTGAGTTGGGCTTCGGCCCAGAGTGGTAAGAGGGAGGTGGCATTTGGACTTTATCCTTGGGATCATCTCCAACAAGATGTTTAGCTCACAGGGAACCAAATGTCAATTTCATCAGGATGCTTCCAGACACAAGACCTTCTGCAGACTCGAGCTGCGACCTTAGTTCCAGCCACACCCGGACCTCACCTCACCTGCTGGGAGCCAGCACTCTCTTCCCGCTCTTTCTACCTCAACAGATGTGCTGTTTGGATGTGTGAAAGGGTCACTGGTGGGGCTTTGTGGTTCTGTGGAAGACGCTGAGATGTTGAAGGCGCACTGCTGTTGAGTTTGAAAGAGGAAGATGCTGATCTAAAGTAAACGAGTGTGATATCTGAATATTCAGTGGCTCCCAGATGTTAGAGTTGAAAAAGGAACAGAAATCTTATCATCAGGTCTAACAGACTTAGTCTTCTGCTCAAGGGCACACCCTCCATGACTGCAGTGTGCACACCCCAGGGGTCCTCCTGGCCCCTCTGTGGAGAGCAAGCTCTTCCTGGCCCCCCACCTCCATCCCCGGGAAGATGTTGGCGGCCTCATTCATCTTAACGTGAATTAGAACCAGCTCTAGTATTGTTAAAACTGAATTGGGTTTTTATATCTCTTGGGGGAAACTGTGGGAAGAAGACAATCGGGGAGTGGGGGGGGCGAGTGCGCACAAGACGACTTGGGGAGCAGAGGTGGAAGCCTTGCTGGGCAGAGGCCGAGCCCGTGGCTCCCCAGTTAGAGAGGCTGGTGCACAGGAAGACAGCACAACAACCAGAGTCGTGGCGTCCGCTGTGCTGAGAGCGAGTGATCAGGCCAGGCCCCTGCCGGCCACCTCGGTCTGTTATCACCAAGGCCAGAGTCTTGCACAAAACCATCTGCAATCCTAAAAAGGCAGAGGCAGATCAGCATCTGTCCCTCCTCAGGAAGACCATGGGGAGGTGCTCTGGTCACCACCACGTACAGCAAAAAGGGAGACAAGTCGATCCCATAGCTGGGCTGAGAACCTGGGAGCTGCCCCCGTCTCACAAAATGCAAACAACTGCATTGCAATCACAGGAAGGTACAAAATGTGTCTACACCTGTCCACACCAAGCAACCCATCATAGAAGGAAGCAAGGACCAACAAAGGAAAGCCTAGACACTCAGAAAGCCAGCAAGCTCATCTTTAAGGGGGCTGGTATGAGGTGGGTGTGTTTACCTGGACTGGCCGAGGGGTGTCTGGCATCCTCAGCCAGCAGCCTGAGCCCTGTGCACTTTGGTGAGCTCAGCAGGATCCCATTTGCTTGAAATCGGGCACTGGGATTCCTGGCGTCCTCTGTCATGGAAATGTGAACTTCCAGGGGGCCTGGAGATGACCCCACTCACAGGAGCAACCTGGCGTCCATCGTTGAGGGGTGTGAGCCCGTGGGAACACGGCTCTGGGGGGCACCCCAGCACTTCCGAGTTGGAAAAGTGTTGTCCATCATGGAACCAGCCACGGGATGAACTCACGTGAAAGGAGGTCTTCACGACCTGTCTGTGAACAGCCCACGGGCCAACGGGCTGAGCCCACACTGGTTACCAGCCTTCCGGGCTGGACAGAGAGACACACGCTGCCTTCTGGGGCTTTTTTCATGATGGCCCAAATGACATGATCCTGGGGAAAGAGACCCCATTTTTACTTTTTGCATTGATGTTAAAAATTGCTTAATTTGGAGGGTTGTTTTAAAAGCCTAACTATAAATGTTTTAATGACTAACTTATAAATGCCTAATACGATAGATTGGCAATCATAACCATGGACTTAATAGGATGGAGCGGAAATGCTCTACTGTCCCTAAGAGAAAGGAAATGCTGAACCTCCACTCCGACCCCGATATCCGGGTCACGGGCATCACAGGGACAGATTCTGTGCAATGAACCCCTGATTTCATCACTGTTAAGACCTGGAGGAGCAGCTGGGGTCTGAAGAACAAGTTCTGTTGTCTCCAAGCAACTGACCTGTCTAAACGCGTGACGAGCCACTGGCCTCCAAGCATTCATCAAGGTGACTCTGTCTTTGCCCTCCCGTCCGGACCTAGGGCTCTGCCTGTTGGCTCCGCTCTGAGTCCTGCAGAATGGCCTTTCCCCCAAGGCAAGAACACTAAGTTTGACTTTCAACCCTAGAGTGATCCAGGGACATTTACCCGTTTACGTTAAAGAAGAAAAAGGACATAGGAGTACGAAGCGTAAGAAGAAGAGTATATGGAAGTATAAGGGGAGACAAGAAGCGTGTAAGGACATTCTTCAGAGTTTCAGGGAAAGATCTCTGTTCACCACATTATTCATGAGAGTGAAACCTGGAATCAAATTAAAGGCCTCAAAGGAGAAGATTAATTAACCACCGCATGGAAAAATATACACACAATATACAAGCCTTAAAAAGCATGTTTCACCTAAAAAAATGATACAAATGAATTTATCTACAAAACAAAAATAAACTCACAGACATAGAAAACAATCTTATGATTACCAGAGGGGAAAGAGGGGGGAGAGAGGGGTAAATTTAGGAGACTGGGATTAACATATATACACTACTATATATAAAATAGGTATACAACAAGAACCTACTGTACAGTAGGGAACTATACTCAATATCTTGTAATAACCTATGAGGGAAAATAATTTGAAAAAGAATATATATATATGTATAACTAAATCACTTTGCTGTACACTTGAAACTAACACAACATTGTAAATTAAATATATTTCAATAAAAAAATTAAAAAGCAAATTTCAAAAAAAGTTTAAGGATATGAATATGTTTATATCTTAATGCTAAGTGACAAAAGAAGGATACTGCCTGATTTCATCCCAACCCTGGAAAAATATAAATGTAGCCATATTTCTGTACTTATCCACATATACACTAAAAAAGATCCTGGAGAAAAATCCACAAAAATGTTAATTGTGCCTTCCCTATTAAATGGCAAGATACTGTTGACTTATGTTTCTTTTTTACACTAATATGAATTTCTGACTTTTTTTAGTGAGAAAGAAAAGTTTTGTAATGAAAAAATGTAATAATGCAAATATTTTTGAATACATTCCACTTCAAGTTATAAAATTAATTAAACTATGTCTTTGTGAGACATAGACATTCTGGGCTTGTACCCAGAATGCCCTTTAAAATCAGACCTGAGTTCTGCGGTGAGTGTCCCAGTCCATGAATGCAGGTGCAGAAAGAACACATGGGGACCACGTATAGATCACGTGAGGATGCGTCAAGGACAGGTAGCACCTCTCATGAGATTCTGGGAAAGTAAAAATAAAGAGCTTCATATTTCAAGTGCTACTTGGTGGTGAAAACCCATCTCCTATAAACATACTTAGACCTGAAGATGTGCGTCCTGAGGGGCCAACATATATGGACCCCACTGAAGGCATGTCTTGTAGATGGACCTTTGTCCACCTGTAGTGGAATCCTCCCAGTGAAAATGGCTGGTCTTCACTGTCCCCAAACCCGAAATGTGTCAGTGGGCTTATGTCTCAGATAAAATCCCCCAATGACATTCCTCAGTTCCTAAAATTAAAATTTCAAAAATTAATGTTTTGGCTATGAAATGAATTTTTAAAAGGAGCTGTAGTAAAAGGCTAAGAGGCACAGAATTGCCAGGCAGCTTGGGGGAAGTCTTCCTGCCCTTTATTTATACAACGGGTCCCTGTTCCCTTTAGGCACGAGCACCAGGCATCCCATTAATGTCTATGAAACCATCATGGCGGCTCCACAAACATGACAGATGGTCCTGGCCTGGGCAGTAACTCCATAGGGCAAAAGACACACCACCACTGACTACTTTAGGACATCACGTTTGATGATAAGTTAATTATAATTTCCTTTTTTAAAAATGTATCTTTTTTACTTCTCCCTCATTGCATTCATTCTGGATCCTCTGTGTGATTCGTCTAATTATTGGCACATGTGACTATTTTACACTCAACAATAACAACAAAAAATGGGCTGAAAGATAGAAAGTACACTGCCATGGGGTTTTGGAGCCCAGGTGGTGGTGTGGCTTTTGTCTGCACTAAGCCAGGCAACCTGGGGTGATCACTCACCCACTCTGTGATGTCTTAGACAGGACAAGACCATGGATATCATTTAGTACCATGGAGTTGAACTTGTTTTTCTTTTTTACAAGTACAAAGCACAGACTAACCCATGGCACAAAAATAAAAATGCATGCAGTGCACACTGACGTGTATGCTCACACTCACATTTATGACTCAAAAAGGCTTCATGAAAAAACACTTACCACAGCCTGTGCAATGCACTATTTTCCATCCTCTTCTACTTTTAGATGCTGGTTTCAGCCAACTCAGATTGTGCCATGATCTGCATCCTGGCAAACACCGATGCCTTTACCTCCCAACATGTAAAATGAGGTTAGAGAAAAGCCTCAGTGAGCACACCAGTTAGCACGTTTTCTGCTACAGGGAGATGTTCAACCAGAAGATAAGCTGAGATGCTAGAGACGTTTACTCCTCCTGGTACAGTCCCCTAGCAACCGGGGCCTCCAGCTGCCTGCTCAGCCTCCAGGTTGGGTGGAAGGAGAGGAGATGTCCCCTCAAAGTCACAGGAAGCCTTGGAATTTCCAGGGATCCCACGCCTGTGATGTCACCCTTCAAGGAAGACGGATGCTCTCTCCTGACGTCTGGAGTTTTGATAAGCAAGGCCCAGGACAGGTAGGTCCAAGCTGGCCCAGACTGGACCTGAGTTGTGGGGAGGTTGTCATAGAGACCACAAGGCCAGCATCTTGTTCTTGAGCTCCTGGGAGCATCCAGAGGCCTCTGTGTACCTGTAGGGAGTGAGTGTCATTGGTGGGGCAGGTGGGACAGGCGGAGGGGGTGAGACCCAGTGTCTGCCCTCCGTTCCCTTTATCTGTCTGATCCCACAAGGCTGGTGGGATTAGGCATCTTCAGGACAGTCAGCAAGAGTTCAGATCTATTATGATCCTACTTACACCTGGAAATCTAGCCACCCTACCAGAGACGTGTGTGGGGCAAGAAAGGACGCCCTTGGGGTTGTGGCTGCTGTGTGGGACCCCCAAGGCCCAGGGTGGCCACCGTGAGCCACTGATGACGTGTGGGAGCACAGCCGGTGCGTATTCCTCGTGGATCCGCGCTCCACTGACGCAGCCACTTCACCCTCCTCTCTCCTGAAACCTCAACACCCGTCATCCCCCCAACCACCTGAGTCAGGCAAGAACCCCCTCAGCCTCCCAACCCAAGCCTGGGACCTCCAGTCGATTCCCAGGGACCTGTCCCTTCCTGGGAGGAGGAGGAAGCGTCCTTGAGCAAAGGATGGGTGGATGCTGCCTTCCTCCTGGGCCTCCTGCGCTGCCTTCTATCTAAAGACTTGGCTTTTCCACCAGCGGCTTTTCTTCTCTGTGTTATCAGGTTTATTTGTGTTCTCTCTCTCCTGGATGATTTTCATCTGCATGCAGATGTGTTCTGATGTCTCCCTTCTGAAACTACAATAAATACCTTGTTGTCTTGATCAACTGTGTCTACATTCGAAACATCTTCCAAAAAATGATGTCACTCAGTGTTTACTTTGCCACCTCCATCCTCTGTCCTGAGTCCCCCAGAATGCGGCTGTGTCCCTCCCCTCTCCGCCTGGCCTGCTCCCTCCCAGCTCACCGCATCCTCCAGTTTTGAAAATCCAACCGCTGGTGGTCCCTTTCTTTGCCCTTTTCTTCAGTCTCTCTGCACACGGGCCCAGACCACCTCCCGAGTGCTGGTAGCTGGAAAGCACTATCCCCTTTGGCTCTGGAATTGCTTACTTTCCTGTTGGCCATCTCTTTCCAGTTGTTTCCACTGGCTCCTCCTGACTGTGGATTCTGGCACAATTCGTGGATCATCTTCCTGTCTCATGACACCTCCCCAGGTGACCTCGTCCACTTGATGACTATAAATTGCATCAGTGTGCAGATGACTCCAGGTATCTGCCCTGTCGCCTGGCCTCCACATATCTGCCTATTGCCCTCTGCAGGGCTCCACGTGGGGTGTCTAGTGGGTGTTCCAAACCCGGAGCATCCAAAGGGAATCACTGATCTCCTCTGTCTCAAACGGCCCCACACCCTGTCTCCCCTCTGAAATGAACAGGACACCATCTCCCAGGTGCTCAGCTAAAACCCAAGGGACTCTCTTTTCTTCACCCTGTCACCTGTCTGTCAGCATGTCCTGCTGACCCTACTTCCAACCTCTTTCCCGGATCCCACTTTTGGCCCTTTGCTCACCCACTTCTGGCCCTTTGCTCACCCTGGTCCTGTCCACCATCGATTCTTACCTGGATCCCTGGAAAAGGCATCTGACCTCCTGTCTGGCTACTGGATGTTAAAGGCTGCCAGGCAGAGCTTTTAAAAATGTAAGTCATATCACCTTATTCCCATCTTCGTGAGCTCCCAATGGCTTCACTTGCCAAAAACTAAATAAAACAAAACAACAGACACACACACACACTTTTCACCCTGGTTTACAAGACAGAGCATAAAGTGTTGATCTCATAAGTGGGAGAAAAGCCAACTGTTTACAGCAATAGCTTGCTCAAGCCATCACCTCAGTCTTGTGTACAGTAATTAATAACAGATATATTTGAACAGTTCGGTTCCCGACTCGCAGGAAGCGTTACAGTCACTTTACCTGAGTCATCACAACTGCCGTACGGAGTAGGTGCCATTCTTATTCCCGGTCCACAGACGAGGATGAGGAAACTGAGTGAAGGCAGATTAAGTGACTTGCACAGGTGGTCCGTGTAGAGGTGGTGGGATTCAGTGTTGAACCCACTGCAGCTCAGGGTCCCGGGGAGTGGACGCTGACCTGGAGATGGAGGTGCAGGAAGTGCTCTACAGAGGAACATCCGTGCAGGGGAAGGGGGTAGCCAGCCTCCGGGAGCTCGCAAGGATGCTCGCAGGGGTGCGGTGAGGGGTCTCGGCTTTGTCCCCTCACTCAGCCAGCCATGGGATCCCCAGAAGGGGTGTGGCCTGGGTGACATGCTCTCCAGCCAGGCGATCCCCCGAGAGGCGGGGGCCGAGGCGGTCTGCGGGACTCAGTGACCGGGGGGACGTCCTCCCGTCCTCCTGGGGCATCTGAGCGGCATCACTGAGTCCACCAGGGATCCCAGGCTGTGGGCCGCAGAGCCTTCCGTGACCCTGTGCTGAGCACACAGGCTCCTTTCAGTGCAGCGTTAGCAGAGAAAGTGCCTGCAGCCGGCACAGGCTCCGCTCAGGGGCAGCGGGGCCGCCCCCAGCTCGCTCTGCACAGGCTTGGCATCTGTTTGATAGAGTCATAACCCTTTTCTCCAGAACTGCCTGCCTGGCGCTCACGCTGTCTTGCATTATTAACAGAAACAACTCCATTTTTTTCCTGGGGAAATTTAAGGATTAATAAGGAGAGTTGAAAGGCATGATTAGGTCGTTGGGTAAAGCAACCTTTGCCGGGGGAAATGGGTCCTTCTGCTGATGAGGTGGATTTGAGTTTCCTGTGGACATGCCCAAGGCCCTTTCTGTCCGGCTTTCATGGTGAGTTATGTTATCTGAGTCCAGAGAAGGGAAGAAGATGGCTCAAGAGGTTAAAAGGAGCAGAGGGAAAAATTGATTTTTCCATCCAAAATGTCATTGTTCATTGATAACAGACAGCGGTAAGATTCTAAAGGCTCAAGCGCTGTGTCCACTGCGGTCAACCGGAAATTGTGTAGCTTCTTTGTCTAATGAAAAGGTCAGGATTAATTAGCTAGCTAAACAAATTTTTATGAAATTGGCTTCTCTGTAGCTACAAATGGATAACTGTAGCAGCTTACCATTACAGCCTTGGCATAAACCAAACATAAATAAATGGAAAGCTAGAGCTGCAGAGCAGTTTTGAATGTAGACAACTATTTGACCAGTGAGTGAATAAGGCCCATTGCCTTTGTGATGATGGTGTTTGATACTCAGGCGGGCGATGGGAGCTTTTCTCACATTTCCTGGTTCTCAGGCTCTTTTGAGGAAGTGGGTGGCCCATCTTGGAGTATTCTGGAATTCCCAGGCTGGGGCCCAGAGAGGGCTTACGGTTAGAAGTAGGACTTGGTGTTGTGTCTTGAAGCTGTGTTTACATGGCAAGTATGTTGTTTTATTTATTTTTATTTGGGATTTGGGGGGAAGTTGATGGAGATTTGAGAGACTAAAGCCTCCCTCCCTCTGCTCCTTGCTGCTGCCCTGGAGATGGGCATCTCCAAACTCTAGAGGTTTTATTGGTACTTATGGGCTGTTGGCTTAGAGAGGGCACCTCCAGGGATCACCCCATGCTTCTCCCAGTCTCTCCTCAATGTCTCACCAAAAACCTGGTGTGAGTAGCTTGGAAGTCGACCAGCCTCCTTTATCCTTTTCCTGGTTTTATTGAGATATAATTGTCATAAGGAGCCTCCTTTGGACTCTTAAAGGCTTGACCTTCAAGGCCCTCCTTTGTCATTCTCAGGTATGTCATTCTGGGACAGGGCTGGGCTTTGTAGACCCTTCCTACGTTTTCTTGTTCTGACATCCACCTTCACTTGGACTGTTTCTGAGACAGTGCTAAAAAAACTCTCTGTCCAAAAATAATGATTTCTTTCTCAGCTAAATAACTCAATTTTTTCTCTGAAATGTGCCTTAATATTGCCAAAAAGTAACCCTGAGTTGTATTTCTGATAAAGCTTATTTTCTGGAAATAGTTTCACCCTGAATGGACTAACACATTCACACAGATTCGCATGTTCCAGCTCCCCTTGCCTTTGTAGCTCGCTCCCTTTTCCCTGGGGAGACTGAGGCTCTGTCCACGGGGTGAGTCCACACCCGCAGCATGTGGAATGTGCAGATGCCTGACGGGCACTTGCCAAATGATGGTGTAGGAGTCATAGGCACACCTTGTGCAAGGAGCTGGTTCATCCAGAGTCTTTCAGAGCCTGTAAGGAGCAAGGTTTTCTGAAAAGCTCTATAAGCTACCCCAAGTGGAAGCAATCAGAAAACAATCAGTCACAGCTGAAAACTGGCTATGAACTTGGCTTCTCCTGAAAACCAATGCATTCAGCCTAATGTCAATATTTGAAGCACACATTTTGCTCTGGTTTATCTCCTTATTTCCCATCTATTTCTAAAACTGGTCTGAGATGCCTACAGTAAAGGTATGTACCGAAAGTTTAATGCATTATGTAAATAAAATCAGGAACAGGGGAAGTAGAAGTCAATGCACCCCAGCACCAAGGTTTAATACAGGTACAGGTGACTGAACACAAAATCGGGAGAAAAAGAGGAAACCTGACGTAGAACCCACGCATTCAACTAACTTTTAAATTCTGTTAAGTCCCAGACTCCAGATAAGGTGATGGGGATGGAAAGTCAAAAAAATCTCATTTGTCTGGGATTCATCCTGGATTGTACCCATTTCCCCAAAAGGCAAATCTGACTTTACTTAACCACACGGATGAGTTATTGTGGAGACCATAGAATTCTACCCTGTAGGTCAGGGAAGGTATTTTTTTCCCTAGCATTTTAGAACAGGTAATCCTCATCACCTGGGCCATGGAAAAACCCCAGCAGGGCACCCGCTGAGCATGTGGTTGTGAGTGATGAGGCCCCTGGGATGTACGTCACTTTTTCCTGGAATGTGTACACAGATGCCAGAGAACACTCTCTCTGTGTAGGACACATAACGCTGTTTGTATAATTAAAGTAATTATGAAAGACCTAATGTAAAGTGTGGACTCTGGTTGATAATGCCTTGTCCATATAGACTCATGGATTGTAACACACGCACCCCTCTGGCAGGGTGTTGATGGCTGGAAGGCTGTGCCTGAGTGGGGAGGGGTATAGGGAACTCCCTGCACTGCCACTCAAGTCTAGTGTGAACCTGAAATGGCTCTAAAAACATAAAGTCTATTCGAATATAAGCAGCAACGACAACACTATTATTTTTTTTTTTTTTTAAACATCTTTATTGAAGTATAATTGCCTTACAATAGTGTGTTAGCTTCTGCTTTATAACAAAGTGAATCAGTTATACATATACAATATGTTCCCATTTCTCTTCCCTCTTGCATCTCCCTCCCTCCCACCCTCCCCATCCCACCCCTCTAGGTGGTCACAAAGCACCGAGCTGATCTCCCTGTGCTATGCGGCTGCTTCCCACTAGCTATCTATTTTACATTTGGTAGTGTATATATGTCCATGACAATCTCTTACCCTGTCACATCTCACCCCACCCCCTCCCCATATCCTCAAGTCCATTCTCTAGTAGGTCTGTGTCTTTATTCCCGTCTTGCCACTAGGTTCTTCATGGCCTTTTTTTTTTTTTTTTTTCCTTAGATTCCGTATATATGTGTTAGCATACTGTATTTGTTTTTCTCTTTCTGACTTACTTCACTCTGTATGACAGACTCTAACTCCATCCATCTCATTACAAATACCTCCATTTCATTTCTTTTTATGGCTGAGTAATATTCCATTGTATATATGTGCCACATCTTCTTTATCCATTCATCTGTCGATGGACATTTAGGTTGCTTCCAGGTCCTGGCTATTGTAAATAGAGCTGCAATGAACATTGTGGTACATGACACTTTTTGACCTATGGTTTTCTCAGGGTATATGCCCAGTAGTGGGATTGCTGGGTCGTATGGTAGTTCTATTTGTAGTTTTTTAAGGAACCTCCATACTGTTCTCCATAGTGGCTGTATCAATTTACATTCCCACCAACAGTGCAAGAGTGTTCCCTTTCCTCCACATCCTCTCCAGCATTCATTGTTTGTAGATTTTTTGATGATGGCCATTCTGACCGGTGTGAGATGATATCTCATTGTAGTTTTGATTTGCATTTCTCTAATGATTAATGATGTTGAGCATTCTTTCATGTGTCTGTAGGCCATCTGTATATCTTCTTTGGAGAAATGTCTATTTAGGTCTTCTGCCCATTTTTGGATTGGGTTGTTCGTTTTTTTGTTATTGAGCTGCATGAGCTGCTTGTAAATCTTGGAGATTAATCCTTTGTCAGTTGCTTCATTTGCAAATATTTTCTCCCATTCTAAGGGTTGTCTTTTGGTCTTGTTTATGGTTTCCTTTGCTATGCAAAAGCTTTTAAGTTTCATTAGGTCCCATTTGTTTATTTGTGTTCTTATTTCCATTTCTCTGGGAGCTGGGTCAAAAAGAATCTTGCTGTGATGTATGTCATAGAGTGTTCTGCCTATGTTTTCCTCTAAGAGTTTGATAGTGTCTGGCCTTACACTTAGGTCTTTAATCCATTTGGAGTTTATTTTTGTGCATGGTGTCAGGGAGTGTTCTAATTTCATACTTTTACATGTACCTGTCCAGTTTTCCCAGCACCACTTATTGAAGAGGCTGTCTTTTCTCCACTGTATATGCTTGCCTCCTTTATCAAAGATAAGGTGACCATATGTGTGTGGGTTTATCTCTGGGCTTTCTATCCTGTTCCATTGATCAATATTTCTGTTTTTGTGCCAGTACCAAACTGTCTTGATTACTGAAGCTTTGTAGTATAGTCTGAAGTCAGGGAGCCTGATTCCCCCAGCTCCATTTTTCGTTCTCAAGATTGCTTTGGCTATTCGGGGTCTTTTGTGTTTCCATACAAATTGTGAAATTTTTTGTTCTAGTTCTGTGAAAAATGCCAGTGGTAGTTTGATAGGGATTGCATTGAATCTGTAGATTGCTTTGGGTAGTAGAGTCATTTTCACAATGTTGATTCTTCCAATCCAGGAACATGGTATATCTCTCCATCTATTTGTATCATCTTTAATTTCTTTCATCAGTGTCTTATAATTTTCTGCATACAGGTCTTTTGTCTCCTTAGGTAGGTTTATTCCTAGATATCTTATTCTTTTTGTTGCAATGGTAAACGGGAGTGTTTTCTTAATTTCACTTTCAGATTTTTCGTCATTAGTGTATAGAAATGCAAGCGATTTCTGTGCATTAATTTTGTATCCTGCTACTTTACCAAATTCATTGATTAGCTCTAGGAGTTTTCTGGTAGCCTCTTTAGGATTCTCTATGTATAGTATCATGTCATCTGCAAATAGTGACAGCTTTACTTCTTCTTTTCCGATTTGGATTCCTTTTATTTCTTTGTCTTCTCTGATTGCTGTGGCTAACACTTCCAAAACTATGTTGAATAATAGTGGTGAGAGTGGGCAACCTTGTCTTGTTCCTGATCTTAGTGGAAATGGTTTCAGTTTTTCACCATTGAGGACAATGTTGGCTGTGGGTTTGTCATATATGGCCTTTATTATGTTGAGGAAAGTTCCCTCTATGCCTACTTTCTGCAGGGCTTTTATCATAAATGGGTGTTGAATTTTGTCGAAAGCTTTCTCTGCATCTATTGAGATGATCATATGGTTTTTCTCCTTCAATTTGTTAATATGGTGTATCACATTGATTGATTTGCGTATATTGAAGAATCCTTGCATTCCTGGGATAAACCCCACTTGATCATGGTGTATGATCCTTTTAATGTGCTGTTGGATTCTGTTTGCGAGTATTTTGTTGAGGATTTTTGCATCTATGTTCATCAGTGATATTGGCCTGTAGTTTTCTTTCTTTGTGACATCTTTGTCTGGTTTTGGTATCAGGGTGATGGTGGCCTCGTAGAATGAGTTTGGGAGTGTTCCTCCCTCTGCAATATTTTGGAAGAGTTTGAGAAGGATAGGTGTTAGCTTTTCTCTAAATGTTTGATAGAATTCACCTGTGAAGCCATCTGGTCCTGGGCTTTTGTTTGTTGGAAGGTTTTTAATCACAGTTTCAATTTCAGTGCTTGTGATTGGTCTGTTCATATTTTCTATTTCTTCCTGGTTCAGTCTCGGCAGTTTGTGCATTTCTAAGAATCTGTCCATTTCTTCCAGGTTGTCCATTTTATTGGCATAGAGTTGCTTGTAGTAATCTCTCATGATCTTTTGTATTTCTGCAGTGTCAGTGGTTATTTCTCCTTTTTCATTTCTAATTCTATTGATCTGAGTCTTCTCCCTTTTTCTCTTGATGAGTCTGGCTAATGGTTTATCAATTTTGTTTATCTTCTCAAAGAACCAGCTTTTAGTTTCATTGATTTTTGCTATTGTTTCCTTCATTTCTTTTTCATTTATTTCTGACCTGATCTTTATAATTTCTTTCCTTCTGCTGGCTTTGGGGTTTTTTTGTTCTTCTTTCTCTAATTGCTTTAGGTGCAAGGTTAGGTTGTTTATTCGAGATGTTTCCTGTTTCTTGAGGTAGGCTTGTATTGCTATAAACTTCCCTCTTAGCACTGCTTTTGCTGCGTTCCATAGGTTTTGGGTCGTCGTATCTCCATTGTCATTTATTTCTAGGTATTTTTTGATTTCCCCTTTGATTTCTTCAGTAATCACTTCATTATTAAGTAATGTATTGTGTAGCCTCCATGTGTTTGTATTTTTTACAGATCTTTTCCTGTAATTGATATCTAGTCTCATAGCGTTGTGGTCGGAAAAGATACTTGATACGATTTCAATTTTCTTAAATTTACCAAGGTTTGATTTGTGACCCAAGATATGATCTATCCTGGAGAATGTTCCATGAGCACTTGAGAAAAATGTGTATTCTGTTGTTTTTGGGTGGAATGTCCTATAAATATCAATTAAGTCCATCTTGTTTAATGTATCATTTAAAGCTTGTGTTTCCTTATTTATTTTCATTTTGGATGATCTGTCCATTGGTGAAAGTGGGGTGTTAAAGTCCCCTACTATGATTGTGTTGCTGTCGATTTCCCCTTTTATGGCTGTTAGTACTTGCCTTATGTATTGAGGTGCTCCTATGTTGGGTGCATAAATATTTACAATTGTTATACCTTCCTCTTGGATCGATCCCTTGATCATTATATAGTGTCCTTCTTTGTCTCTTGTAATAGTCTTTATTTTAAAGTCTATTTTGTCTGATATGAGAATTGCTACTCCAGCTTTCTTTTGATTTCCATTTGCATGGAATATCTTTTTCCATCCCCTCACTTTCAGTCTGTATGTGTCTCTAGGTCTGAAGTGGGTCTCTTGTAGACAGCATATATATGGGTCTTGTTTTTGTATCCATTCAGCCACCCTGTGTCTTTTGGTGGGAGCATTTAATCCATTTACATTCAAGGTAATTATCGATATGTATGTTCCTATTCCCATTTTCTTAAATGTTTTGGGTTTGTTATTGTAGGTGTTTTCCTTCTCTTGTGTTTCTTGCCTAGAGAAGTTCCTTTAGCATTTGTTGTAAAGCTGGTTTGGTAGTGCTGAACTCTCTCAGCTTTTGCTTGTCTGTAAAGGTTTTAATTTCTCCATCACATTTGAATGAGATCCTTGCTGGGTAGAGTAGTCTTGGTTGTAGGTTCTTCTCCTTCATGACTTTAAGTATATCCTGCCACTCCCTTCTGGCTTGCAGAGTTTCTGCTGAAAGATCAGATGTTAACCTTATGGGGATTCCCTTGTGTGTTATTTGTTTTTTTTCCCTTGCTGCCTTTAATATGTTTTCCTTATATTTAATTTTTGACAGTTTGATTAATATGTGTCTTGGCGTGTTTCTCCTTGGGTTTATCCTGTATGGGACTCTCTGTGCTTCCAGGACTTGATTAACTATTTCCTTTCCCATATTAGGGAAGTTTTCAACTATAATCTCTTCAAATATTTTCTCAGTCCCTTTCTTTTTCTCTTCTTCTTCTGGGACCCCTATAATTCGAATGTTGGTGCGTTTAATGCTGTCCCAGAGGTCTCTGAGACTGTCCTCAGTTCTTTTCATTCTTTTTTCTTTATCCTGCTCTGCAGTAGTTATTTCCACCATTTTATCTTCCAGGTCACTTATCCTTTCTTCTGCCTCAGTTATTCTGCTATTGATCCCATCTAGAGTATTTTTAATTTCATTTATTGTGTTTTTCATCATTGCTTGATTCCTCTTTAGTTCTTCTACGTCCTTGTTAAATGCTTCTTGCATTTTGTCTATTCTATTTCCAAGATTTTGGATCATCCTTACTATCATTATTCTGAATTCTTTTTCAGGTAGACTACCTATTTCCTCTTCATTTGTTAAGTCTAGTGTGTTTTGACCCTGCTCCTTCATCTGCTGTGTGTTTTTCTGTCGTCTCATTTTGCTTATCTTACTGTGTTTGGGGTCTCCTTATCACAGGTTGCAGGTTTGTAGTTCCCGTTGTTTTTGGTATCTGTCCCCAGTGGCTAAGGTTGGTTCAGTGGGTTGTGTAGGCTTCCTGGTGGAGGGAACTAGTGCCTGAGCTCTGGTGGATGAGGCTGGATCTTGTCTTTCTGGTGGGCAAGTCCACGTATGGTGGTGTATTTTGGGGTGTCTGTGGCCTTATTATGATTTTAGGCAGCCTCTCTGCTAATGGATGAGGCTGTGTTCCTGTCTTGCTAGTTGTTTGGCATAGGATGTTCAGCCCTGTAGCTTGCTGGTCATTGAGTGATGCTGGGTCTTGATGTTGAGATGGAGATCTCTGAGAGATTTTTGCCGTTTGGTATTACGTGGAGCTGGGAGGTCTCTTGTGGATCAGTGTCCTGAAGTTGGCTCTCCCACCTCCGAGGTACGGCCCTGATGCCTGGCTGAAGCACCAAGAGCCTTTCGTCCACACGGCTCAGAGTAAAAGGGAGAAAAAATAGAAAGAAAGAAAGAAAGGAAGGAAGGAAGGAAGGAAGGAAGGAGGAAGGAAGGAAGGAAGGAAAGAAAGAAAGAAAGAAAGAAAGAAAGAAAGAAAGAAAGAAAAGAAAGAAAGAAGCTATAATATAGTGAAGTAAAATAAAGCTATTGTAAAGCAAAGCTATACAGACAAAATCTCCCCCAGAAGCATATACATATACACTCACAAAAAAAAAGGAAAAGGGGAAAAATTAATATATCCTGCTCCCAAAGTCCACCTCCTGAATTTGGGATGATTCGTTGTCTATTCAGGTATTCAACAGATGCAGGCACATCAAGTTGTTTGTGGAGTTTTAATCCGCTTCTTCTGAGGCTGCTGGGACAGATTTCCCCTCCTCTTCTCTGTTCGCACAGCTCCTGGGGATCAGCTTTGGATTTGGACCCGCCTCTGCGTGTAGGTCGCCTGAGGGCGTCTGTTCCCCGCCCAGACAGGACGGGGTTAAAGGAGCAGCTGCTTCGGGGGCTCTGGCTCACCCAGGCCGCGGGGAGGGAGGGGTACAGAGGAGGCGGGGCGAGCCTGCGGCGTCAGAGGCCGGCGTGACGTTGCAGCAGCCTGAGGCGCGCAGTGCGTTCTCCCGGGGGATGTTGTCCCTGGATCACGGGACCCTGGCAGTGGCGGGCTGCACGGGCTCCCGGGAGGGGCGGTGTGGAGAGTGACCTGTGCTCGCACACAGGCTTCTTGGAGGCGGCAGCAGCAGCCCCAGCGTCTCACGCCCGTCTCTGGGGTCCGCGCTGATAGCCGCGGCTCGCGCCAGTCTCTGGAGTTCATTTAGGCGGCGCTCTGAATCCCCTCTCCTTGCGCGCCGCGAAACAAAGAGGCAAGAAAAAGTCTCTTGCCTCTTCGGCAGCTGCAGACTTTTTCCCGGTCTCCCTCCCAGCCAGCTGTGGTGCGCTAACCCCTTCAGGCTGTGTTCACGCCGCCAACCCCAGTCCTCTCCCTGCGATCCGACCGAAGCCCGAGCCTCTGCTCCCAGCCCCGCCCGCCCCGGCGGGGGAGCAGACAAGCCTCTCGGGCTGGTGAGCGCTGCTCGGCGCTGAGCCTCTGTGCGGGAGTCTCTCCGTTTTTCCCTCTGCGCCCCTGTTGCTATGGGATCCGCGCTGTTAGCTGCGGCTCGCGCCCGTCTCTGAAGTTCGTTTAGGCGGCGCTCTGTATCCCCTCTCCTCGCGCACCAGGAAACAGGGAAGAAAAAGTCTCTTGCCTCTTCGGCAGCTGCAGACTTTTTCCCGGACTCCCTCCCGGCTAGCTGTGGTGCGCTAACCCCTTCAGGCTGTGTTCACGCCGCCAACCCCAGTCCTCTCCCTGCGACCGAAGCCCGAGCCTCAGCTCCCAGCCCCGCCCGCCCCGGCGGCTGAGCAGACAAGCCTCTCGGGCTGGTGAGTGCTGGTCAGCGCCGAGCCTCCGTGCGGGAAGTGCGGGAATCTCTCCGCTTTGCCCTCCGCACCCCTGTGGCTGCGCTCTCCTCCGTGGCTCCGAAGCTTCCCGCCTCTGCCACCCGCAGTCTCTGCCCGCAAAGGGGCTCCTAGTGCGTGGAAATCTTTCCTCCTTCACAGCTCCCTCCCACTGGTGCAGGTGCCGTCCCTATTCTTTTGTCTCTGTTATTTCTTTTTTCTTTTGCCCTACCCAAGTACGGGGGGAGTTTCTTGCCTTTTGGGAGGTCTGACGTTTTCTGCCAGCGTTCAGTGGGTGTTCTGTAGGAGCAGTTCCACGTGTAGATGTATTTCTACTGTATCTGTGGGAAGGAAGGTGATCTCCGCGTCTTACTCTTCCGCCATCTTCTCTCCCCCAACACTATTATTTTTATTGAAGTATAATTGATTTACAACGTCGTGTTAGTTTTGGTGTACAGCAAACTGATTCAGTTATACATACATATATATATATTCTTTTTCAGATTCTTTTCCCTTATAGGTTATTACAAGATATTGAGTATAGTTCCCTGTGCTATACAGTAGGTCCTTGTTGTTTATCTATTTTATACATAGTAGTGTGTGTGTTAATCCCAACCTCCTGATTTATCCCTCCCCTCCTTTCCCCTTTGGTGACCATGTTTGTTTTCTATGTCTGTGGGTCTATTTTTGTTTTGTATATAAGTTCATTTGTAACAACACTATTTCTAAAACCAAGATGTCCCCTACCGTGAGCTCTGGTCCAAAGTCTAGATCCTCGCTGGACCCCCTTCCCCTGTGCCTTGTCTGTGCTGCCCCATCAGTTTTGCTCTCAGCTATTGAACCTCACATCTTTCCATCACGTGTCAAAATAAATACATCCTCTCAGTCACAGAACACCTTTATCATCCCTCATTGCCCGCAGACTTCACAGGAGCCGATACCTTTAGTCTCCATGAGAAAAAAGAAGGCTGTGATCTCCATATTGCGACACTTTTATTTACCTTATCTGTAATATAATTAATAGATGACTGAGCAGAGATCAAGGTGCTTTCAAAGAGAAGGAGACAGCTTCGTATGAAACTTGCTCTTGTGAATCAGTCCAGGACTCCATCAAAGCCTGTGTGATAATTTCATGTAAATCCTGGTGTTCCAAATCTGTATCTTTTAACCTGTACGTACCATTTTTTTTTTTTTCTGTACGTACCATTTTTAACACACTACCTTTCAAAGATACTGAAGCCTGCTCTAATTTGTATTACAGAATTATAATCGGCAAGCTGCACATCATACCAATTTCTTAAAATTAAAATGGAAGCTCATTACAAAGACATTCACAGAGGTCTCATGTAGTCGTCACAAAAGGGCTATGATGGGGAGAAACCACATTCTCAAGTTAAAACCTTCTGACTTCCTGCAGTCAGCTCTCACCGTGGATAATTGGATTCTGAAAACGCCTCTTGGCAGGATTTGGCGGTCCTGTAGCATCTTGGGTTGTCCCACCAATGACATTAACAATCACAACTCATTCCCATTTGAACCTCCAGTATATTTGTTTACAATTCTCCTTTGTTTAATTTGAGCAAATAAAACACTTTTTTTTACAAATTTTGCTTTCATAAATATTACTGTTTCTCTCATGGGTCCACCTCATGGGCTTTCCTGATCATTCATTCACTAGTGTCATTGTGTTTTGGTGCCATAAAAAGTGAGCCAGAGGGACCTTTATCCTGACTCTTCTTCTGTCTTCGAGAGAAAATTGAGGTGTGGTTAGAGAGAGGATTGATCAGCTGTGAAGGAGAAACATACAGCCTCACGCTCCTGGGGGATGCACGGCAGTTGTGGCCACGTGGGGCTTATGGACTCTAGTCTTCCTCCTACTGGCTTGGAGGGTGGATGGGGGTGAAGGTCAGGAACTGCTAACTCCCTCTCGTGTGGGCGCCCCGGGGCGGCTCTGACAAAGCACCACAAACTTGGTGACTTACACAGCAGCCATATCTGCTCTCAGCTCTGGAGGCCAGAAGTCCAAAATCAAGGTGTCATGGGATCTTTCTCCCTCCAGGCTCCAGCAGAGGGTCCTTCCTGCCTCTTCCAGCTCCCGGGGGCTCCGGACGTTCCTGGGCTTCTGGCCACCTCCTTCCCGTCTCTGCCTCCATCTTTACTTGGCTTTCCCCTGTGTGTCTGACACTTAAATCTCCCTCTGACTCACTCTTATAAGGACACCTGTCATTGGATTTAGGGCTAACCTAAGTGCACGATGATCTCATCTGGAGATCTTCAACTTAATTACTTCTCCATAGACACTTTTTCCAAATGACTCACGCTTACAGGTTCTGGGGGTCGGGGCTTGAACATATCAATATCTTACTATCTTACTATTCAACCCACTGCACTTGGAGAGTCCTCTTTAGAATGTGAGGATGACTTCCCCCTGTTGTCTGCATCTCTGGGGCCCTAGGGGAAGTTCTCAGACAAGGGGAAATTCACACCTAGCATCCTGGTGCATGGCGACTTTTCACGCCATCCTCACCACAACTCCAGAATGCCCTAATGCAGAGATTGTCACTACCACTGTGTGGGAACAGCAAGGTGCAGAGTGGAACAGTCACCTGAGCACACACAGGACTCAATGGGGATGGAGAGGACTTGTCAGAAGCCCACTTGCTGAGTCATTTTGCTCATAAGACCTCAGGACTTTAACTGGCATCCAAGGCCATCCTTGGGTGCTGGGTGGATTTTCCCTACAGACCTAGGGCCTCCTCTTTCTGCTTCACTCCCCTCCCTGCTTCAAGCTGCCTGTCCAGCCCCAGGACAGTCTATATCTGCCATACGAGTCTGATGATGTCATTTGCACTGAGGTACAATGGAAGGTGACCCTTTCCGAGTTGTTTGCTCTATAGACAAAGATATGAAGCTCTAATTGTGGAGTTTCATGTGTCACTGATTCATATCATTTTTGGCAAAGATCTTCCTTTTCCTGGTGCCCCCTTTCCTACCCTCCTCACTGGGTACCACTGTGAAAGGTAGCAGCTCTCAGACTTGATCCAAAGAAGAACCACCTTGGAAACTTGTTTAAGTGCAGAATTCTGGGCCTCCCCCCACAGAGACTCTGGTCTGTAGGTGTGCCATTTGGGCTGGGATTCCACACTTTATTTATTTATTTATTTTAATTAAAACAAATTTTTTTACTGAAGTACAGTTGATTTACAATGTTTCAGGTATACAGCAAAGTGATTCAGGTATACATACACATATATGTGTCTATATGTACACACATATATATTCTTTTTAAGATTCTTTTCCATTATAAGTGATTACAAGATATTGAATATAGTTCTCTTTGCTATATAGTAGCTCCTTAATGTTTATTTTATATATAGCAATATGTATCTATTAATCCCAAATTCCTAATTTATCCCTCCCCCCCTTTCCCCTTTATAACCGTAAGTTTGTTTTCTGTGTCTGTGAGTCTATTTCTCTTTTGTAAATAAGTTAATCTGTATCAATATTTTAGATGTCACATATAATTGATATCATACGATATTTGTTTTTCTCTGTCTGACTTACTTCACTTAGTATGATCATCTCTAGGATCATCCATGTTGCTGCAAATGGCAAAATTTCATTCTTTTTTATGGCTGAGTAATATTTCATTGTATATATGTGCCACATCTTCTTTATCCATTCATCTGTAGATGGACACTTAGGTTGCTTCTGTGTCTTGGCTATTGTCAGTAGTGCTGCTATGAATATTGGGGTGCATGTATCTTTTTGAATTAATTTTCCTCTTTTCTGGATATATGCCCAGAAGTGGGATTGCTGGATCATATGGTAACTAGTTTTAGTCTTATAAGAATCCTCCATACTGTTCTCCATAGTGGCTGTATCGATTTCCATTTCCACCAACAGTATAGGGAGGGTTCCCTTTTTCTCCATACCCTCTCCAGCGTTTATTATTTGTAGACTTTTTGATGATGGCCATTCCGACTGGTGTGAGGTGATCCCTCACTGTAGTTTTGATTTGCATTTCTCTGATAATTAGGGATGCTGAGCATCTTCTCATGTGACTGTTGGCCCTGGAATCCACACTTTAGATGCCTCCCAGCTGAGGAGTGTGAGTAGGGGTGGGAGGGGGCTGGGGGACTGGGGACTCTGCTTGCACCAGCTTGCCTGGGGAACACCCTTACAGCCTGGCCTGGGTGGCCAGGGTCTAGGGCAGGGCGGGAGATCCAGGAGGGCTGAGTCCTGCCCTGTTGTGCCCTGATGGTGGGGACCCCTGTACTCTGGGGGGCTAGAGAGGAAAACGAGGGCCCTGGCCCTGGAGGAAGGGCTGCCTCAGAGGGGCCGTTCCTAACCTCAGCCCCATCTTCAACAACCGATGAGGAAGAGCCAAAAGGAAGGAAGAAAATAAGGAGCAGCGGTTCTGCCTCTGGGGGGCGGGTCTGGAGGCTCCACACCCTCAGAACCAAGGGCAGTGCCCGAGGGGGACGGGGGACCTACATCAGTGGCCTCTCAATGGACAGAGGCTTCTCCCTGCCCCCCATCCCCCCACCCTGTCCCTGGGTTCCCTCGCATGCAGCTCTGACCCAGTGCTTGTGGAACCCAAAAAAGTGAACGGGAGAGAGGGAAAAGGAAGTGAGCAAACACTTGGCCCTTCCCTAGTGGGCTGGGGAGGGGAGGGCCCCTCCTGTCTGGGTTTTGCCCCTTGTATCTCCCCTTCCTCCCTAGGTCCTGCTGTTTCTGTTTCAGAACTGAGGTCGAGCCTCATGGAGTGTAGACTCTGAGCCTTGTCGAGTGTAGACCTGGGAGTCTCTTCTTGGCTGAGGGACCAGTGACACGGGAAAGTCTTTTATGACGGGCTGAAAGCAGTGATGGAGGCATTTAGTCAAACTGCTCCTCAAAGTGTACCTTTTAAGTGGTAACATCTGGTACAGAATGGTTGGGCCAGTGGTCTGGGGGCAACGTCCTGCTCTCCTCCCGAGGTGGGTCTGAGTTAAGAGGGCTCCCGTTAAGAGGTGGGGAGCCTCTTAACTCAGACCCACCTCAGGGTCCCGTACTCCCACTTCCGTGCCCAGTATCCCAGCGTGTGCTTGCCGGCCGAGGCCTTCGAGGAGGGTCTGGGACCAGCTGCAGCATCCTCGGGCCGTGAACCCCGGCCTGCTCCGTCACATGGTGGCAGAGGAGGGCAGTCAGTGGGGTCAGGGTGCCAGAACACCATCAAGTTCTGTGAAAATCAAAGCAGATGGCGTAGAAGACTGAAAATTATCATGCATGGTGAGGTCCTCGACTGTACGCACCGGCCATTCCTGCTGACCCCACTTACGTGAGCAGGACGACCATCCCCAAACCTGCCTGGAATTAGCAAAGAGTGTCCATGTTACTAAGGTTTATCCCTCACCCTAGTCTGGTAGCCACAGTTAATTAAGATGGAAAAATGACAAAGAGCAACTTGGATAAAGAAATGAGTAGAAAACATACCGTTTGCCCAGAGTATTCAGAAATCTCCACCCTGCCTTCAAGTCCCCGTTTTGGAGGCTATTTATCTGAGAGACGCAGAGAGGATGGAGGAGGAGGGTACCTCGAGCGGGGGGTGAAATGCAGACCTTGGACGGTGAAGCCAGCCCTGGGGAGAGGCGGTGGGGAGGACTCGGGGTCCTGGCGCTGAGGCAGGGCCGTGTTTACTGTGTTCCCTGCGTGCTCACCTGCTCCAGAATCGGGCGGGCAGAGAGAAGCCGGTTTCTGCGTCCCTTGCCAAGCACAATTAACTGGGCCACGGGGGCCTCCAAAAGCACATGAGAGGCGGTGGGTGATCCTTCTACCGGGATGCTGTGAGAACCGCCAGTTTCCCTGCATTTTGAAGCAGATACGCGGGAGCCCTGGCAAGGGACAGTGTCCCCCGACTTGTTTTCTTTGCTGGTGGTTAGATTGAAGAGAAAGGTCATTCTCCAGTGTTTGCCTAAAGTACCTTATGTTAGAGTCTCGATTTAAAAAAATCTCTCTATTATCTTAGCAGGGTGGCACGACACCCTTCAAAGTCCATGCCTGTGTTCCTGAGTGTACCATTTCTTTTGTAATGCGGGCCAGGGGCTCAGGTCCTCAGGGCAGCTTGGCTGGGGCCCCTGGGGGCCCTGGATGGCCTCTCTCTGCCACGTCCCTCTTCTGCCAGGGTATGCCAGGATGACGCCTGAGGTGTCCCCAGCTGCAGCAGCCGGTTCCGTTCTGCACCCTGAGTCAGGAGGGCTTCTGGGAAGGGGTGTCAAGGTGGGTGCTGTTTTCACCCACCTTGGAAGCTTCCACCTGGTGGAAGATTTTCTGCAGCCTTTAGTTCACAAATGGGAGTTCAGAGAGCTCTCAACCCAGAAAATGAGATGCGTAACCTGCTGTATGATGATAAAAGACAATTTGTGTGAAAGATAAATGTAAGTGGAGATTATTTCTTTTCAAGGAGCTTATTCACAGTCCGGCCTTAGCTGTTCGCAGTAGAGCAGATGCTCTGTGTGACGGTGGAAAGGGCTCAGCATCCACTCGCAGGGGTGGGGATGGAAATCCCTAGACGGGCGATTTCTTTCAAGTCCTAGGGAACCGGGCAAGACTCCCATGGGTCCAACTGCTCCTCAATCTACCCGTTTAAATACACAAGGATCTCGGAACCAGAGATGGGGCTGAACTTTAGACGGGGGTTGATCCCTCCCTCCCTGCTCTCAGCATGAAGGCCATCATGATGCTCTTCCTTCATCTGTCAGGAAGAGACGTTTCTCCTCTGGGAGCTCATGCTTTGGTGCAGAAGGGACCAGAACCAGACCGACGTGGGTGGGTGGGAATCCAGCCGTCCTCTGTAACCGCGAGGCTTTGGGGATGAAGTGCAGCATTTCTGAGTGTCGGGCGCTCCTGCCTACCTGAGCCCCGGACAAGAGGCTGAACGGGGTGAGCAGTGGGGCGGCTCTCAGCACAGCCCCTGGGGCATCGTAGGTGCCTGACAAATATCGGTTACTTTCCGCACCTTGCTGCTCCTGGGGTGAAGGGAGAGGTCCTAACAAAGCCTTCGTAAGGACTATTCTTCATTCTAGCACATCATGGGTGCCTTTGCAAAATCTCAGCTGTTTTCTGTCGCCTTCCTCAAGGTTTGGAGTTCTAAGGATGCTAGCTAATCACTCAGTCTATCTTCAGGCATTTGTCTCCCGCCTGTGACAGCTTCTTTCTTCTCCTCTCCTGTCTGCCTTTTTGGGGACAGGGTCTTCGGGACCATCCACCACTGTGAGCCACACCTGCAGGGGTTCTGGGAAGCAAGGGCTCAGCCTGGTCGTCCCCACAGAGAGGAGGCCTGTCTCACCAGCCTGGCTCCGGCTGGAGCTTTAGTTCCCATTAGCCTAGTTACTCAGCAGATGGAGGCTGCACTTCTCAATTCCTGCTGCATCCCGGGGGTCCAGAGGACAGGCTGCCACCACGTGCCTTTCCTGGCGAGGCTGCCCCAGCAGGTGTGGATGGGGACGCACCGTGAATTGCTCTGGGTGGCTTGGAACTCAGAAACCTGTGGAAACTCCCGATGGAACTTAGGGAGAAAGTAGAAAGAAAAGGGGGCTGGGAAACGGGGGATAACGGGAAGCGGGCAGCAGAGGCTGAGTCGGGGCTCTTGGTCCAGAGCATCCTGCTGGATTGCCTGGGCCCCTCCTCCCTTTACCTGGAGCTGGGCTGGCTCTGCCGGCGTTTGCAGGAGCATCACTTCCTGCTTCCTGTTTCAGGTAATCACAGGCTTCCAGTTTTCTGGGGGCATATTCCACCTTTCAGGAGCCGACGCTGCCCTGACTTGAGGACAGCCTTATCTTATGCCACTTGGAGCAATAATGATCCCTTCTGCCAGGAAGCTGGCAAAATCAGAAAACTTCCCCATCAAGATGTGTCTCAGAACTGGCTGCTGTGGATGGCAGGCAACTCTGGGAAAGGCACGCAAGCTTGCTCTGCTCCCTGCCTGGTGGCAGCCTCAGTGATTGGGCTGGAACCTGGGAGACTGGCTGTTGGGTTGAGGATGGGAGGGAGGGCGGGAAGAGAAGTGATGTTTTTTATTTTTCTGTTGAATTAATTCTAATTCCAACAGCAATTCATAACACAGGTTTTGGACATTCAAACAATTCTAACTAAACATTGAAACCATGCATTGCTATTCTGGGACTCAAAGTTGAAAAGCACTGCTACTAATCATTATATTTTTATGACTTTGGTTCACATTGGGGTATGAGATTTAGTAAATAACTGTTAAAAGCAGAGTCGTTTGCTCAAAAATATTTTATGAGCATAATTTTTGGAATGGCTGAACTTTCCACTAGATTTTTTCCCCTCTGTGTATACGGAAACTCTCTACTTTTCTGCTTGTTAACAATGCTTCTCCTTCCCGACTGAGGCACGGGCGCTGGCCTGACCCATCCGAGGTGTTTCTGGGCCTGGATGATGCAGCCAGCCCTGCTGTTTTCCCTACGGTTTTCTTGGAAGGACCATGGTTGTATCCCAGGCTCAGCCTGCTTTCCGTTGGTGCTTACATCAATGTATGAATGTTGCAGCCTCCCTGGAGACTCTGGGCCTCCAGAACCTGCCATGGTTTTCATTCTTGGGTCAAGAATGGCAGGTTCTGTGCTCATTGGTTCTTGTGGGTCCACCGTGTGTGGTGGACATGTGAAACTCCCCTCCCCGCCCCCTCTACCCCCATCTTCGTAATGACTGGGTGTACAGGGACATTTCCCAGAGGTGCTGGGAGGATCTCCAGGACGACAGGTTGGTGCACAATCAAGAAACCCCTAGTTATCAACTCCAGGGGCCAGCATTCGGGGAGGGGGCCCTGCTCCAGGTGTCTTGTCCAGCCCATCACAGACAAGAACTGACTACTGACAGCAACACTGCGGGTGGTGTGAACCCATCTTAGAGATGAGCAGTCTGAAGGGGGAAGGTGCTGAGGGGCCGGCCCCAAGCCGAGCAGCTAGCAAGGGGCAGGGACACATTTGTGTGGCCCTCACTGTGTCCCCACCATGGTGACAGGGTGTCTGAGCATACTGCACTGTCAGGAGTCAGCCGTCCTATGTCAGTGCCACTTCAGTCTCCTTCGACAAGGCTGCTGGGCTACGAGGTCCTTGGGGGCAGCCTGCCCAAACGAGGTCCCCATCTGGCCCCGTTGGAGGCACATCCGTGCTGCCTCCCTGACCTGTCCGTACACTCCAGCCTGTGTAGCTCGGTGCCTGAATCCTGGGGGGTGGAGACAGACTGCAAAACAACGTGAGCTGTGTTCCTGTTTTGACTTCAACCTGGCTCCTTAAGTAGCCTTGGCCTTCAAATTGTAAGTGCAACTCTTTTTAGAAAGCAAGCAAACGAATAGGGTAAGTATTTCTTGCTGCCGCCATTTTGCTCTCTTTAGGGCCATTTCCAGGACCTGCAGCAGCAATAGAATCCAGCATTTTGATATTTGCAAATCCTTGAAAAGGCCGTAGTAATACCGTCCACTGCTAATACTGTTATCCCCATACGTTCCCTTCTGAGTTTTTTATTAGCATACCTGATGAAATAGTTGCCACTCTTTTCCTGCTCTTTCATTTGGGGGATGTTTGCCCTGAAAAGGCTGAAGCATGGAGGTGCTCAGTGATAGGCGCTCTGAAGGACTCCCCAAATGACAAAGCCAGTCACCGCCTCCCTCTGTGACTCTCAGCTGTATATTTGTCAGTGTCAGGCATCCCGAGAGCTCTCAGACTTTGATTTTCGACTACTTTCACCTTCATTTAAGGTTTCCTGAAATGTGTATTCTTAGAGTATTTCTCACCTAGAGTCTGCTTTTTTTCCCCCTGTGAAACGTCATAGTGTCGGCCAGTGGTGATGACTGAAGATGGAAGCTTTGGGCAGGAAACATGGGAAATGGGATGTGAAAACTGGTCCTTATGGAAACCAGAAAAAAGTACGCTGAGGTCCTTTCAACCAGGTGTGATGGGGATGAGTCCACGAGGAAGGCTGTTTGTGCACTTTTAGTGTGGACCCATTAAGATGATGAGTCCACAGATTAAAATGTCCCACTTCCGAATAATGAAACTTAGGTATCCATATATTACTTCAGATAAATAGACGGCATGCCACACGATTTCAGAACTATAAAATACCTAAAGTAGAGTTTCCAAAATGGGTTTGGGTTGCTCCAAAACAAAACATTCAGGTTAAAAGAGTCTATGCCATTGGTTAAATTTTACCATGGGAAAAGACTGCAACCAAAGACTAAGTTAGAAGGAGGAAGTAGTTTTACTCAGGGAACCAAGTAGTGTTTGAGATTCGTTTTATGAATTTAGAATCAGACACTGGTAAGTTATTTTTATGGTTTCATAAACTGTAATTTAGAAATTATTATTCCTGTTTTGTCTCCGTTACCTTGCTTCTTAACTTCTAAAAGGGACTAGCTTAGGAAATAGAAGGTAACAATGTACAATTATTAAATTGTAAACGTTTCTTAGGTGGCAGACATCCATTACCCCTTTATCATCTCATCCAACCTCCACAAACCCTCATGAGGTCAATAAAAGAATAACCCATTTACAGATTAGACAACTGAGCTTCAGAAAATTCAGGCATCTCACTCCAGGTCTAAGTATTGCTAAGAATGTGGCAGCCTGGGAAATGCACCCAGGTGTGTTGGAGTCTGAAAATTGCATTTTCTTCATTTCATTACACATCTGACGAGATGCTTACGTAACCCACTGTGAGATATTACCTATAATTATAAAAATACAGGGGACTTTGTATGTCCTGTGCCTGCATGTCACTCGTCATTAAACCCCAGGGAGAACTCAGTGGTAACAGTGATCAGCTCTCCCGTCACCCAGCCAGTCAAAACAGTGTCACTAAATTCTCAGAGTGGGGAGAAGGACATTGAAATTATTGAAAAGCTATTCAACACGTGCCTTTTATGGCCTGTCTAATGGAGATGTCTGAGTTTGTACATTTTTTCATGGTCTTCATCTGAATCCAGATAGTAAATGCTGTGTCAAGATTTAGAGCCCAGGAAATAAGTCCATTACCATTCTCCGTAGGTGCCACTTACATGCTTCTAAGCCACATCTGTTGAGATGAAATGGCATTCCTGGGAATTCTGGCCACCTTGTGGCTGCACAGTTGTTCCAGAATGTGGAAGCATGGGGCCAAAGTGAAGCCTGGAGCAGCCTGAGCTCTTGAAGGGGTCCTCTCCCAGCACCAGAACCAGAAGCATCATTGCCTGCTACCCTCGGGGAGGCAGAACCACTGGGGCCCAGTCTGGCTGCCCCCAGACCAATCAGATACTGGACACCTGATGCTAATTATATTCACAGGCGATGTATTTTTTCTGAGGCAACGTCCCACATCCTGCCCAACTGGATCAGTGTGGTCGGGTAAATGCCATGTTACCCCATGAGGAACATCCTGACAAAGAAATGAGAATGTCCATCAGAGCCTCAGCCAACACGCTGGAGAGAGGCTTCCTTCCACACCCCTCCTGCTCTTGCTGGTTCTGTCACCTGCGGTCGTTCCTCACGGGTGGTCCTCTGCCCTGCTCCCAGCCTGCTGTTACAGCAGCACGGGGGCTCCACGTGGGCAGCCGCTGAGAGAAAGGGCTCCTGGCTCTAAGGGGACTCAAATGAATTATTTTTTCTTTGTAGTTATGCTGTCCCTTGAACCATGTTTTATTTATTTCTTGGTGAAATCAATGTAAGAATTCACTTTTTTATCCTTTTTAAACTGCATTTTACTATTTTGGCTATGAAAACCTGTGCAGGTGAAAAGTTAAAACCCCAGGCCCAGGGATTCTTAAACCTCAGTCTCATTCCTAGCTTCCCATCCCGCGCGGTCTGTCTCTTGTATGTCATCCATTCTCATGAGTTCCTGGGGTATCTTTCTTGTGCTTCTCTTTGCAAAAATAAGCAAGCCTATACAGACATTCATTTATTTTTCTATCTTTTTAAAAAGAGTAGCTTTCTCCACTTTTTTTCTTTTTAGCCGTTTGCTTAAAGACTTATCTGGAAATCACTCTACGTCAGTTCGCAGAGACCTTCCTCGTTCTTTTTCAGTCTGTGTAGACTGCTCAGCGTGGACGTAGCAGCATTTCTTCAACTTTCTCTAGTGGAGAGTTACCTGCGTTGTTTCACCTCCACCAGGAGATCCAGGAGTAAGCTGCTGTGCAGTGCAGGGTGTGGCCTGCCTGGGGGACGCACAGGACACGTCCCATAAGTGAAGCTTGCTGAAAATATTAACCTGAGTCTAATCATGAGGAAACAAAAGGACAAATCAGACTGTGAAACGTTCTTCCATAAAGTCAAGACCAGGGAAGACAAAACAACAAATAAGAGGGGGCTGGGGGGTGAAGGAAATAAAGACACAGAGCTATCAATTCTATCTTGGGTCTTGGTTGGATCCTGGATGGAACTGAAAAACAAAAAGCTCTAAATGACATTTTGGGAACAACTGAGGCCCTTTGAATATGAACTGTGTACTAAATAATCCTTTAAATCCATGTTAACATATTGGGTGTGACAATGGTATTGGCGTACCATAGTTTGGGGGGCTGTTTTAATGAAGGATTTAGGGGTTAAAAAAAAGAAAGGGTTCTGAGAGACAGATGAAGGGTCCTGAGTAGAATACATCTGCTACAGGACAGGTATTCAAGTTATATTTGATGAATAAATGGATTGAAAGAATGGATAACCATAAAACATATATAAAAGTTAAAATGAAATAAAAATACTGTCCTTTTTTTTTAAAATTAATTAATTAATTAATTTATGGCTGTGTTGGGTCTTCGTTTCTGTGTGAGGGCTTTCTCTAGTTGTGGCAGGCGGGGGCCACTCTTCATCGCGGTGTGCGGGCCTCTCACTATCGCAGCCTCTCTTGTTGCAGAGCACAGGCTCCAGACGCGCAGGCTCAGTAGTTGTGGCTCACGGGCCCGGTTGCTCTGCGGCATGTGGGATCTTCCCAGACCAGGGCTCGAACCCGTGTCCCCTGCATTGGCAGGCAGATTCTCAACCGCTGCGCCACCGGGGAAGCCCAATACTCACTGTCTTAACCACAGGAATTCTGAAAGGACAATTCACGTCTTCTTGTTCTCATAGGGATTTAAAAGACTAGCGCTCCTAGGTGTTCAAGTCAAAAGGTCCAGGGCAATGCTAAACGCAGAATGTTCCACTAGTCATCAGCTTGCGGCTACTGGAGTCTTTCTGTTTCATCCTCCCACCCCCCTCCTCATCGTGACGTCTACAATTTATTTTCCCGTGGTTCAGGTAAAGAGAGAGCGCGTGCCCGCGTGTGTGTATATGTGTGTGCGTGTGTGTGTGTGTGCGTGTGTGTCACAGCGACAGAAAGAGGGAGGAAGCAACAGAGAGGGAAACAGGAAAGGAGCAAATGTGACTCCACACTGGCAGCCCGTAAACCCGTAAATCCAGGTGAAGAGTATATGGATGTTCATTGTGCTGTTTTTTCATAGGTTTGAAATGTTTCAAAATCAACAAGTTGGAGGAAACTTTCTCTCTTAAGACAAAAAGCCCGAAAGGGGTTCTGCTCTTGGTTGGTCTCCCTTTTGCAACAGCACGAGGCTGTTGGAGAAATCCTCTTGTGGTCTCAAAATTCAGGCTCTTACTTTTGTTGTTAATTCAAGCAGATTTAAGCAAGTGAAATCAACTCTGAAGTAAAATGTGAGGATCCCACAGTTTAGAATTTAGACCACATCCACACTGTTCTTTGTTCTTTGCATTTTCTCAGCCATGTTGGCTCGGCCTGTGGGTCCCGGGAGTCCCCACCCCTGCACGGGTGGGAGCTCTGAGCTTCAGTGCAGACCCTATTCTAGTTTCCAAATGAATCCCGAAGTTCCCCTTGGTGTTGTGAGGAGAAAGCCTGTGTGTGTCCTGGACTAAGATGTGTGACCCCCATGAAATCGGACCCTGGGGTCCGGCCTGGAGCAGTTGAGTGGCTCCCACCTTTCCCAGAACACTGGGGACCTGGGGTCCCTTAAGCTTCCCAGCAGGCGGGGCAGGAGGTTAGGGTGACAGGTCCAGCGAGGACTTGCTCACCTATGAAGTGCCAGGATAGGCCTTTGTAGAATTGGGGCAAATCTCCCAGGAACCTCGCCAAGCAGGACCAAGGACAGGATGGGGTCGGGATCCCTGATGCTGGGCTGCGGTTAGGTTCCCTGGGTCCCCATTCTGAGGGCATTGAGCTGTGGTGACCTGGAGCCAAAGGCAGGACCACCGGTCACGGCACCCATACACCTGCGTGAAGGGGCCGCTGCCTCCAGAGACCGGGCTCGGAGGCAGCGAGAGTGGGGCCCTGGGGGGACCAGGATGTTCCCCCAAAGCGGTGGTTTGTGCTCTTTTCATCCTGTCCTCTCCCATCGCCTTGGTCGGGAGGTTCTGTGTCACTCAGCTCTCCTTACAGAGCTGCTTTTCCTAAACTCCATTCTCAGCGTTGAGGGGGAAATTCGGCAGAACAGTGGATAATTAAATATCATGTTTCCTTAATTCTAAGGTGCTGACAACTGTAATATGCACCATTAACTTAATAACAGTTTTTCTGGAATTCATCGGACATGTCACGCCAACAGTGCTTCCCAGATGCACCCTGACTTCAGAAACGTTTTTTCAAGCACCCGATCGCAAGGAAACACTGTGAGTTTGGGAAACACGGGTTAGATTAGGTGTGTCTTTCCTGCAGACCTTCCCAAAGACTGGACCCGCTTAGAGGCGCTGCCGTTTCCACAGAGCTGCGACGGGCAGTTTGTCAGATTCAGGTCTGCAGCAGGGGCCTGGTTCCACCTCCCAGGGCCCTGGGTTGGCGCCCATCTGGAGGCCTGAGTCGGTCCATCAGACGCCTCTGCGCCGGTCCTAATTCTCCCAGGTCTGCTGTCTGGGAGCTGCTGTGACTCTGGAGCTGGGGGACTTGTGCATCCAACCGGCCTGACCCTCAGCCTTCCTCTCTCCTGGGGAAGCTCTTAGGTTCCCTGGTTTCCTCAGGGCACCCCCAGTGCAAACCGGCCACGAGGCGGACTCAGCATCGCGCAGCCCCGCAGCGGCCCCGGGGTGGGGCGAGACGTGCCTTCACAACCTCCGGCTTCCAGTTTCCATATCCCAGGGCCTCTCAAGACCTCCTCGGCCCGCGGGATTCCAGCATCCAGGGCTTTTCCAGCCCTGACCCTAGGTTCCTCCAGGTCCTGTTTCTATGACCCCCTGTGATCCCAGAAGTGCTGGAAGGTGGCGCCTCCCCGCAGGCGACAACGACAGCCAAGCGGTGTCCTGGTACCTCGCGGTCGCAGCACGTACACACATATCACGGGTGCACGGGTGCGCGGGCGCAGACTCGCGGAGAGATTGTTACGGACGCGAGAGCTTGCGATCCGTTTATTCAGCAAATATTTCCTGAACGTCTTCCCTGTGCCAGGATCCGTCTAGGCTCAGAGATCCGGCATGGACCCCGCAGAAGGGACACCTTGTATTCTGGGGGGTGGGAAACCACCAGACGTTCACGTGGAGTAACCGAGGAAACTGGCAGTGCAAGTGCCGAGGAGAAGAGAGAAGGCGGGAGCCGGGGGCGGGTGGGGAGCGTGGGGAGGAAGAACCCACCCTCCCCCCCCAGGTTTCCCGTGGAGACCCGGACTCTGTTAGCGAGAGCTCCCCGCACGGCCGGGCCTGGGGGCCCTGGTGGTGCCTCACGGGACAGTAGACGTCACCTGCAGGTGGGACCCTCCCCACGCTGAAATCCCCTCTGTCAAACTTCCCTGGGGGCGGGGGGGGGCGGCCCCGGGGTGGGGGGCTGTGGACATCTGGGGGTCTGGGGCAGCACGAACTGGGCTCCCCTGGTGGAGTCAGTGAATGCGGATGTGGTTTGTGAACACGGCCTCCCATAGGGACTCGGCCTTTAGCCGGCCCGTGCCTGTCCCCCACGAGGCCACCACGTGGCTCAGGGCGTGGCTCAGGGCTCACCCCCGGCCAGAGGGACCAGCTCCCAGCAGGTGTGTCTCGGGGTCGCGCCGGAAGCTAAGCCTGCAGTGTCGGATGCCGGGCCTTCCTCCAATCGTCCGTCTGCAGAGTTGGAAATGGAGGGGATTCAGGTCTCCTCCACGCTTGGTCTGAGCTGGAACTCTGGCCCTGCCGGAATGTTCTCTCCTGTGCAGCATGTTCCACTGTAGACGCAGGATCCTTTCTCTCCTTTCTCTCTTTTTTTTTAAAAAAAACAGAAAATAGACCAACATGGAATTTACCAGAATTTGTTTGTCGAGCACAGACTTGTTGCGTTACCACGAAGAGCAAGCACACCTACGTGTGATGTACGTGGTCCTGCATTCAGAACACTAGAGATAAAAACCAGATTTCAATCAGCTGCACTACGTCATCGATCTCTCCTCTCTGTAGAAAGATGATATTAGTAAATCATTGTCATAAGAAGCAATAAAAATGGGGAAAACAGTGTTGTAAAAGTGTGTCTGGCAGTTGATTAGTAAGGTATGTAATCATTTTGCATTTTGTGGTATATGTGGTCTTCATTAAACTTTTCAAATTTGTAATTTCATGTTCTCATTCCAAATAAAAATCCACTTCTGTGCCTATTTCTATTGGTAATTTTGTATTCTTTTCCTTAAAAAGTCCCCACTCCTCCCCCCCCACCCTTGTATAAGCTTCTGTCACCCGCACCTGGATCTGTCCCTGCATGCAGGTATCCAGGGTGTGAGCTCTCCAGAGAGAGAGAAGCAAGTGCCGAGAGCCTGGACTGCAGGTGAGGAGGCCCCACGCCTGGAAGGAATGCAGGACTGGGGGCCCATAGGTGCAGCCTGGGGAGGCTCTGTAGTCTACAGTCATGACTTGGGCTTTTAGGAAGAGAGAAATGGGGGTCACCAGGGGTGCTGGGTCAGAGAAGCAGCCTGACCCCATTCGTGTTTTATGGAAGGATTCTGGCTGCTGCGTTAAGACCTGGTCTTAGGCTTATCCATGGGCTGCTCCCCAAATTGCTTTGGTGTTCTTTGAACATCCCCCCTCCCTGCCCCCATGAGATCTAGAAGATATTCATAATGATATGGAAATGACTTCCAGAAACTTTTCTTCAGGAATGTAGAGTCAGATTTGGCCAAAGGACAACCAGAAGGCAACATCAATGCTTTCAAACCTGAGGAGGAATCATTGCCCAGGCCCCTGCCCGCAGGCCCTCCGCAGGCCTCATAGATGCTAACTTACGGTGGGGACCAAAGACTCTGCTCTGGACACAGGGTGGAAAGGGCAGTGCCTTCTACAGTGAATGCACACTCATGGAATTGAAGGTCTGCTGCCCGAAGTCCAGGCAAAAGTCCTGGGACCCAATACAGTTTTGTTTTAAAGTTTTTACTTTGTTTTGAGATAATTGTAGAATGCCCTGCACCTGTAGGAAATAACACAGAGCAAGCCCCCGTGTCCAGTTTCCCTCAACGACAAACGTCTCACAAAATATGGTACAAAATCACAGCAGACGTCAGCATTGCTGTGACCCCCGTCCTGCCCGATGACCTGTCTTGCCTGCGCTCCCGTGTGTACGTGTAGTTGCATACAACGGGATCACTGTGCAGATGCAAGTGTAGACCGCCCCGATCAAGATGCAGAGGCTCCATCACCACCAGGGCGCCTCAAGATGCTCTGCCCTCTCCTGGCCACACCACCCCTCCTTCCCCACCCTCCTTCACCCCTGGAAACCAGCAATCTGCTCCCTATTTCCAGAATCCCGTCGTTTCAAGAACACTATCTAAATGGATGCACAGTGCACGTAACCTTTGGGGCGGAGCTTTTCTTCACTCAGTATAAATCCCTTGAGATTCACCCAGGCCATTGTGTGTGCCGATACTTCGCTCCTTTCTATTTCAGAGTAACATGCCATGGAGTGGATGGGCAAGGGACTTTCTTCTGTTTTTTTAATTTAATTTTACTTTGTATTGAAGTTTAGCTGATTTACAGTTTTGCAGGGCGAGGCGCTTTCTAAATTTCATTCCCCGTGATCGTTATCACAGTCGCTGGGAAAAGATCCAAGGCACTGACACTCAACACGTGTTGAGTGATTTCAGGGTCCTTGGGATAAGTTTACACCAATGCAGAAGATCTTACTCATGTGACTGTACATCAGGGGGCTCATTGAGAAAAGCAAAGGGAACCCCGTGAAACTCAGCCTGAATCGTAGCTCGGTGACTGGGAGTCACTGGGAGGAATGGGGACAGCATTACCCGCGAGCCATTTGGGTTCCTGGGGCTTATTGGGGGACGGATGCTCCTTGAGAGAGTGACCTTGGGCTGCCCTGGGGACCCAGCAGTGGCCTAGCTGTTTCCATCAGCACAAGGAAGTCGGGATGCTGGGCTCCTTGCAGGGAGTCTTTTCTCCAGGGGTCACCTGTTGTGAAATGGCAGGTGCCTGGGGAATTGGGGTGCAGTACATTATCTGTGGGGTGTGCGAGTCTGGGATAACTTTCTTCAGATGCGGAACAGCCCTGCCGGTTTACTCCATCGCACCGTGTGTACCAGCACCCTCCGCTCTCCGAGAATAAATTGGTTAATTTTGCAGAGTGCTTTGGAAATGCAAAGTGCTGTAAAAGGCTCACATTGTAAGAGGCCGCACATGTGTACGAGAAGGAAAAGGGTGCAGAAGGGGCTGCAGCATGCGGTTTGCCTAGTAAATTTCATGATTGCTTCTGGAAATTATGCTTTCTTATTTATAAGTCTTGTCAAAGAAATAAATTGAATGGAATCACCAGATGGCCCTAAATATTGTCTTTATTGCCTAGAACCGTCTTTAGAGAGCTCTTGCTATAGGAACGGGAAGCTTTAAGATGGGGTAGCCTGGGAGGGAAAGGGACACAGGCCTAATTCCAATGATTGTCACGGCCATCTATTTATTTGCTCAGCGAGGTGAGGGGGAGACCATCTCATTTAGACTTATTAAAGGGTCCAAAAGTGTAACAGTCTTCTAAAGGGTCACTATAAATATGACACATACTGTATTTCATAGAGTTTATGGGAAAGGAAATTGAAATCTCCTAAAAATAGAATTGAATCTTGTCCAAACAATATTGGATACACCAAACGAGTGTTTTTGTTATTACATCTAACAGGCTGATATTCCAGGCACATTTTTATAAAGCTTTAGTTTGTTTTCATAAATTTTGGACTTTCCTACAATTCTTAGGTTTCTTACAACTATCAGCCAGCGTGACAGTGTTTTTAAAAGTGAAAATGAAAGACTCGTTTGTGGCAGGGCTGCCATCTCCTCCCATCCACCCTGCTCTGGTCACTGGCACAGCTCCCGTGATCTGGGCCGGGCTGGGCCGAGGGGTCAGGGTACGGATATTGACTGGTCTGCATGTGTCCTGCATCTGGGAACAGAAGCAGTCTCCGCCCTGGAAGCCCCTTATCCCAGTCTACAGAGCAGACTTGTGCCCTGGAGGTCCCCCTGCTGTCTTGAGACCAGGACGGGTGGTAACTTCCAGGAATGAGACAGAAGACGAGAGATTTGCAGAGATGTGGACCCGGCACCCTCAAGCTTCCGGGCCACCTGCCTGCAGAATTATGTTACACAGGGAAAGTTAAGCCTCACTCTGTTGAAGCCGCTCTTTGTAGGGTTTTGTTACTTGCAGCTGAATGCATTGTCCTAAGATTATCTACTGGGACAAGTTAGGGAAGAAACAGAATGGTCAGCAATTATTGTATAATAGCATGGCTGTGCTTCAGATCAGACAAGTGGAGCCTTTCTAGGGTATCCACAGCCCCATCCAGATGCTCGTACCTGGACAGGTGAGTGGAAGGAGGAAGTATGTGCATTCTCAAGGTAATGCCTAACATCTGAGCATAAGCACCAATGCAGTCGAGACCATCCCTTTATGGGGTGGCTTGGCTCTGCTTTCTTCTTCTTCTTCTTTTTTTTTTAAACATCTTTATTGGAGTATAATTGCTTTACAATGGTGTGTTAGCTTCTGCTTTATAACAAAGTAAATCAGCTATATGTATACATATATCCCCATATCTCCTCCCTCTTGAGTCTCCCTCCCACCCTCCCTATTCTGCTTTCTTCTTGAAAGAGACCTTAGTATTCACAAAGGAATCTGTTTTGTTTTTTTTATAGTTTATAGGGCTCTTCACAGAGTAGTGTTTCTCCAACATGAATGCTACATGGGCTCTCTGAAAAGGGTATACATTTTCTCAACGATCCCTAGTGTTGACATAAATTATTTTAATTTCTATTACTGGAAGATGTACACATATAAAGCTAGTATAAACCCTTTACACTTGCCATTATACACATAAAATTGAAAATTACATGCAAGTAAAGCTTTACAATCAGTAATACTTAAATTAACAACATCAGTGTGTCGTTTGGTTTAAATTAAGTTGTTGCTCTCCGTGTGAATGCTGTTTGGACTTCTAGGGCTCTGTTTCTTTAGCGTTAAACATACTCTGTGTTATGTGGTGACAACACTCCTCATCACCCTCCTCTCCCTTGAACTGTAGAGAAATATCCTTTCAGTCACCATGGTGTCGAATGGACCTTGCTTGTACAAAAGAATCACTGGTTAATAAATTCCAATTCTCTTTCTCTTATTAGCAGGACACAACCAGGGCCAATTCATCCATACACAGAGCTCTTATAGATCTTTACATTTTTAATTATAATTGACACACAAATGCAAAATTAAAAACGTATTGTGATGGGAAAGGTGCATGGGTTTCCAAGAGAGTCTTTTCTGTGGACGCTTCCTGGTCTGGAGGACATGCTTACCAAGAAAGGATCAACTTATTCTAGAGCCTTTGGGTCATAGGATCTAAAGACCAACTTTTCTTAAGAGTATGCAGATGTGAACTTGAATTAGCTTAGATGTCCTTGTGAGAACATACTTTATTACATTTATGAGGAAGTAGCTTTGGAATCTTATATGATGACGTATCCATGGCAGTAAGATTCCTTGTTTGGTCACCTCTCCGAGCTTGTTCGATGCAGGGGGCTTTCGCCGTTGGAAAGCCACAGAGATGAGATGCAGCCACAGAGCTGAGTCACTGAGAAAATCATTATACATTACTGGGCGCCTCTTCACAAACAAATGCAACAGTTTTAATCTCCCATTAAAATAAATTTTACTGTCCTCAAAATACTCAATTGACTTTTATGAATACAGAATGCAATATTATAGTTTGAAATTTAAAAAATAAGTAGGGCTTCCCTGGTGGCGCAGTGGTTGAGAATCCGCCTGCCAATGCAGGGGACACGGGTTCGAGCCCTGGTCTGGGAAGATCCCACATGCCACGGGGCAACTGGGCCCGTGAGCCACAACTACTGAGCCTGCGTGTCTGGAGCCTGTGCTCCGCAGCAAGAGAGGCCGCGATAGTGAGAGGCCCGCGCACCGCGATGAAGAGTGGCCCCCGCTCGCCGCGGCTGGAGAGAGCCCTCGCACGGAAATGAAAACCCAACACAGCCAAAAATAATAAATAAATTAAAAAAAAAATCTCCCCAACCACTATAAAAAAAAAAAAGAAAAAAAAATTAGTAAAAGGGCACATGGAGGAAAAAAATCCCTCCTCTACTCCCACAGACTAGACATGATTCCTTGTCCAACAACCAAGGCTACTTGGTTTTGTACATCTTCCAGGGGATTTGTGTTTTATGTACAATCCTGTACAGATGCTTTTACACATGTCGTGATCGACTATGCATTGTTCTGCACCTTCGCCTTTCAAGTTTTCTTTACATACTATGTAACTTTATGGTCCTCGAGTTGACATAGGGATCATATATTCATAAAGGTAAGTTGTGCAACTTAACAACTTTCACCTAGGGTCACAGTTTTCATGCTCACCACCCCGTGACCATTTGGGATACTCTCAGTAGATTCCTAAAGATGACTTGATGTGGATTTGGGATTTATGAACAGACTCTACCTGGAACTTGGGGAATCAGTGATCAGCAAAGGAGTTTGAATACTTCTCCCATCTATGCTTTTCGAAATACTCACTTGTTCAGTGTGACTCTGGACCTTCATGCAGAGAGGACAAATGGAATCCCAACAAGGCTGCCCAGAGCCACAGCCCGAAGCTCATGCGCAGCTCCCTGGGGATGTAGGGGTGGGGCGCTGGGGGAGATGCGCGGTGCCTTCCACCCCACACCTGCAAACGCATCTCTCCGGTCCATTCAACACCTGCCCTTCTTGACATTGCTCCCCGTCTGCAATATGCTGTTTGTCTCACTTTCTTAACTGCTGGTTTAGTTGGTTCACTTTTTGAGTCAAACCAGCAGCGTTTCCCTGTTTCTGCCCCTTGGAGCTGTGGGCACACCCAGCATCTCCACCTGGTGTGTTTGTGCTGGCTGGTCCTCCCCCACCTCTCTGCAGGTCTCATCCCTCCCTCCCTCCCTCAGGGCCTTCCTCAAATGCCACCTTCTCCAGGAAGTCTGCCCGACCACCCTCCTCCCACCCAGCTGGTTCCTCTGACCCCCACCGTCTCTGCTTCTTTTGTACTTTTTCACGGCACATAGAGACGATTTGCTTATTTGTACATCTATTTTTTATGGCATGACCTCTTCCTTCCTAGAAGAGAGGGGTCAGGGTTCCTCGTCCATTCTGTCCCCCGATGGATCCCATGTTTCTGGAACAAGCATTTTTGCCATGTGGTTGAGCGCACGAGTGGTCTTCCAGGCCAGTGGCCAGAGGCCCGCTCGCCCCTAACAAAGGGCCAGGAGGTCGCTCGGGCATTGCTGCCTACACAGCCACCTTCCCAGGGGAGAGATGACTGGAGCTGCCTGGGACTCTGGCCCGCCTTCCCCCAAGTTTCCTTTCAACCTTAATATTTTAAATTATAAAACAAACTACCAGCAAGGGAGGCCATGAAGCCAGGAGGACTGTGGTTTCCAAGGAGAAAGGAGATGGAGAGGGAGGCAGCGTGCCCGAGAAGGGCTCCGTTCATTGTGTGGGGAGCATCCCCTGTTTGAAGGTGGCTTCTGTGCATGTCACTCCCGAGCTGTTAGAAGTTTAGTCTTTGTTAAATTATTTAGAGCTTTTGGGGGCTGCCAATCAGGACAGGATTAAAGCTGGATATTCCTTTTTTGGTCCTGTTGGCCTGCTGCTACATATTTTCAATAACAAAATATCTTCAGGAAGCACCACTTCAATAGAAAAATAATTAGCATTTGATCAGATGAATCGTGCTGGGCGTGGTTCACCCCGGATCACTCAAGAGTTAGACTTTTGCCATGGTCACTGGGGAGGAAAGGCTCTGTGGAATGAAACCAAGTGTTATACGCATCTTCTTTCTCTACAGCTTTCTTATCTGTATGAGGCCAGTTTATGGTGAAATGTGCTTCCTACCAAGTTGATGGATATATACTTAATTTGAGGTTAGAATTATTAGGAAAATCATTAGGAAATTATAAACAACTTGTAATGATCTTGGAAAAGCATTTATGTATAGGTCTTGTCTTAGCTTAAAACTTGTCTTTGGAGCCTATTACTTTAGGCAAGAAGAAAGAAGTCTAACTGAGCATCGACAGTCTTCGCAGAGACCAGGTACCTCATTGGCCCTTACGAGCTGTTTGTGGTGGACGGTACAACCCTATATAGTGCACTCCTAACCAGAATTTCTCACTGTGTCCACTAATTCTTGTACTGTTAGAAATAGGTGGTATATTCTACATACTCAACACATTCTGAATAGAGAAATTCCAAGTTGCTCAATACCCTTCTTTGACGAAAATTCCCTCTAAGGAAAGATACCAGTAGCTGCCATTTCTGAAATGCTAAGCTTTTTATATACACCATCTCATTTAATTCTCACAATAATACAAGAACTTGGACCGTATTACCAAGTATTTAAAGATGGGAAACAAAGGTTCAAAGAGGCCAATGCAGAGCCAGGACCCACAGTTACTCAACAGATGAGACCTAAAATTAAGGCCGTCTGATGAAAAAGGCTTTATTCTTAACCACTATGTACTCTGCTCCCAGAAGCAGAGGGAAGGGGAGAGGAGGGACGGAGTGTGGTTAATTATCAAATTCCAGCTACAGCTGGATGCTGTCACAGGCGCTTTTATATGTTTATTTCTTCTTATGTGAGCCTCAAGGCAAGCTTGGATGAAATGATTGTAATAACCCCCATTTTCAGATGAGAAAGCAGAGGCTCGGAGAAGCTGAGGACCACTCTTGAGGTCGGGCAGCCGGCGCGCGGCCCGGCGGAATTTGAACCCAGAGCGGCAGTGCGCCCCGTCCCGGCTGCTCATTCCCCCTAGAGCTTGCCTGGCCCCGCACTGAGGTTCTGTTAATTCTTGAACGTAATGCTCACCGATTGTGCGTCTTTGTCCTAAACTTCAAAGTGAGCCCAGCACCCTTAGGTGTGCTGGGGAAACAAGAAGTGAATTATGGGGTTCATAAACACATCCTCCTCCTTGACTTGGACCACGACCCAGCCCCAGTGGGCATTTTCCTGTGTTCTGATTTGGGGTTTTCAAGTGAGCAGAAAAGACTTGTCATCACACACTGGCCACCCTGCAGAAGCTCCCTGCTCCTGAGCCCCGCGGGCAGCCGAGCACCAGGCGGTCTCATCGAAGGGCCTGGGCCTCAGTGTGAGGGCTCCGGAGAACCGCAGATCATCTGTCCTTCCCTTCCTCCCTATGCACCTGAGGACCACTGTCCCCGGGACTGCAGGCCCATCCTCTGTCCGGCCATCTGGGCAGTGGCCACCCGAGGGCCTGTCAGCCGTGTGGCATGAGAACTGAGCCTCAGGCAGCTGGCTCGAGGCTGGAGTACTGGTGGATATGAGGCCTCACCCCTCTGAGCTCTCTCTTCTCTGAATCGGAAAGTAAATAAATATATTTATGTTTCAAGGGCACAAGGTCCCGACTGTCAGGCTTGTCAGAGCCAGGCAGCTGTCACGAGGGGACCCTATATGTTTCTGGGAGCCTCGGATGCCTTTCTCGGGTTTGTGGCGACCACCGGGCACCTGTCAGGTGGGAGGAAGAGGAGGTACCCTCCATGTAGAAGCAGCTCCGTAGCCAGGCGGGTGTGGAGGGAGGATGCTTCAGGGACTGGCTTGTCTGGCAGAGAAGCCAGCCCCTCACCGCCCTCCCCTCTGCTTGACACATCACCTCTTGGGCTTCCTCTCCACCTCACAGGGCGGCCACCTCACCCTCTGAGCCGCAGCAGCAGGGCTGCAATCAAGGCGAAGGAGATGTGAACAAAGTGAGTCCTTCCCTGCGATATCTGCAGCCTCTCAAAGTTGCTGTCGATCAATCATGTACTGATTCGATCGACTCTCAAGCATCAGCTCCCAAAGTTTGAGTCAGCCAGGCAGAGAGGAGGCATGCGAGGCCCTGGCCGCACATTTAAGGAGCTGCTCCCTCTCGGGTCACACAGGGCATCCCTCTACCTTGTGCCCTTGACACCAGGCTGGCCTCTTCTGTCCCGGCCCCGGGCTGGTGCCTGATTGTGTTCGTGGAGGGGGACAGCCCGTGCCTCTCCTCCCAACTCAGAGATGGCGCGTCACTACATAATTCTAGATAACTGTCTGTGTCCAAAATCATCACCTGCCAGGTCACTGACTGTCTCCCAGAATCTGCCTTTGAGCCTGCTGGAGGGTCGACTGTTGGGTCCCCAGACAATCTGGGGCAGACTCCTCTCGCTTCTTTTCCGTGTGTCCTGCCCACTGTGGGGTTACCCTCAGCCTTGGCCATTTGCCAGTCTTGGGGCCACGTAGCTCTTCCACAGTCAGCATGGGCTGCTGTGACAAAATGCCACAGGCTGGGGGCTTAAACAGCAGATTTTTATTCCTCACAGTCCTGGAGGCTGGACGTCCAAGGTCAAGGTTCTGGCCAGTTAGGGTTCTGTTGAGAGCCCTCTTCCTGGCTTGCCTTCTCTCTGTGTGCTCACATTACCTTTCCTCAGTGTATGTGTACAAAGAGAGAGAGAGAGAGAGCCCATCCTCTGGTGTCTCTTCTTATAGACACTAATCCTATTCTAGCCCCATCCTTATGACCTCATTTAACCTTAATTACATCCTTAGAGGCCCCGTCTCCAAATACAGCCACTGGGGGTTAGGCTTTCAACCTATGAATTTTACAGGGACACAATTCAGCCCATAGCAAGGCCCAAGGGGGTGAGGGCAAGCCAGACTAGGCTTGGGAGGGTCTAGATAGATTTGGCTGGGAACCGTCCTTGCAGAGTTGTGGATTCATTCTGAGTGGGGAGGAGATTGATCCAGTGAATGCCTGTATACGACACTGACAGAGTGGGTACAAGGGCAAATACTCCCAGTGATGTGGACTCTTCTTCCAGCAAAGGAGGGACATCTTTCACCTGGCCACTGATCACAGGAGCTGAATCGGGGGGCAAGACCCTTCCAGGGTCAGACAAAATCTATGGGCTCCAGACCTATGGACCACACAGGCCTCCTTCCCATCCTTCCTAGTGGGCCTGGAGTCCACAAGGTCCAAACTGCTTGCTTCTATGCATTTAACTTAAGAAAATTCAACAGGCGTGCAAAGATGTATACACAAGCAGAATTTTGGATGAGGAGAGGAATTCTTCCCCGGCTTATGAGAGCTGCATCCTGGCTAAAGCATCAAGCATGGAGGTGATATTCACAAGGGCAGTAGCTTTGCCGTCCTGCCCATCTGTGCCCTCTGCCACTGCCCAGTGCTTGAATGGCAGTTCACTCATTCTGGGCACCAAAAATATTTGTCCAGCGAATGAATGAATGCATCATACAACAGATTCTTGCATTATTTCATAATATTTTTTTGTATGTCAATTTTTAAATTATTTATTTATTTATTTGTTTATCTATTTAGTTGCCTGTGTTGGGTCTTCCTTGCGGCACATGGGATCTCCGTTGCCGCATGCAGGATCTTGCTTGCGGCGTGCGGGATCTTTCAGCTGTGGCATGCAGGATCTATTTCCCCGACCAGGGACTGAACCTGGACCCCCTGCATTAGGAGCGTGTCGTCTTAACCACTGGACCAGCAGGGAAATCCCTCATAATATATTATGATAAATGAAATCAGAACCAAATCTCTCTTTTTTTAATTGAAGTATAGTTGATTTACAATATTATATTAGTTTTAATATATTAGTTTTAGGTGTACAACATAGAGATTCAGTATTTTTATAGATTATACTCCATTTAAAGTTAGTACAAAATAATGGCTATATTTCCCTTTGCTGTACAATATATCTTTGTTGCTTATTGATTTTATACCTAATAGTTTGTATCTCTTAATCCCATACCCGTAACTTGTCTCTCCCCACTTCCCTTTCCCTACTGGTAATTTGCTCTCTACTTCTGAGTCTGTTTCTGTTTTGTTGTATTCATTCCTTTCATTTTGTAGATTCCACTTATAAGTGACAACATAGAGTATTTGTCTTTCTCTGTCTGACTTATTTTAATAAGCATAGTACCCTCCTGGTCCATCCCTGTTGTTGCAAATGGCAATATTTAATTATTTTTTATATAAATATCATAGGGGCTTCCCTGGTGGCGCAGTGGTTGAGAATCTGCCTGCTAATGCAGGGGACACGGGTTCGAGCCCTGGTCTGGGAAGATCCCACATGCCGCGGAGCAACTAGGCCCGTGAGCCACAATTACTGAGCCTCCGCCTCTGGAGCCTGTGCTCCGCAACAAGAGAGGCCGCGATACTGAGAGGCCTATGCACCGCGATGAACAGTGGCCCCCGCTTGCCACAACTAGAGACAGCCTTCGCACAGAAACGAAGACCCAACACAGCCATAAATAAATAAATAGATAAATAAAAATTGTATAACTTAAAAAAAAAATCATATATTCTATTATATATATATACATATATATACATATATATTAATACATATATATACCACATCTTCTTTATCCATTCATCTGGTGAACAACACTTAGGTTGCTTCCATACCTTGGCTATTGTAAATAATGCTTAGGAACATTGGGGTGCATGTATCTTTTCAAATTAGTGTTTTCATTTTCTTTGTATATATACCCAGAAGTGAAATTACTGGGTCATATGGTAGTTCTCGTTTTAGTTTTTTGAGGAACCTCCATACTGTTCTCCATAGCAGCTGCACCAATTTACACCCCCATCAACAGTGCAAGAGGGTTCCCTTTTCTCCACATCCTTGCCAAAATTTGTTATTTGTGGTCTTTTTGACGATGGCCATTCTGACAGTGTGAGATGATACCTCACTGTGGTTTTGATTTGCATATCTGATTATTAGTGATGCTGAGCTTGTTTTCATGTGCCTGTTGGCATTCTATATGTCTTAATTCGAAAAATGTCTATTCAGGTTTTCTGCCCATTTTTTAAATCAGGTCGTTTTTTGGTTTTGTTTTGTTTCTTGTTTTTTGATATTGAGTTGTATGAGCTTTTTATAAATTTTGGATATTAACCCTTGTCAGTCATATCATTTGCAAATATTTACTCCCATTCAATAGGTTGTATTTTCATTTTGTGGATGATATTGTTCACTGTGCAAAAGCTTTTAAGTTTAATTAGGTCTCATTTGTTTATTTTTTGCTTTTATTTTCTTTGCCTTTGGAGACCTATCCAAAAAAAAATATTGCTATGATTTACAGCAAAGTGTTTTCTGCCTATGTTTTCTTGTTTTTTTAAAATTTAAGTATAGTCAATTTACAATTTTGTGTTAATTGCTGCTGTATAGCAAAGTGATTCAATTATGTTATACATATATATATATGTATTCTTTTTAATATTATTTTCCATTTTAGTTTATTCCAGGACATTGAATAGAGTTCCCTGTGCCATACAGTAGGACCTTGTTGTCTATCCATTCTATATGTAATAATTTGCATCTACTAACTCAAAACTCCCAGTCCATCCCTCCCCTCACCCTTGGCAACCACAAGTATCTTCTCTCTGTCTGTGGGTCTGTTTCTGCTTCATAGATATGTTGATTTGTGTCATATTTTAGATTCCACATATGAGTGATATCATATGGTATTTGTTTTTCTCTGTCTGACTTACTTCATTTAGTATGATAATCTCTAGGTCCATCCATATTGCTGCAAATGGCATTATTTTGTTCTTTTTTTATGGCTGAGTAATATTCCATTGTATAAATATACCACACCTTCTTTATCCATTCATCTGTCGATGGACATTTAGGTTGCTTCCATGTCTTGGCTACTGTAAATAGTGCCTCAATGAACATTGGGGTTCATGTATCTTTTTTAATTATGGTTTTCTCTGGTTATATGCCCAGGAGTGGGATTCCTGGATCATATAGTAATTCTATTTTTTGTTTCCTGAGGCATCTCCATAATGTTTTCCATAGTGGCTGCACCAACTTCCATTCCCACCAACAGTGTAGTAGGGTTCCCTTTTCTCCATACCCTCTCCAGCATTTGTTACTTGTAGGCTTTTTAATGATGGCCATTCTAAGTGGTGTGAGGGGTACCTCAGTGTAGTTTTGATATGCATTTCTCTATAATTAATGATGTTGAGCATCTTTTCATGTGCCTATTGGCCATCTGTATGTCTTCTTTGGAGAAATGTCTATTTAGGTCTTCTGCCCATTTTTCACTTGTGTTTTTTTTTGTTGTTGTTGTTGAGTTGTATGAGCTGTTTGTATATTTCTTTTGCTATGTCCGCCTAAGTTTTCTTCTAGGAGTCTTATGGTTTTCAGCCATACATTTAGTCTTTAATCCATTTTGAGTTTATTTTTGTGTATGGTGTTAGGGAGTGTTCTAATTTCATTCTTTTATGTGTAGCCGTCCAGTTTTCCCAGCACCACTCTTTGAAGAGATTTTCTTTTCCCCATTATCCTCCTTCCTTCTGTTGACTACGGGCTATGTTTGTCCTTCTTTTTCTAATTCCTTTAGATGCTAGGTTAGATTGTTTATTTGAGATTTTTCTTGTTCCTTGAAGTATGCCTGTATTGTATTCTTTTTAATTTTCATTTTTCTCAACGTATTTTCTGATTTCCTCTTTTATTTTTTAATTGACCCATTGATTTTTTTAGTAGAGTGTTTTTCAGTCTTCACATGTTTGTTTTTCCCTTTTTCTTCCTGTAATTGATTTCTAGTTTTATACTGCTGTGGTTGGAAAAGATGTTTGTCATAATTTCTATTGTCTTAAATTTGTTAAGATTTGTTTTGTGGCTAGCATGTGAACTATCCTGGAAAGCATTGCATGTGCACTTGAACATAATGTATATTGTGCTGTTTTTAGATGGACTCTCTTGTAGATATCTATTAAGTTCAACTGGTCTAATGTGTCATTTAAGGCTCCTGTTTCCTTATTAATTTTCTGTCTGGATGATTTGTCCATTAATTAAGTGGTATGTTAAAATCCCCTTCTATTATTGTATTATGGTCAATTTCTGCTTTTATATCTGTTAACATTTGCTTTATTTAGTTGTTCCTATACTATGTGCATATATGTTTATGGATATTCTATCTTCTTCTTATATTGATTCATTTATTATTATATAATACTCTTCTTTGTCTTTTATTATAGACTCGGTTTTAAAGTCTACTTTGGCTGATAGGTGTATTGCTACCCCTCCTTTCTTATTGTTTCTATTGATGAAATAAAATTCATATTTTATGGCAAGATGAGAAAAATTTAAACATAAATTTTTTCTTTGCTGGAGTGGGTCTCCTTGTTCCCCATTAGTGTGTATTGTGTATCTGCCTTAACCAGACCTCCTTAGGAGAGAACCTTCCTTCTTAACCTCATCAAGGATCACAACTCCTTTAGAGAGAACCTTCCTTCTTAATCTTGTGGGGGGTTCCCTTGTATGTGATTTTTTGTATTTCTCTTATTGCGTTTAGAATTCTCTCTTTATCTTTAACTTTTGCCATTTTAATTATGATGTCTCTTTGTGTGGGTCTCTTTGGGTTCATCTTGTTTGGGACTCCCTGTAATTCCTGTACTTGAATATCCGTTTCCCTCTTCAGCTTCAAGAAGTAGTCAGCCATAATTTCATCAAATACATTTTCTACCCTTTCTCTCTCTTCTCCTTCTGGGATCCCTGTAATGTTGGTATGCTTGATGCTGTCCCAAAGGTCCCTTAAACTATCTTAATTTTTTTAAAATTTGTTTTTCTTTTTGCTGTTCTCATTGTGCGATTTCCATTATTCTATCGTCCACCTCATATATCTTCCAGATCACTTATGCCTTCTGCTGTCTCACCTAATCTGCTGTTAATTCCCTCTAGTATATTTTTCATTTCAGTTATTGTGTTTTTCAGCTCACACTGGTTCTTTTTTTATATTTTCTAGTTCTTTGTTAAAATTTTCACTGTGTTCATTTATCCTTTCCCCCAATTCAGTTAGCATTCTCATTACTGTTGCTTTGAAATCTTTATCAGGTGAATTATTTGTCTATGTTTAATTAGGATTTTTTCAGGGTTTTTTTTTTTTGTTCTTTCATTTGAAACATATTCCTCCATCTTCTCATTTTGATTAACTTTCTCTGTCTCAAGGAAATTAGGTGAAACATCTACATACCCTGGTCTTGAAGGCATGTCCTTATATGGGAGTACCCCTATGCAGTGTGCATATACCCGGGGGCTTTGGCGGGTGAGCTGGATCCTGAGTGAGCATGGTCTGGTCTTGAAGGCATGTCCTTGTGTGGGAGTACCCCTATGAAGTGTGCATATACCCGGGGGCTTTGGTGGGTGAGCTGGATCCTGAGTGAGCATGGTCTGGTCTTGAAGGTATATCCTTGTGTGGGAGTACCCCTATGCAGTGTGCATATACCCGGGGACTTTGGCGGGTGAGCTGGATCCTGAGTGAGCATGGTCTGTGTCTTGAAGGCATGTCCTTGTGTGGGAGTACCCCTATGAAGTGTGCATATACCTGGTGGCTTTGGCGGGTGAGCTGGATCCTGAGTGAGCATGGTCTGGTCTTGAAGGTATATCCTTGTGTGGGAGTACCCCTATGCAGTGTGCATATACCCGGGGGCTTTGGCGGGTGAGCTGGATCCTGAGTGAGCATGGTCTGTGTCTTCCCCAGGGTGTGCTGGCAGCCACCGCCAGGGTGGGAGGTAGTCTGGAGTAGGAGAAGCTAGAGCCAGAGACAGGTGCAAGCTGGGGCTTCTCCTATGCTCAATGGCCATCACCATGCTACCTGGGGCGAGGGCAGGGGCCACGGGGCTGGAACAGAAGCCAGGAGGGAGCTGGGTTTCTCCTGGTGTGATGGCAGGCTCTGCCTTGGTTTGTGTTGTGACTGAACCTGAGGGCTTGAGGCTGCATTCTCTGCTGGTTTCACTTTGTCCCTGGTGTGTGCCCCTTGGTTAGTCTGGGTCAGGGCCGGAGGCGTTGGTGACACACCACTGAGCTGGTCCGACCCCCTCCCAAGTGTGCACAGGGATGGTGCTGGGTGATGGAGCTGATCTTCCTCCCTCCCGAGTGTGTGCAGTGACACGCGCTGGCAATGGCTGCCTTTGCCCTGGTCCAAGGCAGGGCTGGGGTCTGAGACGGCTCTGTTCTCTCCGTGTGTGCGCACTCTCATTGGCAGTGACAGCCTCCCCCTTAGTGGGGAGCAGTGCTGGCGCAAGAGGGGCTGGAGCAGGAGCCCAGTGTGGGCTGCGGGGCTTGCTGGGGTGGTCCGGGAAGGCCAGCCAGAGCCCCGGGCAGTTTTCAATCTGCTGTGACTGGGAGTAGGCAAGACTGTGCTCTTCATGAGCAGACTCTCAGTTTCCTACGGCCATCTGATAAGCCCCACTCATTTTCAGACCACCTAAAGGGGGGGCCTTGTCCTCCTGGTGTTAGGTCCCAGGGCTGGGCTGCCTAATATGTAGCTTAAACCCTTTGCTCTCTAGGGAGGATCCCCAAACCTGTGACTGACCCTCCTCTCCTGTGTCCCCCACTAGGGGCACAGGTCCTAACCAGGTCTCTTCTTCTCTCTTCCTCCCTGACTCTGTGTGCATCTTTCTTTACAGCTTTGGTCACAGAAGAGCCGTTCTGATAGTTCTCAGGTCGATTTCAGCAAGAGTCGCTGTCTGCGTCATCGTAGTTTTGATGTGTTCATAAGGGGAGCAAGCCCAGCCTCCCCTCCCTCCACCATCTTGATCTCTTTCCACCATAATCGTGTACATTTTGATAAGGTAGGACCACTTGAGATGACAAACAAAGATGCACGGGGTATTTAGTTTCAAATAATTCTTTTTTGTATTGATGTATATGATTATCTGCTAGTTACTTTCCCTCCCCGCCCATCTCCTCCATTTCTTCCTTCTTTGTTTCTATTTTCCATCCACAATCTTTTCATTCAATCAGTCAATTGATCAGTTCAAATATCCCCTTACCATAGGGTTATTAGTTGACTCTTTCTCAAAAATGGCTCCTGGAAGCAAGACAGACCCATGCGATGAAATGACCAGTTTTATTGATGTCACAGATATTTTCCATGGGACAAATGTTCAAGATACCCACTGAACTCATGCTTTCTCCTGGGATGGGATGGAAGATTGTTCACAGTAAGTTTTTTTTTTTTTTTCTTTCAATTCCTGTCCACTCATCCCTATTGAATGTATTTTCTTCTGTTTCTGTGATCTATATCTATTAATTATTAGGGACACAAATGGAAATTATACCTCCAAACTGCTGGTCTTAGGAAAGAAAAGATTTGTACATTTTCATGAAGTTAGTTGATTGCTTTAAATTTGAAATTCTTTACTCAATTTTGTTCCTTGTGAGAAATGGTATTTTAGGAATATGAGGAGAGCTCATGAATCCACAGATAAGACTTTTATCTGACCCCACCAGTGTGGTGTTGTGAGGTATTTTCTCCTTTATTTTTATTGGAGAGGATTTAGACACAGCTTTCTCAACTTCAGCTGCAGAGTGACCAGTGCAAGGTACTTATGGGTCCCAGTCTCATTTATCTGAGACAAGTGCTGGCAGGGGGCTTTGACGGACACACGCATCCTCTCCTCGATTTCAGATGGGATTCCACTGGGAGCAGTTCCTGGATCCCCTCCAGAGCTGTCACTGCTCTCTCTCCTGATCACTTAATCCATCAGAGGGAGGCCCAGTGACGTCAAAGAGCTCATACTTTCAAGTGTTTCCAGATATGAGAACAGTCCCGTCACTTTGGTTCTTCATGGGTCTCTTCTCTTCAAGGAGAGAATGTGAAATAAAAACCAGCTGAGATTAAAATATGCCAGTCAAGCAATTTGTATTTAGAAAACTTTAAAAAATATAATTAAACCAATTGCTGTGGTTCAGCTTTTACCAGCGTATGAACAGTTTTGGAAATGAGGAAGCAGCTGGACTCTGGCTGTATACACTGACCTTACCATTCAGTAGATGGAGGCAAGTCCTGGACCTCTCCAAGCCTCCGTTTCCTCATCTGTAAAATGGGATGTAGATGAGTACATGCCATAGTAGGTGTTGCGAGGATGGATAAGAACACTTATAAATGGTTTTATCAAGTTGCTTGGCTCAGAATGAGCGTCTGGAAAGTCTCCTCGGATGTATTAGGGTACAAGTAATGTTTGGAACGAGTCTAGTGGAGTGTAGAGTTTCATCCAAATGGTGGGCAGCTTAATTACTGAGGCGTTAGTGCCATGAGGGTCTGTCCAGGAAGCATTTGAGATGCTCCATAGAAGGTCACACCCACTGGTTCAGAAGACAGCTGTTTTCAGTACACCAGGACCCCTGCATTCTTGGCCAGGGGGCATTTCTATGCATGCTGCTGCCCAATGTTGGGAAGAGCCCTTCTGAGGTCAAGGCTGAATGTCATGGGCATCAGTTGCCAGGAGGACATCAGTAACGCCACCAGGTGAAGAACTTGTTTGGAGCAACCGTGTTCTCTCTCCTCTGGTGGTACATCTGGGCTCTCTGCCGCCCTGGGTTCTCTCCAGGCCCAGGCGATGGAGGGTCCTGCCCATGCTGGGGGAGCCCTGGTTGCTCCTTTGGTGGTTGGCTGATGGCTTTTTAATTGGACCCCAAGTCTGTTGGCAAAATGGAAGAGTCAACAGCCATCCAATCTGGAGGGGACAGAGGGCAAGGGAATTATTTTTCATTTTAATGCTTCCAGGGAGCTCTTGTTAGTTTTCCCTTTTAATTTTATTTTCTTTTCCTGTTAGGGCAACCTTGAGAAGTTTAAGAAATGGTCTTAGAATCTTTATAACAGTAATTTTTTTTCCAAGTTAATTTTGGCAGGACAAGAGTTGCTTTAGTCTCACTTCGGTTGATAAATGACACTTGTTTTAATTTTATATTGTGGAGAATTGATTCAAGATGACTTGTAAGTTTTGGAACAACGGTGCCTAATGTGCTGTTTTATTTCGACTAGTCAGAAGTCATTCCTGTGTGAGATCGTGAGGCCTTTTAATTTAGGTTATGCTACAGGGAATTTATGTCTGATCATGGGTAGCTCTGGAGTCATCCAGTCAGGATTTTAATCACAGCCCACCTCTTGCTGGCTGGGTGATGTGGGGCACATAACCTTGGCTCCCTGGTTACTGGTTTCCTCATCTGTAAATAGGGGCGGTGGTCACCACTGCAGGCTTCTGTGGTAGCAAACGAGGTGATGTATATAAAGTGCTCACCCAGGGGCTGGAACCTGGCCCACAGTACGTGGCAATGGATGCTTGCAGTCATAAGTGGTCTTTGGATTGGGAATTTTTACCTTCATGGGCCTCCTTCTGTCTCTGCCTCTGTCCTTCTCTCTAGGACTCTCTCTCAACTGTATCAGTTCCCTTGGGTGGGGAGGCGGGCAGGGGTCTGCAGAGAAGGAAGGACACGTCATGAACGTGGGATCCTGGGGCGGTGCCAGCATTGGATCCAGGTTGCTGATTTTATCAGAAACTTTGCAACTGAAAGTTAAGTCTCGAAGTCCTGAAGCTGGTGGCCCCCATTCAATTAGAAGACTCTCTTATAAAAAAAAAATTTTAAATACTTATGATTGTATTTGACAGATTCTTTTATTTTTTAAACCCAATATAAATTCAAAATCTACCTATATGAACTCACACACACCCCTCACACACAGGGCTGAGGACCAGTTTCCTATGTCCAGCTTTTCCACCTCCCAGAGCAAGCCTGAGGTTTATCACTGAGGCATCACTGTGCCCTGCGAGGCTCTCATGAACGTGACATCAACCCATCAACTCCTGTGGCTGCTCCTCCAGCTGGCATGACTGAGTCAGCGTCCTAATCTTTTGGGAGAAAGGGAGGAAAGGAGAGAGGAAGCCCACAGTTCTTCCTCAGCTGGGTAACGGAGACCCTTCACTCAGCTGGAGGAGAATGAAGGCTCAGTGTGAGTACAATTTAACATGTAAGAAATGCAGCTTCAGTGCAGGCCATTGCTTTTACCAAGATCTGTTGTTCATAGAAGTCAACATTCAGACTTCATAAGTGCAGAGTTTTACTGCAATAACCTCATCATGCCTTTAGTGTAACTGTTACCTGAAATGCACGAAGAGATTCACACAGTAAAATTTTCCCAAGAACAAGAGCAGAGTCGGACAGTACTTGAGTGTTGAGAAGATAGCGCTGTTCTGCATCCACGTGACTCCAGCCCACATGTGAGGTCTGCTCCTGAGGTGGATGTGGAACGAGTAAGAAGATCCAATATCCAGATGTGAGGAACGTGCTCATGTGGGTGCCCTCTCTGGCTAATCCCGCACCCCCTTGGACGCACGTTTGCTTGGGTGCTGCCTGCTGCGCCATAGTTGCCCCCTTGAGATGCTTGGGCGTGCTCATCAGGCCTACCATGCCTTAAGGCTGAAGTCTGGGCAGCTCAGCTGCAAATGCGCTACCGTGTCAATCCTAGCTCATAAGAAAGTGAGGTTATCCCTCTGGGTTTCAATTTTGACCAAGTAGAATGTCAACTTTTTTTTTTTTTATCAGGAAGTCTTTTAATAGATTTTCACCAGTAGACCTCAGGTCAGGGGAAGAAATACAGGGCAGAAAGATTAGACCAATACTCTCATTTGGCTTTGCTGAAACCGGTTATAGCCACCCTATAAATAGTTGGTCCTGTGCAACCTTGAGACTTTTGAAAACCCAACCATAATCCCCCCTCAGGGTGCTCGGGGAAATCTTTACTAACAAAATGTCATGAGGTTGACAAGCCTTAAGATGTCCTGGCAAAAGGTCTCCTCCTCTTCTCAAATCCAGCTCTCCCTCACCAAGTGCCTTTCTCCTTCCTTCCAGCTGGGATTGCCTCCCATGCACATAACTCACCAGGCTCAGTCTGGGTTAAGAGCAGAGCACCGTGGAAAGATCTGCCTCCCTGTGTGAGCTGGGAGAAACCCCTCCATCCCTGCCCTGGGGACTTCAGGCTCTGGGAGCCCAGGAACCTCTTTTTCTATTAACAGCCCTGGCCCAGGGGTGGGATGTGTCCAAGACCACGACCCCTTGTCTGCACCCCTCTACGCTCAGCTCTTTACACCATGCCTGGCTTTCTCCAACCCGCATGGACCTCCCTTTAACCTGGGCTACTACTGAAAAATTCATTTTTAAATTCTTTCAGCTGAATTCATTTTGCTTTTCTGACTGAATTACAACATCTTAAGGAGAGGAACCATAGGTTGTAATTATTTTACTTCTTTTTTTTTCTGTTACTGTCACAGCATTGAGCTCCATACCCATAATAGGTGATACCTTTTGTGTTCATTTTGTTACTGAAATGTCACATATAGTCAAAAGAATAAATAAATACAAAGGAATGGGAGTAAAATAAACACCTTTGAGCCCACATTGCAGTTTAAGAGATAGGAATACCAATACCTTTGATGGCTCCTGTATTCCTTCTCCAACCATGCCCACATCACGGCTTCCTTCTTGAATTTTGTGGTTCTAATTCCCTGGGGTTTCTTACAGTCCTATCATATGTGTCTGTAACCTTAACCACATACTGTTTACTTCTGCATGTTTTTACTCTATGCAAATGAAATTCCATTTTATTTAGTCTTTGTGACTTGTCTTTTTCATTCAGTGTTATGTTTTAGATGCTAATCTATGTTGGCATGTGCTGTAGGTCAATCATTTCACTCTGCATGCCATTTCTCCGCATGAAAATGCTGCAATTTTCCATCTCTTGTCCTTCGACATTCCACTTGTTTTAATTTTTCTCACAACAAATATTCTTCTAGAAACTTTCTTGTGCACGTCCCCTGAAGCAGATGTGAGAGTTTCTCTGGAGAATATATGACTAGGAGTAGACGTACTGAATCGTTGGATACCCACTGGTTTTACTGAAGGTGGTTGTATCCACATCATTTGTGTATGAGTGTTTCCACTGCTATGAGATCATGGCCAATACTTGGTATTAGCTGATATGTTAGTTGTTCCAATCTGATGATTATATAAATTGTTCTCTTTGAGGGTTGAATTTGTATTTCCCTGGTGTTGACTATCTTTTCATATATTCATTTGTTTTTTTTTTTTTGCATTTCTTCTTCTGTGAGCTGCCTATTCGCATCTTTTGCTATTTTTTCTTTCAAGTTATTTCTTTATTTAGTTTAAGAGGCTTACATTCAATATCTAGTGTTATAATATCCAGGTACTGACTTTTTGTTGTTGTATGTGTTGTAAATATCTTCAGTCAGATTTTGGCATGGTGCCCTCACTTTTTGCATAGAGCTTTGTGGAAGTTCTTAATTTTAATGTAACCTAATTGATCTATTTTTTTTCTTCTAAAATGTCAGGTTTTTTTTCTCTTTATTAAAAAGTCTTTTCCTACACTAAGGTCATAAATATATTCTGCCTATTTGGTCCCCGAATTTTTTCAGTTTCAACTTTACATCATCTGTAATTGATTTTTGTATATGATTAGTTACTCCACATAGATAACTGTTTTGGCAACATCTTATTAAATCGTTGATTAAGCTACTGATGAGTAACGGCACATCTGTCATATTTCTTCTCCATATGTATGTAGGAATTTTTCTGGACTCTCTCTTCTGTCCCAAAGTTCTACTGAAATCCATTGCCAATTCCACAAACTATTGCTGTGGCTAAATCCTGCTCTCTGGACACTATGATCTTCTTTTTCAGGACTAGCCTTTGTACAGTACTACTCTTTAGAAATTTTTAATATTTGCTGTATAGCCCATTACTTGGTCAAATCTTACGGATCGTTCTGTTCAAATTTAATTTGCTGTTAAATCGTACCCATACTGAACGTTTGGGGTCAGATTTAATTTGATGTTTCAATTTCTGTATATTATAATCTCTCATCATGATGGCAGAAACTTCAATTTGACTTATTATTTTTTTTTTTTTTGCCTTATTTTGGAGCTATAAAATTAAGTTTATACAAGGTTAGAATTGATATACCTTCCTGGTAAATTAAATGTTTCAACCATTATGGGTGAATTATACACTAGTATAACCTTTCTCCTTAACATCTATTTTGCCCTATGTTAGTATCATTGTATCTGCTTTATTTGCATTAGTAGTTGGCCTGTTACTTTAATTTTTTTACTTTCAAACTTTCTGTGTTTTTTTTTAGGTTGTCTGTCTTAAAAAGCATATTGATGAATTTTGTTATAGCTAATCTGGACAATTTGTCTTTAAGAGGTTTTTTTTTTTATGATTTCTGATACATTTTGATTTATTTCCACCATGTACTTTCTATCCTGTGTTCTTCTTTTTTCTCCCTTTGTTTTCTGTTTGTTTTTTTTTTTTTTTCTTTAAATTGTTTTTACTTATTCCATTTTTGGCCTTGATGAGTTTGGAAAATGTATACTTTATTTAAATTGTTTTGGTGGTTTCCATGGATTTGAGACAGGAGATTTTAAGTTGACTCACTGCAAATTAAACATTTATTGTCTTTCTAAAAATGTAAGAGATTTAGAATTCTTTAGGTTTACCTCCCTCTTTAATTATATGTTTCTAGCATTTTATAATTTCTAATATTTTATTTCTGTGTTTTATTTCTTCACATAAGTAAGACTTATTATTATTTCATGAAGGCAGTGTTTGTTTTGTGTTTATCATCTTTTTGGTTTCCCATTTCTACTTGCAATCAAGATCTTCCTTTTGGGTTGTTTTCTTCCAACTGCAGTAGGCTGTCATCTTTGGCTTATCAGAGAAATGTCTTTCTATTGCCCCCATCTTTAAGGCAGGGGCTCAGACATCTGACTCTAGGTTGGCAGAAACTCTCAGCACTTTGATGTTAATCCATTTTATCCTTGTTTCCACTGCTGGTTTTGGGAAATTGGCTTTAAAGACGGACAATTTTCCATCATAAACCTTTCATCTTCAGTTTTCATTTGGTAGTAAGCCTCTCAGTTTCTGTCTGCAAGAAGATGTCTTTACTTGCCCTGATTCTTGAAAGACAGCATTTTAGGGCATCTCAGTTTGGGTTGACAGACCCTTTTTCTTTCTGGCTGTATTGAAGTTCTCCTGTTTGTCTTTTGTGTTCTACCAAGTCACTACATTGTGTCTAGGTGTGGATTTTTATTTGTCCTGCTTGGGATTTATCAGGTTTCCTTAATATAAAGATTTTTGTCATTTACCTTCTCTGGAAGATGACCAGTCATAATCTTCTTAAATGTCACATCTTTCTCACTGATATTTTATTCTTCTAACATACAGATAGATGAATATTAGATCTTATTACTCTGCATTTCATGCCTCTAACTTTTCTTTTCATTTTCTCTTTGTTTATCTCTATGGTATCCTGGATACTTTCTTTAGATATACCATCCAGCTCAGTTCCCTTTTCAGTTGTCTCTAATATCTGTCTAATGTATAATAATTAACTTTCCATTGGTCTTCTCCTTTTAATAATCACATTTTCATTTCTAGATATTATACTAGATATGCTTCTTCTACAAACCTACCTAGTTATTCTGAAAGTCTCTTGTTCTTTCATACTTTTAGTATTCTCTCTTTTTTTCCTTATTAAACATCATTGTAAGACTTTGTGAATAGTATGTTGCTTGTTTCTTTTTCTTTTCTTTCTTTCTTTTTCTTTTCTGAGACTGGTAACTTATTTCCCCATATGTTTTCTGATTTTTTTTTTTTTTTTTTTCTGAATAGTGAACTCATCATCATTAGAACTTTGTGAAAATTTTTGAGGCTTTTAACATGTATTTCTCCAGAGAGACTCATGACTCCAACTAGGTTCCTGAGTACACTATCAACTCAGGGCCACTTTATTATTACTTAAAATTTTCATTTTGAAATAGTTTTAGACTTTTGTAGAAATTGTGAAAATAGTACAGAATTTTCATATCCCCTTCACTCAGATCCCTTGACTTTAAAATTCACACAACCATAGTAAAATCATCAATGTCAGGGAATTAACATAGTTACAGTACCTTTAGTTAGACTGTAGATCTTATTCAAATTTCACCAGTTTTCCACCAATACCCTATTTCTGCTCCAGTACCCAATCCAGGATACTATGTTACATTTATTTTTTTGCTTCCTTAGGCTCACAAATCTGTGTCAGGCCATCAGTCTTTGTCTTCAAACACCTGACACTTCTGAAGAATATTGGTTATTTTGCGGAATGTCTTTCAATTCAGGTTTGTGTGGTATTTTTTCATGATTACTTTGAACTTATACATTTTGGGCAATGACGTTGTACCCTTCTTGGGCATCATGTCATGGCCACTGTCAATTAATTCTCCGTTTGGGGTTATCAGGACACGTGGTAGCATAATTTAGAGCCCCAAACCCAGGTAAAGGTGAGTTTGTGGTTACAGATTCTCAGGAAAGACTTATACTTCTTTGCCCAAAGTCAAATCTTAAAGAATTGTGTTTTATTATTGCTTTTTTCCTTGAGTTTTTTTTTTTCCCTCTTCTTTCAACTTTTAACAACAGGTGTACACTTTCATAGTTCTATCATGTGAATACAGATATTCTTTCACACCTCACAGTGATGAAGGTTCTATCTCTTGCCCCATGCACATGTTCTATTAAATTGAGAACTCTAAACCTCCAGGGCTGAGCAGATGTACTCAGACTTGGTAATATCTCTGAATTCACCCTTTCTTATTGATTTTGGCTTCTGTGAATTATCCTCTGTTGGTGTACATTAAAAGAAATATATACACATGTGTGTGTATGTGTATATATATATATATATATATATATATATATATAATTTATTTTATGTTATCTATTCTTTTAGAAATTCTATGTCAGGAGTGCTCTTAGGTTATCTGACCTAAATATTAATTGAATAAATGAAAAGATAGGGTAATTAAAAGTAAGCCTATTTTAGGCATCTATCCCAGAAAATATTGACAAATGTTTCCAATATTTTTTACAAAGATGTTCACTGCAGTGTTATTTATAGTAGAGAAAGATTGAGAATAAGCTAAACCAAAAGAAAATGGTTAATTAAATTAGGGCACATCCATTTGAAAAATAATAATAATGCACCCATTGAAATTATGTTTTTAAAGAATATTTAAAGGTGTAAGATGATACAGATATATTGTGATTTCAAGTGAATTTAAATATGTCAATAAAGAAGTACTTAGAGAAACCCTGAGAAAAAATGTGTCAGAAGTGAACAGGGTTTCTTCATGATTCATGTATGTTTCTGTGCTTTCAAAAATTCCTACATTGCTATGTATTTGTAACTTTGTGATCAGAGGAAATAAAGGGAAACAGCAAATTAAAATTTCAAACAGCATTAATTTAATAAATGTTTATTGAGCACCTACAAACTTACAGGTACTGCAACAACACAGCTATCTGTTCATCCAGAATTGAGAGTGAAATTACAATTAATGGGAGGATTAAGGAATCGTGTCTTCTGATTAGAAGCCCTCTCCCTTCAACTAATAGTCTTAGCCAGACAGCATCTGCAGAGCTGAAGATAAAGTGTTATTCATTTTCACTTCTCTTTTCTCATCCCCAGTAACTAATAAAATAAGGTACTTTTTTTAGCCAGGTGGAAAAACAGTAAATTTTCTATTTTCAAGTGTCTCTGCAGCATGCTTGTTGCATTTCTGTCTGAGCCCTGGCTCTGCAGGTAACAGGCCGTGCATTCTCGGGCAAGTTACCTCCTGCTCTGAACCATGCATTCCTTCCCTGTAGGTGGGATTGTCTCTAAGACCTATTTTGATTTTGTGATTTCAAAGCTGGGATTGCTATAGAAAGTAAATTTTATTTTGTGGTTATTTTTACAAGTGACATTTTATGTTGAATATAAAATAAGGCTTTTCTAAAACTCCAATTCTTCCTACACAGTAGCCTTTTGGGTTCCAGAAATGCAGTATTTAGTTGGACATATTTAGCCTAAGAATGATTCTTGTTTGTGTCTGACACTGACAGCTTCGCTGGTAGATGAAATCTAGAGGTCACTGCCATTGAATGTGAGATGGTATAAAAGGCTATATAAAGTGAAGGAGAGAAGAGGGTTGGTCCTTGGGGACTGTGCCATCTGAGAGAGGGAGTAGGTGCAGAAATAAACACGGCTGCTTAGAGGTTTGTAGAAACTTCCCTGGCTCCATGAAATAAGTTTCACAAGGTTTTGTGTCTCTTAAAATGAAAGGTGTTTAGCTCATGCGGGTCAATATCCAAAAAACAAACAACCCAATCAAAAAATGGGCAGAAGACCTAAATAGACATCTCCCCAGAGAAGACATACAGATAGCCAAGAGGCACATGAAAAGATACTCAACATTGCTAATTATTAGAGAAATGCAAATAAAAACTACAGTGGGGTAGCACCTTCCACCAGTTAGGTGTGAAAAAAGTCTACAAACAATAAATCCTGGAGAAGGTGTGGAGAAAAGGGAATGCTTCTACACTGTTGGTGGGAATGTAAATTTGTACAGCCACTATGGAGAACAGTATGGAGGGTCCTTAAAAAACTAAAAATAGAGCTACAATATGATCCAGCGATCCCACTCCTGGACATATATCCAGAGAAAAACATGGTTCAAAAGGACACATGTACCCCAATGTTCATTGAAGCACTGTTTACAATAGTCAAGACATGGAAGCAACTTAAATGTCCATCAACAGATGAATGGATAAGGAAGATGTGGTACATATATACAATGGAATATTACTCAGCCATTAAAAAGAATGAAATAATGCCATTTGCAGCAACATGGATGGACTTAGAGATTATCATACTAAATGAAGTAAGTCAGACAGAGAAAGACAAATATCATATGATATTGCTTACATGCGGAATCTAAAAAAAATGATACAAATGAACTTATTTATAAAACAGAAACAGACTCACAGACTTAGAGGATGAACTTATGGTTACCAGCTGGGAAGGGTGGTGGGGAGGGATAGATTGGGAGTTTGGTATTGACATGTACACACTGCTATATTTAAAATAGATGACCAACAAGGACCTACTGTAAAATAATAAAAAAAAAAAGGTCTTTAAATCTAATATATCCAAATATTAACATGTATTACATTTAGACGGTGGATACAAGCTTGTTAACAATTTTCTGTATGTTTGAAATATGCTATAATTAAGTTGAAAAGAGAAGTCTGCTTGAGGTGGATCCCCAAACTTGATGGAGGTAGCCATCCCTGGCAGTAGGAGGGCAAAAGGCACCTGAGTTTGGGATAAGTTTACTCCCATGATCAATAATCACCCTGAATGATCCCAAGTGGGCATGAGGTGTGGGGACTGTAAGGAGCAGCTGATGTTCCAGCCAACAGGGAGCCATCAGAGGCTTCCAGAGGGCGGGTGGGGAGGAATGCTCTGAGGGTGGGGCTCAGGCTTCTTGCTGATGTAACCCGGGGGGCAGGGGGGGAACATCCTGGGGCCGGGATGGAAACTCCTCCTGGTGACTCCTTGAAGACAAAGCAGCTCTTTACAGCATTTTCCTCCAAAGCTATGTCCCCATCCCCTTTTTTTTTTTTTTAACATCTTCGTTGGAGTATAATTGCTTTTCAATGGTGTGTTAGTTTCTGCTCTATAACAAAGTGAATCAGCCCTACATATACACATGTTCCCACATCTCCTCCCTCCTGCATATCCCTCCCTCCCACCCTACCCATCCCACCCCTCCAGGTGGTCACAAAGCACTGAGCTGATCCCCCTGTGCCATGTGGCTGCCTCCCACTAGCCATCCATCCCACGCCTGGCAGTGTATACACGTCCATGACACTCCCTCACTTTGTCACAGCTTACCCTTCCCCCTCCCTATATCCTCAAGTCCATTCTCTAGTAGGTCTGTGTCTTTATTCCCTTCTTACCACTAGGTTCTTCAAGACCTGTTTTTTTTTTGTTTTTTGTTTTCCTTAGATTCCATATATATGTGTTAGCATACGGTATTTGTTTTTCTCTTTCTGACTTACTTCACTCTGTATGACAGACTCTAACTCCATCCACCTCACTACAAATAACTCATTTTCGTTTCTTTTTATGGCTGAGTAATATTCCATTGTATATATGTGCCACATCTTCTTTATCCATTCATCTGATGATGAACACCCCCGGTTGGTGAATTCTGAGAGGTGCTGAATGATCCATTGACCATGCTTTCCCTCACTTCTCTGTCCTTTCATCTGGGCAGTGGAGACAAAGGGTAATTAATTTCTGACTTCTCACTTAAATTCTATTACATGTCTTTCAGAAGGGATCACAGCTCCTATGTAGATAGCTGTCAACCATCAGACCTGCTTTTTTGACACCAAAGGTTATTTGTCTCCTTTTAAAATATGTATAACTCATACGCAGTAGAAGATATTTGTTTACTTGCTTTTGGTATGAACATACTGAATCCTTAAACTAGGCTTGGCCTGGTCTTCCAAGTTCTGATTAATCGGGACCTCACACTATCATCAAGGCACAGAGTTAAATGTAACACTAGGAAGTTCATTACAGAAGTGAAGAAACCTGCTTTCTTTTTTTCATGTAAAATTAGTTTTCAAGACGGAATTTATCAGAAGCTACATTTGTGGATTGTGTTTACACTTTCACTATTTAAAAAAAAAAGCAGGTGGTACATCTTCCATTTCTGACCACTTCTGCAATTACCTTTGACCTCTAATTTAAAATACAAAAGTACTTGTGAAAAGATGGTATTTTTTTTCCCAAACTGCACATCACTATCTTCTGATTAGGGCAAAGGATGGAAACATGATCTACTATCAAATAATGTTCCCTGTTAAATATCATGATATAGTTTTGATCTAGATGCAGAAAATATCAGATTTCTTTTCCCTCAGAGAACATAGCCTTTATCATGCAATTATTACTTGACTAATTGGTTCTATGTAAAGTACAAAGTTGGGTTATTGGCTAATCTGGGTTCGAAAAAATGTGGTCATCAATTGTTTAGATGACATTTGATTGGCATTACCTATGTCCTAAATAATTATGGTTTTATTCAAGTCAATATTGCTTGCATTTATCATGCATGGAGTGGAAACTGTGGCATACATGTTGGGATAATTGGGCATTGGGGATTATTAGAAGTCTTTATTATGTGGAAATGCCTAAATAACATCTGTTTCAACATTCCTGTTCTTCTGGGCTGCTTTGTAGTTGCCATGTCTTTAGGGACCTTCAAATCAAGAAACAAAGAAATTCAATATAAACTGCACTTCATGTAAAGCCCTTTAAACCCATCAAGTGAGTGTGGCCTGGATCTGGGTTAGCCTGAGCCTCAGTGAGGAGAGAAAGGCTTACCCAGTGTACTCCCCTGGTTTTAATATAAACACTAATCTTAGGCTCTCTGTTTTTTTCTACTTCCAGCAGTAAGTATAATTTAAGAACACTATTTGCTGAAGCCAGTTGCTAAATTGATCTCTGAATCTCAACTTAACACTTGAATTGTAATCCTGGGACTCAGGTACTCCGAGTGGCTCAGGAACACCTTTTGTTTGGTTTGGTTTGGTTTGATGTGATTTTCGCTCTTGAAATGAGGCATTTCTTCCCAAGAAAGAGACAATTTTTGGTGGAATGTGGAGAGGAACAATATTGCTGGCAGAGCTGGGGTTAGAGGCTGCCACCCGGAATGGGAAGCCACCCCACACGCTGTCCCCATGCTCCAGGTGGCAGTGGATCTGAGCCACACCTGCCAGCCCTTGGCTCTGGCCCTCATGCCTCACGAGGACACAGCATGTCATGTGCCTTGTGTGCAGTGGATTGCATTGATGTTCGGCCATGGTGGTGCGGCATGTTATCCAGCATATGTCCTGCTTGGGCTGTGAAGGAACAGATGTGGGGATGGTGGTGGCTTTGATGGGGGCACTGGGGGCACAGACTCTGTAAGAAAGAAGAGTCTGTATAAATGCAGCTCACCCAGGCTGGAGGCCTGGGGATGGGGAGAGGACCCTGAAGGTTCCAGGGGGAGTGCAGTGCAGGTTCAAGCTCCTTTCTCGTGAGTTCCAGGATGTTCAGCCCTTTCTGCAGCCCCCACTTCAAGTCCCTCTTGAAATCTCAACCACCTGCCCAGGGACGTTGGCCTCAGCACCAGACACCAAAGGCTATTTTAGCAGCTCCCACAGTGGCATCAAATTAAATCTATCTAAAAATCTCTTTTTCTACTTCATGTCTAGTGGTCTTTTTCTCTGATTGAACCCTGATAAATATAACACGGTGTATGTGTGTGTGAGTGTGTGGTTGTGTGTCTGTGTATAGGGCTGTAAAGGACTTTTCTGGATCCTTTCAGATTTTTTTAACCTTCTGTACTTTAAAAATTTTTATCTTGATTTTTTGGGAAATTCTGAGCAAAGCCCTCTGAATCTGCCTTTTCCTCAACTGGAAGTTCCCAGGATGACCTGTCCACCACCCATGAGCCAAAGGGATTTGGGGTGGTGGGCCAACAGTCAGAGTTTTCTGACTTTCTCTCCTCTGGGGTTGACAAGACCTGGGAGCCCCAAGGACATGGACCTGAACCAAAACACAGGGCAAACATCAATCAAATCAGGATATAAATGGAAGAAGATAGACACTGTTATGTCAGAAATTAATGGCCTATAAAATGAAGAACTAGAACATCAAGAGATAAGACTTATGGAGAAAAGAGGTCAGAGAATTGCAGGGAAGATCTGAAAGAGCTACTGTAAAATGGCTGGTGTTCCAGAGGCAGAAAAGGGAAAAGTATTTAAGCTAATAATAGGTGAGAATTTCTGAGCTGAGGAGAGGCCCACATTTGTTGACTGAAATAGGTAACCAGTATATACACCTAGACATGTCTAAAATAAAGGAAAAAACTTGAATAAGTTTCTAGGCTCAAACATCCAGTTATTAACGAAACAGAGGCATCATGTTGCTATCAGTTTTCTCAAGTATAAATAGAGCAAGTAAAACACAGTGCAACTATGTACAACAGGATTATATACTGTAAATTACAGGTGGCTCAGGGAGAGGACTGCACACCAGGATTTCTATACCCAGCCAAGCTATCATTGATCTCACAAAGTGGAAGATATTTACAGATACAAACAAGTCAGAGAATACACAGAGTGGGGTCTATATGAGGAAAGTACTCGAGAGGATGCTGAATGGATACAAATGCATTTGGGTCAGATTTGGAGAGAGCAGAAACAGCCAGGACTGTTCCACGCTGAGCCCAAGTTGGCATCTCTCCCCCTCTTTCTCTCTGGATAAGTATATACTATTTGGGAATGTGTAATTGTATGCTAAGTTATGTTTCTTGCAACAGACAAGACATACTTCCAGGGAAATTCTTATAGCAATCTAAAATAAAATTTACTAAACTCTCGTAGCAAAATCGAGGAGTAATTATGTTCCAAAGAATACATCTTAGGGTCGATGGTGGACAGTCCTGAAGTAAAAATATTCTAAATGTGTCAAAACAATGTTTTATTTGAGCGGACATTGTGTGAGGGGGTATGGGGTGGAGGAGAATAGAATAACTTGATAAATCATTATCTCATTTTCATATTTAAAGGAAATAAATGTTTTATTGTGAGTGTGAGAAAAGAACAGGTAAGCCTGAGAGGAATAAAGAATAAGTAGAATTTCTAAATTTATGAAGGGAAAGGGGAATGCATTAAACCAACCAAAAAAAAAAAAAAAAGAAAGAAAGAAATACAGGGAGAGAGAAAAAGGGGGCCACCAAGTAAAATAAATAATAACAATAAAGTAAAATTGAAGGGACATATTCAAGTATATGGATCCTAACATTGCTTGTAAAGGAATCAGATTCTTTGGTTACAAAGCAGAGACTGTCTGGTAAGCTTAAAAATCAAACTCTCGCTTTGTGCTATTAATGAAACTGTTTATTTTCATGTCTCCAGTGCTTTATGAGAGTAACTCCCACATAGTGGACCCTCAGATCATCTTTTAATGAATAAGTGAATCCGTGGAAACATCTCAAACATTTCTATTGGATACTTTACTGATTAGTGTGGCAAGGAAATAGAACTAATATGTTTTGGAAAGTTTTCCCACAATTAGATTGATATAAAATAATCCTGTTTAATCCTCAGTTGATCGGTTAATCCATTAGTCAGAAGATCCAGCTCTTCTTAACACTTGTATTAATTGAAATTTTACCTCATGTAAAGCAGCAATTCTATAATTAACAGTGTCTCATGAGGTACTGTTGTTTTGTTGTTTCCTGGAAATAAGGGAGTTAGAAAAAAGACCAGAAAACTGTGATTCCATTCATACGTCTTAACATTCCTTATCTAGTCATTTTGCAGTTCCCGGCAAAATTGTGTATTTTTGTTGTGGTTCATTATGCCTGGTTTGTGGCTCCTTCTCACCGTCTTCGTTTGCCCTTGCCGGCTCGAGGCCCTCAGGAAGCTCTTCGACCTCTGGCTGAGTGATTCCACGGGGGGCTCTCATGCTGGACTCCGCTCTTTCCTACCGTCGGGCCCGGAACACGCTGGAGATCGCAGCCGCGCTGCTCCCGGGCCCAGTCTGGCCACTTGCACTACTAGCTGCAAACTCCTGCAATGCGCCCTGTGAGGCCTGATCTGCACGCACCGGGAAGCTCTCTGCCGTCTCAGAGATCCTGAAAGCAAAGGGATGAGAAAGGGAGGCTGTGGCATCATCTGTGGGCTTCCGCTCGTCCCTCCCGTGTCCGGGCACCAGCTCCTCTGCTTACCGTATATGGGAGGGAACTGGCTTTCCCGCCTGGAAGTCGCGTCAGCCCCTCACTTAGAGGCAGGCAGGCAGCCTCGGAAAGCAGGTCAGTGTGGTCTGCCCCAGCCGGCCTTCCCATCCCGGCCCACCAAGATGCTCGGAGAAAAACTCTCCCCCCGTTTCAAGGTGGCACATGGCGCTCCCTCTTGCCCACTGGCCAGGGGTGGCCCACGAGGTGTCCACGCCAGCCTCGCGCCCTGGAGACCGCAGCGCGGGTGGGGTTGGGGGAGGGGTTCAATCTTTGCTGTGCGTTCCAGAACTTTCTTTTAAATGGCAGCGATTTGTGATTGACATGGCTCTATGGCAGGAAAGAAACAAACAGGCTGCTTTCGCCTTTGAGCAATTGCATCCTGGAGAGGTTTCCCCAGTGCGCTGTTCTGGAAAACAGTTTCCACATAAACAAATTATTAGTTTCACCAGCCCTCCTCGTAAACGCTTTCCCAGTCTCCCCCCAAAGCCACATCTGTAGGAAGCAGGGATGCAGTACAGGATTTGAGAGGAAAGTAATGCTGCCAAATACATTATTTCATTCAAAATTTTAATGGTGCTTCCTTGGTTTTTACCATTTTTTCCCCCTGGCTGCCACCATGCTTTTGTCATCTGGTCAGGTATGGAGACCGTATGGAAATTTCCAAGCAAAGGTAGATAAAAATAATTTTAGATCATTCTCTAGAGGTCTTTTTTATTCTTGCGGGAGTAATGAAGCACTCCACAAGGCAACTGTCCAGAGTGGGGCTCTCCAGGGAGCTTCTTGCACCCATGGGGATGCACAAGATACTGATGGCTGGGCATGGGAGCATCCTTCCAGCAGGAGAGCGGGCCCTGGTGACCCTGCAGGGGGGGCAGCATCTTACTGCTAAGAACAGCCCATATCTGGTTAGCCTGATTCCATCCAATTGCATAAAATCAAGAAATGCTAATGAAGAAATTGAAAGTTATCCAAGCAGCATAATTTGTTAATTAAGCATTGCTTTTTCCATGAGAGAGAGAGAGAGGAGGTGGGGGAGAGTTCTGGATTTGGAGCTCTGGCGGGGAGGGGCAGAGGGTGGCACTGTGCGAACTCCTCAGTTCCTCACTCATGGCCTCTAGTTGCCTGGGGTAGACCCTCCCCATATGCTGATTGTGTTTCCCCTCTGTCTGCTTTCCCTACTTGCATCCCCTCACCCCGCACCTTTGCAGTGGGTGAGATGTGTACCTTGCTATTGCCCTGTGATCTTATAAAAATTAGTACTGCTGTCTCGTGTGCCAGTATTTTAAATTGATGCTAATGGCATCTCTGGTGGGAATGCCAGATGGTACAGCTCCTGGGGAAGACACTACAGAGGTTCCTCAACAATTGAACCTAGAATTACCAGGTGATTCAGCAATTCTGTTTCTGGGTAGGTACACAAAAGGATTGAAAGAAGCACTCTAACAGATATTTGTAAACCCATGTTCACAGCAGCATTATTCACCATAGCCAAAAGGTGGAAACAACCCGAATGTCTGTCAGCAGATGATGGATAAACACAGTGTGCTCTATCCATACAGTGGAATATTATTCAGGCACAGGCTACAACATGGATGAGCCTTGAAGACACTGTGTGCAGTGAAATAGGCCAGTCACAAAAGAATAAACACTGCATGATTCCACCTAATGTGGTTCTTAGAACAGTCAAGTTCGTAGAGACAGAAAGTAGAAGGGTGGTTGCCAGGGGATGGGGGGAGAGTGGAATGTGGAGTTAGTGTTTCATGGATACAGAGATCCAGTTTGGGGTGATGAAAATGCTCTGGAGATGGATGGTGGTGACGGTGGCACAAATTTGTGAAGGCGCTTAATGTCACAGAACCATACATGATTAAATTGACTAAAATGGTATAAATTGTATTTTATATATTTTACTACCTTTTTGAAAAACAAGATATTTAATGGTAAAGTGCTATAGATGATCTCATTCTACTTTAAAGATCTCTCCCTATTACAGAATGTTCATGTAGTGCGTGACCTCTGACTGCTGCTTGCTCACCATTTCATGGTGTGCAATGATATTTTACTTACCTTTTCCCAAAGCGTCAATGTTTAGACTCCCTCCAGCTCTGTCACCACACGGGGCGCTGTGGGAGGACACACTGTGTATGTCCCTTACGTTCTCTGCTCTCTGTCCCCGGGAGCGGAATTGCTGAGTTAGATGACACGCATGCACTAAATTTAACTCAACAGAGCCAGTTTCCTCTCCAAAGGGCTGTGAGCATCCCGGGACCCTCCAGGACAAGCCGTTTTCCTTTTCCTACTTATCTGTCAGTGCTTGTGCATCCAGCTTTCAAATACTTGCCAGTTTGCTGGATGCAAAGTGAGATCTTGTTCTTTTAACTTTCAATTCTCTAATTATTAATGAACGTGAGCATTTTTTTTTCACATCTTGTTAGCGTTTTGGGTTTCCCCTTCCTGTGAATGGTCTCTTCATGTTCTTTGCCTCCCTGCCTATTGTGTGTTTTCTTTCTGATTTATAGGCATTTCTTGCATATTCTAGATAATAGGGTCCCTTGTTGGTTTTAGATATTGCAAATATATTCTCTCAATCTGTTATCTGTTGCTAACTTTGCCCATGTGTTTTTCATTAAAATCAATCCCTATTTAAGGTAATAAATTCAACATACTTTTCCTTTGATTAGATCATTTGTTTTCAATCTTTCTTGCCTCATGAAAATGGATTTTAACAGATAAATTTTACTTTATGTACTATTCTCGATGTGTCTGCACATTTTAAAATATTTTTATGTTGCTCAGATATAAGTATTTCACAATTTCCTCCATTGCTTCCTTTTTTTAGCAAAATACATATTGTTGAGATTTTAGAAACGGGGGAGATTTTGAGTTATACAGGCAGACCTTGGAGATACTGTGGGTTTGTTTCCAAATCACTGCTGCAATAAAATGATTATCGAAATAAACTGAGTCACAGAAATTTTTGGTTTTCCAGCACATATAAAAGTTATGTTTACACAATACTGTAGTCTATTAAGTGTGCCATAGCATTATGTCTAAAACATGTACATACCTTAATTAAAAAAATACTTTACTGCTAAAAAATGCTAACCATCTTCGAGGCTTTCAGCGAGTCAATCTTTTTGCAATAGTAACATCAAAGATCACTGATCACAGATCACCCTGACAGATGTAATAATAATGAAAAAGTTTGAAATACTGCAAGAATTTTAAACACAAGACACAGAAACATGAAGTGAACAAATGTTGGAAAAATGGCACCGATAGACTTGCTCAGTGCAGAGTTGCCTCAACCTTTCAATTGTAAAAAGCACAAAATCTGCAAAATGTGATAAAATGAAGCACAATAAATGAGTGTGCTTGTATTTAAAGAAAATGATGTATCATTTTATTCACTGTAGTAAGAGAACATTGTTTTTTGAGACTGGTTCTTCAAAATTTATTGAGCATTCATCTGTGGTCTAATATACGGTCAATGTCTGTAACTGTTCCTTGTACATTCAGAAAAAGTACATCTCAAACGTTCTGTGGTGAAGGACGAGGGTTTCTTTTTTGTTTGTTTTTGTTTTTGTTAATTTCCAATCTGTCACAAGCCATTATTTTGCAAAGTTAAATATAATAAAATACTAGAAAATTATCATGCAATTGGATGTCTCAGCAGTAACAGATTGGTATAAGTTTGTAAACACGCTCAGTTTTCATATTTATCTAATTGCAGACAGGGAAGAACAGTGGTGGGAAGGCACTAAGGAACCAGAAAGACTGTGTGTCCTCTGTTTGTTAGGCTCAGAGTTTCAAATAAACTCACTTGAGTTTATTAATTGCATTATTCATATAGCCTCTATCTCTGTCAATATTTGTATCTTTCAGGTGAAGGAGGTGTTTAAAATCTCCAATTAGTATTGTTTATATATCTATCTTCTCAGTTTGCCAGTTGTTCTGCATATTTTGAGGAGCTATTATTAAGTGTATATAGGTTCATGGTGGTCATAAGGTGCTTTTATTATTATAACTTCCCTCTTTTCTCTTAACATAATTTTGTCTTGATATTTATTTAGTCAAATGTTAAAATTGTCATTACATCATTTCATGGGTAATATTCCCCTGGTAGTATTTTTCCATCCTTCTGTTTAACCTTTCTTGATTCTTTTGGAATGATGGATTATTTTTTAAAAATCCAATCTGGAATTCTTGATCTTTCTGTTGCTGAGTTCCACACATTTTCATTGATTGTCATTACCCTTATATTAGGATTTATTTCTACTGTCAACTCATGTTTCCGATTTACTATTCATGTTTATTTTTTTATTCTTCTTTCATGTTCTTTATTGGACAGATGAGATTTAAATTATGTTAGAATTATGAATTTTATTTTTATTCTCATAGTGGTTTCCTAAAATTAGAATCCCATAATTATGTTTATTACCTTTTTTTAACCTCATTTTTTCTGAATTGAGGCAAATTTTACTTACAATAAAATGCATGTCTTAAGTCTTTAGTTTGATGAGTTTTGGCAATTGTATACACCTTGGTAACCATCACCTCAAATAAGATGCTAAACATTTGCATTTCCCCAGAAACCTTCGAGGTCCTTTCAAGTTAGCATCTCCTATCCCCCAGAGATGACAATATTCTGACTTCTATAGATGTCTTTGCTTTGTCTTCTCCTTTAACTCCTGATAAAAAGAATTACACAGGTCTTTAGTGTCTGGCTTGTATTGTTTAACAATTGTTTAGAGATCATTTGTATTTGCAATTATCTGTATTGTATTCCTTTTTATTGCTAAAAAACATTCCGTCCTATGAATATATGAATATACCATGATTTTTAAAAGTCCATTCTTTTTTGATGGACATTTGGGTTATTTTCAGTTTGAGCTATCATGAATAAAGCTGCAATAAACATTCCTGTATGGTCTGTTTTGTGGTCCTATGTTTTCATTTCTCTTGAGTAAATACCCACCAGTGGGATTGTAGGTCATAGGGTATACACATAGTTAACTTCTTAGGAAATTGACTAACAGTCCTCTGTAGTGTTGTATCATTTTACACTTTTTCTGGCAAAGCACAAGATTTCCAGTTGATCCACTTCTGTGCCAATACCTGTTATCAGTCCTTTAAATCAGTTCAGTACCTGTGAGATGATATCTCACTGCAATTTTAATTTTCATTTCCTTGATGACTAATGATACTGAGCATTTTTTCATGGGCTGATTCATATACCTTCAAAGGTTACTTGCCTATGTAAATCTTTTGCTCAGTTAAAAAATTTGGTTGACTCTTTGTTGCTGAACTTTCAAAAATTTTATATAAACATATCAGATGTATGTGCTACCAATAATTTTTCAAGTCTGTGATTTTTGATTTACTGTCTCAGGATCTTTTGATTAGCAGAAATCTTTAATTTTGATGAAGTGGAAGTTATTAGTTTTATTTTGGTAGGTTCTACTTTTCATGTCCTGTCCTAGAAATCTATGTCTACCTCAAAACTGTGAAAATATTCCGTTATATTTTTTCCTAGAAACATGGGATTTGATTTTACATTTAGCTCTATGATCGACTTTGGATTAATTTTTGTGTATGGAATGAGATGAGATCCAGATTCTTTTTTTTTCCTATATGCCTATCTATTGTTCCAACAATATTTATTAAAAATACTTTCTTCTCTCCATTGGATAGATGTGGTACAAAAATCTATTAACAGTATATGTGACAGTCTGCTTCCATCCTCCCTATTCTGTTACATTGATCAATTTATCTATCTTGATGCCAATATCGAGTTGTCTTGTAGCTTTTTAGCAGGTCTTAAAATCAGATAGTGTTAGACCTCCAAATTGCTATTCTTTTTTAAGATCATTCCACATTCTTTACATTTCCATATAGATTTTAGAATCAGCTTATCTATTTTTTTAAAGTCTTCTAGGGTTTGGAGAGTGTTTGCCTGAATCTATAGATCAGTTTGAAGAACACTGACATCTTGACAAATTTGAAATGTCTACGTCTCTGTCAAACATACAAAGGCTTTTAGTCTATTCTTACATCTTTCTGATGGCTTTTCTTTTTGCCTATTCCATGTTCACTTTAAGAAGAATTTTGTAACTCTAGTTCTGGGTGAATATGGATTTATTCCTCCCTTTTCTTTTGTTCTTAACTTTTTATATAAAAACTTTTACTAAATTATTTGATCGCTCTTACTTTCCATCTCTTGCAGAATTCTGGACTTACTTTTTTTACTTTTTTTTTTTTTTTTAAATCTGGTCTTTATCCAAGAATGTTTTCAAGGTGGATCTTTCTGTATCTAATCTTCTAAGGTTTTGTATGCCTGAGGATATTTTAAATTGGCTTTCACATTTAAATAAGAATTTGATTGAATGCATAATAATAGGTCCAAGGGTTTCCCCCCTGTTCATTAGTTTGAAAATATTAATTCATATTTTCTTGCATCTGTGTTGCTATTGAGAAATCTGATTGACAGTGTTCTTCTTGGTCCTTTGTAGGTAATCTGCCATTTTTCTCTTGAAGCTAGTAGAGTTTTTCCTCTGTTTTGATATTCTCAAATTTTCCTACAATGTATCTAGGTGTGGGTTTTGTCTTACCTAACCTCTTTGGTCCCCTCTATTTGCAACATAAGATCTTTCAGCTCCATTTTGAACAATTTTTTTAATGATCTTCCCCTCTGTTTTGGACATCCATTATGGTGATGCAAACGTGTTTAATTCTATCCTACTTACCTCATATTTTTTTCCATAATGTGTCCACTTATTTTTCCTCTTCTGACGCCTCCTGAAGCTCAAGTAGAGTTTCTCAAGCTGATTGTCTGCTTTACTTGTATGTATTCTGCACACTCTCAACTATTGTGTTCTTTCTTTCAACCATTACCATTTTCATCATATTAATATTTTGATATTTTCTAGTCTGGAGGCGAATGCTTTAGTTTAAATCTAGCTTTATCACTCTTTTCCTTCTTTCTTTCTTATATTTTGCTTTCTGTTTTCTTCCTTTCCCCTGGTCTTCTGTTTGTAATTTCATGTCTCTAGTATTAGAGAATAACTCACTCATTTTCTCATTCTCTTCAGGAGCAGGTTTTAATCGTGTGTATGTTCTTTAGTGAATCCATTGTGATTTAGGATAAGAGTCCACCCTGACCTCACAAAACGTGCAGGCTTGTTGCACTATTTTCATTATCATATATTTACATTTGACTTTCTTCCTCTTTAAAATTTTGCAAAATAAATGGAAAGTTTAAAAAGTGAAGGAAATCAACAAACACGGTGATGCTAGTAAATGCAGAGAGCCCAACTCCATTGAGGTGCGATAAGAAATGGAATCAGAATCTACCCACATTTAGGTAAACGGTGCGTCTATCCCAGCCTTCCGCCTGGGTGATGACACAGATAAAATCCCGAGAACAGAGTAATGCCTCTTGAATTCATTATTTACTGTAAATCTAATCTCTCTCTTGTGACAGGAAAACATTTGATTGAAGTTGTGTTTATAAACATTTTTCAAATTATGATTGTTTCTGGTCTCTCCATTGATTGAATACTCACAATATATTGTTTTGTCCATCTTCAGAAGGCTACAATTGGAATAGAACTACGTCTGTCCCAGACACTCTCACACCCATTGGTGGAGGCTTGGCAATTTTCATGATATGTTTAGAAGTATCTCTAAAGAGCTCAAGAGGGAAAAAAAATCAATTTTGGAAAATTAAGGGTGAAACTTGTGTCACTAAATTAAGATGTGTTAAAGTCTCCATCCTAATGGTGGGGAGAGGTCTCGTTGCCAGGTGATGGTGAGACCTCAGAGAGCCTTTCAGACCAATCAGGCTTTGAGTTTGTTTGATTGGGTCCTTGTAATTTAAAAATTTGGAACGTGAATAAGTACCCTTCATTGAAAACTGTTATAGCACATTTGAAAACCTGTCAGTAATGATGAGCTGAACCCCGTTTTTCTCACAGAGACATAAAACAGGGAGAGCCCCTAAAGTGAGCAGGTGCTTTGAACCTCCCCCCCGACCAGGGCTCCCCTCCACACACAGGTCAGTGCCCTGTCCTCACGGTGCACTGGCCTGGAAAGGATTGCAACCTCCATCCTGCTTTCTGCTTTCATCTTGAATTTCCAACCCCTTCAGAAACTAGTTCAGACTCAAACTCACCTTACAAATCAATTTTGCATGTTAGAGATAAACAGAACTGATGCAAGGTAAGAATCTATAGTGTTAGGTAGATGAGTGCTTTTTTTTTTTTTTTACTGCCTGCTACCCAATTTGGGGAGCTGTGGGGATGAGATCTCAGAAATGAAACTACGATTAACTTTGAAGAAAAGGAATCTAGAATCAGTTACATTCTTGAGAAGTTAAAACTGAGCTCTGATGAATACATTTAAAATATAAAATACAGAAGGTATTTCTTCTTTTTTTTTTAGTAGTACCGCTGAGCAAGCAAATACATTAAATTATATTAACCTGGCAACATGTGTGATGAAGAAAGTGGTATTTACGAATCAGAGGGTAACCATACTTCTATATATTAAATAATGAATCACAAATACAATGGGGACAGATGCAATAGTGCTCATAAACATAATTTCATAAAACATTTTCGTACACAGTGGAATTTTATAGGCAAAAAAGCCGTCTTCCTCTGTGCTAACAGAGCCTCCTTAGCCAAGGCAACAGTAATCAGTCCATCACAGTGGTCAGGTCTGCAGTTCAGTTTAAAACTCCTCTGCAGGCAGGCAGCGTACACAAACTCTTCCATTCGGCTCTATTCCTCAAGCCGTGTTTTGCACCCCTTTTTTTCATGGCACTGTGTTTAACTCAGCACACTTTTTTGTCTTGTGCCTGACTTGGAAAAGTAGGACAAGTTTAGTTTTTGATGAGGTCTTTTTGCCCTTTGAGTGGGTGGATTGTCTGCAAGAGTCTTTTCAGTCGGTCTCTGCATGCGTTTGGCTTTTTTCCTTTGTGATTCCAAAACAGGGTTTGTGAGGAACACTTACTTGGAGATTTCAGGCTTGGGTTAGGCTTGGACACATGCAAATAGCTTAAAATGCTGAAATATTCAAATAAATTCTGCAGAAGCAGGACTGTGGAGGCACCTGTGATATCTCGGATCTGCAAGGCTCATGTCTTGAGAACTGTCATTAAGCCTGGAATATTCTCAGCCAGCCAGCATGGCTTTCATAATTCCATATTTATGGCATGCAGTAAACCTCTGCTTTGCTTTCAGAGTTGGTGGGAGGATGTAAAATACACAGAAACGGGGAGAATCAGTGCCAAAGCGGTGGGTCAGGCGCAACTAACCTCACATAATCAGAAAAAGGTGGGACGCCCTGGATTCTTTCCTTGCAGTACCCTCCTGCCCTTTCTCATCACTTTAAAGAGATTTCTAAAATCAAGCGGCCAATACTGAGGGAACTTTATTGCTGATACAACTGTGACCTTGCAAGGTAATTAGCAAGCTTCATGCATGTCCAAAGGGGGCAGAGAGGTGGTCTGTAATCTTTCAAGCATTGAAATATCTCTTTTGCCTTAAAGAAAATTTTAATGAAAGGTGCCATTAAAATGGAAGGCCTTTGTCCATCGTCAGAATGTCTCAGTGTGGGGCGTCTCCTGACACATTTAAATGCTGTCCCGCAGAGAGCATGGCCCTGGAGGTTCTGTAGCCAAAAGCCTGTGTCCATTTATCCCTTCCCTTCTCCGCAGGAAGCAAGGACAAGAGCCCCAGGAAGCGCTTTGGGGTGGAAACCCTGCCTCCTAGGAGTGGGGCCCAGATCACAAAATCATCTCCTGGGGGCGGTCAGGTAGGTGGAGGTGTGACCACAGGTCAGCAACAGTGCCCTGCCCTGACTTGGCCGATGTTCCCTGGTGACACTGTGACAACTTTCTCCCTTTCACTGTTTCATTCAGCACTTTCCATAGAATCAGAAATGCTGTCCACTAGATTCATTGATCAGAAAGTCTGTTTCGGGAAGATAAATGGACAACATGCGTCACTAGAGAGAATCATAATCTGATGATTCAAACGTTGGAGGGAGACACGCCTTCGTTTGTAAAAGGATGTCCATATCGTGAGCGTTAGCTGTGGGTTTTATGTTTTAAGAACTGAAAATTACTATGTTCCTTATTCAGTAAATTAGGTATTTGATGATTTACAAATACATTTCTAAGTCACTTGACTCTACATTTAAAAATTTATTTTAAGTTACTTGTGCCATGAATTATGGTTATTTTGCCTGTTCATCAAACTATCCTTTAGGGTGAATCTATTGGTATCACCTAATAAAAGTATTATTTGAATACACTCTAGACCATAAGTGGTGAGAAAATGAAATAGCCTTCCAAACCTAAAACTATAAATCTCACACTCAAATTTATGTTTCTGTTCATTTTTAAAAATACTAAAGACGAGACTCCATGCCCAGCAGGAGGACCAAACTCAAGGGCCACATGCTGTGATCACACCAGTGAGCAGGGATGAGCTTCTGATGGCAACCCGTCCACTCTCCCCTCAAAGTGCATTCCTGGCCTCCTGGGCCTTTGTTCAAGGGCTCCAGGGGGTCTGTGCTAAGAGCAGAGGTGCTGAGACAGACTAGGTTGGATTTCCTGCTCCTTCACTCACTAGCTCTGTGAGCTCCCGGGGACTCAGTTTCCTCGTCTGTAAAATGGACACGTCTTGCTCACAAGCTTTCTGTGAGGACCCAGGGTCTCAATATTGGGGAAGCTCTTTGAGGAAAACCTGGGATATAGAGGCTGTTATGAAAGCATTTGATAGAAGAAGCAGAACATAATCAGGAGGAGGGCTTTCATCCTCGGAGATCTGTTTCCGCTCCCTTCAGAGCCACGGTCAACAGACACAGCACTCCACCATCCAGGTTTGGAGTGACTCTAGGATCTCCAGAGAGTGATGGTGAGATACGAATTCCCACCCAGGGCAGACACTCCTTTCCAGCCAAGCTGCCACAGGAGGGAGACTTCTCTCCCCAGACACACACCTACCGAGCTGAGGGGTGAGGGAAGCCTGCTTCTTCCTTCCTTGTTCCTTGTGTTTTCTCCTCCTCCTCACACACGTGCAGGCACCATGTTTTTAAATCAACTGTGAGTCCCTAAGATTGTTTCTCACGGAATAGCAGGCCTGCAAGGGAGGCGTGTGTGATGTGCGGATGCCCCATGTGGGTCACGGAGGTCCATCTTGGCCTCTGTCACCTGCTGAGAACAGGTAGTAGAATCCAGGGGCTCGAGGACAGGGTGGGCTTTGGAGTTACCAAGCCAAGCGATTTTGATGGTCCGGGATGAACTCGGATTCCTTCTGAACTCCCTGGAGTATTGCTTGTGGTGTGGGCCAGGGGCAGAGGGCCTGAACCGTCAGGGCTCCCCTGAGCCCAGCGTGTTGAAGGTGGACACAGGCTTGTCAGGCTGGACTTGGTTCTTATCCAAAGAGTGGAGGGAATCTAGAACATTGGTGAGGCTGTCCAATTTGTTGTGGAAAACAACACAACACAAAACAAAAGAACCAAGCCTGGTTAAGAGATTGGTCCCCTGCGTTTGTGCCTGACGGAGTTTCCTTAGGGACTCAGTCTGCTCTGTCTGGTCTGTGAGCGATGCAGTGGCGGGTGGGCTGCCCCTTTGTGGTGTCTTGACAGTGATGCTGAGCTGGCTGGTGATGACTCCCCCTCCCCCGCCACATTCTCGACACGAGGGCACTAGACCCTCTTGGGGCTTGCGATTTGAGTGTTTCCTCTTAAACGTTCCACGGGCTGTTGAGACCCTCACGCGCTGGCTGTGTGTTTATGGTTGAGAAAGGCTGAGGGGAAACCTTCCCGCTTCAGAGGCCCTCCTTTCTCATCCAGAGTGTTTGGCGGGTTTGGGATTAAGTGGAGATACTGTCTTCACATGGAGACTGTGTTTGTAACCACTGTGAAGTAGAAAGTTTCGGTCGGAACCTTAGAATATTCCAGAGAAGAAGTTCACCTCTAAGCCCTCCCACCTCAGAAGAGATGTGGGCAGTAAGAGTGGGGCTGAGGCAGAATTATGCGTCATCTTTTTTGTCTTGGGGAACTAATTGAAAGCATCTTTCCAGAAAAGGGATTCAGGGTAGAAAAGATCGGAAAGAGCCTCTCACAAGAAGCTGGGGGAGGGAGGATTTCCCCCCAAAACCTGGGATGGGAGGCAGAGGTCCAAAGGGGCTGACTCAACACCAGACCAACTCATTCCAATGTTGGGCCGCTTCCGCCAGAATCGGCTCCTCTGATGAGCTTGAGAAGATGCTTGGACCACGTTTTGTACCAGTGGCTCAGACGGCGTCCTGTGACCCAGGGTCCTGACCTCCCAGCAGAGGCTGGAAGGGGAGAGCACTGTCCTCAGGGAAACAGAAATAGGAGAGGGAAACACAATTCCAAAGACATCTCTGAAGCACCCTTCTCTTCTTAGCTCCAAATGAGTTGTCTGTTCACCACTTCTCTCGTAAGAACCTTAATTTGAACTTTAGAATTTCAAATTCAGCACAATATAATGTGTTTAGGTGATACGTAGTGTTCATACATATTTTTGAGTCATTTTTTAAACCATCAGAACCAGCACATTGCACGGGGTACTGTCTTTCAGTGTAACACTTTGGGGAACAGTTGGTATGGGTTTCAAGGGCCTCGTTAAAGCTGGGGGAAAATGAAGGTAGTTACTTACAAAAAACTTAAACACATAGAGGCAAAAGAGGAGAAACCGCAATCACGTCCAAGGACAGAGATGGTGATAGACCTGGGCTTGGGTGAGGAGACGAACAGGAACCCGCCCTGTGTGCTGCCTGAACCCCGTGTGTCCCGGGCTTCGTGAGAGGTGCCTTGAGCTGCTAAAAGGCACAAAGCAAGGCATATCCCCACAGGGGCGCCATCTCCAATGTGGGGAGCTGCCTCTGGAACAGGCATCAAAACTGCCTTGTGAACAGGCAGCATCGTATTTAAGAACAACTTAAAAAAAAATCGAGTTTACTGAATCCCCCAGTTTGGTTACCACGTCAGTTAACAGGCTTAGCTCTGAGTGGCTCCTCAAAGCAAAACGCTTCTTCCTGTAATGGGCTCTGCAAACCCCTGAGGTTACTTATATCACTTAATCTCATCAAATCCTAGCCTTTTCATGTGTAAAAATATAACAACAACAAGAACTTAACCACCAAACGGAAACAAACAAAAAAGCAGGAAACAAATGACAATTCTCTAGTATTGGATAAATAAATTGAGATTCCATTGTGCTTTTTACACTGGCATGGGGCAGGCACTCCGTAAATGTTTACTTTCTTTGAATATGCTGCAGACTCTAGGGACGATTCTAAATTACAAATTCTAAAAAGGTTTTGGACAACACCAATGTTAATGGAAAGAGGAGGCTCCGTGTGATCTCAGGGTAAATAATTACTCCAGACCCTCCCCACTTGCCCACAGACATTCTGATCCACAGCTGTATTTTTCATCTGTTACACACGTGTATGTACCAAAGTGCAGTTTCTGAAAGGGCCACATTAGCCACATTAAATTAGTTAAATGAATTAAAAATGAACCCCATTAAAAAAAAAATAAAAGATGCAACGATGAAACTAAATAGTTGATGCGAGCTACTCAAAATTCAAAAGATGGAAAGAATGATACCAGCTTTTGCTTTAACTTACATTAACATTATTCCTTTTTGTACCATAAAAGTGAATATTAGCCAATTTTTTGATTGTGAGGTTATGTAGAGATAGGAGAACACTTACCTATTTACTCACGCAATTATAATGAGTATAAAAATTAAATATACTAAATGTTTAAGATTGAGTGGAGACATACTTTGTAGAAAGCTAAGATTTCTTTTAGAAAAAGACAAGTGTTTCTCTGGAATGCCTTTTGAGATGAAAAAGTGCAAGGCACAGTATTATGCAATTCCAATAAATGCAAAACATACATAACTTATTTTTCAAATGTAAAAAAGCAATGTGGGGATTGTTTTTATAACTGCTTACACCTCCCTCCGCTCACCCCTGGGTAAGCTTTATTGATCACACATCCCCATAAGGTTCCGATGTGAGGAGCTTAACTTGACACAAAGGCCTTCCGTCCCCATTGTGTAATTTACTGTTGTCAAAGGGCAGGTCGCCCCCTGAAGCCGCGCTGGGTCTTTCTAACCACCCCCGTAGCAGTCCTGCTCCTTGGAGCAATGTTCTCCTGACGGTTCTTCTTTTCTTAGAGATTTTCCAGGTTATAGTCTGTTAAGATTTTACTCTTACAATATTTTTAACTTTTTCCATAAAGATAGGCAATAAACACAAGAAGTAATGGGACCAAAAGCTGTCAGGGAGCCAATAGTTCAACATAATTTCTGAAAATATGAACTCTCTGGATGGGGATGAATGGTCTTATTTCCATGGGCTTTATCATTTGCCTTTCACCTCCAGTGTAATAATAACTATTAAGATTTTAATATATGGATTGAAAGGCTATCTGCTTCAGATGTGATGAAATATTAGCATTGCTTCTGAAATATGTTTTAAACGTTGCGCTAACACGTCACCATGAATCGCGCTGAGGAGAGTTGAGACATACAAGTTCTAGTCTCACTTCTCAGAGTTATTACTGCATGTCATGGAAACACTTGAAATTTATGTTTTAAAACCTGTAAAGTCTTCTACTTAATATGTTATTATTTTTTAAAGTTCTGTTTCAGAATAATCATATATTTGTAATCAGAATTACTGTAAAAGAAATAAATTTGTATTTGAATTAGAGTTGTTTCTCAAGGAAGCAGTGAACGGTTCCTTGGAGGAAAGACTTGTTTTTGTTTTTCTGAGTAGATCTTTGTTTGCAGCTCTGTTGAAGGTGGCCACAGGAGGGATTTTGATGCTCCCTTCCCCAGCCTTCTATTTGGGAATAATTTATGGCTAATGGAAATTGCTGAGCGCCCAGAAACCAGAATACAGTCTTATGGGCTGAATGTGTTCCCCACCCCAAATCCATATGTTGAAGTTCTCATCCCCACCACCTCGGAATATGACAGTACTTGGAAATAGGATCTTTAAAGAGGTAATTAAGGTAAAAGTGAGGTCATAAGGGTGGGCCCTAATTCAATCTGACAGGTGTCCTTATAAGAAGAGATTATGACACACTGACGGGGGACGGCCGTGTGAGGACACAGGGAGAGGACGGCCATCTACACGCCAAGGAGAGGGGCCTCAGAGGGAACCACCCTGCTGACACCTTGCTCTTGAACTCCTAGCCTCTAGAAGGGTGGGAAAATAAACTTCTGTAGTTTAAGCCATCCTAGGAAACCAATGCAGAGGGCCACTTGTGGGAGTTGCATTCTCCCTGGAGAAAGATATTAATTTCCAAAACCATGTGGATGTGCTGTTTATATGAGCATGACATCTTATAATATTTAAATCAAGATGCCGGTGAAAACGTTGAAAGTCATTCATCCAGCCATCCACTTCCTTGCTGGTGCTAGTGGGGGACAGTGCGGGGTCACACTGTCCCTTCTGTCTGTGCCCTGCTGTCCAGTGGGGTGGGCGGACATCCGGGCATCTCTGTCCAGAGCGACCGGGGCTGTGATCGGAAGAGAATAGCACATGCTACATCGTTCTTTGGAAGATACTTGATAGTGATGCTGATCACCGTACACCACCCTGGTGTACGGTGATCAGCACACACCTGAGCTGGTCTTCTGTGTTCCAGGCACAATCCCCTTCCATCCTCGCCCTTGTGCTGAGTCGGGCTGCTTTCTTGCCAAAGGTGCTTGTGTCAGTTCCTGCAAATTCACCTCTCAGGAGGAACACTCTCACCCTTTGCATTTCTGCCCCACATAAATGCTTTCCCCACAAGGAGAATTTCTTTAAGAACATCGAGACCTCATGTTTCTTTCCTGCCATCATTTTGGATCAGCAGGACCCAGTAAAAAAAGACCCAAGGTTTATACACTTGCTACTGGGAAATAGAACAGTGTAAAAACAAAGCGAAGCAAATCCTTTTATCTCACAGTTTAGTGTGGATTTCTGAAGCCACATAAGCCTCAGAGGGCATCCTTGTTATGGTCATCCTTGGGTCTCTTGTGTTAGGTTGTGTGAAGCGAGTCACTTTCCAAACAGCTAACGCTCTTGTACACTGGAAATGTGAGGGAATCCTACATTTTTGATTTGTTAACCTTCTTTTGAGAGCATATGGGCTGTTTACTGTGACCCTATTGGAGGTTACATCAGGTGTATCACAAGTTGCTTCTAAGGAGGAACATGAAGATGTTCTAGAAATTATCTGACAAAGCATCTTGTTATCAGAAACATCACTGCTGAAAGAAAGCATCAAGAATTTCTGCATCCTGGAGAAGGAGGGACCACAGGATGAGGGGGGCCAGACTCACCCCCACAGAGGTAACCAAAGTCCTTGGTCCAGGAAACAGTGCCTTTGCACACTCTCCCTGCTCCCTTCCCACTCCCCAGCTGGTATTTGGTTCTAGAAATGGGTACTAATTTTCTTGCTGAATATTAAAAATAATGATACATTTTAATCTGATAGAACTATAAACAATGGAGCATTTATCTCTATCAGAGAGAGGAAGAAAGGGTGGGTATTACCCGCATGGTATAAGTCACACAGGTAGCAAAAACTCAGTGAATAAGATGATGTGAAACGATCTTACTTTTCTCAAGAAGTTGTTACCCAGGGTAATTTCTTACAGAGTTGTTGTGCTTCCTGTCTCCATCCTTCCCACGCTCATTGTTCTGGCAAAAATTGTCTCTTTAGAATATTCAGATACTACGCACTTAAGATCAAAGCATGATGTCAAATAAAAGCTTGGCTATGCCTCTCTTGTGGTCAGCCCAACATTTTGATTTTCAGTTCAGACCTTCTTGCCCTCTCCTTATTTGCTTTCTTGGATTTGTCACACGCTTCCATCCAATAGTCACTGGTTCATTAAGTAGTTCAAGGGGCAAAGTGAAGGATGTCACTTTAATTTGCTAATTTCACGCAATAGACTGGCCACGTTGGCCAACAGCTGTAGGACTGGAGGATGTCGCTGTGAATGTGTGGACGAGGCGATTATTACCTTTGGGCTTGACTTGTGCCTCATAATTTTGGTTGTGCCTGGTGTCATTTTCTCACAACCATCACTTTACAAACATGGGGACTGGGACAGAGAGCCATGAGCTCTGAACGTGAATTATTATCTCTGTTGGTTGTTACGGCTCCCACATCAATCTGGCTTTTTACTCTTTGTGAGTTATCCTGGATTAGAAAAATATTTCCGTGGATGGAAGTTATTAACCTCAATTGTGGCTGTTTCTCCACCATGATTTTCCGTGATTTGATTTTATTTTTCTAAATGGCTGTTTGTATTATGCATGAAATCATTTTGTTCGCCTCCGGGGTTTGTGTGATACGAGGGCAGCTAACCGCTTTTGTTAGGGTCATCAGTAAAGTGATATATTGTCATGAAAGAATTAGGGATCATTGGGAAAATTGATCTCGAATGCTACTTGTGTGCGCTGCAGATTTGGAACAGTGTTGCCCAGCATTTATTATACCATAAAGTTAGGCATCTGTCCCTACTTAAATGTCACATTTTTGGTTGTTTAACACAAAGATTGCCCTGCTGCCAGGCTCTTGAAGATATAACCTGAGAGGCGTCAGCTTTGATGCTCTGAATCTTGAAGGGTTTTTCTTTCCTTTTTTGACTGTCACAACTACTTATGAGGGAGTTGAGTTTGACAGTTATAATAGAATGAGGAAAAATGAGCAGAACACAGAGTGCTTAGGGAGTTCCAGAAGAGAGCCCAAAGTGATACAAGATTTGAACATAAATCCCCTTGAGAGAAGCTTAAATGTATTTGCTTTGAAAAAATATATATATCTGAGGATGGACTTAATAATTGTGGCTGGGTCTGCATAACAGACTTCAGATGGTTGAGGTTTGGGGGAAACAAAAATGAAATTGCCTCTTTAGTGATGTTTTCAACCACTAAATGTTTGGTAGAAGCTTAAAACCAACCACAGTCTCCACCAATCCTGAGTCTGGTACCTTCCCTGCCACTCTTCCAACTCCTACTCCTCGCCAGGGAGAGAGTTTGTACAGCTGAAGCTACTCAAACTTGCTTTGCTTTAATTTTTCCTCTTTCAGCTAAAAACACCCAGGGTCACTTTTACTTAAATTCTTGGCTGTAGCTTATTGACATCTGTGATTGGCAAATATTCTGCAGTCCACTTTATCATGGCATGCCTTTATAAATGTCAACAATATCACCCCAAATATGACGATGGATATAGTATGCTGGTCCTAGTGCCTGTGTGTCTGTGTCCCTGAGTAGCCAGCTCACCGCCCAGAAACCCTCAACAGCCTTCTCAAAATCCTGTGAAGGACCCCCGAAACATACAATTTTCACGTTAGCTAGAACATCTTTTTTTTTTTTTTTTGTACTTAACAGTAAGTGGCAGACAAAAGTTAACAGTATGTTTGCAACTGGTGACTATGAGGCAGTCTATGAATGCATGAAAAAATTCTTCGTAAGAGGGAGCTGATTGTCCCAAGTCTATACTGTAATTATGACCCACTGTCATCTCGGCCTCCAAGTCGTGGAGACCCACGTTCAAAGAGCAGATTGATCCTTAAAATTCATCAAGCCTGTAATATAAGCAACATACTATCCTGGGAACTGGAGGATCCAGGACAAAGAAGAATCAGCTCCTATTCTTATCCAACTGGAGTTTCACGGTGGGAAGAAAGAACATAGCAATCAGCACAGTTCAGGGAGGCTCAGGCACACTGCGGACACAGAGGAACTTATGGACGCTTGTAATTTCATGCAGAAGGAGCTGGGGTAGGAAGGATGGCGTTAGCAAGACCAAGCGCCAGCATCGCTGGATGCCAAAATTGTCCGTCTGCAGCCAGTGGGAGCTTCCCCAACTTGGCTCTTGCCGTCCTCTGGACCTGATCGCAGTATGGAATCCTCTTCTCCCCACGAAAGACTTCTCAGGCTCATCTTGTCCATGTCTTACCCCAGACCTGGATGCAGCCACTCCTCCAAGGAGCTCTGGTTCCTCTGAGTAGCACAATCAGGATGCCAGATAGACTGATTTTTGTTTCGTCATAGAAATGTTTCAGAATTTGGAGGCATAAAAGTTGTACCTTGTATCACTTCAAATGTAAGCATACATGTTCCCATAGCCTTGGCATCATTTAAAAGTTCATGGCTCAAAAAACACGAGTTTAGTAAAGCTGTTTAGATCTTTTGGTGGGAAATGTTATCCTACCTTGGAATATGTTACGTTTGTATCTGGTGGTGGTTGCATTTTAATAAAATTAATACTTCTTGGAATTTCAGCTTGTCAATTTATTCTAAATATTTTACCTTTATTTTAAGCCTACAGCGCCCTGTATTCCCAGGCAATCTCCCATCTAAGTACTAACCAGGCCTGACCTTGCTTATCTTCTGCGATCAGAGGAGATAGGGCACGTTTAGGGTGGTATGGCTGTAGACCATCCTAAATATTTAAATTGCCTCTAACTAATAAAGCTTAAAATCAAATAGGCATTTAGGAAATGAATTTCTATTTCAATAAGGAAAAACGGCACGTTATTTTCCAGATACAGTAGGTGCATACATACTAGCAAAGACGTCAGCTGGCAGATTTAGAGATAAGAATCAGGGATGCAATGCAGTGAGGCAGAGCCGAGTCCCTGTTAGGAATCAGTTAGAAGCTAAGGACTCTTGGGCAAGAGACTTTCCCTTCTGAGCGTCATCTGAAGTGGGGCATGACGCCCCCTGCTTGAGAGAGGGCTGTGGGGTCGATACGATGATGATCCTGAGGTGACCAGCAGAACTTTTGGCTCACGGAAGTACTGAAAAGAATAAAAATGCATGAACTGTTCTGGCTTCTGTAAATATACATGAAATGTGACAATAAATGAGGAGACCTGGGTTTCACTGCTTGTCCTGCCTCTAAAGAGCAATGCGGCTGTTTATCTATCATCAGTCTCTGGGACACAGTTTCCAAACCTGAAAAGATTTGGGCTTGAACCACGAGATCAGAAATGCCCTTTTGACTGTGTACATATGTGTGTGTGTCTGTGTGTCTCTGCGTGCACGTGCTGTGACCCCTTGACAATTGTAGTTCTGAAATATTTCTCATTGAAAATGCACCGTGGAACTTGCTGCAGATCTAATCCAGAGGGAATGCCAATCTGAGCTATTGGCTGGTCTGAAGGAAACTTCCAGAGCAAACTGTATCAGTAAAAAGTCACAAAGTGTGATAATTCTTAATTTCCCTTCACGTGAAATGTAGCCTGTATCAATTTCTTTATTCTTTTCCCCTCTTTTGGAAGTTATTTTCTTGGATGTTGTAAGAAATCCACAGGAGCAACAGTGGATATTGAAATCCCTTTTTTCTTCATAAAGCTGCAGAGCTACTGTCTGCCGTAGAAAGCAAAATCTCGTTTCCCCGTAGAAAAAGTGATCCCTAGGGTGATGTAGAAGAAGATCTGGCAGAAGGATGTCTCAGTCAATCCTTGATGCCTCTGCTGTCTATCAGCCCCTTTCTTGTTTCTGTTGGCACTAAACCCCTAAAATGAGATTTTTCCTACATCTTAAGGTCAAAGGTTATTGGAAAAAAAATCTTGTTTAAGCCCGCCATTTTGTCCTCCTAACCAATTAATCTCCACACCACAAATAAAAAAAAAAACAAAAACAAATTCCTATCTTGTGTGCTAAACCCCGGGGAGGGGTTATGTATTTTATATCTCCCATCAACAACTGGTTTCCCTGGGTCTCTGGCACTGGGTGACTCCCCACAACTTCTGTTGGTGACAATAAGTAATTCGTGGAATCTGAGCTATGCTCCAGGCCACGTCTGTTACCACAGCATGTCTGGTGTCTGACCCTATTGCCTGTGTCACAGGATGTCTTGGTGGTCTGTGGTCACTTTAAGGTATGGCAACGCCAAGCAGATACCAGGCTTCAGTCCATTAATTTAAGATGTGAAGAGTAGAAGGAGAAAAGAATCTTGAGGTCCGTGTCTTTATTTCTTGCTGCCTTTCTGAGCATTAATAAAGCACATTTTCTTTTATTGAACAGTATTCTCTCTCAACGTGGATAGGAGTAATCCTTTCAGTAGAAGAGCATTTTAAAAAGGCAAGTTAACAGTTATGTTAAATACTTAGACTCCCCGTATTTCTGGTTGTAGAATTGCCGGCAGTAGTGATGTACCCAGGCTGCATACCAGCTTGTAGCCCCTGGGGCCACCTGCATCTGAAATTTTCTCCAGACCACATTCAACTGTAGAGGGGGAGGAAACATTTGAGTTCAAGTTAAATTTTAGAATATTTGTATATTTTTAAAAATGTGACCCACAGACATATCCAAGAAATGAGGTGCCAGATTTTAAGATACCTGTGGACAGGGTGCTTCCAGGAAAAGTCATCATTCATCCCACAGGTATTTTTGAATCCTTGTGTGGCAGGCCATGTTCTAGACACTGGGAATATGTCAAAGAACAAAAAACAGAAATCCCTGACCAATAAACATGATGCATAGTAAATTATAGCATCTCTTTGAAGGTGCTGTGGAAACATAGATAGCGAGGCAGGACGGGTGGAGGGTGTGTGATGGAGAGTGGGTACCACAATGAAGAAATGGCCAGTCAGGAGTCCCTTAGAAGGTAAAATTTGCACAAAGATTTGAATGAAGTGAGGAAATAAGTCCAGAGATATGTGTGGGCAAAGAACCCCAGGTCAAGAAAAGAGTGATGCAAGGACCATGAGGAGGGAGGGAGCAAGGTGACCTGTGCCGCTGGAGCAGAGCGATGAGGGTAGTGGAGACAGGAGATGATGCCAGAGACCACTTGAGGCTTGGGATCCCTGTGAAGACTTAACATTCACCCTGGGTGGAAGGGGGTCATTTTGGGGGTTTGAGTAGAGAGAGACAGATCTGATATAAGTTCTCCCATGATTCAGACTGTAGTGGGCTGCAGAAGTGGTCCAGATGGAGACAGTGGTCATGCAGACCAAGGGCAGCAGAGGGAACGGAAAGAAGTAACAATAGTCCAGATGATGTTGAACCTGGAACCAAGGAGGCTTCCCAATCAATGAGCTATAACGTGAGAGGAAGAGAGAAGTCCAGATCAATTCCAAAGGCTTTGGCCTGAGCAACTGAGAGGCGGGGTGGATGCTGGCTGAATTGGGAAGACTGTGGCTATCGCGGGTTTGGGTGTGATGTTCAGGAATTCAATTTTGGATGTGCTAAGCTTGAGACACCTGTTAAACATCGGAGCTGGGATGTCGAGTGTGAAGGAGGATGATGGTAGGTCAGGCCGGGATGCAAACATGAGGTTCGTTGGGTATGGACAATATTTAAGCCCAGGAGATGGGAAGACATTGCCAAGGAATTGAGTCAAGATACAGAAGCATCTTGCAGTGTCTTCCCCCAGAGCATGGGAGACTGGCTACTGGTAGCTGGGGGAGGAAGGGCCAGGGATCACTCCATGACCTGGGCTTCTACTCAATGCCACTGCTCTCAGTATGACACCCCCGAGATGTGTCCTGTCACACAGGCCTGCAGCGGACCCTCCCAGACAACACGCCCCCAGGCTCTGCCAGCATGGGGAGGGTTTAACTTAGCTGCTCCTTGGAGAGTGGATTCTGGAAGTCCGGCTGCTGCCCAATCGCACTTTCCATCTTCCCTCTTGTCTTCAGCCACGCCCCCATCCCTCTTCCAGAAAAACGACGAGGCCGCCTCCACTGTGGCACCTCTGGGGATCTCTGGCCATCTCCCCTCCTGATTCCTCACAACCTGGCTCACCCATCACTTACCTAGATTTCAGCTGAGCAGGCCACGTCAGTGCTGCTAATCTGTTTATTTTTAGTTCCTATATTTTTCAACATCGTCTCATTTCCATTTTCCTTTTTCTTTTATGCTCCTCTTTTCGAAACATCTTTTACCTGTCATGCTGGGGAGATTGTGCACGGGGTCTAGTGTTTCATTTACTACTACTTTCCTTCAGGATTAGAATAAACAGATGCATATGAGGTCCAATTTTCTCTTTTTATTATTAGTAAACAATCATCTTAAAGCAATTCCAATGGAGACACCTACAGGATGTGCTCACCAGTAAGCCAGGTCCTCAGAATTGGACCCAGAGAACAAGAACTGGACAAGAGGACGCAGCCCTCGCAGCCCAGGCGCACATGGAAGACAGCAGGACCGTCTGCAGCGGCTGCAGGAATATCCACTCGCCCCACCATCTCCTCCTCCAGCCTAACTTCAACCTGAAATGTGATGCCTTTGCAATCCTCTCATTCCTAATTGACTCAGGGATTCCTGATTCCTGCTTGCTTTGAGTTCAAAGATACCTTTGCCATTCCCTCAGCATCTCGCCATCCTCCTTCCTTCCTGATGGGAGAACCTCGCTCTCATACACCCAACACAGCTGGAGTATTTCCAGGAGCCATTTTGAAACAGCCATGTGATTCTAAAGGATTCTAACTGATTCAAATCTTTTCTTACGTTATGCCAACATTTGCTCCCCTGTTACTTCTACTTACTGGTAATACTTCTCTTTTGGGGAACAATATGGATTCGATCTGTTCTGCTCTTCTTTCCTAAAATAGTTCACTCTCAGTTCAGAAGTCAAACATCTCTGATCCTGTGAATGAATTCATGATGTATTAGGGCTGCAGTGGGAGACAGGACACTTAACTTTCTTGTATCTGTTTTCTCTCCCCTTCAAAAGGGAGATCATGTTTTCTAGTATTTCAGAATAAAGGACTGTTTGGGAAAATATAGTGGTGCCCAATATGAGATGTATTAGAGTGACATACAATGATCGTGACTGTTCCGAGGCTTCTCACCCTTCTGGTCATCTCCTCTCCGATGTCCCCACTCACCATCATCCTTTGGGAATGTCATCTCTAAGCACAAAGCAGTCCAGATACGGTGTGACCAGTCCCTGTGGGATTCCTTTTCCTTCTTTGTGCTGCTCCATTTCACTTTCCTACTGAGGACCTCCAGGCAGTAAGTCAGCTCTCACGCACCCCGACAGGTGCCTTGCTCTATGCTAGTCACAAAGGATAATCCTACAGGTCACCTGTGAAAGCCATGCTTTATCCCTGCTGTTTCCACAGCTTCCTGTACCCACTCTCTGCCCCCTTTAGAGTCCAGACCAAGTCCACGACCTGGGAAGTGCTTGCAGAGGGTACCTCCCCATCCCTGCCCTCTACACATACGGGGTTGCTTCTCTGCACTGCAGTCCGGGTTTGGTGTTTTTCTCCTTCGAGGTCAAAGATTAAGCCTAACCTGCTGTAGTTCTAGGGTGTAGTTCCGAGCAAGCTAAGGACTTGAGAAATGTGATGGTTATTTTTTGTGTCAACCTGCGCCCTGATATTTAGTCGAACGTGACTCTGGGTGAAGGTGATTCTGGATGAGATTAGCCTTTGGATTCTTAGGCTGAGGAAAGCAGATTGTCCTTCCCAATGTGAGTGGGCCCCATCCAATCAGTTGAAGGCCTGAATAGAACAAAAAGGCTGAGTAAGTGGGGATTTGCTCTTTCTGTCTCTCTCTGCCTGACTGTCTTTGAGCTGGGACATTGGTCCTCTCCTGCCTTCACACTGGGACTCAGAGTGGGACTTACATCATTGGCTCTCCTGGGTGACCAGCTTGCCCACTGCAGATCTTGGCACTTCTCAGCTTCCGACTCGTTCTGTTTCTCTGGGGAACCTTGACCAAGACAATAGATGTTTCCTGATGCTGGTATGGCTTGCCTTTCTCCCAAGTTACTGAACTCTTAAAAAAAGCAATCTAAGATTTTTCAGAATCAAAATATGATTATATCATACATACTTAAAAAAATTCAAGTGGACTACTTTGTAATCAAATAAGAACTTACTGAGTATCCAGAACATCCCTAAATCAGCATACTTCATAACCAGGGATTTTCAAAGATCCTGTCTACAAATGAGGAAAGCAAGAGGATTACATTACCACAAATGTATTTGCAAATGTGGGGATATTCTGCATCCCAGGATGGAAGCCCCTGGGATATCCAGGCCCTCTGGCTCCTGATACTTCTCAGACCTCAGAAAAGTGAGTGTGTAATGAACAAACAAAACATGAACACTTGGAGCCCTGGGTGAATGAGGCTCAGTGTTTATGCTGCATGCATACAAGCCAAGTGCATGTTACAGTGGTTCATGCTCAAGAAAGAGATGGGTTGTGAAATTTAGATCACAGAAAGGCAGGCCCCAAAATTTCAGAGAGCCTTTAAGAGCAATCAGAGACAGGAGAGGGTCACCAGAGAGAGCTGGGGGCCAGGCGGACATCAGGGCTGTGGTGGCAGCGTGAAGTGCAGGGTCACGTGGAGGGAGACGGGCCCTCAAGGCTCAGGCCGACCTGGGCCTCCACCCAGGCATCCACAGCACCTTTGCAGGAACTACACGCCAGTTACTTGCTCTGGGACTCTCCCTGAGGTCCTCCTGGCCACTTCCTTGTTGGGGAGCTGGGGATGGCCAAGCTGTTAGGAATGATTGTGCCTCGATTGGAGGGGGAGCAAAAAAAAAACACCAGTGTGCTTCCGATGCCATTTGAAAAACAAAACAAGCAAGAAATGAAAATGTGTTTGAGAAGTATGTGTGCAGAAGAAAAGAATAAATTATAACTTAGTCTGTGCTGAGCGCTCACAGAAGTCCCTTTCAGAGCTCACTCTGACTCCTAGTTTACTGACTTTTAAAAATGATCTGTTTATTCAAAACCACATGGTGTATCCAGGACAGATCTTTCCTTTGTCTTAAACCCATCTGAAAAGTAAATAGAGAATACCAAGAGACAGCTAAAAGGGGATGAAATTCCCACTGAGCCAACATAAGCACAGTCTGCAGGCGAGACATCACAGCTCAAGGTGCCCTTCCTGGTCCACACGTGTGACCCAAGGGCCCTTCCCTGAGTGAGTGTCTTCCCACCCTCCACCGAGGACCCTGAGAAAGGCTCCCTGTCTGTGCATCCCCGCTGCTCGGGTACAGTCTCCCTGAGCCTCCCCTTCAAAAGATATGCCTTTGGAAACCATGGACCTTGTGATGGAAATGCTTCCAAACAGAAGAAAAGCTCTGGTGGGATCTGACCACCCCGTCACTTACTAAGTCCTCTCTGAGGCTCTGAGAGCACCAGCCCCAGCAGGAGGCCAGGATGCAGCCCCAGATCTCAGCTCCTCACTGCAGGATCACCTGGACCTCCACTAGGGTCCGCGGGAAATGCCACATCCCCTGGGTTGAGTTTGGGCCACACTCATTCAGAGGCTCCAAGGCACTCCTGGTGAAGTGGGTGCTACTGTGTCAACCTCTTTCTATGACCAGCATGGACAGATGTGGGTATTTAACCACTCAGGGCCAGTGCCGGAAGGAGGGGGTGCCCTCAGAGCAGGAGGGATGTGACATCGCCTGCCCCAGGCTCAGAAGTGTGAGTGTCCCTGCCCTTGTGTTTCGGTGGCATGTGTTGATGGGCGGAGGACATGGTGTCAGAAGATCTGTCGACACGGTGACACGTGTCAGGAGAGGACTTGGAGCTGCAGAAAGATCTGCCCTAAGAATAGACTCTCGGCATCATCTGTTAAAATACTGAGTTTCTTCTGCCAAAAAACTCTGCATCTTCTTTGAAGCTCTGAATGCCGTTTTCTGAGGGTTTTATGGTTACACTAATTACATGTTACTAAAAACAGAGCCACCTCAGCTGTGTGTAATGGAGCCCCGAAAATACACTGTTGACGGGAGGGGCCCTCCGTTAGAGTCAAGACAATTCAACCCGGGGCCAATTAAGGATCCCCAAAAAGAAAATTCCCGAACAGGCCTTTTGGTTGACTAAAGAGTCTGTCACCATGTAAGTAAGAAGCTGAAGGCCCCCCAGTCTAAGGGGGCAGCTCAGGCGCTGAGCTGAGGCTGCCAAAATGATGGCGGGATAGGGTCCTGGCAGCCTGACCCCTGCATCTTCCCCTGTGTGATGGGGACTCAGTGTCCTGACCTCGTGTTTAGGATTTCATCCTGAATATAACATCTAAGATACAGGAAACACTGCAGCTGGAGCTGGACACTTCTTCCTTAAAAAAAACACAAAAATTCTGCTACAGCATCTTCTAAATTTTAAGTGAAAATATCATGGTTCCTCTTTTTAACTTTTGAGCTTGGGTAGAAGATGACACCTGCTCATGGGCCTGCCCTGGCTGGTTAAGGCTTGCAGTGGAGTACACGCCGGGCACTTGGGGGTGACTTTGACCTGATGGGGCTGCCACCCCCGCAGGCCTCACCATTCTGCACCTGCTCTCAGCTCCCCCGCAAGCCCGCTCTGGCCTGTGCTACCCTCCAGCAGATGATGCTGGACCCCAGACACACACACATGTATGTATGTACATGAGGTATGTGTGTATATATGTGCACATGCATTTATCAAGAGATTCATATTTGAAGAAACTCTTTAAAAATAAAACACAACTGTATTCGCTTCATGTAAATCTCAGACTAGCAGGTGGAAACAGCAGAGCTGTGAGCCTTCGTCTTGAGGTGAGCTCAGAGTTTCTCTGCTCCCGGCATCTGTGGGACCTTGGGCAAGTTATCCTTCCTCAGTTTTCTTACCTGTGAAAAAGAACAGTGTTGTGCTTTGCCCATTTCAAAAGGACTTGAATGAAAAAAAAAAGAAATGAATGTGGTGGAAAATGCCTCCTGAGTTAGGAAGTGGTTCCCAAAGGGAAGGACAAACAAGAGCCACACGGAGTCCCGCTGACCCACCATGACGGCGTCTTCCATGGGGTTGGCCGCTGCCGGAGTCACTGTCACAGAGCAGGACTGTCCTTCCAGCTGCCCTGGAGTGACGGGTAGACTTCATGTCGTGGAGAGGCTTTCCACACTCAAAGTGCCCCTCGTCAGTGGTCCATTTCAGGTGCTTCCCCGACACTTAATGAGGTTGACAGACTGCGTTGTGCAGGGCTGGCAGTGGGGGGGTGTGGTGCTTTGGCCCAGAAGGTGTGCTTGGCCATTTCCTCTTTCCTTTCTTCTTCCAATGGCTGTAAATGCAGTGACCTCGATACCCAGCCACCCTCAGAGCAGAAAAAACACCTCCATCACATGTTTTTAGACCCGGAGCTTCGATTTAGAAGGGAATCAGGCCTCTGCGTCGGTCAGCCTGGGCTCTGGTTTCCGGTGGGCCGAGGCTTAGGGTTTCAGAACCACAATAAGGGGACGCCCTCCTTTGCCCCTCATTATCCAGACGTCTTTCTGCGGACCACGTGACAAACGCCACTGTGAGGGGAAATTGCATGTGAGCTCATGTTCTAAGACCTATCCTGCCTTGCTGCGTGGATCTGCGTAGGCAGAGCACGTGAATAGGACTGTGTTTATGGGGTTGAGGGAGCTCGCCCCGCAGGCCTTCGCTGGGGAAGCTGCTGGAAGCACCGTGGGCTTCAACGAGGAGACAGGTGGACTTGCCTGGCTTCAGAAGTGCATCTTAAACAACAAGTTACAATAGTGAATCCCACCCGTGCACAAAACAATTCTGACTTAATAAATGCAAGTATTTCATGGTGGTTTGTAACTATTACAGGAACCACCTCCCGGACACTGACACCACAGTACCATCACCGTGTGCTGTAGAATATGTACTTCAATATCCTTGTAAGGAAATGGAATCAGCACGGCAGCTACGATGTCTTTCAAGACTGTAACGAAGGCCTTTCAGTGAATATACAATGCAGCTCACCCAGAAACACCAAAAAATGAGGAAAATTCATTTGAGGTCACTTACTTGTTTCTCTTTCTGGGAACTGCTTTGTTGAAGGGTCCGGTGGCCTTGGCCTTCTGGTTTGCTGAGTGGGCCTGATGCCCATCGCCCCACCATCAGCCATCCATGTGCGTGGTGGGGGAGGCTGGGTCTGGCTGGGGGTGACCCCAGGCTCTACTCCTGTCTCTCCTGGACCAGCTACCCCGGGAAGCTCGATCTGCCACCCACAGGGGGCCCAGAGGGAGGGCACCTGGATGAGGCAGGGCCGCTGACCCCTGCATCTCTTCCTGGTGGTCTCCCGTTCCCTTCAGTGTGACCCCAGCCTCGCTTGGTCCCCTGGGGGGTATAGATTGTCCCAGTGGCCTCAGCAGGTCCCAGTTTCTCGAATCAGCCTCAAGGTGACCCCGATCCCAGCAGCACTGGCCGGGCAGCACCGCCTCCTGGGAGGTGTGTTTCCACGCTGTGGGGCTTCCCCCAGGTTTGTGGACGCTAATCATTCAGCTCCTCCTGTCTGTCCCCAGCCCCTGGGAGTGCGGCTGCCTCCCACGGGGGGCACAGGCCAGCAGAACGGTCTCTTGGTACCGCCCACTTGCCCCGTGAACATTCTTCGTGGAACATCCTCCCTGGGAATAACTGGTGTGGGTCCGTCTTCCGATTGGGCCCTGGTAGGTCCGGGCCTTCCTCGTCACTGTCTGGCTTTCCAGAAGAAGAGGTGAGGTCACCCCCTGCTCCTCTTCCTGCATCTGCCCACACACCCCGAGCTCCATAGTCGTGTCCTGAGAAGGTAGCAGTAACCTGGCCGGGACCACAGTCCAGCACTGGGATGTGTGAGTGTGTGTGTGTGTGTGTGTGTGTGTGTGTGTTGGGGGAGTAGTTAAATTCAAACTGCGACAGGGAGACCAGACAAGACTGGAGCTTGGGAGCATTTAATTATTCGTTGATCCTTCAGTACTTAGAGAAAGGATTCTCCTATAGCTCACCTGGAAAGAATGTTCTTTGGTGTAAAACTCGACTCTATTCATAAAAAGCTCCCTTGGCTTCACTCTGGCAAATGCCCAGGTCTGGGTTATTTGTCTGAGGAGAGCTTTATATAAATAGAACAAACAGTGTAAAAGTTAGCTTCAGTCTGCAATCCAACCCCTAGACTTTAGTGAACAATAATGGCTCCAACTGAAAGCAAATATTTTGTACCTTGTGGTAAGTTTTCTGCCACCTGCCGGTAGAAGTTGTTCTCCCAGATCCACAATTCTGTAAAACTCTTACTCTCATTTGCCTCTACCTTTGATGACAATAGCATCAACTAGCTCTTTGTGACCTGTCCTGGGATTGCACAAACCCAGCACTCAGTTGCACGCCCTGTTAGATAAATATCCTTGAAAGTGCATTCCATGGGCAGGCGGGAGTGGACTGATGCCTTGTGTACCTGATGCCTTTCCTGTACCAACGCTCAGAGATAACCATGTTGCGATGTTATTTTGTGTCTGAGGAGTGTGATCCTGCAATCCTGGTCCTAATCCTCCAGACACAGCCTTGCTTTGAATGCCAGCCATGCAGCCTGGAGGGGGTCCATCTCAGGCAGCAGGATAACTCAGAAGGAGAGCTAGTTTGAGAATCGCAATGAATACTTTGTGTTTTGTAAACTTTAAATGAACTTCTTAGAATATGTTAAGACTCACAGGAAAGCTGCAAACATGGTAAAGTCCTTGCATCCCTCCACCCTGTTTCCCTTCCATTGCCGTACATTTGACACAACTGATAAACCAACGTTGCTGGGTTACCATGCACCAAACTCCACGCTTTACTAGGATATCACTAGTTCTTATCTGTTGTCCTTTTTCTGTCTTGGGATCCAAGTCAGAGGCCACATTCCATTTACTTGTCAAATTTTCTTACCTTCCTCTAGTGTGTGACAGTTTCCTAGACTTTTCTTGTTTTTTGATGACATTGAGAAGTTTGGAGAGTATTGATGAGGTATTTTATAGAATGTCTCCCAACTTGGGCTCTTATGATGTTTACCTGTGGTTAGACAGGGGTATGAACTTGGGGAAGAAAAACCATGGGGTAAAATGACATTCTCATCATACCCTCTCCAGGGTACATGCTGTTATGATTTATCATCGATGATGTTAGCTTGATTAGCTGGCAGTAGCTGTGTTTGTCAGGTTTCTATAAAGTATCTTTTTCCCCCATTTTCCTATTGTGCTCTTTGGAAACAAGTCAACAATTGCACCCACACCCCAGGAGAAAGAAGGCGGGTGACATATCATCGTGGGCAGAGTATCAACATAAACTATTCCAATATTTCCATAGGAAAGATGTGCCTCTTCACCCTCATTTATTTATTTATTTATGCAATACTTTACTTTCATCCGTATGGAGCATGAACGTTTCTTTTATTCTTAATTCTAATCCAATATTATGTTATTTATCTTGTTGCTCAGACAGCCCAGCCCTGTTCAGCTTTGCAAGCTCTTTCAGGTTGTCTCCTGTATTCTGTTCATATGTCCCCGGTCCTTTCGTGTGTGTGTGTGTGTGTGTGTGTTACTTTCTTTTTTTTTTTTTTTTTTTTATTTATTTATTTTTAGCTGTGTTGGGTCTTCGTTTCTGTGCGAGGGCTTTCTCTAGTTGTGGCAGGCGGGGGCCACTCTTCATCGCGGTGCGCGGGCCTCTCACTATCGCGGCCTCTCTTGTTGCGAAGCACAGGCTCCAGACGCGCAGGCTCAGCAATTGTGGGTCACGGGCCCAGTTGCTCCGCGGCATGTGGGATCTTCCCAGACCAGGGCTCGAACCCGTGTCCCCTGCATTGGCAGGCAGAATCTCAACCACTGTGCCACCAGGGAAGCCCTGTGTTACTTTCTGATGCTACAAGTTCTTCCAGGTTCATCATGAATATTTCCAGTCTCAGTCCAAGAATCAGCCATTTCTCCAAGGAGCCCTGTTTTCTTTTATTGGAGAAGGTTTTAGAAATCAAGGTCTGGGCACTGGGTGTGCTCATTACTACCGGGGAGCCCTCTTCATTTTTTCTAAAGCAATTCAGCTTCCCCCACAGCCAAGGGGCTTCCTCAGCTACTTACAGGTTAAATGTTTGTGTCCTGACTTTGTTCTGTGTTCACGCCGCCTGACCTCTGTGTGTCCTCTGGGAGTGGATGATGGATACTGCATGGAGTTGTACTGCATGCATGTTTGGCTTTCTCGCCCTGTGGCATCGTATGTCCTGAGCATCTAAAAGTCAGGCGGTGATTTATAACCAAGCAGCCAAGGTAAAATTTAATTGTTTTAAAGATAACTTTACACAGATGCTGTCTGGAATTCTATTCCATTTGTACAAAAGAGAATTTGTACACTAGAAGCCAGGTGTATGAAGGAAAGTGGTTAAATTGGGCTGATTATCAAGTGCTTTGAACATGTTCTCCACAGCAGTAAATTTAATGGGAATTGTGGTACCTTTTTTTCTTTTTTTTTAATTAATTAATTTATTTATTTATTTTTGGCTGTGTTGGGTCTTCGTTTCTGTGGGAGGGCTTTCTCTAGTTGCGGCGAGCGGGGGCCACTCTTCATCACGGTGCGCAGGCCTCTCACTGTCGCGGCCTCTCTTGTTGCGGAGCACAGGCTCCAGACGCGCAGGCTCAGTAATTGTGGTTCACGGGCCCAGTTGCTCCGCGGCATGTGGGATCTTCCCAGACCAGGGCTCGAACCCGTGTCCCCTGCATTGGCAGGCAGATTCTCAACCACTGTGCCACCAGGGAAGCCCCCAGAATTGTGGTACCTTAATCAAAGGTTTTATAAAACGTATTTCCAAGAATGAATCTCCATTTAGTCTTCTATTTTTCAGTTATATATTTAGTAGATCTTTTACAGACATGGAGTTTTTCATTTGAATTGATTGAACATTGGTTCTATACACTGAGTAGAATTTTTTGTTAATTGTTGTTAATGAAACCAGCTTCTAAATTTCTCCTTGCTTTTCCTCTAGTCATTTGTGTTGTTCAAAAGTAAGGATTGGAGAAAGACAAGGAAATATTCCTTAACCCTTGAGCCCACTGGGCCTCACCAACATGATGGTGATAAAGATAATCATAAAAGTTATAACACTTTCTGATGTGAACAACCTCAGTCGTATGTAGCATATAAATGAGTAGATCATCACAAATGTTTGCTCTTTTTGTTATCTGAAGCATGAATGAGCAGCAGACTAAACAGAATCACAGATTCTTTGACACTGTTTCCATCAAGGGGTAGGGTCTGTGTATCATCCCATAAATCTGAGCTGGTTTATCACCCCCTAGACCAGTACCGTGTGGCACAGGAGACACGGTGCCAGTTCTAGGCCCAGACTTGAAGAGGGTCGGAAGCTCCTGCCTCAGTCTCTTGAAGCCTCAAGTAGCCATATAAGAGGTCTACCGTCCTAGAAGCTGCCACATTGTAGGAAACCCAAGCTTCGGTGTGGAGGGAACGGCCTTTCTCAACTGGGGTTCCATAAGACAGTGAAGCCCTAGCACTCTAAGATGCCCATGAAATGTAACAAAACCTCTTTTTGCCTATGCATCTTAAAGAGGAAGGACTAGCTTTGTATCATTCTCAGGGGATTAAGAAAAAGGCCATTCAAACTATATTCTGCACTTTGTAGTTCAGATGAGGAACTTTAGCTGAGAAAGAAGGCTGGAGGCTGAAACTCCACCTGGAGAGAGAAGCCAAGGGGCACCAGGAGGTGGACCCAGGGATGATGCCACCTTGGAGGTGGGTATTCCCATCCAGACAGGCCAGTAAAGCCACGTGGATCAGAGACAAATCTCCCAGCTGAGCCCCTCCTGAATTCACAACATACAAACTCATGAACAAAGGACAATGGTTGCTTTAACCATTAAGTTTGAGGTAGTGGCTTTTTTTTTTTTTTTTTTTTTGTAGAACCACTGTAAAGAACAAAAACACAATATAAGCAAATAAAATTCCATCTTCCAACCAGAAAGCCAAACATCAATTGGTCAAATCATATCTATATATAAATATAAATCATGTATATGTCATATATATTTATATATATATACATGATATATATAGTTTGAAATTATGTGTTTGTGTGCAGCCAAAAAATAGTCTTTGTTATAGTTTTTCTTTCTCTAGTGCTTTAACAGAATTTCCTGTATCCTTTGCTTCTTCACTCTGCACTATGCTCCAACTCTACTTGGCAGTGCCATTAGGAAAATTATTGGTTTATCCCAAAATGGGCTCCCATCTTTGTGATGCATCCACTGCTCTTAGACGACATTTAGCAGGATGTCCCCTGACTTCCTGGGAAAAATTGCAACTTTGAATAAGTTCTCATTTGGGACAGTGAAGACCCATTAAAAAAATCCCTGCAAGATAAGAAAACGAACATAGACAATTCAAAACTATTATTAGCAAAAAGAGTTACAGCCCTTAAATCGAAAGGTAAAGGAAAAATCTGAAGTCCATTTGCCCATTTTTTCTGTTCAGTGCAAATAGTCACACCTAACTCAGTACTTTTATTTTAAAACCGTTTGGTCCTCCTTGGCAGTTCTGTGCTGGCTTCCCATCTGGCGACCCAGCCTCTGCCATCGAAGTCACAGTGGGTGCGAACTGAAGGTCACAGGATAGTGACACAGCAACCACCCGATGCATGAACCGTCACAGGTGTGGACCAGAGCCAGGAGGGCTGCTCTCCTCTTGGGCTGGTCCCCCAAGACAACGAGAGTTTCCATAGAAATCAAAAGAAAATAATAGGCAGGCCAGGTGTCCCAGGTAACAGCGGAGAACATTGTTGTCCAGGCCTTTCAAAATAAGTTGTTTAATCACCCTATTTCTTTCCACTTAAGAGCAAAACAACTATCAACTAAAGTTCTTTTTCATTCACATTATTGAAGAAATTATGTATTAAAGTCCTTTATGACTTCTAGTCTAAAATTATATACATATATATATTATATATATATATATATATATTATTTTCCTGGGAATACAAATTGATATACCAAGAGTCCATGGTTTGATTTTCTACTACAAGTCTCTATTGTTTTTGTGACCTAAACAAGACTACAAAACTCCATCCTTAATAACAGGACTACCCTCCTCTGTCTGCTTGGAAGAAAAATAAATATATGGAAAGCACTCAGAACAGCATCCTCTCAATATCAGCCTTTATTTTTGCTTCATCCCTTAACTCACGTGCCCACTGTCCTAACCTGCGCAGATGGCTATAACAAGAATACCAGAGATGGGGTGGCTTAAACAACAAATGTGTATTTCCCACAGTTCTGGAAGCTGGAAGTCTGAGGCCAAGGTGCTGGCAGATTCAGTGTCTACGGAGGCCTTTTTCCTGGTTCATAGACTTCAGTCTTCTTGCTGTGTCCTCATGTGGTGGAAGGGGCGAGGGAGCTCCCTGGGCTCATTTATAAGGACACTAATCCCATTACAGTGGCTCCACCCTCATGACCTCATCACCCCCCCAATGGCCCCACCTCCTGGTACCATCATATTGGGGGTTAGGTTTCAACATATAAGTTTTGGGGGGACACAAATATTCAGTCCATAGCACCAACAGATTCCTTTCTTGTCCCTCATGTCATAACGTTGAGCATGAAAGCAGGAGATTTCATTGCTCTTGGGGAGTCTGCACCTATCAGCACTACAGAACCATCCAGAAGGAAGGCTTGCAGGGATCTAATTTCCTCTTCCATGAACTGAATACAACGTTTCAAGAGTAACTGTAGCAGTATTTACTTGGATTACATATCTGAGAGCTGAAGTAGTCCACTGATGTTAAAATGGTATGAAATAAAAGTATTTGTTCAAAAGTGATTTTTCTCTGTGTTGTATGATAGAACAAGTGATGAAAGTGAAGATCTGCTGAGACCCCCCCCAATGGTAGCCCCTTCCTCGTCGGCGACACTGTCCCCTGTGGCATGTCACACAGACCATCGTGTTTAGTGAATGAGGATGAGGCCCACATCCACCCAAGCTCTCCTTACAGGAAATGCACCCTTGGCTGGAGAACCAGCCAGTCTAGAACCAAAGAGGCTGGGCTTTGGACTGAACTTTAATGCCTTGGTCAATGTCTCTTCTTGACCTAAACATCCTGGAAGGGCCCTTGTTTAGCACCCGTCTGTGTGTGGGTGCGAGGACCGGGGGTGGGAGGACTTCTCAGCAAGGAGGGGCTTCCTGGCTCAGGAAACCCACAGGAGCTGGAGGTGGGTTGCTCACTCATGCCTGGGTTCTCTCCTTCCCTGAGGACCTCGCAGGTCAGAGAGATCGTCAGGCTCGAACCCTGGACCAGGGTGGACATCCTTCCCACATTGACCTCATCCGGTCCTCTACCTCCTCACGGCATCATGCCCTGGTCCTGTCCCTCTGTGGATGTGAGCTGTGGTGGGTCCACCCTCATTTCTCTCAAGGCTCTTCCAAGGTGTCCGCTCACCCAGGGCCAAGCTCTGCATCTCCTCCTGGGGTGACATCACATCCTTGCCCCGAAGTTCCTTATCCTGAGTCGGAGCTCCTGGTGCCTGTGTCGCTAGGGCTGCTGAGTTAGAAAGAGCCCTTCATTGTAGGCTGGCGTCCCTTCTCATATGGGGATTAACCTGCAGCCTCAGGGTCCCTGCTGAGAACGGTGGGCCCACCTCACTCGAAGTGGGAGCTGCAAGAGGCTGGCTGTCCGTGCCCGAGACTCCACATCCTGACTCCTAGTAGCCATGGTTCACCTTGACTTAGAGCTCTGCTCAGTGTCTTGAAGCAGTGGAAAGACAGTGCGTCTTTTTCGTGACCGTGGGTTACCTGGGGAAGGGGCAGGACCATGGGATCAACCTAGGAAGCAGAATCAGTCAAACTTGGCAGGAAATCTCTGCTCTTTGGCTCAGGGTCCAGATTTATTTGTTCTTTATAATAGCCAGAGGTCAAAAGTTGCTTTTGCTTGCCAAAGAACCCGTCATTTATACATTTATCCAATCAGTGTTCATTAAGCATGAAGTAGGGGTCTGTCACAGGTTAGGACCTGGGGCTACAAAGATGAGCAGACCCACCCCCTCCCTCCCTGAGAGCAGGGACCGAGTCTCCGCCCCCTCAGACGCCAAGCCCGGAGCCCTGTTCACACCTGACAGCAGGTGTGCACTAAATGTCGGCCGACTTCAGCAGCTCAGTTTTCCAGTAACTGAAATGTTTATGCTGGTTTCACTCTTACAAGTCTCTGGGAAGAGTGTCCCGATAATCATGCTCCAAAAGCCACGGGTCTGGGGTGCGGGAAATATTCAGAATGAAGGAAAGGGCTGATTCTGGGACAATTTTGGTAGCCACAGACATGGGCAAGCAGGTTAGTAAGAGGATTTACAGGCTGTTAATCACATAACCAGTTGTCGGCTATGTGGAAGGGGTTCTCACTTGCAGACTACCATCCACACAAGTCTCAGCAGTCGCACCGTGAACACACGGGAACTCACATGCATTTTTTTACCTGGGATCAAGTTGCATCCACTGGACGGCCAGTCTTAACACCAGCCTCCAGGGGTACTAAAGGAAAGAGAAGCAGAGGAACAAGTTGCTAATTTTGAATCTTTTTTGCTACAAACACTTCTTAATTACCTTTCTATTGAATGCCTTGTAAATAATTCAGCAGGCTCCACCATATGTTATGCAAATGTTAACCAAAATTACTGTTTTCAGCAGAATATGACTGGAGTGTAGTAATAGGGCAATATTTCTAATCTCAGCTTGTTTCTCCTTTGATGTTCTATGGCAATGTTTAGGGCACAGAGTTCTAGCACTAGTTCATTCACACATCGAAACAGTATTGATTAGCCCTCCGCTCTGTGTCAGGCCCTGGACAAGATCTGGTGGCTATAAGGTCCTGTTAACAACAGGCATTCATCAGCTTAAGGTTGCCAACTCAGGTAGCTGCAGTGGCCAGGAGCCATCTGATGGCCAATGGGGGAGAGAGGGGCTGTGACCACATGGCCACCTCTAAAGAGGCTGGCGCCACCCACCTGGTGACCTCTTGCCTGCAGACAGCAGACCCACCAGGGCCAGATGGTATGGTTTGTTGGAAGAAGGTAGGCATTTAGGTTGTCATATATGCAGTATCTCACCTAAACAATCTTGGCAACTAATTGAAATGTGTTTGAAAGGAGCTACTCTGTAGGTCAAAGCAAACTTGGAAGGAACTCTGGGGTCAGTTGTCACTTAGAAAATTCATCAAAGTTGCTGAAGAAGGAGGAAGAGGTGGGGGAAGTGGGCCCTCCCAGGACAGCATCGAGCATCCATGACGTGCCAGGTCCAACCCCAGGCCTCAATGAGACAAGTCCTGGCCCCCCGATGCTCCAGGAACGAAAGGGGCAAGTTCCAGGTAATGTACTGACTGACCTTTGTTGAGTGTGTGCTGAGCAGGCCACGAGCTCCCTGAGGTGAGCAGGACAGCTGGACCCTGCATTTAGGAGGCAGGTGGCTTAGCAGAAAACCCTGCTGGCCACTTAAGTCACAGTCGTGTGAGCACCGCCTCCTCCTGCGGAAACGCAACCATCAGATATGGGTTTGCTCACCGCTGATCTCGGGGAAGCTCTGCTCGGTGACCAAGCTGTCTTTGTGGTCATCCCCCTCAGGTCGTCACCAGGTAGTCTAGATCCCCAGAGAGTGTGTGACATTTGTGTGAGGGGGTCTGTAACACTCAAGACCCAGAAAAGCTTCTTATGTCGAGAGAAGCACCTTTCTCTTGATTGACATGAGTAGGTGCTTGTACTGAACATACAGATGGGCCAGTGCTGAGCACTGCTGGGTGCCTCACAGCCCCACCACACACACGCATGCACATGCATGCACTCACAGCCACACACGCTCATACGTATGCATATGCATGCATGCACGCACATATACACATATGTGCACACATCTATGCACACACACACATGATGCACACATTCACATGCACACACATACATACGTACGCACATGCACTCATGCACAGACACACACATATGTACATACATCTATACACACATGCACACTCACACACGATGCATGCATTCACGTGCACATGCACTCACGCACACACACTCTGCACGTAATCAATGGTACTTAATCCTCCATGCACAGGCGCTGAGATCTTGGGAAGATGCTTCAATAGGCAGACATGGAAAACCGCAAGCTAATCTTTTGCCTGCATCAGGAGTGTCCAAAGGTTTGGAGATGGGCCACCATATGGAACCACCTGCTGCCACATGGGCTGTGCATGTACAGTCTCTTAGTAAAGAGAGATGGCAGTTTCCGAAAAGCAAACTAATTGTGTCTAATCAGATTAATTAAAGTATCAGCATAATGGGCTCAGGGGGATGTTCAGGTCCATCCTGCCAGAACTATGAGCCTCCCTCTGCCCTGCTCTCCATGTGGGGAGAGCAGTAGATGAGCCATGTTTGCAGAGGCACACAGAAGGCTCCCCAACTCCATCTATATGCTGCGCTCTGGCTGAGCTAGGGCAGGTCACTCAACCCCTCCGTTTTCCCATCTTTGTGATGTGGCCCATACAGGGTCCCCGCACCAATCTGCCCTTTGCTATCCCCTGGGCCAGAAGGGGCATCTCCAGGGTCTGATCCACAGAGTTGGGGATAATTTGTTTTCTTATTCAGACTACTGGACTGGCTGCCCAAGTTGCATATGAAATCTATGTGAGGCTGATTATGAGAGCATTAAAGATCTCTTTTGGTGCTGGCATTTTATCCCCCGCTTTCATATTTGTAACCCTTTCTACTTCCTAATATCCCATGTGTCTGGCAGTGCGTCCTAACCTCTGACACCAGGAAGTCAGTCAATAAACCCAGCGCTCTTTGATCCGCAGGATTATGGGATTGCTTTTTATGCAAAGAGAAACATCAGGATAAGCAAATACAGAAGGGAAAACCCCTCTGGAGCAGGGGGGTTTGAAGACTAAGAAGAAACAATTCCAGAGCATTTGCAATGCAAACCCTACCGGACATCTGAGCCTTATTTATCAGCGGTAAGAAATAAGACCAGGCCCCAGACCAGAGGGGACATTTCTGCACCATAATTCAGGATACATACAACTTTCGTCTGGTGATTTATAGTAAACATACCGTGTTGTGGTTGTCTAGCCTTTAAGACACAGGAAGCATACATGCTTGCAGCCTTCTGAAACAATAGTGCCCGTAAAGACTCAGAAATTGGGGATGATATTATTCCCCCAACACAGAACCCCACAACTGACCTAAGGGATAAAAGTGTCATCTTATGGGCTGGGCTTTTCTATCTGTGCAGTGGAAGTGCAGAGTCCTAACCACTGGACCACCAGGGAATTCCCACACATCGTGCTTCTAAACATTATAGGCTCTGCCCAGTGGTTGGTTACACACTTCACTTCCTGTAGGGGGAGCTTTCATTCTCACAGCAGGAGGTGTCCAAGGTGGATGGACTAATAACTTGCACCTGAGATGGATGACTTTCTTTCCGTGTGGTTTCCATTGTCTGCTGGAAAAACACTTTTAGTCACTGTTTGAATTGATGGGAGAACTCAGAAAATGGAAAATACCCATCCAGAATTTCTGCTGATCTGTGGGTGGCCTCTACTTTGACACTGCAGGCGTGTCTATTTCCTGAACAGTTTTCTCCAGAAGCCCCCCGCCCCCTGCATGGAAGCAGGTGTTCTGCAAATAAATCGGGTTCCATTTGCGTTTGTATTTCCCTAATTAGAGAAGGCGCGTGCGTTCATGGGTGGATATCATTTTGCCACATTACCATATTTTATTACCGTGTGTTCCATTTACCTTTTACCCATACAAGGGAAGAGTAGGCTTGTGCTTCTCTGTCTCCAGGGAAATCTGTGGATGGGCAGTTGGTTTCCAAAAGCCCAAACTCATCCTGGCGATTATGCAGTTGCCCCAGAAGGAACACCGAGGGAAGAGGGACCCAGTTGCCGGGAGCAGCTGGAGGGAGCGCAGGCCTGGCTCATCAGGCACCTTGCACCACCCACTCCCTCACGGTCATGGAGGGAGGAGGGACCTGCCCTGCTCTGCACCAGAGGACCTGTGGGGACAGTGGGACACAGAGCCGGAGGCAAGGTCCTGAAACCTCCACACAATCCCCACGTCCCAGGAGTGGTTCCCAAGAGAGCGGCTGGGCCCCGAGGAGCTGCAGGGTGCGGGGTTCAGGGGTGACCTGAAGGCTGACGACTGAAAGCTGGATGAACCCTTCTCCTCCCATACCCCCTCCCCACACACTCGCTGGAGTCTGAGCCCTGCAACCCAAGGAGGGGTGAAAACCCTGCAAGAGGCCGACTTCAGGTTTAAGACATCGCGTGTCCTCAGAGGGGACACAGGGGAAAATAATAACTGTGTGAAGGGGTCACGGAATGAGCCAGTGAGTTGGGTTGAATGGGTGGAGTTGGGCCACTTGTAGCCTGGGTACCCAGGTGGCGCCTCCAGAGCAGCCTCGTGCGTCCGGAGTCAACATCCAGGGGAGATGCGAGCCTAGGTAATGAGCGATACCACCACCCAGTACGAGCACCAGGAGGGGGTGCACAGGCCAAGGAGAGGAGGGGCAGCCTCGTGGGAACGGCTCTAAAGGTCAGAAAGCAAGGCCCATAGGCCAGGGCTGAGGACACTCAGAGCTCATGGGACAGTCCGCATTGTAATGGCGGCCATGACTAAGTTATTTCCAAGTAACTTTTTCAAGGAAGAAGATAATTGTTTAAAAAAATAGACGTCATGATCTAGATATTCCATTGAGTAACTGGATCAGAAATAATATTTCTGAAATAAGAGTTTCAAGTTACTTTAATTTCTGAAAAATTATAATCATTTGGAAAATATTTTTGACAGATAAAACATCAAACTTCATTATATATTTTCAATGATTTCATAGTAATTGCCAAGATCTATACTTTAAGAGAACATAATGTTTTTCTTTAGTAATATCCATCTACTAAATATATATAAAACTGTTTAATTTAAAAATTATGTATCTTTTCATGAGAATTGTATTAACTTTGCATTTGATTTTTAGTATCACTGATAAACAAGTTACATAATAGTATATGTAACATATATAAATTAATACTAATTTATTTTAAATATGTTTGCCTTGCTAATGCAGCTTTATTACAAGAAACTTTGAAACATGACATGCGTGGTTCATAATTACTTGCTTAGTTATATTGAATTGACATAAATTAAGCGAATATTCCAACAAATCTCAAAAGGAGCTCATTTTTAAGGGAAAATAAAAGAAGGAACACCACTGTTTGAAGCATATCATTAGAAAGAATCCACTATAAGCCCTTATGCAAGTTGTTAAACAATATTATCAAGGAAACATATGCCATTTCCGGTGATATATTTAAATACATATTCAGAAAACACCTTTGTTAGAATATAAAAATGTTGAAATAAAATCACGAACCAAGGGCATGCCCCATAATCTTATTTTTTAGCCAGTTTTACATAAACTGTGTCTTCCCCTCTCCTTGTCAAATCATTAAATGCTAGAACAGATGTTCTCAGATCAGCAAGTCCTCCTTGCTTGGAAGCATTTAATTTCAAAGACACTGCGAACACCTCAAACCTTCAGAAGCAAAGGATGGGGAGAGAGCTTCCTATGGGCCATTCTAGGTATCACTTTCAGAGGCAGGAGTTCTCTAAAGATCCTCCCGACTCTTTGAAAAAGATACCATAAGGCGAGTTGCAGTCACTAAGGGCAACCTGGGAAGGCTCTTCACCCCAGGGATGTCTGCAGGCTGGAACCCCCTGAGGACTAAGCTGCGGTTCAGCCCAGGAGCCCTGAGCACCAGCCCTCAGTTTTTCCCAGGACCATCCTCAGAGCCATGGCTTTGTGAGAACAAAACACCCCAGGGCTAGGAATTTGCTAATGTTCCCTGAATATTACTGTCTCCAATTTGTAAAATGAGAAGATTCTAACAATGGCAGTTTCAGTTTAAAATACCCGGGGCTGATGCCTTCAGATCCGTCTCCGTTTGAAGGCAGGGAGAAACTAGCTGATAAATCCCGTGGGGAGACTGATGAACCGTAAAATAGCAAAAACAGTAACAATTGTGCATCCACTTTCCTGAATACAGCAACAGAACTTACGGATGTATTAGTATTCAGTTTCAAAACTGGAACCCGAAACCGCGGGGGTGGGTAGAGCCATTGTAAATAGTAATGTGGAAAAATCAACCGCAAAGGGAAAGGCTGAGGTTTAACGTCATAAAAATGTAAATTTTTTATTTGTCAAAAATACGGTAAAAATTAAAAGGCACATGTCAAGTTAGAAAATATTACAAATGAAGTTTAAACATTTTAATGTATAAAAACTCATAAAATCCATAAGAAAGCTAATTGAAAAATTAGAAAAGGCTGTGAATATTCAGTTTACAAAAGAAGTGTACGAAGAGCCAAGAAACTATTTAGTTGTACCAGTAGACCAAAAAACCCCAAAATTGCTCACATAATTAACAGTAATGTACCATGGATTGCCTATCACATGGGGAAAAATTTACATTTTTAAATTTCAAGATAGAAAGAAAATGAATTCTTACGCACGGATACTTCATTACGGAAATTGAGAAAAAATTAATTGGAAGATGTTGGTGGTATTAGTGAAAAGAAAGTATTCTTGCACTTGACTTCCTAAGTGCTACTTCTAGTGAGTTTTCCTAAATAAATCATCAAAGTTACATATAAACCTCTGGTTTGTACCACAATCACATTGAGAACAGTGAAACAATTGAACATTGTCTTTGCATTTAATGATAAAGATTCCCATTTTGGGACAATTGCACTGGCTGTTCTGTCTGCCAGAAATGTTCTTCCCTCAACTATGGGCAGGGCTTTCCCCCATACCTCATCTCGGTCTGTGCTCAGACATCACCTACTTGGAGATCAAATATCCTTGCCCACCTGCTTGAAGTGGCCTTCTGCTTCCCCCAGTCGCACCGTCCCCACCTGAGGCCCATGCACTTTGCAATCAGCCTCATGCACTAAAAGGTGAGCTCCACCAAAGCTGGCCTTGGTCACACTTGCTCTTCACTCTCGCCCCCTGCTTAGAACAGCACACGGTGGGCACTGGATAAATGTTGATCTGGGTCCACACTGTGGTAGTGCATTCTCCCAGCATACTGAGACACAGCCAAGGTAAATATCATTACACTGGATTTACGAAAAAAATGGAGGTTCAGAGGTTTAGCAGGCAAAGTCAACATCACACGCTATGACCTGGCAGAATCCAAAAGCAGACCCTGTCGCGTGATTCCAAGTCAAGGAAAGAAAGAGCATGTGAGCTTCTTTATAGTGCTTCCATTATAACAGTGGGGTTTGGGGAAAGACAGGGATTGAAGGCTTTGAAGAGGGAGCATCATGATGGGGGAATTTTGGGAGGATCAATCTGGTAAGAATACGAAAGATGAATAAGAGTGGATAAAGAATAGATCAAAATAAAGGTAATTTTTCTTAATCTGTCAATTCTATGAGGTGCCTCAATCTGTCAAATTATTTATTGACTTATTTCAGTTTTATCTAGACATCATAGAATTTGTCGATTAGCCAAATATATGAATACTTTCAAATATGTGAACAGGTGAGAGGAGGTTGAAAAATTAGTCATATGTGTAAGTAAATTTTAGATATTGCCAATCGCAGTAGGTGAATTATGATTTTATCTTTCTGTTCTCACCACATAACTCTTACTAAGTGTTTGCCATCTAGTTAATTTCTTGAATAGAAACAGAATATTTACATAAATATATTTATATATTTATATATAAAAAAATATATATTTTTTCAGACTTCTTTTGTTTTAGGATAAATTGATTTATCTTTAGTAAAAGTAAAGTTAGGTTGGTAATGTGGGGTGGTATATTAGCAAAATTTATCATGTGTTTTCAGTTATGAGCATGGCCGAGCTGGAACTGGGGTATGGGTGGGCCAGTAGGGAAATGCTTCATCATGGTTTGAAAATTACTGGAAAAGTACACAGAGGTGCTTGGTTCTTTTCATTACTTTTTCCTTTACTATCTTTTTGATTTTCGTATTTATTTATCCATGTTTATTTATCTCCCAATTTTCCTTTCTGCCTTCCATTGAACCTTGAGAAGAAGAATCTGACTATGAAACAACACTTACACTACACCAGTCAGATATGAAATAACCAGTTTAACCAAATTACTTTCTTTTTCTTTTTTTTGCTTCAAACTCAACCTCTGTCTACAACTTTACACATCAAGGTGCACTTTATTATTAGCCAGGTGATGTGGTTTAGATCAGAGGGCAGATCTGGGGTCAGGGAGTCACAAAATCTAGTGTTGGCATTTGGTTTTGTCACTTGGGCGGGTTAATTAAATTGCCAAAGCCTAAATGTTCTCATCTGTAAAATGGGGCCAGAGTGCTGTTCATCGCTTAGTTGCTGTAAAGACAAAATAGATGGTATATATGAAACGTTTAGCCGCTGCCTGGACATAGCACACACTTGACAAACTCCCCAATAGGCTATCATGGGTCTCTCAAGAGAAAGGATATTGGAACATCTCAATGACCCTTAAAGCAGACGGCCGACTTTTGCACACAAACCTGCGAGGGGAAGACACCAGGGACCTGGAGGGTTGTATAGAAAAACCCAATGGTCCAATTCAAATGTCTACTTCACAAACCAGAGCCATGCATTGTACCCCGTTGTCCAGAAGGAAGATGTTCAAGTTTTCCTTGTACCTAAGGGAAACGGGCACTTGGTGTAAAGTACAGGGAAAAAGGACTCTCATCTTGTTTGGGTATTGAGATAGTAATTCTTTGAAGATTTAGGAACTTTATTCAGAATTCTGTGACTATTCTATTTTATCAAAGATACTAATTTATTGACTATTTACTCAATTTACTCATGTGAGGGTATAAGGATCAGGGCTCAGCATGGGGAGGGGCCTACACCACCTTGATCCCAGCACTGTGTGGGCCCCTCTCACCCGTCAGGGGGGTTGGATTCCAAAAATAACTTCTGTGTTTCCTAGTGTTCTCAGCCTCTGGGTCTCACAAACTTTTTTTCAGAATTCCAAGTCAGAGCAGTGAGGGCTATTTCCATATGTGTATGGGAACTGGATGTGATAGGAGTTTGATTTCTCGTGGGAAAGAATAATAAGCAGATAAGGTGATAACACCCGAGTCTCATGGGTGTGTAGAATTGATGAATCGGTCGATGGAAAAATGTCCACATCCCCCAGGAAGGGCTGCCTTCCAGCAGGCCTTGATATTGCATCCAAGTTAAGGAAACATTCACTCACGTATTCAGTTATTTGTGTTACAAAGTATGAATTTGGTAGATTTGAATGTCTCAACATATCACAGTAACGAGAACAACAACAAACATGTAGGTAGACACAAACTTACAAGGGGAAGACACCAGGGACCAGAGGCCCACATCCACCGCCCTCCCAAGTGACATCCTGCAAAGCCCCACCCTGGACCCTGCCTTCTCAGCGAAAGGACGTACATTTCCAAGTCATCAACCTCTTTCCTACGGTGATTAAAGTCTTAGAAATACATTTGCTTGTCGCAATTAACTGTATTTAGATACTACTAGTGTGTTTGAAAAGGAATTGTGAGATTGTCTGGATGTTTTAAAGGGATTGGTGAGTTATTTCTTTTTTCATGAGAAAGAAAAGCCCGTGAGAATCAGACCACTTCCACTGGGGTGGAACGACCCAGCCTCTCACATCCGGTTCTCTCAGTACCATTAGGAGGCCATGCAGACCATGTGGAATCTTGATTCTCAGTTACCAGGGCCCTGTTACAAGGTGGGTTCCAGGCCCACCATTCACAATGGCTCAAGGTCACAGCACATCCCCAGGAGTCCGGCACATGCTCAGAGCTGCATAAGAAAAGCACACGTATCCCTGGATGGACAAAAAATGACACGGATACGCGGAGACCCACACCAATCAGACAATGCCAGCTCCCTTCTCCGCCACATGTACCCCAGCTTAATGTGTGGGCGAAGCTCTACCTCTGTCTCCTCTTTGCTGAGGGCCCTCCTTCCCTCTGGCCTTCAGGAGAAGGTGGGAGGCATCAGGGCCGGTGTGTGTGCTTGAGGCGTATCCAGTAGACACTGCGTTTATGACATGCACCCCCATTGAAATTCTAGTTCCATCTTTGGTCTAGGAAACTGGTCTTCGTACAGAAGAGGTAGTGGAGGCTTAAAAGTGGAGCATCTTGCTTGAGCTTGGACAACACCTGGCAGGTCTGAGGCACAGCCCGTGGCACGGGCTGGAGCAGGACGTTACCTCTTCCCCTCAGGGGTCAATGAGGTCAATGTTAGTTCTGTGTCCCATGGTCATCCCTGTCCTTCATGATCCATCCCCGAAGACTTCCCCAAATTAACCGGATTAGAAATGCCTTTGGAGGTGTCTGTATACATTGTCTTCTTATAACTTAGATGCTCAAAGCCTGCCTAAATCACATTGCCCTAAAACAAGACTAATACTGGGGGTTTGTTTCTTTACAGCATCTATTTCCAAAATCATAAGAAATGTTAATATCCATTTTCAAATCTATGCAGTGGTTGTCTCTAACAGGATCATACTCATCCTAACTTTATAGTACTTAGTTCTTTAGGAAAAGGGAAGGGGAAAAAGTCCTCAACGCTCTTTAAACAAAAACCAGCATATGGAATTTTGATTTACAGTAAATTAAAAATAAATAAATAAATAGTTCTTAGTTGAAAAAAGCAATTTGTCATAGTCTCATGTCCTGATTGGAAAATCCCTATGTAAGAACATTACGTTTTTAATCAACTTTTTGCTACCAGAGCTATTGTGTAAAGCAACACACCGGCAGGGAACTTCACCCGGGAAGTCTCATTTGCAGACAGGACATCCCAAACAGCTGTCCTATAGCAGGAAGGCCGGCCCCACACCCTCGGTGGCCCCCATCATGGAGCGTGTCCCCTGTAGGGATGCCCTGGGATGCTCTGTGCTGGAATTTTGATTTACAGTAAATTAAAAAAAGCACCCCTCCTGGTGCTCATCGGCCTGTCTTCCCTCCTGCATCCCTGGCTGGGATGCAGGCTGTGTGCTGAGATTCACATCATCGCCGGGACGTTCTTTTGCATGTTCTCTGGACCCCAGTGCATTACAATTTAGATCAGATGATTCCCATGGAAATTATTGCCCAAGCAATCTTCCTTCCTCAGAGTTGGGAAGGCGGCCCTGCAGGACATGCCTTTTTAGGACCCATCACTTTGCGCCACCACTGACAGTGATCTGAGTCACTGCTTCTGTACCTTTGGGATGAGAAAACATCTTCAAGCATAATAACTTGGTCCCTTTTTTTCCACCCTTTTAGTTCTAAGGATAAAGCAATAGTATGAAACAGTAAAGATTTCCTTTTATTTGTAAAGGTAAAAACTTCCCAATAAAACATGATCTGCCTACATACACAAACAAGAATATAAACAGAAAACGTGAGACAGAGCCTTGTTCTTAAAAAATTTAAAATCCGGTAGAAATGCCACTGCAATGTAGTGAATTGTGGTAAAAACTGCACAACTTGCTTTGAAGCTGGAGGAATTCCATTGCTCCCTTTGTGTTACGTAAATGGCTGTGCTTCTCTGAGTCCTGGGTTCCAGGTCCTGCCTGTGACACATCGAACTGACTTATGGGCAAATCCTGGCACAGGCCAGGTTCTCCCCATGTGGAAGAGGGTCGAGTTATTACCCTACTGTTGATCGACCTCTTCATAAAGGAGGGTATCGTAAACACCTGGATGCCATCTGGGTTTTAGGTTAGCTATTCATCTCTCTCTAATCGCAGTCTTTTCCCAAATGTTGAACAGGCAGGTATAGGCGAAGATCAAGAAGAACAATTGGAAGAGAAAAGGATGACAGGTGTGTCCAATGTGGGGGAGGAAGCATGAGGGTGAGGAGGAAGGAGTGGGGGGCCCTCAGGAGGAGACAAGAAGAGGATGGAGGCGGCATTGGCAGTGAAGACTGGAAACAGCTCCCCTGCTCAGGTTTGGGGGCCCAGCAGCCAGCTCTGCACCTGAGTCAGGTGTCTTGTCTGCAGCCCCTGGAAGAATCCGCAGGTGATTCTGTCCCAAACGTGGTGCCCTCGGGACCCCAGACTTGAGTGCTGCTTGGTGCTAATTGTCCCAAAGGGTAAGCCTCAGAGGCTGTCTTCAGACACACTTGATCGTGGTGTGTGATCCTTTTAATGTGCTGTTGGATCCTGTTTGCTAGTATTTTGTTGAGGATCTTTGCGTCTATGTTCATCAGTGATATTGGCCTGTAATTTTCTTTTTCTGTGATATCTTTGTCTGGCTTTGGTATCAGGGTGCTTGTGACCTCATAGAATGAGTTCGGAAGTGTTCCTTCCTCTGCAATTTTTTTGCAAATAGTTTCAGAAGGATAGCTGTTAACTTTTCTCTAAATGTTTGGTAGAATTCACCTGTGAAGTTATCTGGTCCTGGACTTTTGTTTGTTGGGAACTTTAAAATGACTTATTCAATTTCACTATTGGTGATGGGTCTGTTCATATTTTCTATTTTTTCCAGGTTCAGTCTTGGGAGATTGTACCTTTCTAAGAATTTGTCCATTTCTTCTAGGTTGTCCATTTTATTGGCGTGTAGTTGCCTATAGTAGTCTCTTATTATCCTTTGTATTTCTGTGGTGTTGGTTGTAACTCCTCCTTTTTCATTTCTGATTTAATCAGTTTGGACCCTCTCCCTTTTTTACTGATGAGTCTGGCTAAAGGTTTGTCAATTTTGTTTATCTTTTTCAAGAACCAGTTTTTAGTTTCATTGATCTTTTCTATGTCTCTATTTCATTCTTTTTCTGTTCTGACCTTTATGATTTCTTTCCTTCCACTAATTTTAGGCTTTGTTTGACCCATGTGAAATCCTTCTTGGCAAAGGTCAGGACAGCGTGCCTAGTGGCTGGCTTTCTAGAGAGTGTGTATCCTGTTCTCTCACACAGCTAATATTCCCCATTAGAAAGAGAATATGCGAGGAGAGGAAGATGCACCAAACCCAGCCATCCAGCCACTTGAGGGTCTCGTTTTGTTTTTCCAGAGTAAAAAAGTTAGTCCTCCTCATTGAAGATTTAAAATGAATGAACATATTATTAAAGTGATAGATAAATAGTACAAAATGCCCGCATAGTGCTATCTTTCTTCAGGAAATTGGTCGTATGTGTGATTTTTATCTCAGCTGCTGCTGTTTCACATGTAGAAACTCACTCTTGACAATAGACGCCCCGACACTGGCAAGAAAAGGAGAGTTTCCCTCCAGACAAAGGTTTTAAAGACTGAAATATCTCCTTCATAGACCCATAACATTGGTACTTGGGGACTTTTTTCCTCTCATCATTAGATAAATATGCAATGTGAATTTTTGTTTTGAAAGTAAAGTCTTTTTTCTTTCAATTGAGCTATAATTTGTACATTACTAGGCACTTTTTGTTTATGACCAAAAATAGGGGGTGTGGAGTTGACACCTTACATCACAAAATGTCTCTTTTGAGGGGACTTGTTAAATCACCCATTCCCTTCGGGTACAGGTAAGATAGACAGGACCGTGGCTGTGCTGACCTTAGTGAGTGGCCCTGCATTTGTAAAACCCCACTCCTTGGCTACAAAACAACCACTGGAAATGATAATTAAAATAATTATACAAGCAATAAGAAAGCATAATTAGAGAAAAAAAATTTAAAGAAATTATTCAGGAAATATTAGCAGCCAACCCTCTGGAATTACCCCAGCCCTCCTAATTGCATCTTAATATGTTCAAGCATCGTGTAATTGTTCAAAGATGAAAGTCTCGCATAGTTTAAATTCTATCATGGGGTGATATTTTTCTTTATTTAAGCAAAGTAAATGCAGCAATTATCACAACATAAAAAAGATGCTTAGTTTTAGTCTGAGGAAGGAGTGCTGCCACATGATTTCAACAAGGTTCTCTCACACTTTTTTCTACACACTGCAATCCCCCCCACCATTTATCTAAATAAGACAACTTATCCGTTATATTTTTAATTCTATTTTTAGCATGGTAAGGCAAATTATTATTTTAAAAAAATTTTATTGGAATATAGTTGATTTACAATGTTGTGTTAGTTTCAGGTGTACAGCAAAGCGAATCAGTTATACCTATACATATATCCACTCTTTTTTAGATTCTTTCCCCATATAGGCCATTACAGAGTATTGGCTAGAGTTCCCTCTGTATACAGTATATCTTTATTAGTTATCTATTTTATATATAGTAGTGTATATACGTCAATCCCAATCTACCTGATATATTTTAAAGTGCTTTTCATAAATCGAGAGGAAAGCTTGTTTCTTTTACTTTCAAATAAGCTTCACAGAGTGCAACATCATTCCTTTATCTTTCCTGTGATTCTGTCACTTCTACTGAATGTGGCCGGGGTGCCTCTGTCAGGGCTTTGGAGGCAGCACAGGACCAGCGGAGCGGCAGCCACTGGGGAGGACGGGATGGCCCGCGGCTGGGTCGGCCTTGGGAACAGGTTGGCAGCAAACCATCTCTGCCACCACTGCCTCTGAAGGATCATCACAGCCTGAGACATGGAACCCACAGCCCAGCCCTGAAATCAGAGTCTGGGGCAGAAGAGCTCCTGGTGGAAACTCCACATTCTTGATAATGAATGATGTCTGGTGTGCCCTCCATGGGAAGGCAGGCCTCCAGGCTGGCAGTCCTGGGTCCTCTGTCACCCTGGGAAAACCTAAACACTCCCCATTGTGTTTAGAAATGCTATAGCAGAGTCTATTTATAAAGGACTAAACACAAAAGCACTTAAGCCTTCACTTCTCTGACGGAGGCTGAGAGCCTGGTGCCTGACCCAAATCTCAGGAAGTCGCAGTGCTGGCTTCTGCTGAGCTCTGCCTGCCGTCCCTGACCCGACGGGGTGATTATAGGGTCACAGCGGGACAAATGCCAGCCCTGGGCTGCAGCACCCACAGGCCACCTCGCTAAGCATCACACCCCGAGAGGATGCAGAGACTCGTGTCTCCCAGGTCCCAGATGAGGCCAACGGGAGTTGGAAAACCTAAGGGCTTCTTGGGGTTCTCCTTGCTACCAAGTAGGGGCTCCTGGGCCTGGGGACCCCTCACAGTAGCTCTGAGGAGGGGAATGGCCCTTTCCTCCTACAAGACCCTAAATCAGTTGGGACAGGACCAAGGGCAACGGCCAAGCCCTTTGTCCCTGGATTTGGAGGTAGAATCAAGACCTGTCAGTAACATGGGGTGTGCAGTCAGGGAAGCATTGAAAGGGCAAAAATGAGGGAAAAGTCATTAGTCCTTAAAACCAAGGGAGTTGTGAGTTCTTTTGGTTCTGTATCACTGAATGAACACATATTGTAACTTGCCCTAACTTACTCAAAAGCTTGAAATCTCTCACTCATCCCAACACTCTCCTTCACAATTTCATTTCACAAAATCCATCGTTTAATTCATGTATTGATATATGCATATTTTAATTTTGAAGATGCATAACCTTGAGGAAGTTTTTTTTTTTTTTTTTTTTTTTTTTAACTATAAATGGTTCTTTTCCCTGAAGTGCTATGGTATCCATCATTTAGAGATGTCAACAAAAATTATGTAAGGTAGGCACATAATGTTTTTGTTTGTTTGAATCATAGAAATGGCCCATGGTGGGGAGCTACCTGGGAAATCCAGACATGACTTGGCTGTGGCCTGTCTGTGACTTGTTCCGTTCGGGCCCCTGGCCAGGATGTGTCTGTCCCAGTGACCCTGTTCTGGAGTCTGGCCCACGAGCAGCCTGAAGGTTCTGCAGATGCTGACAGGCACCAGCCCCTTGGTCCTGGGGAAATTGCACTGAGACCTGAGACTGTGTGTTTCCTGGGGCTGTTTTTCTCTCCCTCGTGTTTGTTCCCACAGCGTGGGCCTGTCCTAGGGAACATCAGGAAATAATCGCTTTGTTCATTGTGTTATATCTGCACTTCTGGTGTTGGGAGGGTTGGTGAGGGTCCTTACTACATGTGGGCAGCTCTGTCAAGCCGTCCAGGCTTCCAGGCAGCAAAAGACCTTGGAGAAGGATGAGGAAGAAGGCCCAGAATTCAATACTCAGGGAGGAAAAGAGCTTCGAAGTCCTAGAGCAAAGCCTCTTTGGTTCTGATGAGATGGAGTTCAGAGGCCAAGGGGCTCCCATAAGTCCCCTGGTTACATGGCTGCCGACCTGCTTGGGGAGAGTGGACATGGGTCTAGGGAAGGTGCTTGGGCAGGAACCATCTTGCTGGGGGAGGTGATGATGGCCTGGGTTTCGGGCAGGTACCCATTGTGCTCTGGTCCCCCGAGACCTCAGCTCTGAGGAGGAAGCGGGTGTGAAACGTCTCAGGGGAACCAGGGAGACGGTAGCGGAGGAGGAGTGGGGACTGGGAGAGAGAGAGAGGTATGTGACGTGACCTTACTCGTGAGAAATTGATTTGAAATGTAATTCTTGCAAGAAATGCCATATTGGATCTTCCAAGATTACCTTGAAAGACAAGTAATATTATAGAGAGTAAAGTAGTTTAATCCCCACCACCTTAAAATATTTCCTACATTCAAAACAGTGTGTATGTGAGCCCTGAATTAAGCCTAGATTTAGGAACATTTTGTTTAAGAGTGAAGGGTACAACATACATTTGTAAATCCTAAGGGTTAACGGGGCTTTTGTCACGGCCCATGACTTAAACCCGCCTCTTTGCTAGCACATATATTCCTGTTTAAGTGTGATCTGAAAAAAAAAAAAAAAAAATCAGTCACCTCTTTTGCTTATTTGAAGCAGGTGACCACCCCCCAACTTCCCAGGGTGGTGGTTTAGGTTCTTGGTGGTCGCTGGGCTGCCTGGACCCTGGCCCCCCCGGCGGGCAGTTCCTCCTGCCCTTCTGTCCCCACAGAACCCTTGGTGGTCCCTCTCGGTGGCAGTGCCATATAATTTCCCCAAATGAATGCTGCGCGGGCAAAGTTTTCTCAGACTCCTCATCCATTATGGGATGATTTTTCTCCGTCAGAGCCCTCCGTAAGTCAAACAAAGCCCGCGTGCAGCTCAGGGCACTGCTGTTCTGAGTGCATCGCCGTTTATTTTTCTGGTGAAAAAAATAAACTATTACTTTGACTAATAACTGCAGTGGAATGTGGCCTGGGATCGCCGTTCTGCACACAGTGCCAAAAGAAAGGGACACCACAATCCTCGTCACCTACGGTCCCTGGATCTGAGGTCGCGCTAGCAGGGTTTCAGGCCTGGTCTGTGTCATGAGTGAAAGGGGTCTAAATACTCAAAGTGGGAGAAAGCATTCTGATTCCTTTGGGTCTAAAAACACACAAACAACTGCAAAGGTTTGTTATTAAAATACTTCACTCTTAAAAAAATTGTTGATATTTGTGTGTAACCTTTAGATAGCATTTAATATTTTAAACTGGTGGAAAAATGCACACAGATCATATGGCACAGAGGTGAACAGTGCACTGACATGAGAAGGGTACCTACAAAATGGAGCTTGCTCTAAAGGATGCTTTTCTGATGAAGAAGAAGAAAATTTAAGTAGCCCCTCCACTGAAGGTCTTCTTTCTTGCCCAAAATATTCAGGCAGCACATATTCCTCTTCTGAAAAGCTTCACTGGCCATGTTTTCTACATATTTTTCATTTTCATTTTTGTTTCCTGAAAACGGGATATAATGTGAGGAATCTTAGAGGTATGTCCTGGGTTTTGAGTTGGGCTTCTCTCTGTAAAGCAAGATGTTGAACTGGCTGCTCTGTGTGTTCTTCTCCAGCCACATAACACTGGTTTTCTCTAATTCTCGTTATTTACCCACAAACATCACATTTTGCAAGTTCGCAGTGTATGCATTGAACAATCAGCCCCTTTCTGTATTTTGAAATCCATATACCTTGCTATATCCGTCTTCCATTTAATATCTTCCTTTCAAGGTTTTATGAATTATAAAAATCTAGCCATTAACACACTTAGCGTTGTTCATAATAATTTCATAATCCTTCAATGTAATTCTTTTTTGTTTATGTTTCTATGTGTCTTTATGGAGTCTTTGTGTAAAGTTTTTGTAGCAGTACTGATTTTTTAAAGTGACTTGTGATATTTGAATGAATTACATGAGCTATCGGGGTGGGACTCATAGAATGTTCTCCAAAGCATCTCTCGCTCCCATACAGACCCTACAATGAAAGGGTCCTCACCCAGACTGGCCTGGAAAACACTGGTTACTTGTCCGGATCACTCCTGACCTTTTCTCTCCCCTTTCAATTGTTTTCCTTTCTGAAAATGAACAAACCAGGGGTTTATTATATATCATTACATCATAATCATTCCTTTTATTTCTGATGTTTCAATAATTCTCCCCAGCCCTCCATAGTTGCTGATGCAGCAAACACTTAATAATTACTTGCCCCATGACACACACTTGCACAAGTGTGTTCAGGGAATCCTTAGCACCAGGCGGTGATGTCTGCGTGGCGTGTGAACTCGCTGCAGGGGGAGGGAGCAGGTGGCTGGCCCATGGTCAGGGCAGGTGGCCGTGGGTACCCAACCACACGTGCCCTCTGCTCCAGGACCCGTGATCCTGGAGCTCGTCAGGCCAGGACCTGCACTCCCTGGGTCCCAGCATCCTGGGATGGGTCCCAGCACCCACCGATGTAGGTTCTTTGTAGTTTTCCTGGCTTGGTGTGTTGGGGTTGGGGGAGAATGGGTCATCAGACAAATTTTGGGTCCCTGGGCTCCTGAGACTCCATGAGTGGTTTCTGTTTTCCTTGACCAGAGTCAAGGCCATCATCTTTCCTGGCTACTGTTCGCTGTTTCTGTTGCTCCTGCTGAGGGCCAGATTCAGCAACAGGGGAGTGAGGGGATGATTTCTGCCCTGTGTTTTGTTCCCCTTGTGAGGAGGGCAGAGTGATACTGATACATAGGATCCCCAAGTTCCCTGGACACACGGCAGTAAGCAGCCAATCCCCTAAAATACAACCTGCGAGAAGAAATGCAGGTGGGAAAATTCATTTCCGGTAGCTTGTAACCATGGCGGAGATGATCATCTGCAAAATAAGTAGGATTCGATTGCATTGTCATCCAAGAGTGTGCCCAAGTCCTATATCTTTGCATCTGTAGAAACAGGCAAAATTAGGACCACCATGTTCTTGGGACATGCACATAACTTCTCTCTTAGAATTCACAGACACCTAAATTCTAAAAAAAAATCACAACCCTCTCAAATGCCTCTGAAAGGGACAGACACTTGTCAAACAAAATATGTATTTTTCCATGGGCGTATATATAGACAGAAGTGTTGGGGTGCCTTATTCGGTTACTGTGCTTGGAGCCTTGACCATTTATGTGGCGAAAGCAGAGTGGAGCACTGTCTGTATAAGTTGGAACCTGCAGCCTAGGTTCTAGGACGAAAGACAAAAGAGTTGTGCTGAAAAGGTACAAGATACAATTTTGTGCAGGGTTAGGGATCACTGAGGCAGAGAGGGGTGGAGAGAGGAGGAGAGGCTGGATGAAGGCACGTTGCCTGTCCATCACTCCCTGGAAACAGTGCCCCGGCGGGGGCGGTGGCAGGATCCCAGGGCTTTGCTCATTTCTGGTCACTTCTGCTTTTGTGTGCCTTTACAGGTGGTCCCTGGGCTGCTTTAAATGGACATTTTTGAAGCCTATAGAAACTAAAGAAAATTCATGACTCTCATACTATAAAACACAAGAAAACATGTTTTAACTTTTGAGAAATAATTAGAACTACAAGCCATTTTTTTTTTTTTTAAACTGGTCGTTTAATGCTCTCTCCAAATCAGGCCTGTAGAATAGCAATCTTCCCACCCTAAGCATGAGGACTGCAATGGGAAACGTGAGCATCTCAATCCTACTGGCACAGAAATGGGGAGATGAGTGTGTGGACAAACGTCCTGGGATGCAAGCCCGGACACTCACGGGATCCTCACTCTGTCTGCAGGCCACACATCCCCAGAGGCCTCGGTCCGGCCCCTTCAGGAGCTCGGTGCTCAGGCGTTTGGCAAATGTCCTTACAGAACTACAGCCGGTACTTGCTGAATGGAAGTCAAGTCTTCAGGCACCAGCAGCCCCTGAGGTGTTAGGAGGCCAGGATCAAGCATACGGCCACTGCTCGTGGTGGTGCCTGGGGGTAAACAAAAATGAAATCAGCCTGTGTGAAGACTGGTGGCAGGTCTTTTAAAGACTGCCCATCACAAGCAGTTTCACTTAAAAACCAACCCTGGCAATCTCCCTTCAACCAGCAGTCCGTATGCAGGAGCCACCCTGTTACACAATAGGGTTATGCCCACTCGATGGGTGACAGCCCTGGGGTGATGGGACAGGTGAATTCACGACAGAGCCCCCCCCCCCACCTTGTATTAAGCCATTTAAAAAGCCATGGGGTTAAAGGAACATGTGCCCAAGGGACTTTGGTGACCAGTTTTCATGCAGCTGCAAGACCACAGGGTATGTGAGGCAGAGCCCCGCAATCCAAAGGTATTCAAGGCTTCCCCAGTGTTTAAAAATCCTTTTCTGAAATTGTTTCGCTTTGCAACTGGTTCTTTGGCTAACAAAAATATCCACGTGTTTCCTTTTCATCACAATATTGATACTTTAGTTCTTTGTGCTGCTTGTTTCTTTCCAGGCTGTGGCTTGGATCAAAACCACTTTAGCTGGAAACAGAATGGTTAATTGATTGCAAGCCTGTGTTATATAAACAGTTGCTACTAGTAGTAGAAAAACTGAATGAAAATCTGTGGTGTTGGTGGCCACAGGGAGTGCTTTATCTCCCAAAGCTATGAAATAGATCCGGCTTCCGCACATGTAGATGAGTCACACAGAGAGATGGTCTACCTACAACCATCCGGCTAGGGCTGGGTCTGGGCTGATGCCTCACTGTCATAAAGTGGAGAAAATGGGGGACCAAAGTCCAGGTGGCAACTGCCCAGAGAGCAGACCGTCGTCAAAATCTGACAAACACATGTAAAGTGACGTGGGATGAAGAGGAAACGTACGATGAGACAATAGCTTCACTCTGTGACCTTGTTGGTCCAGAGAGATCTTTCTGAAGAAGTGACCATAGGACTGACAGTGAGAGCGCTTGCTCAGAAGGGTGGGGATTTCGATACAAAATATGCTGAATGTCTTCAAAACGTCCTCTGTAATGATATGAAACAGTATTGTCACAGTTGAGAATTTTAACTATTTTTACATGATTAATGAATGAATGCGCGATATGGAGAGACTAGGACATTCAGGTGTGTGGTAGAAAAACAAGTTTAAAATACAATAATCCTTGAAAAGCTGCATTCTGACCTTTTAGTCTATACAAGCACTGCCTCCAGCTATATTTCAGAAAAATCATGTCATGTTTCAGGGTAGCACGAGCGTTTACACTCTGGTGCTTTCGTGTTTTTGATGCATGCTCACTAACTCTCAATTTTACTAGCTTCTTAACATGAACAAAGATGTTTACTTGCTCTAGAGAAATGTTCCCCTGCAACACGACACTCTCTAAGTCTCCTGATATCTCAAAATCCTATTTTGCTCCCAGATCAAGCTGATAGAGAGAAAAAAAATGAGCAGAACTAAAATAATCCTTGCCCAATTTTGCTCAGACCCCATCCTTATCAGCACAAATCTAATATATGGCAAAGAGAGAAAAATTAGCAAAATTAAGACCTGTTCTCCTTGATGGTCACCTCTCCTATTGTAGAAACAGATTCTTGGATTTGATTTCTTTTTTCTTTCATGCAGACTATTCCCCAGAAAGACTTTTCTTGGCATGATGAGTTGATTTTCAGCTGGTACCTGTTTCATAAATGAAACATCATTTATGTGTTGCATCAGAGAACAGGCAGGGCATCCTCTAAGAACCAGAAAAAGCACAAGACTCTCCAGCCCAGTCTTCCCCAGAGGAATGCTCTGGGGAGTGCCAGATCCTTGGGGGTTTCACAGGCCACTTGTGGCCAGGTGAGCAGATTGAAGAAAGAAAGTCATTATTTTGTGGTGGGATTTCCAGAGCCCCTAACCTTCTCCTGCTTAGCACTTCCCAGACCCCTCTCTTCAGGGCATCTCCCAGTATCCTGCTCCCTGTATGCTTGCGAGGAGATGGTCCCAGCCAGATGGGGAGCTGGGACCCCTAGGGGTGAGTGCCACGCCTATGTTGAAAGCTAAACCTAGAATTCAGTCTCCCTGATCATCACAAAACCCTCTTTTATTCACACTGAGACACTGCACTTTGCTCTTCGTTCAAGTGGCTCCAAACTGGTGAAATGTATGGTCAGTTTAGCCCAAGATCTTGAGGAGTTGCTTTTTTTTATCAATTATCAAAATTTCCCTACTCCACGTACCCTGTGACCTTCTGCACTCATAAAGCAAAGTTCTGATGATTTCACATAAGGAATCGGAGGGAACTGATTCAAATGTTTCCTTAATAGCACTTGAAACTAGAAGAGTTTTAAAAATCCCAAGCCTAGCTGGGCATGTTCATCCCTCTTATGTTTTGATTGAGTGAATTCATGTCATTGGGTTTTGTGAGCTCTGTGGTTTCACACTTGCTACAATTCAAGCTCTTCTGGAGTGGGACCCTCTGATTGAGGACCCCTCCCTGCACTGCCCCTGAAGCCCCAGCCTGACTCGTGGATGCCTGAGCCGTGGCAGGGTCCCCAGGTGCCTCACAGCTTCAGGTACCCAGTCACCTAGTGGTCCCCACAGAGGCCTGTGGAAGGACCCCCTTTCTTCTCCATGTCAAACATTGTTACCAGATGCTATGGGCTGAATGTTTGTGTGTCCCCCCAAATTCACAGGGTGAAGCCATACCCCCCAGTGTGATGGTATGTTTGGAAGGGAGACCTTTGGAAGGTGATTAGGTTTAAATGAAGTTATGAGGGTGGGGCCACCAGGATGGATTCGTGCCCTTAAAGGAAGAGACAGAGAGACCAGAGCCCTGTATCTCTGCCATGTGAGGACACACAGAGAAGGTGTTCATCTCTCCCAGAAAGAGGGCTCTCCCCAGGAACCAAGTCAGTAGACACCTTGACATTGGACTTCCAGTCTCCTGAAATGCGAGAAGTAAACTTCTGCTGTTGAAGCCCTCAGTCTGTAGTATTTGTTTAGCGGCCTGAACACACTGAGCACCAGGACAGGGGCCACGCCACCCTCCCCACTGTGTCTGTTTCCTCCGGCTGCCTGGCCCCAATCGCTCCAGGTCACAAGGCTCACTCGAAAGTGACACCACTAGGGGGGAGGGTCGGTGCGCTCTGACCCCGTAGGCTGACTGGCTGGCTCTGAAGGCCATTCTCTCCCACCTGGAGGGCTACCCTTTCTTCCAGGTGACCCCTCCAGGCCCCATCCAACGAGAGTCCTGGCGGGTCTATGGTCGTAAGTGCTGAGTAGTGGGGGCAGTCAGGAGCTCTCAGCTTTATGTCTTAGAAAGACACAGAGCAGAATCGGGGACCAAGTGCTTAGAATACCAGTGATGATAAAGTTCGGCCAGCATGCAGGCTGGTGGGTTACCCCAGTGGGGAGGAGCCTGTAGGTCCAGGTGGACCAAAGTGCCCACGAGTCCCAGAGACCAGAGTCGGGGTAGAACCTGGGTGATCAGCTAAGTCGATCCATTCTCATGGCTCAGAGGTTGTGATGGCTTTACCTCCTGGGAGGAGAGGGAAGTGCGTAGGAACAGGAGGTGGAGGTGAATCTGGGGGGCAGCCAGAAATAGAGGTAAGTGCTTGGAAAGAGACTCACATGCTTAACAAGATTAATTTCCTATAGATGTTAATGGACTTTGTATATATCCTGGGGACTTGTTTCCCATCTACACAGAATGTCTACACCAATGGACCTTCAAACATGTGGGAACCTTTCTGTAACTCTGAGACAATTGACTTCAGAATACATTGGAACTGATCTGTGATCCTGAGATGAAGCACAGGGATGGGATGGAAGCCTTGTGTCCCTGCTGCTGTGTTACATAACGATCTTAAAAAGGTGTTGTTTTCACTTTGGAATCCTTCGAGGGGGTCTTTGGGTGGCTAATGAGATGACCTTGGAGCTGGATGGCCTTGGCCCTTGACGCTCACCCCTCCCCACATAGCCAGGGCCTGGCTGGCAGCTCATTAAAATGCCGTCCACCCTCCACTTCACGTTTTTGGTCTTTGCGGAAAATTCTCATTCATTTAAAATGACACACATCTTCCGGCCCTACCGAAATCAAGGTTTTTTGACAAAGATAACAATTTCTATGAGAACACATGTTGTCTAGTGGAGATCCACATCTGTACAGACTGTGAGCATTTTCACAGCACCCCTGCTTGGACCTGCTGTTCTGGAAACAGAAAGAATAAGTGTGTTTGTTGGGCTAGCCAGCGGTTGAAAAGGTTTGATTTGTTTTATTTTTTTTAATTGCTTACATGTAGTACTGTCTGTGTATTTAAGACATTATCACCTTAAAAGTGTGACCTTTCTCTTGAAATGGCTGGAATTAACAACAGCAATGCACGATCCGTGGACATAAATCACTCAAAGGGAGACCCATGCAGAGGTTTTCTGAATCTTGAAATGTGAGCACAGCCAATAACCCAGTTTACACTGCGGCCCGGTACATATGGAACTGAAACTCAGTATGCTTTCTATTCTGATTTGTTCTAATAAAAATCTGCCAATCTAAGAAATGTGTTTCATAACCCTTTTAACAAGTGACAACTCACAACTTGAAAAACCCAGGATCTTTGCACAAATGGTTAGAAAAGTTAAAGTTAAAGGAGAGGAGCTTTTCAGAAAGGAAACTTTTCAGATGGAAGTCTGGCTGGAAGCCCCCCCCCCCCCGAAATAGTTGGTAGATTTGATGAAATCTAGTCTCCAGGGTTAATTTTATTTTTTTTGAGATACACTTCACATACCATAGAGCTCACCACTTTAAAGTGTACAATCCAGTGGATTTTAGTATATTCATGAAGTTGTGCAACTCTCATAACTAATTCCAGAGCACGTCCACTAGCCCCAAAGAAACCACTCATTTCATCTTACAGCTAAAGTGTTTAGGGTGCCTGAGGTCGGTTATGTGGCCACAGTATTTCCTAAGAAGTTTTGAGGATTTTATGTAAGACCTGAAATAACTAAATGCAAATAAGAAAATTTGTACTGTGACTCGGCCATAATAAAGAATGAAATAATGCCATTTGCAGCAACATGGATGGTCCTAGAGATGATCATACTAAGAGAAGTAAGTCAGGCAGAGAAACACCAATATCATATAATATCACTTATATATGGAATCTAAAAAAATGATACAAATGAACTTATTTACAAAACAGAAACACACCCACAGACATAGAACACAATAGTATGGTTACCAAAGGGGAAAGGAGGGGAGATATGAATTAGGAGTTTGGTATTAACAGATACACACTACTATATATAAAATAGATAAACAACAAGGACCTACTGTATAGCACAGGGAAATATACTCAATATCTTATAATAACCTATAATGGAAAAGAATCTGAAAAAGTATATATATATATATATATATATATATATATATATATATCTCAACCACTTTGCTTTATACCTGAAACTAACACAACATTGTAAATCAACTATACTCCAATTAAAAAAATTTAGAAAGGAAAATTTACACTGTAAATTATCTTGAAAATAGATGGAAAGCTCACGGAGACTTATGGTGTAAACACTTAACATCCTTAAAGAAAGCCATTGTTTCCTTTCTGATGTCTACAATTACGCAAACGGCCAGCTAGCATTTAGTGGCGTTAAAGATGCTGCTGGCAATGTCTCTTGGAGGCCACTGGATTCAAATGTCACTAGAAATATTGTCTTGGCAAATACTAAGTGTGTAAGAAATGCCATCAAAGCTAAGAAAGCAAGATCTCCACTGACCAATAACAATTATGGATTACCCACTCGTGCAGCCAGGAGACTGCCTTCTTTGCCTTCTTCCCCTGAGCTACCGAGAGAATTAATTTAATTCAAGTTTTGTCTCATCATTTCCAGTCAGACCACCCTCTGGGCATCAATCCCAGGCCGGCTCTATCAACGGCAACAAAACTCTGACAGTTTGAAGCTTGCATCTAAAAACATACAGCAAGCAACGCTTTCAAAAAGAGAGAGACATTGACTTTCAAAACAGCTCCGTCTACAGCATGCAATCTTGATAAGGGAACTTTTCAGAGAAAAATTTGCCAGGGGGGTGGAGGGGTAGCTGAGAGCACAGCTGTCTTTCTAGGGAAAATCACTCATCTTCAGTTTCTATCCACTTGCTCTCAGCTGAGACAAAAAAGTGTGAGTGAAAGGCAAAGTTCATCCTCTCCCACGTTGCTGTGGCCTATGACAAAAAATTTCTTATACTCTTTACATGAGAGAAGGTGGTTGGAATTGGAATCAACAGGACGCCCAGTGGCTGCTGTTAGCAGGTCTTCACAGAGTCACATCTTCCACCTAGTGACTTGCGTCCACCAACGTCTTGGTTTCTCCAGGCTCCAGGCTCAGGACTAAACCCATCATGAGGTTGGAGCCCGCCCTGCAGGCTAGAGGGGCCATTCTGGAGAATCCTGGAAATGCCTGCTATTCTGTTACCTCTGAAGGTCTAGTGGTAAATTTTCCTAATGAGAAATTTCCCTCCATTTGTAGGGAATTGACACACATACCAGGCATGGCTTTGGGGAACTGTTTCACTGTCAGGGAGTAGATTTCAACAGGGAAAAGTCAAATTATCCTACTTTTTTCCAACTGCTAGCAGCCTGGTTGCAGAGACCTCATGAAGACACAGAACCATCAAATGAAGAAAAATTGGTCTTTGCCTTACATCTTCATTGGCGCTCCTTTATCCCCATGTGCAAGTTTTCATCATTGGCTTGGCAAGTGGGTTTAAAATAGCTGCGGTGTCTGGCAGGGATGCAGCATGCACGGCCCAGGATGGATATTTCCATTTCATCCTTCAGCTCGGGGTTCCGGCCACCACCAGTCCCAAGGAGAGCCTGCTGGCCTGGTGTGAGGACCACTGCCATTGGAAACAGGATGGGGAAACCTGAGCTCTGGGAGTCATCCCTGGGAAATGCATTAGCTTGTGGCTCTCGGGGCCCCATTTTTCAAAGCTGACACTCTGGGCTTTCAAAGAACAGATTGCAAATATTAGCTCACCCAAAATGGGCTACCAAGAGCATTTGTGTTTACCCCACTGTGCTGTGGGTGATTCATAGAGAGGTAAGTCAACACACCTGGTTTAAACTGATCCCTTCACTACATGCCTTGTCGGGGCATGGAAACCGCCTGTGGCTGGTGAGAGGTGCGGGATCTCCCCACTCGTATAACCCCTCTCCAGGATGAGCTCTGCGGAACTGTGCCCCCATAGCAGGGGCTCTGGGCTTCCCATCAGTCTTGTCATAGCAGACAAGACTTCCTGGAGCCAGCTACTCAGAGCCTGCCTCACTTCCCGAAGCCTCGCCCAGGAGCATAGATTTAAAAGTAGCACAGATCATGGCATCTCCTAAGGCAAGTGTCTGGAGGAGAAATCCTTACACCTGAGATGAACAGTTTATAAAATAAGTGAGTATTTTCAGAAAACAATGAATTAGGAACTTGAATATGTGCTGTGGGTGTTAGCTAATACAGACTTAGACAATCTTTAGAAAAAAATTTAAAATCACTATGAACAGCCTAAGAATAGGATGCCTTGGTGCCTGTGTAGGCTGAGTCTAATACAAAGCAATCAATTCTTAACTAAAAGAAGGTTTTTTTTAATGTATTAAATAAAAATATAAGATTGGAATTGGGCAGGCCTGAGTTTGAATCTTTACTCTGCTGTTGGTCAGCTGGTGGCTGAGTTTTGCTGTATCGTCTGTGAAACGTGGGGTGATATCATCTAGTTTGTAACAGTCTTATAGAAATACTGTAGAAACTTCACATGCACTTATATATAAAGCACCCAGCCAATAGGACTGACTTATATCCTCGGAACCCCCTCCAACCCTGTGGAACATCACTGCAATTTTCCTTGGTTCAAATGCCAATAACGACATATTTATCACAAATAGGTAGCCTCTGACTAAAAATATATTTAAAGCAAAGATACATTTTTACTTTTTTTGGAGACACTGTCAGCAATATAAGTACCTAGGAAGGTTCAGTGGATATTGAATGTCAGCATCCCCAAACTTTGGGGAACCCTGAAAGGTGTGCCCGTTTGCTTTTGCACATTCTGCTCCCCTAATATGCCACATGACACATGACCGAAGTCCACGGCCTCCATGCAAATGGTCGGGGTGAGCCCAGGCATGGTGGTGTAAGCATTGGAAATTGCTGCCCTGTGATCTGGAGCTGGAAATATGGAAAACTGGGAGCTGCTGAAGGGCTGCTTGCTGGGCTCCCAGGTAGAAACAAGTACACATGGACGTTTCCCCTGCTGCTAAAATGCCCAAGGCATGGAGGGAAGGAGAATGCACTGAAGTTCATGGGGTCTTTGGGAGGTTGTTCATGACCCTGTTTGATGCACCACCAGCTCAGAGCTCGCTGGGCATCTGTTCAGTTTGGGAAGTCCCTTCGGAAAGTCAGGCTGCAGTTTTTCCTACAGAACAGTTGCAGAAGGAATCCTGGACCATTTCCTATTGTGCTCTGCAGAATTTTGCTCAGCTCAAGGAAGAGACTGACCACCCTCATCTGCACTTCTGTGAAACAGCAGCCTCTAGAATAAGTCTCATGATGCACTGGTAGGTCAAACCCACCATGACAGTGGGGATGAAATTGAGCTCCCCTCAACACATGTCATGCTTTTCAGGTGCAGGTGGAACCCAGGCCACCATGACAGAGGGCGGACACACCTATCAGGGCAGACAGCGTCTTACCTACTGCTGACAGGGACGGCTCCCAGCTCATGGACCACGTCTGAGCTTAGCCAGGGCTTTCCTCTAGAGTCAGGACTCTTCTGCTCTAGAAACCCATCTTTTAGACAGGCTGAGAATAGGCACAGTAAAGAATTTGCATGATTTTACACTTCTGTGATTTAAAAACAAAACATAGTAAAACAAGAGGAACTGGGAAGAAAACACTGATGTGATGTGACTCTTCTCCTTGAAACACTGAGATCCTTTCCTGTTGGTGTTCAGTGAAAGCAAGGATGCTTTGGATGCTTCCTATGGCTAGTCCCTAACATACACATGAGGCCGGAAGACACACTTGTGACTTCCAGTTACCATTTCAGCTAAGTCTCTGGGCTAAAGAAAAACAAGGAATCATTACATGAAATGGATGTTTCTTTTGGCAAAATAAAAATATCAGAAATACTAAAATTATACAGTTCATTTTAACCAGATACCAGAGAGCCCTTTTTAAGAAATGCAGTCATCCTTCTGCCAGGGCACACAAACAGATACTCAGTGGCACTCCATTATTGGTCCGTAAGTGCATTGATGGTGCACAAAGGGCATTGTGGAAGGTTGTTCACCATGCTGCCTGCCAACTGCCCAGGATCTTGGAACAGATGGGGCTTAAAGTTATCCTTAAATTCCATTCTCATCTCTTTTGATGAAGAGCTACAAAGATAGCTGCAAGAGAACTTCCAGTGGTAACTTCCTGGGTTTTTAAGATGCTTAAGGGTTATGGAGGGTATCACACTAAAGCACGAAAATACTTAGGCTTGTCTTTTATTTGTCATCTTTTGAGGACTGGACCATGCCCTTAGTGGAAAAGCTCCTTTCTAAACAGTATGTTTGTGCACCCTTGGTCCAACCATCATTTCTGAGACTATCACCCTTTTCCTTGAGCCCAGGAGAGAGAAGCTGTACTTGGAAAGTTGCAGGAGGGAGAAGTAGCTTTGTCTGAGCTTCAACATTCAGCTGGTGGGAACTTTCTTTTCTTCATTTTTAAATCTTTTTTTTTAATTGAAGTGTAGTTGATTTACAATGTTGGATTAGTTTCAGGTGTACAGCAAGGTGATTCAGTTATACATATACACATATATATGTATATGTATATATTCTTTTTCAGATTCTTTTCCCTTATAGGTTATTACAAGACATTGACTATAGTTCCCTGTGCTATACAGTAGGTCCTTGTTGGTTATCTCTTTTATGTCTCGTCGTGTGTATATGTTAATCCTAACAAACCTCCTAATTTATCCCTTTCACCTGTCCCCTTTGGTAACCATAAGTTTGTTTTCTATGTCTCTGGGTCTATTTCTGTTTTGTAAATAAGTTAATTTGTATCATTTTTTTAGAGTCCACATATAAGTGCTATCTAATGTTATTTGTCTTTCTCTTTCTGACTCACTTTGCTTAGTGGTGGGGCCTTTCTTGAAGCCCCCATTAGCTGACTTGGGTAATGGGTGGACCTCAGAGCTGGACAGAGCCGGGAATAAATCCTCTTCCGGAGACTTGTCCTCATTGAACTAAACAGCCAAGGCTGCAGTGGCTACAAGCCCGGGGTTCAGAGTCTGTCAAACTTGGGTGTAAAATCCTGACGCCCACACTCACAAGGGCTGTGATCCTGGCATGTTACTGGGTGTTTCTGAGCTTTGAGGTCCTCTCTTTACTGCTGGATAATAACCCTTACTTCACAGGGTTATTGGGTGGGTTAAATAAGAAAACATACCAGAAGCAGAGCATAGAGCATCTGGGGAGAGTGCTTATGTGCTGTCGCTCTGTGTGTGTGTGTGTGTGTGTGTGTGTGTGTGTATGTGTGTATGTGTGAGCGTGCATGCAAACACATACCCAATTGCACATAAAATTACCAAATGTTACCAGTAAGGTAAATATCTCCCATTCCAGAAGCTCTTTCCTTACCCTAGCTCTCATTTCCCCTCTCCTAGACTCTTCTTCACAGATAGAAAGACAGGTAGACAAGGGTCTCATTATTGGATTAAAGAAATAGTATTACCATCACTCAGATATTTCTAATCAGCTTCAATCTTGGGCATGCCATGCTTTTAATACCCCATTATAAAGACCAAGGAAAAGGAATATGTCAGCACTAATGTGAGTGGGTGTTTTTCTGATGTGACTCTCAATGAGAATGTTTTTTTCAGCCTTCCTGCGATTATAACCCTGAACTCTGATGGCCACAGTTAGCTGGGGTCAACAGCATCCATGGTCTTACCCACTGCATCCGTCCACTCTCCTTAAATGGAGCAGTATTAGGTTCAGAAATTGCAAATAAAATCTTCTTACTGGGAAAATTGGACTGATGCCTGTCCTGATATTGAAACGTCCCAGAGGGGAGGTGGGGTATGAGAGCTGGAACCAGGCATCTGACCCGAGGGGAGTGGTGGCCAAGCCCAGGAAAGAGGTCAAGTGGCTTCTGGCTAACAGTGTCAGTCAGTCCTGATTCACCCCCTCTGTTTATGTGCCAACAGGTAGGTTTGGATGTCCTCACCTGCCAACCTGGTGGGGTTGCTAGAGCAGCGTCTGCTGTGGAAGGAGAGTGCGGATGTCCTAGCGGGAACTCATGAAATGGTCTGACCAGAGTCCCCCTGGCCAGACAGGTAGGAAGCCTTCTCTAGAATTATTTTGAAATTGATCTTTCTAGGACATGGATTGTGTCATCAAGATGCAAAATATTCTAGTAATTGTATGATTATTTTTTTACTAAATTGGTTATTTTTCTCATAAGTTCCCTTCACTAGATTGTCAGCAATGTGAGAGTAAAATCTAAACTTGGGGTTTCCTCATCTGCTCATGATCTTCGTATTGGGAACCGAATATAGTAAGAGTTTACTGGAAGTTTGGTTGAATTGAATTACTAACCATATCTACTTCTGTCCCTATATTGATATCTATAGCTATTCCAATATCTGTATCTATATCTAATTATATCTGAATCTACCTATATGTATATTAATATCAATATCAGTATCTATGTCAAATCAATATCTACCTCTATCTCTATCTACCCACATTAATGTCTGTATAATATCTATTTCAAATCTATGTCAGTATCTATATCTATTTGTTTCTATCTATATCAATGTATCCATGTCAATATCTATATCATATCAGTATCTGTATCTGTATTTATATCAGTGTATCTGTATCTATCTATCTATCATCTATACCTTTACTTACACATACAGCTGCACCTACACCCACACCTACACTCACACCCACACCTACATCTACCCTTGCACTTATATCTACAACCATATCTACATCTACATCTACACCTACACATACATCTACATCTATTCTTACACCTACATCTACGCCTACATGTACATCTACATACACAGCTACATCCACACCTACAGCTACACCCACATCTATACCTGCACCTTCATCTACATCTACACCTACTCCTACACCCACACCTACACTTCCACTCACACCTACATCTACACCCATACCTACACCTACACCTGCACCTATATCTATACCTACACCCACACTTACATCTATACCTGCACCTACATCTACAGCTACACCTACTCCTACATCCACACCCACACCTACATCTATATCTTCATCTATACCCATACCTACACCCACATCTACACCTACATCTACCCTTGCACCTAAGCTACACCTACATCTACACTGACACATATGCCTGCACTTACATCTACATCTATACTTATACCTACATCTAAACCTACACCCACATCTACACCTACACCTATATCCACACCTACATCTAATCTACATCTACATCTACATATGCAGTATCTTTACAAACTTCATGTTCATAAAAGTTATGGCCAAGTAAAAAGATACTGATTTCTCTTTAACAACTGGGTTTTTAAGAGTTTTTTTCTTCCTTCTCAATATTCATTTCAAGAAAAATAGGATCCTTTAAAGGCATGGGATTTCTGAGACAAGAAAATAATAATCCTGCTCTTCCCAGCTGTCTGTGGTATTGAAGACCACGTTGTATCCACATATGTATTTTGGGTGGAATTATAGGGTGTGCTAGCATCTCACCTGTGGGTCGTGACCAGTTCTGCCTCCACCTGGGTGCCATCCATCGATGGGAGACCGCCGCTCTGACTGCCCCATGCTCTGCCTTTCCGTTGCGTTGTTAAAAAGTCTCTGTTGTATATGGAGGGCTGGAATTCTGGACCCCGGATTCACTACAGAACTTCAAGATGCATTCAAAATCTGCAGGACAGCACCAAAAAGGAAAAGCAGAACTCAGGAAAACACTGAGACATTTTTAGAGTTTCCGTGGGAATTTTAGGTGGTGAAATTACTTATATCTGTCTACCTGGACACTCCCCCAGGAGGGTTCACTCCAATTCTTCCTCTCCTCCCCTCCCCGGAACTCAGGATCAATTCTGTGAACCCTTCACTGCTGGACACAGGGAACACGTGTGTACACATGATTGGCAGGGTCTGGACCTGGTGTTTTCTGGGACGAGGGGGCTGCAGAAGGCTGCAGAGTCCATCAGCATCAACCCGGGGCGCCCCCCCCCCCACCTGTTTCAGGTTGAAAATCTCTTAAATTGAGTCATTGTCATTTTTCTAACTCTCAGTGAGGCCAGAAATCACTAAAAACCTCATTTAAACTTTCCATTCTCGTTCTCAAGCAAATTTACAGCAGAGGTCAGTCCTCTTGCAAGATTGCTGGAGAGAATTCTTCATCAGAACGGAGATATTTTTCTCCATTGTTGAGCCAACTACCTTCCATCCATTTTTCCCGTCATCTCACTCATCTTATTATGACCTTCATGGGATAAAAGAAGTGCAGCTCTAACTCTTTTTTCTGCAAACGGCGCCTCCCTGTGTATGATGTGGTTAATATTGATTATAAATCGCAGTCAACTCAGCCAGCCCCGGTCATCTCCAGCATCCCTCCCCCGGCTCCTTTCCTGCCTTTCACCTGCTGTGAAATGCTGCTTTGGTTACTTCTTTTAAAATGGAATCACCACTTCTAATAGTGTTTATTGAGAGTCCAAAACCACCAAGATGACTTCGTGTCAGTGACCGCATCCAGAGGCAGAATCTGATGAGAACTCCCCGCCACTGACAGTGATTCCTGGTGATCTAATTTATCAGCAACTAGAGATAATCCCCTGCATGGGCTCTGGGTCCCCTTGGGTTACTGACTCAGAGGTCAGTTGAAGGAGAGCAAGGCTGGGGGTCACCTGCTCCTTTCTGATCTGTATTTTCTTGAGTACACAGTTGTAAGAAACATACAATTTTCATCTAGGACATAACATTCCTTTATGAGTTTGTGTACAGATTTGCCAAATACTGGAGCGAATGAGAATATTGACAATTACTGGCCTCCTTTTCTTTTACAAGCTTTTCCAGTGATACAACTTTGGTTAGTGAGGTTTTTAACGTTCCTTTAAAAATCCCCATCACCGTTAGCTCTACTGAAGCTGATTTGATTGTAGGGACATTATTCCTGAGGCTAAGGACATAGACTCTTCCCCATCTAGCTGACTTTAGCATAAAAATAAAATTGAATCATAAGCAATGAAATTTTATCTATTCAACTCTCTCTATTCTCAACTAGAGTTAATAATAATGCTCAATTGTAGTCTTTCTCCCTAAGTAGCATGAAATATATGAAATTGAAATTAACACATCTCTAAGATGATTAGACCACAAATAGATTATTTATTTATTTATCTATCTATCTATCTATTTATTTATTTATAGCTGTGTTGGGTCTTCGTTTCTGTGCGAGGGCTTTCTCTAGTTGCGGCAAGCAGGGGCCACTTTTCATCGCGGTGCGCGGGCCTGTCACTATCGCGGCCTCTCTTGCTGCGGAGCACAGGCTCCAGGCGCGCAGGCTCAGTAATTGTGGCTCACGGGCCCAGCTGCTCCGCGGCATGTGGGATCTTCCTAGACCAGGGCTTGAACCCGTGTCCCCTGCATTGGCAGGCAGATTCTCAACCACTGCGCCACCAGGGAAGCCCCACAAATAGATTTTATTAAATTTACTTGTACAGTGTCCTTTCTTTCTTAACTATATAGTGAACTTGCTTTTGCTTGTTATTAAATTAATGGTCATAGAGGGGAATGATTTATTTCAGTAAAAAACTACATGTAAGAAAAAGAATCTGAAAAAGAATGGATATAAGCATATTTATAACTGAATCACTTCGCTGTACACCTGAAACTAACAAAACATTGTAAGTCAACTAGACTGCAATAGAAAATAAAAATTAAATTAAAAAAGCAAAGGAAGGCAATGTGAAATAATAAGAAAAAGCAGTTTGCAACAATACCAATAGTGAGAATAAGGATAAATTGTTATAGATTGATCCTTTACTTTGGGCTAAGTTCTCTGCTAAGTGCTCCTGACGCAGACCGATTTGGGCTGGATAATCCTTATCTGAGCTGAGAAAGAGAGGGTTGTTTGGTTTGAAGAACCGAGGCCTGTCTGTCAGCACCTGCCAGAGATCCACAGGGTCACATGGGGTGTGGAGGACAAGGAAGGGGGTTCCAGCCCAGGCAGGAGCTTGCACAGGAAAAGGCATTTTCAGGGAGGGTGAGAGATCTCTGAAGGACAGTGTGGGGTTCAGATGGACAGAGTGTAAAAGCAAACGCAGGAAGGCTGGGCCATCTCAGCAGCCTCCAGTGTGGACCATGACCTCTGACTGGCCCCGGATGCTCAGGGTGAGGTCCCAGGAGGCCTGGTCTCCCTGACTCGGGGGCTTCCTGCAGGCTTGGGGAGGTGGGATCCAGTGCTCGTAGGACCGTGACTTGGGTGAGAGTTTAGCCGTCGAATTGCCTGTCCCAGCATCTCAGGCAGTGACTGGATTGAAGAGGTACCGAGAGACCAAGGGGCTGGAGCTGAGAGGGACGTGTGTGTTGGCTGACCAACCCCGAGCAGGGAAGGGGCCTGAGTGTGTTCCATCAAAGCCCACAGAGGGAAGATGAGAGACCAGGCGGGCAGCTCAGGTCCATGGAGTCTCTGACGGGAGGCTGTCACCATTCCCAAAGGTGAGTTTCCGGACATGCCCAGTGAGCACCGAGCCTCTGTGGGCAAGAACAGCAGTAAGTGGTCAGGAGTTGCTTGCAAGCTTGGAATTTTGTGCTTTTCCATGATTTCCACATGGTGGGCGAGAGCAGGGCCTGTGGAAATGATCCGTCCCATCACTGTACACTGAAACAAACACAAAGCTGACAAACCTTTCTCATGGTACGAACTGTTTTCTCCTACAAGAAGCAAAGACACATCTCTGTTTGGGGATCTGCCAGGAACAACCCTTAAAGACTCAGTGCATTTCACAAAAGTTGAGGAGTTTCCAAAGACAAGATTTATGCCGGCCTCACAGGTAGGAGGGCCTCGCGCTCTGAGTGCTCTTTAGACAGGTTTCTGGGAAAGCATTTTGAACTTTGGGTAAAACTGTACAGATCATAGTAGTTTAGAGTCGGGAGTCACCTCTGGGGCCGTATGTTATGGTCACAGAGAAGTTCTGTGGCAGCCAAGGGGCAGTTCCCTCCTTGGGGCCGGTACCCAGCCCTCCTCGGATGCTGGCCACAGTAGGGGTCCGTCCACTCTCACCAGAACTGAAGGCTCTTTCCCGGGCAAAGTGCTGAGGCCTCTGCTGGGCCCAGAACCCTAGGGAGTCTGGGGACCCCTGCACCCTCAGGGACCCCAGACCGCTCAAAGCCCGAGTCCATTGAAGGAGAGTGAAAGGCCATTTTCACGTCCTGGGATCCAATTTTCCCCATAGGAAATGAAGACTTTGCTTCCAGGGACTCTTGGGAACCCGTCTTACTCTCTCTGATCAGATTCCAAGGGGAAATCTCCTCTCAGAGAGCTGATGATCTGAATGTGTTTGTCAGTTCAGGTCTCTCAAGGACAAGTAAAGCCCCAAGCAATGAAAAAGGTTAATGTTTTCACAAGTGCAGACTTATTTTGCCATATCCTACCCACATAAATTTAGTGGAGATTTAGTACATTTAGTACGTCAGAGAGGGGAGGTGCACGGTACAGAGGAGTCAGAGTCAGGTGCAAAGTCTAGCTCTGAATTTACCAGCTGTGTGACCTTAGGCAAGTTACTCACCCTCTCTGAGCTTCTGGTTTCTTCCCTGGTAGAACAGAGATAAGAATGGAATCTTAGAGGGTTAATGTGAGGAGTGATGGAGAGACTGCCTGTAAAATACACAGTATATTGCATGGCACTCAGTAACCTCCCAATGTATATTAACTGTTACCATGATGATGCCTTAAAATCATGATTTTTTACAGAAAAGGTAATTGGACTCTTTGCTCTTTTTAGGGAGAAAATTAGAGTCATTGAATATTGTGGAGTTTCTTAAGGGGTTTTAGATTCCAGAGGGAAAATGGAGAGAGGCGGGGATAGCTCCTGACTCAACACAGCAGGGCCTGCTTATCACTTAATTTTCTGCACGTGGAAAGTGGACACCTCTGCTGATCTCCACAGCCAGACAGGACGAGAAAGTTGTGAACTTGAAGTTCAAAATGAAGGCACGGTGTTATTTGAAGAGAACATAAAAATCATGTACCTTAAAAAGAATCATGAGGCAGACAGGGGGCTGATAAATGTGTATAAGCAAATGTCTACCATCCAAATGAGAGATTTTAAAATTAAGGATACATTAAACATGAGATTAAAGACATATTTCATTATTTCAGGTTAAAACTTGTCAAAAGAAGAATAATATCACCTTGTTAGAGACAAAAATGAGTTTAACTTTTTTTTTTTTTTCAGTGAGAGGCTAAGATGTTATTATCAAAACTGAGCAGCTAATCTGGTCTCCTAACCAGGATGATCTGTCTATTGATCTTTTGATGGCTCAGTGAAGACCTTACACATTATATTTTAACAAATATATTAACATTTTTAGATGAGAAACATGGACTGATAATAAATAAAATAGATGGAAAAATGTGCATGCATTGTTTAACATTCTTTCTGTTAATTATGATCTTTAATAATACGTCCAGCTTCAACAAAAAATGGTTCATGCTATTGTCTGCATGGATTCCTTCAAATGCAAATTTTTCATGTAGTGAACCTTATATACATTGATTTACATCTTTGAAAATTACAATTCCAAACCGGTCGTGGTGTTTGGTAATTACTGTGTCGCTCACCCACTATTGTGAACTGGAAGAGACTTTCGGTTCTACATGTGACCCGTTTCATGTTATATTTCTTGAGATTTTGCAGACCTTTTCGATAAGCATTCAGAACATCTTCAAACTAAAAAATGTGGAGAAATTTTCAGTAGCACTAAAATATCCCATCCTTTTTTCATGTCATGGTTCAGGAGTTTATTGCACATACACAATTATATTTGAATGAAGAGTGAAGTTTCTCCTTCTGTTTAAAGTAGAAAATTGATGTGATCAGTATTTTAAATTACACACTGTTTGAGAAACAAGTAAATCAGTGATTACTTCATTTGGTTTCTAAATAGCCCCAAATGTACTTGGTGACTACAAGTGGTAGAAAAGATTAAAGGGGATTATTTCTATGAAAGGGAAAGAGGCTATTTGTGATCATGTATTTTAACTTGTGTAGATATGAAAACATCTGATTACCCTAAATTTACCGAAGAAGAATTTCTTTGCTGTTTTTTTTCAAAGTGAATACTTAAAATATGTAGTCTGGCTGAAAAAGAGTATCTACAGATAGATCTTGGAGACTGAGTAGCATTATGAGAAAATTTCCCAGTAGAAAAATATATGTGGTAAATTATATGAAGCATTTTAGGCTATACAGCTATATAAACTTTTGCCACATGTGAGAAAGAATAATTTCTCATAAGCAGATTTTTCTGATTGCATTACTAACTTCTTATTGTTTTTCTTAATATGGCATCCAAGGTGGGGGGGGGGATTCTGATTACATTTTAATGAGGAAATTTGAGTTGACCATTGGGTTGACTATTTTAAGAAAAAAGGTTATAATTAGGACAGACAGTGTATGAAAAAACACATACTTTTGAAATTATTGAGAATGTAAGGAAAAAATAGCACAGTCTCTGGGAGTCCTGCTGTTGGAGAGTGAGGTGGTATCTTCTGGCTCTGGAGACCCCCGGGGGGCTTAGTTCAGCTACCTTTGGCATCATGATGTAAGGTATTGATGTAGATGGATGAAACATGTATGCAGAAATTAAAAGAAATTGTTATGTCAGGATCTGCTATTGCTTCCTTTCATATTCTCGTAATAGCTCCTTTTTACATGAGAATTCTGTTTAATGATGCCAAGACCCTGCGCTCTCTCCTTCCGTCACACTCCACTCAACAATGACCTAGGTCTTGTTGACTTCAATATCCATAAGGATGACCCTCTGCCTTCTTTTCTTTTATTTTCTTCCTTCAATAATCTAATTCTCCCCCCTCGAGTTGGCATTCCTGATACAGGCATTATCCAACCATAGTCACCTCTGCCTTTCTAGAAGACCCTTCAGGGAGCCATGCTCCCCAAATCTACAATCCTGCTCCATCCTTCCATCCACTGGAAAGCGAGTTCCCGGAGGCTGCCTTCCTGTCCCCATCAGACAGGGACACGCAACTTTTCCCCAGAGAGGGTTCCCCTGACCACAAAATCTCTCCATCACCCACTTGAATGCTACTCCCTTCCTGCTTTGCTTTTGTCCATTGAACGTGTGACAAAGCAAACTGCATCTCATCACAAATGTGTACCTGATGCTCTCCAGTTGTTTCACTATAATAGAAGAAACTTTGTCTCTTTATTCACTGCCCTGTCCTGGGCTTAAGACACCTCCCAGAGCGGGAATGCCTGATTCCATAAAGAACCCACACAGTACCCAGCATGTAGTAGGTGATTAACAATGTTTGTCCATGTTCCTATTTTTATTTCAAGAAAGCTGTCCATCTAGAAAAAAAAGCTGTTTCAGTTACATAGAAAAAACGTATTTCTTACAGAAAAATCCATAATATTTTCATAGTGTAGCTCAGACCTCTGAGCTTTGTGCGAGGTGGAACATATGGATGAATTCACACTCAGCATCACTGTTCAAATGGGCAATTTCCCATAAAAGTGGAAACATCCATTTTCCCTATGCATAAATTGTGTAAATTTAACTCCATAAAGGGCAATTAAGCCATATGCCTAAGGCTACATATAATCAAATGAAAACAGAACCAGATATTGGTCATGAAGATCGTTGTGGACTGAACGTTTGTGTCTCCCACGAATTCAAGTGTTGAAACCCTAATCTCCAGTGTGATGGTATTTACAGGTGGGCCTTTGGGCCGTGATTAGGTCATGGCGGTGGAGCTCTCCTAAGAAGAGACACAAGAGAGCTTGTGTCCCCTCTCTGCTATGTGAGGACACAGTGAGAAGGTGGCCATCTAAACTCGGAAGAGGGTTCGCACCAGACACTGCCCATCCTGGCACCCTGATTCCAGACCTTCAGCTTCCAGGACAGTGAGAGATAAATGTTTCTGTTGTTTAAGCCACCTTGCCTGTGGTCATTTGTTAGGGCAGCCTGAGCAGCCTAAGACAAAGGTGTGCGTGTTCAGAATCCAGGGAGGGGCCACACGGCTTCCCAAGGTCTTCTCGTATTTTGATGAATGATCCTGGTTTAAGGTTAAGTGGAATTTACTCTAAGTGACTTTTCCAGGAAACACTAACATTCCTTATCTGATTTTTTCCCTTACCTCTTGGCTAATGAGATAAACTAATGGCCTCATTAGTTATTACGAATTAAGAGACTCAAGCATATCTAATAAATGATGTAACTCACCTTACGTGTGCCCTCCAGCCAAGACCTTTATCTTGGCTCTGGAATTATACATTTAATTGTTGTCTATTTTGCATATTGCCTTGGATTTTTCACAGGCATTTCAAACGTCATGTGCTCAGAACTGAACTTTAGATCTACTCTGATCCAGTTCCTTCCCCACCCCCAGCTCTCCGCAGTGTTCCAAAAGGCATGTCTCTGCACGCAGTTGTATAGGTTGGGACCAAGGGTCCTTCCTTTAAATGTCCCTTTGTCTGGGCCTGGCGTTCAGTCCATCTCTGAGTGTGACTTGTCAGCCGCAACTGTCTGCAGGGACTCAGCTCAGTTTCACCACCAGCCGCTTCCTCATCCTACCCGACAGCCATCTTGTTTTCCAGCTTTGACCTTGGCCATGATATTTTCTTTGTGGGAGGAGAAACGAACTTTTAGATCTTTTAAATACTAAATTTAGAGCTATCACTCCAGTACATCGCACCCTTCAGTTAATCCCCACTTCACTTTTAAAAGAGTGGAGAACTTTCCACGGCTGACCTGAGGGCTCTGGCCACACCCCTCTCCCCTCTGTGCTTTACCTTTTCCACCCTCTCAGTTTCCACTGTCCTTGAATTTCACCAGAGCTGTCTTCACTCAGTTTCTTAAAAATGTTAAATAACTCTCTAATAAAAGCATCCCCCACACCATTTCTTCTGCCTGAGGTACTCTGCCCCCCAAGCCTCCAGGTCTGAATTTAAACGTTATTTCTCCCACTCACCCAAGAGCTAGCTCGACCCTTGTCCCTGATGCTTTGTAAATATTACGTGTCCTTTACAGGATGTTTTCATAATGCTCCACTGTTTCCTTCATAATACTGATCACCTTCGTGAAGCTCTAACAATATGGGGACTTACGTGTAAGATGTCTGTGCATCCATGAGCCTGAAAGTGCCTGAATTTACTACTGTATGTATACCCAGCCCAATGCCTGCTAACAGAGGGCACTTAACGGATGGATGGATGGATGGATAGATAGATGGATGGTTGGATGAATGGACGGACAGATGGATGGATGGACGGATGGATGGATGGATGGACGGGTGTATGGATGGATGGATGGATGGATGGATGGATGGATGGATGGATGGATGGACGGACGGATGGATGGATGGGTGGATGGATGGGCAGATAGATGGATGGATGGATGGATGGATGGACGAACGGACAGACTGATAGATGGATGGATGGGTGGATGGATGGACAGAGAAATCCTGAGGGGATTGTAGAACATTTAGAGAAAAAAAAAACAAAAAACATTTTAGATCATCCAAAGGAAATCAAACTTAACCAACTGGAAAACAAGAGACAGATAATGCACCTTGGCTCAATTCATCTAGATTTACTCTGTGTTTTTAACAATTATCTTTTTTATTTGGGCAAATAACAATTGCTTCTTGGAAGCTCAACAATATTCTTTTTTCAGGAAAAGCGTAAGAAAACCCAAGGGCATAATGACTTAGAAAACACAATGTTCCTTTAACAAATAAATTTCTGCAGGTGCTGATTTGGGCTTGTAATCTAAGCATTCAGGAGCTTCCACTCTCTGGCTGATTCTGGAGGAATGTGTTTATTGCAGAAAGCCGGTTTCCGTCTGTTCTAGTCTCGTGTGCGGTGAGAACACGGGAACCCTTCTCTTCTCCCGGGAGCTGTCACTTGAACATTATCACGTCAGCCGCAGTTCGGATCCTTATCGCCTACTTAGGCTTGCCATGTTTTCATCTCTTACTTAGACATTTTTTTTTTCCCTTGGATGATAGTAAAGGGCATCTTTAGGCATCCTTACCTCTCACACTGAATTGTGAATTTGTCGTGGTGGATTAGATTAATCAAAATGGCCTTAGAAGAAAAATCTCTATGCATGCCTCCCAAACTCAAATAATTTCTGTCACTTTTTATAGAGACACTACTTTCTGTAAGACTGTTCTCACATGCTGTTTTCATATATCTCATGAAGTTGAAGATGCCTTTATCTGAACACTTGGTGGCTTGAATATAAGCTACTGTTTAAATTTCTACCTAAGCAGTAAAGGGGGCGATTAGAAAAATACAGTCAGAAGTGGAAGCAGGGAAGGTTTAAAAGAATTGTTTTCATTAGAGCAAAATATTTAGAACACTCTGACTTCCTTCAAACCTTTTAAAATTATATAGTTGGGAAATTTAGTAAAAGTTTATTGGAATAATGGGTGACATTCTGAACCTAAAACACTAATATCAAAAGAGTTTACCAAGAATGTATACTAATAAATGAATATTGGAGTAGTTGCATTATTCTTTTGATCCTTACCTACTTCCTTTATAAAAAAAAAAAAAGAAAAAGAAAAAAAAAATTAACTAGTAGGATAATACATGAAAAACAACTTTAAAGATATTTCCTATTAGCCAAAAAAGATATTTCTATGTTCTGTGTCAAAACCTCACAGAACTTTATATTTACATTTTATTTCAGTATTTGAAAGTATTTTCTTTTTGTTTTGATATAAAATAATCTCTTTTTCTACTTCAGATGCAATAGATATTTATTATAGACATGAGGAAAGTACTTATAGAAATAATATAAAATCACCCTAATCCTGCTGTACACCTATTCCCTCAAAAAATGGGATCAAAGAGTAATATATTTTATACTTTTTCACTTAAAATGGATATTGTTCTATGCTTAAAGTCTTTTTTAAAGACCTTGACATTTATACTCTACATTTTAATAAATAATTAGCTTGTTTCCACTTTCTTCTTTTTAATGTAAACAATGAGATGAACATCTTTGTAGCTATAGCTTTGAACACATGTTTAACTAGCTCCTTCTGAAAATTCCTGAAAATAAAATTGTTTGGATAAGAGTATCCATGTTTTTAAAGAAATATGCTAAGCATAGCCAGATTGTACTCCAGAAAGGTTTCCCTAATATGTACATCTAACTATAATGAATGAGGGTTCCCTAATTTTCTCTCAACCTCATCACCAAAGAAAATTATAACCTCTAAAATCTCCGATGGTTTGATGGGAGAAAAAATGAAAATGAAATATTATTTAAAATGTTAGTGCTTTTTCTTTCATGACATAATTGGCTATTTGGATGTCATCTATTAGTTGTCTGCTTCTGTTATTTACCATTTTGCTTTTGCATTGTGGATGTTGACTAAAAGTAAGAACACTTTTAATGTTACACTTATTAACCCTTTCCTTCTGATGTGTCAATATCGCTAAAATCTAAGTGCATGAACCTTCAGCTATAGCCATGACAGAGAAGTTGTTATTAGACTTACTCTGTGGAAATAAACAGCCATAAAGGCAGAGAAACTTTATGAGACAACTGCGGTCAGTCATTAGGTGTCACCCCATTCAGGACTACAGTATCTGAGAGAAGCTTTCTCTCTGAGGGCATCTTCCAAACTCTTGCTGAAAGTGACAGAACCCCAGGGTAAGGTAGTAGTCTCACAGGGTGGTGTGAACAGAGAACGCAGATGCGAAATAATGACTGATTTGTGGGGTGGGTTGCTAAAAATGAAAGCAACACAGAGAGGAACCCTTAAAAATCTGCTTAAGAGTTTTTTGTGGCCAACTCAAAAGCTGCACAAGTGCAGGTAAGATTCCAGAAGACCTGGCAGCAAACGGCTGCTGGGAGGCTGAGAGCTAAGCAGAGACCCAGTCCTGGAGAGATATTAGAATGCGCCTTCCAGGAGTGGAGAAACCACTGAAAACAACTTCAAAACAGACTATGGCTCAGGAGTTGAGCACCACGCCATAAGCAATCCTGAGTACCATGTCTTCAGGGTAAAGGCAAAACTAAAACAGACTCACTGTAATAAAGCCTGCAACTAAGCTTGGGGGATCAAGGTGATCTGTTGGTAATCTAACTGAAGACAAAAGAAAGTCTACTGTTCCCCTTAGGAAAAACCAAAGCAAACAAACAAAAATATGAGCATCTACAATGTTTCATCCACAGATTCTTGCACATGATCAGAAATCATTAGACAAAGGAGCAGGAAAAGTATTTGATCATGAGCAGACAAAATAACTAATAGAAGCAGACCCAAGATGATCCAGATATTGGAGTAGACAGACTGACAAGGACTTCAAAATAGCTATAATTAACATTAAAGATGATAGAGAAAAATATGGAAAAATGGATGAAAAGGTGAGGAGTATCAAGAAGGAATTAAAATATATAAAGTGAGGCAGGTAGAATGGTCAAATATAGAATCTAAAATTAAAAAGGACTCAGTGGTGAAGTTTAGCGACAGACTGGATACACAAGAAAATAGAATTTATGAACTCACAAAAGGGTCGACATTACATATCTGGAAATGGCAGAACATTTCCAGTTCTGCCATATGACTCAGTTACATATCTAAATGGAAACACTTAGAGATAAAAGAAACAAAAAGAAAACAGCCATGGGTGATGTACAACACGGACACACAGTCTACCATACATAGAACCAGACTGTGTGTGTGTGTGTGTGTGTGTTTGAGAGAGAGAGAGAGAGAGAGATGGAGACAGAGACAGAGATTTAACAAGCTGTGTATTGGTTTCTTTTTTGTCATTTTTTCCATCAGTTGTCTCTTTCTGAGAATATTTCTTTTGAATTATCTCTGCTCATGTGGCATCTGGGATAGGTTGGTGTCAGTGTAGTGTAGTATAGAGTGATCATTTCCTATCATCTTAAAATATATTCTTTTTTGGTACAATCTTAGCTGTGTGGGCCTCCCAGCAGATCCCTTGCCCACACTCATCGGGCTTTTTCTTTTATCTGCGGGAACATGCTTCTCAGACAACTCTCATTAGTAAACTTTCAGAGAAAATTTCCAAAATTGCTCCACATTTAATGTCAGACATAATTTAAATTAGTGAAGATGTCTCTTTGCAAGATAGAGACCAGGCTAGATTTTCACATTCCTGGCTTCCTGCTTCCCCACTTAACTCCTACTTTTCTTCCATTGGCTCATTCCAAGCTTTCTCCCTTTAGGTCTTCACCATAGATGATATCTGTGCTGTTTCTTCCTGAAAACGATATCCACTTTCTGTGTCAGCGGCTTCATAGCCTATTTCCTTAGAACAGAATAATTGGGTCAGATACAGCACAGTCGGCCTTCCACATGCATAGGTTTTGCATCTGCGTTTCAACCAACTGCGAATCAAAAATATTCAGGGAAAAAAATTCCATAAAGTTCCAAAAAGCAAAATTTGAATTTGCCCTCTGCAGGCAGCTATTTATATAACATTTGTATTGTATTTAAAACTATTTAGGTAGCATTTACATTGTATTAGACATTTTAAATAATCTAGAGATGATGTAAAAGATATGGGAGGATATGCCTCTGTTTTATGCAAATACTAAGCCATTTTATATAAAAGACTTGAGAGTCTGCAGATTTTGGTATCTATAGGGGTCCTGAAACACATCTCTCATGGCATATCGAGGGACCACTGTAGTCATTTTGCTCAACTAGTGGTATTTTATGTTTACAATATGAAAGTACTGTGCTTTTGTCAAGAAAATGCTCCAGTTAACTTCCACATTAATCTTTCACCTACCAAGTTTTCTTTGAACAGTTCTTTGATAAGCCACTCTTAGTAAACACTTGTTAGTTTTGCTGCATATATTCTGCCAACTTTTCAGAATCAAAATGGTATGTGGTGGGAGTTAGTTATCTGCCTTCCACTACAAGGAGTCTTGGTGCGGGAGTGACGAATGCGCATTTTACCTAGCCGGGTGATAGCCCCCTGATCTGAGATCAGCCAATGAGATCCCCTCCGTGATGCTGCACCAGAGGAACCAGGGCTGAGGAAGAGCTGAGGGCTGCTCATCACATGGATGCAGGTGGTCCAGGCATTTATTGCTACGAGGCTGTGGCTGTAGTTCCTGCCTTCTAGTCCCATTGAACAGTGGTGAAATCTCTGAGCTAACTCCCCAGTCTTTACTGTAAAGCCCCTTAGCTTATTTTGGACGTTTAGTCCCTGTTATTGGCAAATAAGAAACCCAAGAGATGAATCCCAAATGGTCCCCGTTGAGACAGTCAGAAACCTAGGAACTACCACTTACAGGACCACTTTCTTTTTTCTTTTTTTTTAAATTGAAGTACAGTTGATTTACAATGTTGTGCCAGTCTCTGCTGTACAGCAAAGTGACTCAGTTACACATATTGTAGATACATTCTTTTTTTAATATTCTTTTCTATTATGGTTTATAACAGGATTTTGAGTATAGTTCCCTGTGCTAGACATTAGGACCTCGTTGTTTATCCATTCTAAATGTTTGTGCCATTTTCTTATAGTGAATATCATCTTAATTTGCAGTAAATTTTTGAAATCAATATTTGCATGGCTTTTCTATGATTTGTCACATTAGAAATAAAACTTTAAATTAGGTTTGTTTTAACTTATTTGGTATTGATAAACCCCTTGATTAGTTGTACATGTATATTAACAAACATATAACTTAAGAAAAGGAGAGCAACTACATCTCACCATCTGTAACTTTGCCACATGTATATTAAACTCACCACTGTGTAATCTGTATATTGTTTTTCCTTTTTTGAAACTGACCAATATTTGGCGTCTCTGTTGATCTGGTCCTTTTACTTTTTTTGTGCTTTCTCTAATATTTTAGAAAGTCTGCAACTGCAACTATGATTTTGAAACAAACAAGAAAATGAAGGAAAAAAACTTCCTCTAACTCATTTCCTTGGAAATCATCTTAGACTGGTAAAAAATTTCATTTATCTTAGAAATGTTTATTTGTTCTGCCATTTCCAGGTTGAACACTGTAAGTTTGCCTGGAAAGGGTGGAATTTTCAGGGGAAGAAGTTTGTGTGGGAATTCCCAGCTACATTTCTATTTTCCAAGCAGTGGCCTTTCTAATCTTTTGTTGCTGCTGTTCTGCTACTACAAATGTGTTTTTTGATTCCTTTTTATTAATTTTAGCATTTTGGGATGAATGGATCTAATCCTTTAGCCTGTAACCACCTTATAATCAAGAAAAGTTTTGTATACAGCAAATCATTGCTAAAAACCTAGGAATATGTTTCATACTAAACATTGCTGTGTTAGGCTTATCATTTATGCTAAAGGAATCCTTTGGATTAGAAATGAGTCTTGTACTCAGATAAAGAAATAAAATGGAAACGCAGGACTTTATCACCGGGGGTCACACCAGCTCATGGTCTTCCCGCTGTTAGAATGGAAACATGGCTGGAAATCAGTGTTGTTTCATTTAATTTTCCCACTAAATCGAATTTTATCAACAAGTGGTTTTCTTGTTCTGAATTTCATGGTTTAGCAATCTTTAGTGCCAGAATTATTTTTCTTTAAGTGTGTAGACATAGATGGTATTATTAATTTGTGAAATATTAAAGGTAATTTTAACCTTTTTTTACAAAAGATTGTCTGGAAAGCCACAGTATTTCAACTTGTTAGTATATTTTTAGTGCTTTGAAGCAATAATTGAATAAATGTGCATAGCAATCCTAAAAGTGTTAAGTTTCACAAAGCTTTCCTTTCAATGAACAGTTAACAAGAAGCCAGAACCTAACTCCACACTGAGAAGTTCATTGTATGTCTTTCTTGGACAATCAGTTAAATGCTTTCTTTCTGCCCTTGGATGAAACATCTAGTATACTCCAAAAATAAATTTAAAGAAATATTTACATCCCTTTGAGATTTTATGAGGCTGTGGCCTGTGTTATAGACCAGCTAACCTGTAGCAGAACTGTCAGAAAAATTATCTTATCTGGTCACAATGGTTATTGAAATACAGCCATATAACCTTGTCATGTGAAACATTTCTGCCCTACTAAATCTCAATAGTAATTTACTCAGGGAGTACCTTAAAGTAAATACAAAATAAATGACGTAAAAGAGAAAGATGACTGTACATAAACGAATAGTGGCTGGTGTCTTAAATATCTACAAAAAAGATATCACACCGGTCAAATCATTAAGTCATCCTGAACAAGTAATTAACTTAAGTTTACAGAACTGAAGGGCCCTGGATTCAACAGGGAGAATCTGTACCATTTCTAATAATAATTGCAGTTTTGCCCTTGGGGACACTGACTTGTGTGATTCTTGCCAACATCACCTACTTTTTTTTTTTTTAACTGATTAATTTATTTATTTTATTATTTTTGGCTGTGTTGGGTCTTCGTTTCTGTGCGAGGGCTTTCTCTAGTTGCGGCGAGCGGGGGCCACTCTTCATCGCGGTGCGCAGGCCTCTCATTATCGCGGCCTCTCTTGCTGCAGAGCACAGGCTCCAGACGCGCAGACTCAGTAGTTGTGGCTCACAGGCCCAGTTGCTCCGCGGCATGTGGGATCTTCCCAGACCAGGGCTCAAACACGTGTCCCCTGCACTGGCAGGCAGATTCTCAACCACTGCGCCACCAGGGAAGCCCCCATCACCTACTTTTGATACACCATAATCTTGGTTGCTTCTGTAGCTTTCTTTTTGACAGATTTTGCTTTAGTGAATTTTCAACCCTAATCTTGTGATAACGGAAGGACGTTCTGGTGCCTGGGGCGAGGGGGAAAGAAGCCCCCTCTGTCTCCCAGGAAGGACAGGTCAAGCTGGAGACAGGGTCTGCAGTGGACAGAGTGATGTCCACCTCTGCACAGTCCACTCGACAGCCCACACATAGCTCATTATAGGGACTTCCTGACACCTCATGGCAGATACAGTCCCTCAATCCCACAGAGAAGGGTCCAGTTAGGAAACAAAATGCTGAAGTCATCACACCTTCTGTTGAACCCTGTTGACTCAAGAGGAAAGCGGAGGATGTCTTACACAGGTCAGCCTTTGGGATAAGTTGCAAGGAAAAGCACAGGGTCTGAGTGAAGAAAGGGGGTATTGCAACACAAAAAGACAGCAAGAGTCAGACTATTTCCAATGAAATTATTACCTTAGGGACAACATATGAAAAAATCTAGGTTCTGATATTCAAAATTCATTTGTAACATTTTTATACACACTGTTTAAAGTACAAATCATTGAATTATTTATCTTAAAATATCAGTTTTTTGTGTTTTGTTTTTTATTGCTTAGAATACAACGTGAAGCTTACTGAATTAAAATGAGTGGTGAACATTTGGCTTTTTCATTTTTTGTTATTCCAACAGAAATAATAAGGGCCAACAGAATGAAACTATGAAGAGCTAAATTTTAATTTATAAGGAAAATACTCTTAAAATAAATATGTCTCCACCAAAATTGAATAAACTATACCTCAAAATTCTCATTTCTGGAAAGATTCCACTTTTAAATTGGGCTAAATAAATTTGTGACTACAATTCTATTTTCCACATGTAAAGAAAATAAATGATTTTTTGTAGTTGTTTAATTATGTTCCAACTTTAATAATTAGCTAAAGCTCTTCCCAAGGTTAAGGAAAAATCAATCAATTAAGAAAATTAGAAAAGTTTGTATTTTCTGATATGAAACTAATAGAAAATTGATAACTTTTAAATGTTGTCTAAAATTACAACTGATCACAGCCCTCCGTGTTCCTCAAGGGAGCCATAGAATTTCCCTTCCAAGTCCATGGCCATTTTTTAGCACTGTATCCTGATGGGATACTTGGTGAGAAGAAGAAAAACAAAGAGATAACAAAACATCACCCATAGGAAATAAATGGAGATTTGGAGTAGGAAAGAGAAAAGAAGAAAGGAAAGGTGACTGGTACGGAAAGGCTCAGCATCACAGAAGGAGGTGGAGGCTCTCAAAGAAATGTCAACCCCAATGTGGGGTCACAATTGCATCGATACCCCTCCATCTCCAGACCCGAGTGACGTCGCAAGCTCAAGGAGGCACTGCAGGAGGGTATTCAGGAACAGCCTAGGTAAGAGGCTAGCGCAGCAGCATGGGGCAGAGAGGTGAGTCCAGGCAAGAGTGAAATTGAGGCTTCATCAAGGTCAGAAACCAGAGGAGATCTGTACAAATCTTGGGGCAGAAAGTGAATTTCCCATTAGACAGAGAGTAGGGAGTATGACTCAATTTGATGGGACTCCCTTAGGAGAAAATGGTTTCCACTGATGTCGGGATTGAAAAATGAATGTTTTCTGAGAAAATTTTTAATTTCAAATTTAAAAAGTTAAAATTAAGATCATCTAGACACAGTTGATGTAGAGGGAAATACTTGATCCCGTACAATTCAGTAAAATATTTAATTTAAACTTTTATACGGTCAGGTAGGCTTGCAAAATTTCTAAAACTGAGTGACTATCTTGATAATCTATCTTCTATCTTACATATAAAGCCAAGCATTTTTATACTCTCTCAGTACATCAAAACTACCGTGTTGATTCTTCGTAACGATTTTGGGGAATAGACTAAGATTATTTCCAAATTTGAGATGAATAAAAATAAGGTATAAATGATGATGTGCAAACTTATTCCCCAAATTTAATGTGATGACAAGAAGGAATTCTGGATTTTCTTCATACGTAATTCAGTATGGTTTCCACCAAACCCATTAACTTAGGCGCTAGATTACACAACTTGAATTCCAAGTATGGTTTTCATTACTGTATTCTTGTTTATCAGCCATGGTTGTGCCAGAGCATTCTTGTTAATCAACTATTCTCTTACTCACATAGAGGGGTGGCAATGATTTTTAAAAGAATAACAGCACATATAAACACACTCAATAAAAAACACGCTACATCTATAACAGATTCAGTTTCTAACTTTACTGCAGAATTTATCTCTTCATTTTGATGACATGACTGAAAATCCAACTTGTAATCATAAAAGTCATTGTAGATGTATAGAAATAAAAGATTGTGTGTGTATGTGTAGAGTGTCAAAAAAAGAGAGAAAATTGTCTCTAATGTTCAAAAGCCATTTGTCCCTCCTCATCTTCTTCCCTGCCTGAGTCATAATTAATGATGCCATCTTCACTCTCCAGCTGTGGATACAATGCATACATCAATATCCTGAGGAAACCTCCATAAGTTTCTACACAAACAATATTTTCACAGATTTCTTAAGTCATTTGAACAGCAGATTTAAGAAAATGATATTCCTTTGCCCAACCTTTCTTGAGGTTAACAAGAATACCAAACTAGCTTTTCTAGCAGGTGTATTGATGCTTGCAGTGATTTTGTATTTTTTCTACCGCCAGGTGATTATTTTTTATTAACGTATTTTATAATCTCTGTACTTAGAGAAATAAGATATCAGCTTGACTTTTGCAGCTGACAGAGTGGGACAGCTCCTTATCATGAGCTTTAATTCTGCCATCTACAAGTTTTGGTAAAGTGTGAGTGAAATGTGGAATATAATGTATAACAAGAATATAACAGCACACTGACTGAATTCATTAAAACTTACTTTCCATAGACCTCTCATACCTAGTGTTCCAACTATTGATACATTGTAGGGAAATTCTATTATTTTTAAATGTTTAAAGAAAATCAGAAGAGTTTGTTTAAAAATAAAAGTAACAGCAAATCAGCATGGATGGACCTAGAGATTATGATACTATGTGAAGTAAGCCAGACAAAGACAAAGATCATATGATATCGCTTATATGTGGAATCTAAAAAAAAAAAAATGAACTTATTTACAAAACAGAAACAGACCCACAGTTATAGAAAACAATCTTATGATTACCAAAGGGGAAAGTGGGGAGGGAGGGATAAATTAGGAGTATGGGATTAACAGATACACACCACTATATATAAAATAGATCAACAACAAGGATCTACTATATAGCACAGGGAACTATATTAAATATTTTGTAATAACCTATAAAGGAAAAGAATCTGAAAAAGGATATATATATAACTGAATCACTTAGCTGCATACCTGAAACTAACACAACATTGTAGATCAACTATAATTCAATTAAAAAAAAAAGGAACAGTAGATCATGTCATCAGTACTAGATCTTTTAACCAAGTAAATTGGTGCAGCCGCTATGGAGAACAGTATGGAGGTTCCTTTAAAAACTAAAAATAGAACTACCATATGATCCAGCAGTCCCACTCCTGGGCATATAGCCAGAGAAAACCATAATTCGAAAAGATACATGCACCCCAATGTTCATAGCAGCTCTATTTACAACAGCCAAGACATGGAATCAACCTAAACGTTCAGCGACAGAGGAATGGATAAAGTAGTGGTACATATATACAATGGAATATTACTCAGCCATATTCATTTTTATTCATAAAAAAGAATAAAATAGTGTCATTTGCAGCAACATGGATGGACCTAGAGATTGTCATACTGAGTGAAGTAAGTCAGACAGAGAAAAACAAATATCATATGATATCGCTTATATGTGGAATCTAAAAAAATAGATACAAATGAACTTATTTACAAAACAGAAACAGACTCACAGACATAGAAAACAAACTTATGGTTACCAAAGGAGAAGGGATGGGAGGGATAAGTTGGAAGATTGGAATTAACATATACACACTATTATATATAAAACAGATAACTAATAAGGTCTTACTGTATAGCACAGGAAATACTCTGTAATGACCTATATGGGAGTAGATCTAAAAAGAGTGGATACATGTATATGCATAACTGATTCACTCTGCTGTACAGCAGAAACTAACACAATGTTGTAAATCAACTATGCTCCAATAAAAATTAATTTAAAAAATGTAAATAAACACTTGAAATGTAAAAAAATAAGCACAGAATTGTGACATTTAGCTACCCCAGAATCCTGCAATTACAAGCTCTCAGGATTACAGCAATGCCGTTTCTCAGACAGCGTTCAACATTGTGTTCACACGCTGCTTTTTATCAAAGGTTCCCACATGCTAACTCCGAAATCCAAATCACATCTTGGTGCAACAAGAGCCTGGCCCTTATCACCACCAGCTCCGCGGGCTGATGGGGGTGAGACACAGGAGGTTAAGTGCCTTTCCTGAGGCCATTTAATAAGCCGGATCATGCCTGGGGAGAGAGGCAACAACCTTGCTTCTGTATCCCTGGTCCTGCAGGTGGCCTGGCTCCTGGCAATCATTTCCGACCACACTGCACAGTAACCTACAGTCACTTTGGTAGTGGGCGGATGCATAAGTAAAAGCTGAACTCTTACGTGACATATTTTTACAGATGCATGGAAGTTCACTCTAAAGTAATAGACCCAATTCTGTGTGTGATTGAACACACATTTTTGTCAGCACCTTACATAGCTTACAAATTTTCAAAAAAAATTAAATACAATTAAGTATAATCAACATTCAAGCACTACTCAATTCACTGATATTTCTGAATTCACAGTGTTCTCAGAGAGCAAAGAAGGCATACCCACTCATGTTCACCAGCTGTTGACTTTATATAAAAATGTTAAATAAAAAAAGAGAAAAAAAAAGGAAAAAGGAAATTGTATATTTAATGAATGAACAGGTACAATTTACCCCTGGGAGGAGGTGGCTTTTTGTTGGGTGAATCTAAGTGACTCACTGGTGTTGATATTCATCAGATCTAGGAAACAAATTTAGCCCCATCAAGATGGTTTACCACTGGATGGTATGTACCAATCTTGACAGACCCTGAAATTTTAATGGACATAACAACCATCTATTTAAAGAGTTAATCTTTCTTTGTTTTTAATCACAGTATTCTACATCTTTGGAAAGACTAAGTTGAAAATATGATTCATTTATGTTATTTGTGTTTACCATCTGAAATCCATGAAATAAGTGAATTTGGGTTCAACAACAATCATCTATCACATCCATAGTTCCTGGTACAATTATGAGAATTCTGATTTATGTTTAATCTTTGTTTTAACTTATTGTGCCTGTGTTTTATGTGGAGGCTTTCAGTTATCTTTTGGATGAGTATTCATGGTACAGAATATAAATAAATAAATAAATAAATATCCAGAATATAAATAAATAAATAGATAAATAAATAATAACAATATAGTAATGGTTACATAACAACTATAGTAATGGTTACATAAAGCAGTCTTATATTGTTAATATGGTATGTTATACAGTCATTAAAAGGAGAGCTTAAATAGTTTTAATATCATGGTAATAGGATTATGATATAATATTAAATGAAAAAACCTACATGTAGTATTGTTCAAAATCCATTTTTGAAAATACATTTTATGTAAAAGGAGAGAGAAGACTATCCCTCAAAATGTTAATACTTCCTGAGTAGAGAGACTATAAGTAAAATTAGTATTTGTCTTATAATTGTTTTGGTATTTCTAACTTTCCAAGAATGAGTACTTATAATCGAAAAAATATTAATGTTCTAAGCACTGAACAAAATTAGTTTGATTTCCACTTACCCCTTGCTAATGAAATTACATGTGACACTTTTATGGAGCTTCATGTTTGCTCCAAAGGCATTCTTATTAAGTCAATTTTTTGTTTCTAAGAATATTGTAAAACAAAGGTAGATTTAAATATCTTTCATGTGATAATCAAATGGTATAAATGACTTAAGACCAATGCTTCTTAAGTTTAAAATAATACTAATATACCTTTTATTAAGACCAATTATTATGCTTTAGAGAAGCTTCATGACAATAAACTGTACTTTTTTCCCCAGCTTTATTGAGATATAATTGATGTATAACATCATGTGAGTTTGTGCAATGTGTTGGTCAATGATTTGGGGAAACAAAAACAGGTTATCACATCAAAAGGGTTATAACGGCTACACCATTAACCTCAGGTGGAGAAAGAGTCACAGTTACAATTTATTGCTGCCTGTAGAGGATATGTAGACATATTCCGATTTTGCAAGTATTTGTTGAGGAGGCAGGAAGAGGAGTATGATGTGATGAACACAACTTTTTTAAAATGTATTTTACTGAAGTGTAGTTGACTTACAACATTATATTAATTTCTGCTGTACAGCAAAGTGATTCAGTTATACTTATGTATATCCTTTTCATATTCTTTTCCATGATGGTTTATCGCAGGTTATGAATATAATTCCCTGTGCTACACAGTAGGACCTTGTTGTTTACCTATCCTATATATAATAATTTGCATCTGCTAGTTCCAAACTCCCAATCCATTCCTCCCCCACGTCCCCTTCCCCTTGGCAACCACAATTCTGTTCTTTATGTCTGTGAGTCTGTTTCTGTTTCGTAGATATGTTCATTGTGTCATATTTTAGATTCCACATATAAGCAATATTATATGATATTTGTCTTTGTCTGACTTACTTCACTTAGTATGATAATCTCTAGGTCTATCCATGTTGTCACAAATGGCATTATTTCATTCCTTTTTATGGCTGAGTTTTATTTCATTGTATAGATGTACCACTTCATCTTTCTCCATTCATCTGTCGATGGACACTTAGGCTGCTTCCACGTCTTGGCTATTGTGAATAGTGCTGCTATCAACATAAGGGTGCATGTATATTTTCAAATTAGTTTCTTCTGGTGCAATGCATATATCCTGAATGGGTTTTCCCTTTGGTGGGCGTATGGGCAGGATGTCAGTAGGAGGCACATAGTGCCCACATGTTGGGTAAATGGAGGCCAGTTTAACAAAATAACTGCATGAAGCTGTGAGTGGTGAGCAGGGGCCCAGAGGCATGTGGTGCTGGTGTCAGGGGGTGAGGGTCAGAGAGGGGTTCCCTGGGCTGGGAGCCCACCCTCTGCTGAGTGGATGGATATGGGAGATCACCACGGCTGCCCACAGGATGAGGAGCTGGGAACAGACCCCTGATCCCCCGCCACTCCCTGACTCCTCTGCGACCCTGACCTGACCAGAAACTGGTCCCTCCAGAGCGGATAGAGAGTGGGCAGAGTGGATCTGAAAGGCCAAGGGGAAGGTTCTAGCCCAACAAGAATGCAGGTGAGGACAAGCAAACTGAGCCAATAAATACCACAGTCACACACGCAGGAAAGTTTCTTCCTCAAGACATAGTCCAGTGAAGGCCAGTGGGAGGGAGGGCAGGCAGTGGCTACTTTGCATCTTGTGGCTCTGTCACCCTCAGGGCCCTAGGGGGTGGGTTTCTCTCCTCTGTGTTCAGCCAGAGAGAGTGTGAGAGTCTGCCGCCGAGCTTGGGGCAGGGCACACCCCACCCACCCACATTCCAGGAGGGCCTACTCAAGGCTACCTCACCGATATGAGGCTGGGGAAGTACTGGAACTGTGTGTCCTGCAAGCAGAGCGTCTGCCTCAGGATGTGGGGAAGGCCGTGAAGCTTCGTTCCACACAAGGGGAGTAAGCAAAATCATACAGAAGAGTGATCACCTTTATTTGGGTGGGATAGGGAAGGCATGGGGACATTACGATGAATCTTAGTAGAACATGAGAAAGTCATCAGGGAAAACAACAAAGAAGTGGCTTAGACTAGAGCTCCCTAAATACTTTTGATCCCACTCCACCATCAGGAAAAATATCTTGGAACTCCCGTGTGTGTGTGTGTGTGTGTGTGTGTGTGTGTGTGTGTGTGTTTGTGCGCATGCATGTGTGTGCCTGTACCACCATCTTATATATGGTATACAAGGTGCATGTATCTATGTATGTCTATGTAAAGAGGAAGTTAAACAGAAATAAAAATGCTTATGTTCCCTTTCCACTCTTGCTGATTGCAATTATTGGCAAAGGCAAAGAAAAAGATGAGGATGCAAGCACAGAAAGACGTGGAGCCTGTTTGCTGGAAGCAGCATTGGGGGCAGGATGGGGAGGCATTAGGAGGACCCTGTTATGGGCCCTCGGGCCTCATCCACCTACAGGCACCTCATGGCCACTGGTCTAGAGAGCCTTCCTTGTCTACTTCCGTAAGTTTGAAGGTTTCACCAGGAAAAGAGAGGGGGATGAGATTAACAACATGTGAGTGTTTGTATAATAATAATCTTATGTGAGTGTTTCATTCTCTGTGCCCTCACCTCCCAGGGTTGTTTTGAGGATAAGATGAGATGGTGCATAAGGGGAAGTGCCTGCCCTTAGTAGGCATTGAGATGACTGACATTATTTTAAGTCCAGTTTGGCTGGAGCACAGAATACATGCTGAATATAATGGGAGAAAACCCAGAAAAGCCAGATTTTAAGAGGCTTTAATTTGGGGCCCCAAGAGGAGCCGAGAGGGGCTTGGGAGCAAGGCTAAACTTGCCATGGGGTGCCATGAAGAAGATTCTTCTGGGGTGGGGCGGGTGGGGCTGAGTAGGGATAACAGGGAGGCAGGAAAGCTGGGTTCTAGCAGTGATACTCAGAGGGGAGGCTGGGAGGAAGGATCGTGTGAAGGAGTCTCTGCTCCCAGCGGGACTGGGCAGGGAGCGGGGAAAGTTGGAGTAGGGCAGGACTCTCATCCCGAGTGACTGCTGGTTGACATGCATTTATCCAACATAGAGGTCAAGGAGACCTTTGGCCAAGAAGATAGTGAGTTTGGTTTGGGGCTCTGTCAAGCTCTGCTCTCATGAGACAGAATTTACTACTTACGTTCTCTCAACTGCACACCAAATCCACACCCTCTAGACTGTTCCTTTCAGAACGGCCCACACCCTAGAGACCTAACTTGACTGACCAAACCAACACTCCACCACAGATGAAGAACCCAGAAAGATTCAGAGTAGTCCCGTGGAATGTGCATTGCCCGGTGCTGTGGAATCCAACCCAAAATGATTTCCTTGTTTTCTCTCCATGTCCTTTACCTGAGATATAAGACTGAGATATAAGAAAGTTGAGGAGGACAAAATGCAATCAGCCTCGTTATATTCAAGCAAAAAAGGTCACATGTATCTCTCTAATGACACCATAGCAAACGCTTTGAAGTCAGCATTTGATTAAATGTATTATTATCAAAAGAGAAGAGGTTCCCTCAGCAAGTAGGGTATTATACACACACCTGGGGCTTTTTTAATAATAGCCACGTGGACTGCTGAGGTCAGTAATACTACTTTCTCAGGTGGACTTATTAGTAATGTGGAGCCCTAGAAAAATGAGTTACTGACAGTTTAAAATAAAGGATTTACTTCCCCAGTGTGTCACGTGGATCCAAATTAGTATTCTGTGCTCCTCTTGGGTATGGAGAGATTCAGAGTCTTTCATGTCTAAAACCTCACGATCAAGGGCAGATCTTTTGCTAGCCCTAGAGTCAGGGTGGAAAAGAGGCTTCACATATGGTTTCATCACTGAGTTTTACTGTAAGACCATGGGAAAAAGATCTTCACTGCCTTTTATTTCATTAAAACACACTGTCTTTTTTTTTTCCTTGACACTTTAAAAAATTAAAATGGAAATATTTTAGGATTCAAGCTGTCATTAGACCATATGTTTTATTTTTCCAGTGGGACAAAACATATTTAGAATTTTCGTCCCATCCCTAGATTGGATAGAGTTAAATAACTCTGGAAGAAAACAGTCATCTTGGAATCATTCACTTCATTCAAAATAAGCTTCCCATATATTTAGGTGCATGGAAATTTAGACTATGACTGCCATCCAAATTAAAGTTAAAAATTCTTCTGATCCTTCCAACATGGTTTTGTTCAGGAAAACACTACCCTGTGATCACTGTCGTGACTCTCCCTGGTCCCCCAGAGTCCAGATGTCTTGAAAGGACCAACATCTAAAATGAGCTGAATCCCATCCCCATGACTCAAGTCCTTTTCTTCAAAACTTTGACATCGTGAGAACAGACCCTCTGAAGTCTTCCTGGGCACACTCTTCTGGGTTGTCTTCAATGGACTGTGAATTTGGGGGTCTCAATATCATGATTGGATCTTTATAAAGTGCCTCTTTCCTGTGAAAACACTTAGCATTGAGCCTTGCATATATAAAGGGACTTGAATCTGAGCTGAACTTGTCCAAATTTGAATTAAATGGTGCAAATAGTATATGATATTTGCTAGCCCTACAGCATAAGTATTATAGCATGTAAGATTTACTAATCCATCTGTTTCCAAGTTCTCAGAAGGACTTAAAAAACTATGTATGAGGAATTACTAAGTAATTTAGGATTACAACACGTAACAAAGTATTCAGCTAATTTCACTTATTTTCCCCCTTACTATTGAACATATATGTATAATTAGCATGAACAAATATTTATTAAATATTCAAAATTTTTCTATTTTTGACTTTGACAATAGGGTAAAAGATATGAGATTGCATTCTATTCCCCAAGAAACTTCTATTCTAATTAGAGGAAAAAACATAAGTATGAAAAAGGTTCAAGTACAAAAACAAAGCTAAATGTCCATAACTTGGGACTGAAGTGAAAGTTATTTGTTTTTAACCTGTAATACAAATATTGGGGAGGAAGAAGGGTCTACCTTTTAGAGGTGAAAAGCTCATCAATGTGTTTTTCTAGATTAAACACTAGAAAATAAGAAATATTTTAAATTGTATTATTTAATAGTTATTAATGTTATGAATTTATAATAAATCAATTAAAACATGTATACATTTAATGTGTAATACTATTACACAATAACATTAGTTTCAGCTAATAATAATAACAATAATAAAAATATTACTTATTAGTATGAAATACTAGCAAACAAAAATGTCTCCTTTGTCCTTTGCTCCCAGTAGCATTTTTTTCCTCCTTTGTGAATGAGCCAATCCTATTTGTGCCCTGGATCCCAGGTCCTCCCCTTGGTCAAGAACATTTTTCCAGCAGGTGTCCCTACATCAGTCTTCTCTTACTCTTCTGGATTGTTCTAGCAGCAAGCAAACGTGCTGTTCCCAAGCCACATGGGGACCATATTTGTTTACTTTTAAAAAGAATTGCTGGTGCAAGTTATCTTCACGTTCTTACTTCAGGACATGCTATGTTGTGGGTGAAATGTTTAGGGGGTGCTGGATGACAGAGATTACAATCCACCCATCATCTACCCATCAATCATCTATCTATCTATCTTTCTGTCCATCCATCTATCTATCTATCCATCTATTCATCCATGCATCCATTCATCTATCATCTATCTATCTATCTATCTATCTATCTATCTATCTATCTATCTATCTATCTATCCATCCATCTATCCATCTATCCATCCATGCATCCATTCATCTATCTATCTATCTATCTATCTATCTATCTATCTATCTATCTATCCATCTATCCATCCATCTATCCATCCATGCATCCATCCATTCATCCATCCATCCATCCATCCTTCTATCTATCGCCTATCTATCTATCTATCCATCCATCCATCTATCATCTAAATTTCTACCTCAAAATATTAAACCGTGATAGTATTTGGACATAATTATTTCCCATCTTCTCCACATATACACAATATGTCTTATTATATAAGTAATTTGAGAATTTTGTTATTTTTGGAGAAATTAGAATATTAGAGATACTTTATATTTTCTGTGATTTCTCCCCCAAATATGACTCATTCTACCTTTCCCCATATGTACCTACTACTGTGAATGTGTGCATATCTTTCCACATCACTTTTAATGCTTTTATATGCACATTCATGAAAAATTTAGAGTATTGATTTGTTTTTTTTTAAAATATAAACAGTATTACACTATATTTATGGCTTAGCAGTTTGCTTTTTGTATACAATAATATGCTTTCAAGGATCTTCCCACATCCATAACTCATGCTTCTCATGTATTATTTTATCTAAGAATGTATTACCTCTATTTACCCTTCTTCTGTAGCTGCCTATTCATTCATTTTACATTTTCTGGTTTTTTTTTCAGGTAGTACAGATGCTAGTATTTCTGTAATACAGCTAAAGAGGAATTGCTGGATTATAGGAAATGTGCAATTTTAATTTTAATCGAAACTGCCAGAATATTTCCAGCGTGGCATGATTAGCCCATCATGCTGCCGTATTTTCAGGGGGCGGACACGTGCAGAATGTCAGGGTGCACAGCATACATATCTGTGCTCACAGTGTGCAGATGGTGGTGTTGGACTGTCCAGGTTGGGCTCAGGCTTGCTTCAGGGTCTTCACTTCTGGGTCCAGGATGCGGGAGTTGTGCCTGCCAGGGCACGCTCTTCTCCTGGACCGTTGTGATGGAGACAGAGGGTCAAGGGTAAGGTCCAACTGGTGTGTCACTCCAGCCTGTGTTCCACTGGCCAGACGAGACACATGGTCCATCCAACATCGGTGGGCAGAGCCCAGCTCTGTTTCCTGGCAACAGCACAGAGGAGAGATTCTACTCGGGGATGGGGACAAAGACCCCATGTGACCCCGGTGTCACATGGGTCCTCCCTGCAGCAGTGATGGGCAAACTTCTTCTGGCAATGCTCCGTCTTGTTGACTGAACCTCTTTTCCTAATATGAGGAGGGAAAATAAACGCATTGCCACTTTAATGTAGGTTCCTTTGCTTAATGGTGAGGCTGGGTTTCTTTTCATGTGTATAGTGGTTATTTGTATCTTATTTTTCTGCAAATTCCTTGTAAAGAGTACTTTGTCAATTACCCTGCAGTGTGTGGTCCCTTCCTGCTTGTGGGAGGTATTTTCTTAATTGATGTATATTGTAGATACTATTCTTCTGTTATATCTGAAGCATGTCTAATACCCGCAGTCTTTTACTTGACTTTAACTTTTATTAAGGTACCTTGTCACAGAGGAATTTTTAATTTTAAAATGATTATACTTCTTTAATCTGGTGTTTGTATTTTTCTTCTGTGACTTTAAGACTATGTGATTATGAAGATAACTGTTATGTGTTTACACTTTATTCAGATTTGTTCTCCTGATGTAGGAGTTAGTCACACATTTAGACTTATTTATGGTTTAATACAGTCATGTAACTTTTAAAATGATAGGTGGCAAGTTGCCCCTCCATCCTTTACTGCTATTTATTATCTGGTCCTTCCTTTCCTTCGCTGCTTTAAAATGGTGATTCCTCAAGACCCCAGCTCGAGATGTGCTGGATTCTCTCCCATTTGCTCTTCTCTCCCTTTCATGTGTCTGTTCTCCTGTGAAGTGTCACTGTTGTTATCTGTGTAGCTTGTTGATGTGTCTTGATAGCTGGTAGAACAAGTCACTCCTTCCCCTTCGTTTTAACATTTTAAATTGTGTCTGTGACTTCTGGTTTCTGCTTAGGAGACAGAAAGCTAGAAAGATGTTGCTCCCATCCACAAACAAGAACAAGCTAGATAATCTCCCAAAACATAATTTTAATGCTCCTGCAATAGAACTGAGGTTTTATGGCAACCAACTAACCTAAAATCTAAGGAAAGATCAGTGTTTCTGCAAAAGATTTTATATGAATAAAAGAGAAACAAGAAGTCAGATTCCTGGGACTTCCCTGGTGGTGCAGTGGTTAAGAATCTGCCTGCCAATGCAGGGGACAGGGGTTCGAGCCCTGGTCTGGGAAGATCTCACATACCATGGAGCAAATAAGCCCACGTGCCACAACTACTGAGCCCGCGAGCCACAACTACTGAGCCCACATACCACAACTACTGAAGCTCACATGCCTAGAGACTGTGCTCCACAACAAAGAGAAACCACCACAATAAGAAGCCTGCACACCGCAACGAAGAGTAACCCCTGCTCCCCGCAACTAGAGAAAGCCCGCGCACAGCAACAAAGACCAAGCATGGCCAAAAATAAATAAATAAATAAATAAATAAATTTATAGGGAAAAAAGTCAGATTCCTATTTTAGAAAGAGCAGTGGTGTGTCCAGGTGTCTGGATTGCGGTTACAGTTGGGGACAGAGCCATGGAAATGAACATAGTGTCACTAGTTAGGAGCTAAATGTGGGGAAGGTACTTAGGGGTGCTCTTGGGGTCCTGTCTGTGCAGCAGAGGAGAAGGAAGCAAGACTGGGCAGGAAAGAAGCTGGGTTGCTGTGCAGCCCAGGGAAAGGTCTTAGAGGACGCTTGCAAGGACCCTGGAGCTGAGACAGACGTTCAGAATTGTCCCTGTTGGGGGCAGGGGGCCACATCTTTATAGCCAAGGCAGTCCCAAGGGAAACTGCCCATCCGAAATGTGAGACACTTCTCCCTTTAAACTCCTTCAAGGTATGCTCCCCGAAAGTTGCTGCTATAAAAACTGAATGTTTGTGTCTCTCCCAAATTCATATGTTGAAGTCCTAACTCCCAATGTGATGGTATTTGGAGGTGGGGCCTTGGTAGGTGGTGAGATCATGAGGGTGGGGCACCATGAACGGTATTAGTGCCCTTATAGCCGAGCTCCGAGAGCTCCCTTGCCCTGAGAGGCCACAGTGAGAAGATGCCGTCTATGAACCAGGGAGAGGTCCTCATCAGATGTGGAACCTGCCAGTACCTTCACCTCTTCTCTCAGCCTCCAGAACTGTGAGAATTACATACCTGCTGCTTACAAACCACACAGACTGTGCTGTTGCTGTTGAAGCAGCCCCAACAGAGAAAGACAGCTACATTTTGGTCTATGAAGGCCTTGTAAAGGAAGAACAACCACTTGGATAAAATGTACTGTTGGTGTCACCTAACGATGTAATTTGCTGCTGTAGGGAGACTGGCAAGTGTGTTAATGGCTTATCTTGTCCTCGTGTGTGTCAAACAGTGATGGATCAGGTGTCAGCCTCATGTGTGTCTGGCTTCCTTCCTGCATGTCACTGTTCACCACTTCTCAGCAAACTTATCCTCCTGGGGTGAACTGCACAGTCTAGGTGTCCGTCATCTGTCTCAGGTGATGCCTCTCACATTGCTTTGGAGAAAAACCCAGAAGTGCTGCAGGAACTGCTGAGCCTGTGCCATCTGAGGGTGAAAAGTGAGCAAGAAGGACAAAGTGTAATTCTTTTAAAACTATTTCAGAGACACAAGTGATTGCTTGGTGTGAATGTTCCCTCCTACTCAAATTGCTGAAGGGACTGGCCTCATGTTTAGAGCGAAGCAACTTCTGTTTTCCTTCCTGGTTCTTCCTTTTCTGAATGGCTTCTTATTTGTATATTAAAAAAAGATTTAAAATCCTAAGATGAGAAAGAGTCTAGCTGACAATAATTCAGAAATCCATGGAAGTTTGTGTCTGTAGATTTCCCACCTCTAACACCTGTAACCTGGGTGCACTATTTTATCTTTCAAAGATTCCTAGTCATCAGATGGTACCTGCACCTGCTCAAACAAACCCCAGGACTGAACCAGCATAGAACCTTCCCAGCAGGCTGAAGACCAAATCCAGGTCTGTGGGGAAACAAGAGGGAGAAGTAAATTACTATGGAGAACAGTATGGAGGTTCCTTAAAATACTAAAAATAGAACTAGCATATGACCCAGAAATCCCACTACTGGGCATATACCCTGAGAAAACCATAATTCAAAAAGAGTCATGTGCCACAATGTTCATTGCAGCACTATTTGCAATAGACAAGACATGGAAACAACCTAAGTGTCCATGAACAGATGAATGGATATATATACACAATGGAATATTACTCAGCCATAAAAAGAAATGAAATTGAGTTATTTGTAGTGAGGTGGATGGACCTAGAGTATGTCATACAGAGTGAAGTAAGTCAGAAAGAGAAAAACAAATACTGTATGCTAACACATATATAAGGAATCTTAAAAAAAAAAAATGGTTCTGATGAACCTAGGAGCAGGACAGGAATAAAGATGCAGATGTAGAGAATGGACTTGAGGACATAGGGAGGGGGAAGGGTGAGCTGGGAAGAAGTGAGAGAGTAGCATGGACATATATACACTACCAAATGTGAAATAGATAGCTAGTGGTAAACAGCCGCATAGCACAGGGAGATCAGCTTGGTGCTAGAGGGGTGGGGTAGGGAGGGTGGGAGGGAGATACAAGAGGGAGGGGATATGGGGATATATGTATACATATAGCTGATTCACTTTGTTATACAGCAGAAACTAACACAACATTGTAAAACAATTATACTCCAATAAAGATGTTAAAAAAAAAGATAGCATAGCTACCTTGTTTGATACCACTCAGTTGTTAGTTAAGGGAGCAGGGATTTGATTTGAAATCTGTTTGCTTACAAAGTTCATGTTTTTTTCCAGTTAAGATGCTTATCTGGGAAGTTGTACATTGTTTGGTAAAATTTGGATTCTGTAGTATCCCTACTCTTGCCATTACCTGTAGGTAGAATTTTGACTTTTGGATATTGTTCATTTTACTTTTGCTGTAAAATTTATAGTAAAAATTTAAATTAAAAAACAAAAACAAACAAACTAACAAACAAAAAGCTTACCTGTCATCTTTTATGTGTTTTTAGAATGGAATAATCTGTAGGATAATTTTTTCTTTTTGGTTTTAGTTGTTAAGGGTATTAACAAGCCCATGATTAATTGAGCACCTACTACGTGTCAGGTGTTTTAACCCTGGAGTCCCTGACAGGTCACCAGGATGATACAGAAAGGAAGAGGAGAATGCCACAGACAGGAAGTGACACAAATGAGGGAAACAGAGATATTATAGTTTAATTCTGGTTCCTGGCCATAGTTATGCACCACAAGTCACGGAATTAGTATGTGCTGAGCCCCTGCTTCTGGGGAACCCAGGGGGAGGCTCCTGAGAGCCTCTGGTCACAACATTTTCATTGATCAATTAATACATGACCTTTTTGTATGCGTGTTTCTATTTGAATGTGCCTTATTTAACATGTATTGTTGGTTCATTCACACAAAAATGTTAAAACGTGGCACTGAATAGACAGCAGAGAAGACCCTTGATTAGAGTTTGGGGCTGAAACAAGTCAGAGTGTCTCCTGGTCCAACCTGGGAACGTGCCCTCAGGGCAGCTCAGAGGTGTACCTGCTCTGCACGGGCCCAGCTCTGCAAATGACCAAAAAGCCCTGCAAGGTTGATTTGGGCATTAAAAATCACTTTCAGTGAGTAGGTTAATTCCCAAATATAGAATCTGTGAATAATGAGGGTGGATTGCAGACTGGGGTCCAGGGATAAATTGTATTACAACCATGATCTGATCTCTCACATGTGCTTGAAATCAGGAGGGACTATACTAGAATTTAGGCAATATCTGCTTTATTTGCTTTCAAAATCGAGTTTAAATTAAACAGTCTTCGTAGTTGTACTTGGAATGTCTCTGCCCCGAGTTTCTGGCAAGTTTGGGAAGTTGTGGCTCCAGGAATAGTCAAGACCTGGATCAGGAGGGAGGGGAGGTGTGAGCTGGGCAGGATCCCTCCTGTCTGGACGCCACACAGATGTGCTCAGGAGACCCCATTGTCCCCAAAAGGCATCTCAGAACTGTGAGAAGTTTCAGGCGTTCTCTCGTTCACCCTGCGCTTTTCCAAATGGATACAATGCAGATAAACAGAGGCATGCAGGTCCCTGTTCCCGTGTTTGTGCCTTTATCTCATCATTTTTCTCCACTTTGGACAATTCCCCAATTCATGTTCATTACTTTAAATAATGTTTAAAATCTCAAAAGTCCCCAAAGCAGTGCATTCTTTTCTGAATTCACTCTACATAGGATTTATTAAATACAAACTTTGACTTTTTGTATTCTACCAGAAGGAAAGCAATGACACTTCTTCTCTACATGTTAGCTCATCATTTTTAAGTTTCCATTGGATTCTGTTTCCTATCTTTTCAAACCAAAGTAATTGTAAAATTACCACCTTTTAAATTGATTAATAGGAACTGTTACATTGTGTAACATCAGGAAACGTTAAAAGTGATTACTTTGACAATATCAAATGTGAATTCAGCATTAAAGATGATTCTACAATTTTTTTCCATATTAAAATAAAATTTAAATCCTGGAACATCTGTGCCAAAAGAAATATAGTCGGAAACTCAGAATTAGTTTTCTTTCTTTCTTTTTTCAATTTTCACTTAGGCAGAAATATGCAACGATAATGGAAACAGAAAAAAAAAATAGAAAGACTGCATTTTAAAAATGTATGAATGTATTTGACAAATACTTAAGCACTTAATACCTCTGATGATATAGAGAGAAATAATGCATGAACCCTCTTTTCTGAACACTCATATCCTCAAGGAAGAGAGACTTATAAATCTTAAAAATCATATATCTATTGGATACACATTTTAACAGAGAGAAAAAAAATAAACGTCATGGCAGCACCAGAAAGATAGATCAGCTGTACACAGTGATGTGAGTGGAAAGTTTATTACTTTAATTTTGGCTCAGGGCACAGACTCTTCTATGAATTCTGGGTTGTTAAAAACTTCCGTTACCCATAACTGCACGTGGCAAAATGATATTAATTATATTAATTGATAAAAATCAGTATAACTGAATTTGGTTTCTTGACACTTGTCTTTGTTTCCGTCTTTCTTGCGTAACATACATCCCTTGACCTTGTACCTTTCATGGGACCCCGTGCACACGGGTCCCACACTTGCACGCTTGTCCACCATCCAGATAGATTAACAGTCTAACTGCTATGGAGTAAGTCATTTTCTCAAATGACTTAAAGACTTAAGTTTTTAAGTCTTTAAGAAACTGAAGAAAACTTAAAGTTTTTCTTCATCCTTATACAAAATTGCTTACACATCAGTTCTTTGCACCTTGCTCTGTGTATGGAAACAATTTCAGTAGACGGGAGCTTGGGTTACAGCAGACACAGAAAATTACACGTATTGGAACAAGCCACCTTGGTTCCTATTGAAATTCCCCTAAATAAATGCTCCCTGGGAATCTGTTTCCTCGGCTACTCTGTCATCTGGGTTGTAAGAGCCTTGGCTCTTTAGGAACCTGAGCAGATATTGTGGCTGAGAGGACGGCTCGCTGTTCTCACATTGTTTCCTGTACTGGGATGGGGAGCACTTTCCCAAGCAAAGCTTGAGGCAACGCCAAGTATTTTCACCCCCTGCAGCTTCTGACAATGGGAACCGGTCCCGGCTCGCTCATAGAAACGGAGGGCTCTTCCTCGGTAGCTCACAGCATAATGCATCCAAAAGACGGCTTCAGGATAATAAATGGTCGGTGGTTGGAGCTCCCGGTGAATCCCAGGGAAGCCCTGAATGTACATAGATCACCCTGTGGGAGCGCGACTGGGAGAGTCTGGACATGAGCACATCACAGCCCGGCTAAACCAGAACCGTCTGTCCAGAGAATTCCAAACAGAACAGGGGATGATCAGCCAGTGTGTTTTGCTGTATGGCTCTTGTCCTGATATACAGAAGAGAGAAAATGGCAAAATGGGGCACTGGGTCCAAAGGGGTGCTTTCTTTGTCTTCCTCCAACTCTTAGAACAAAGCAATGACCTCCTTGACCCAAATGTGAAATGAACATGGCTTTTGATGTTCGAGTTGAAGAAAAGCACGTAGGTCACATCATGTAAGTGTAAAATTCTAAGGAACGGTTCTAAGCTTAAGAAGTGCCCCATGCAGGACTCGTGAAATGGGTTAACTGTCTAACATCTTTTCTGAAGTTCATATTCTAGCCCAGTCTTCGGCGACGGTGAAGGTTAGTTGGTTTCCATTCAAGTTCAATGAAGTCTGCTTCTCATTTTCTATGTCCCCCTGCCTGGGTCCCAGGACAAACTGCCTCCAAACCCTGAAGAGAAGTGAGAGGACCAGGGGAGCTGGCATTTCCAGTTAAGGAGACAGTGTCCCAAACGAACTGGGACACACGGAGCCCCATGGGCACTGAGCAACTAGTTAATAATGTGGGGGTGGGTGGTGTTTGCAGGGGCCGCTCTCAGCAAGGGGTTGAGTCTGTGGTTAATTCACTGCACGCCGGGCAGACGGGGATGTGACTTGGCCAGAATCCTTTGGCCAAGAAATGTCCTATTAAGATGGAGTTCCTGACTCCCTGATTGTGATTTCCCATTTTAGTTGATTTTGTTCACACGGAAAGATCTCCCTTTAATCGCATCAGGGTTTCTCTTTTCTTTTAAAACACTCAGTTCTGTCTGGATTTTTACATTCTTTAAGGTTTTCGTGGTTATTTTTCCTTTTCTAATGCAGTATTCAGGGAAAGCTTGAAAGTGACTACATGTTTTCTTTACTACTTGCTTAGCACGGCCCCTCCCGGGTCATGTGACCTTTTAAAACTTCAGTGGTACTGATTTTTGAATGAAGTTATAAAGTTTTGTCCCAGAGGGAAAACTTACATGCTGAACATCATTTTATTTTATTTTATTTTTTATCTCTACAGCATTTGTTTTTTTCTTACACCTTCATAGAGAAGTGTATTGGTGTTTACGTTCAGTCTGGGTTTTAGAGAAAGTATATTAACTAAACTTTCCTGGGATCCATCAGACAGCAGCAAAGAAAGCTCCTGGCAGTTGTCCTTTAAAATTCACAGCCCTTCTGAGAGAATAATGACTGGCCATTTTTTTTCACTGGCTTTTTATTCAATAGTAAAGATTTCTCCTATTTTATCAAAGCGGAGAGAGAACAGCAGTACAGTCCTACTGATGGCACCCGTTGAGAAATTAGTCCATTAAATGTAAGTGTGGAGGCTTAGGACGCCCACTGGCAAAGGTGCTCCCCTTATGTTTGGCAGCTCAATGATGCATGTTGCGGCCATTGAGGTTTAACTCAATGGTGGAAAAAATTGAGGATTGATATTGGGGGCAAACACCAACATGGGCTCTGGAGGCCCTGCAGCAGTCAGGGTCCAGTGAGGGGGCAGAAACCACACAGAGACTGGAAAAGGAAAATGCAGTATCAAGAATTATTAGCTATACTAGAGTGTTGGCCTCAATGCTGGATTGGCTAGAAAGGGAAATAGAGAACTTTAAGAATAGAGAATGGAAGATATGGAGAGATATGGGGGTGGCCCCAGCTCTAGGGCTGAAGATGGAGCACGGGGGATTGGGTGAGTCTGGAAGAGGATGGGGTCCAGACCTGGTGGGAGAGTGTGTGGCTGTAGCTCGAGGAATTGGACAGGATGTTTGCTGAGTGGGATGTTTAGGGGGCTAAGCAGGACCCTGTAGGTGTCAGGGGAGCCATCGCCTGGGAGGTGCTGAGCCACAGAACTCCTGGCTGCCCACTGGGTGTCCACAGGATGCCCCCGAGAGGCTGGACACACCCACAGCAAGAGTCTGGTGTCTGCCGCTGGGCCGGGCAGAGCGAGAACACCCTGGAACTGGGGAGATAAGCCCCTTCCTCCTGCAATGTCCTTGCAGCACCTTCTACTAATAAAGTTAGCACTGTGCCAGAGGGAAAATGAGGAACGTTAGTAGGGCCTCGTCCATCGTTACTGAGCAGGCAATGAAGTGTGGGCTTGGACCGGAGACTGACGAATTGGTATCTGTCCACCCTCTATCACTGCTTCACTGTCTGGAAGAAGAAGTGGAGGGTTTGCCAGGTAGCCCCTCTCCCCTGCACAATGGGAACTTGGACTTGGACCTCAGCTTTAAGACAAGCCCAAGTCCTGCACCTACATGCCAAGGTCAGAATGAACTTTGTTGTAAAGTAGATTAATAGGCACACCTGTGTAAGAGTAATTTGTATATGTGCAATATGGGGCCATTTTGAGAAAAGTCTGTAAACATTTTACTTGATCAGTTATGAATGAATATTGGACCTTTTCTGTCATAGAGTTTTACATGTAAAGAAATTTGGGGGTTGGCTTTAGCACACAGCCACAGGTGGGTTACCCCAGAACACCAAGAAGTAATGTTAAGGCTGCACTCATGTGGCTGTAGTTATAAAGACCAACACACCGATGGACAAGGGGATAGTAACCAAAATAAATCCCATTGTCCAGGACATGATGAAATTCTAGGAATGAAAGACAATAGATGAGTGAAATCCTCAAAAAAAATTGCTTCCTCAATGCATTTCAGGAAAGCATTTCAGGGCAATCATGTCCTCATGAAACATTAGTCCTTGCTTGCACCAAATTGGAGGGAAAAGACTCCCCGCGAAATCCAACTGAGTAACTAAAATCGAATTAAAATAACCAATGAAGACATCGAAAAAATGATAGGGAATGTGAAGTTATAATCAATCTTTAAATCACAAACTTGTTATCTGAAGAGAAGCTCTAAAGCTTTCATCCCTAAAGCCTCTGATTAAAAACTTTAATATATAATTTTTGTTTGACTGTGACACACACAACATTACAGGCCTGGAAGCACTAATTGTAGGACCCATTTCAGGCTGAGTTACCCTCGGCAACGTGGATACCTTCGCCCATCTTTCTTCCCCCTCCTCATCTCCACTTCCGGGCCTCCCACCCCCTCCCAGCTGGTTACCCGGCAACCGTCACACTCAGAGTCCATGCCCAGCCCCGCACACTTCCTCAGGTGATGTGTCCTGGGGTGGGGGAGGCCAGGGAAGCATCTGACAGTGCTGATAATGGGCCGCTGATTTACTTACAATCACAAGAATTGAATTGTATTTAGATTCTATTCTCAGAAGTAAAGCTGGAAAATTTCAGACAACAGCAAAAAGCCAAGGGCTGGGTTCATTTTGGGAGGAGAGGATTTTTCAAGACATCTTTTATCGCAACTTAGAGGTTATGTCTTCACTTGAGAGACGGGTCTGTTCGGCAGTCTCCCATCCCCTGAAGCCGGAACAGAAGGCACAGTAGAAGATCAAGTCACTAGGGGTCGAGGGAGGTCACCTGGCCCTCCGCAGGAATCTTTCAGACAAAACCCCCTGCCTGGAGTTTGCTCTATGTTAGGGACCCACTGGTACCTTTAGTGCAATATTTCTGTTGCCTAAACTGAGTTGCAAGAAGAGTGATGGAGATTTGCCCACTAAGTGAACAGGAGAAAAACTTGAATTTTTACCTAAAACATTCCTAGCCTAGTGCTTCCCAAATATTTTGGATCTATAAACTCCTTCTGCAATAACATCTAATGAATCCCATTAGGAATTTTCTCTTTTATAAAAGCATTTCATCTGTTACATAATAAAGCAGTGATTTAATTTTTAAAATTTAATTTTAATTAAAAAAATATTTTAGTTCAGAATTTCATTAAAATTTTATTATAATTTTTATTTGCATGTAGTCTGTAGTAATGGTTAAAATTTAAAGACACATTTTCATGTTTCCCATTTAACAATTTTACATATATTGTTTATTTTAAATTAAATATTTATGCATTATTATCAATAATTTGGTTAAAAGTGACATCTCATTTAATTTGATATCAAATGATGTTAAGAAATAGATGAACTTTTCTTAATTCTTAATTTTGTTTTATTATAGTTTTCCATCAGAGTATATGAAATCCACTAAATCACAGAGGATTTTACTATTTTTGCAATGTATAAGAAAGATACAAATGAAAAAAAATTCAACAGAAGTTTGTTTATATGCAAGTGTTAGATATTGTGTTTACAAACCAAAGTATATCTAATTTCTTTTTTTAACATTTTATTAAAAATATTTTAAACCACTTTATTGAGAGGTATGAGTGACAGAAAAAAAAAACTGTACATATTTAATGTACACAACTTGATGAGTTTTGAGACAGTCTATACCTGTGAACCATCACCACGATCTGTACCATAAACCTATCCCACACCTTCAAAAGTTTCCTCCCAAACTTTTGTGTATGTATGTATTTATGTATGCATCTATCCATCTATTTATTTTTGTGGTAAGAGCACTTAACACATGACGTGTCCTCTTAGCAAATTTTAAGCATGTATACAATACAGTGTTATAACTGCAGACACTCAGTTGTATATTAGATCTCTAGGACTTATTCCTCTAGCATAACTGAAACTTTGTACCTTGACTAATACTTCCCCATTTTCCCCTCCTTCAGCCCCTGGTAACCACTCTCTGCTTCTATGAGTTTGACTGTTTTAGATTTTTCATGAAAGTGGAATCATACAATATTTGATATTCCTCCAAAGGATATGTACAAACGGCCAACAGTTATATGAAAAGGCTTGACATCACTAATCATCAGGGAAATGCAAATCACCAGTTAAGATGGCTATTACAAAACAAAACAAAACAAAACCAAAACAAAGATAATATGTGTTGATGGGGATGTAGAGAAAAGGGAACACTTGTGCACTGTTGGTGAGAATGTAAATTGGTGCAGGCACTATGGAAAATAGTATGGAATTTCCTCAAAAAATTGAAAATGGAACTGCCATATGACCCAGCAATTCCACTTCTGGGTATATGTCTAAAGGAAATGAAATCAGTATCTCAAAGAGATATCTGCACCCCATGTTCATTGTAGTATTGTTCACAATAGCCAAGACATAAAAACAACTCAAATGTCCAATGATGGATGAATGGATACAGAAAATGTGGTATATACACAAAATGGAATGTTATTCAGCTTTAAAAAAAAAAAAGAAATCCTAGTATTTGAAACAACATAGAATTAACCTGGAGGACATTATGCTAAGTGAAATAAACCAGACACAAAAGATACTTTAAGTACAAATTATGGTATCAAAGAGATATAAAACTTGTTATTATATCCTGGTATATGAAGTCTCTGTATTTTGAGATTTGTATAATCAGTTGGCTCACTTTTAATAACTTCCATATTATTTTCCAATTATGATATACAGGAACTTCAGTCTGTTACTTGCAATTACTTCCTGTTGTACATTTCAGGTGTGATTAGAATTTTGTCTAGGTGAGCTAAGGAAGCAAATTGGACATAATAATCATTGTAATTTTTCTCACATTGTCTTTGAAATACTAAAATAATGTTGTTTGAATTTGCATTTGTAAAAGTCAATATTTTCATCTGACTGTGTTTTGGGTGTTTTTCTCACTCTGGTAAATGAAATGCAAATGCCCATCTTTTTTTTTTAGTTAAGGAAAGTTTTCTTCTAGATTATCATTTTAAGTTGGTTCTTTCATTCTGTTTTTTTAGTCTCTTTAGGAATAAATTTTATCAATATATTGATCTTTGTTTCTGCTCTTCACATGTCTTATTTCTCTTAGAAAATTTTAATCATTTTGCAAATGTATTCTACTTTCTGCAACTTGTCATTTATAACACTGATTCCCTTTCCCTTGGTGTTGATTAAGAGCTGTAATGATCTTAGTATTATCTTATCTCTCTAATTTTTATATTTCTTATTTTTTCTTTATTTCTTCTAGCTTCTTTAATCTCAGTACATTGTGTTATCCTGATACCTTTTATAGAATCCATGTGGGGTTTTTTTTGAAAATACAAATAATTTTAACAAATACCTATTTGTCTATATTCTAATTTTACAAAATATTTACAGCATATTTTACAAACTATGTTCTGTCCTCCTTTTTGGGGAAATTTTTTTCCTTGACTAGCAAGAGTTTCATTCATGTCAGGCATTTCTTCCTTGTGTGGATGGATTGTCTTGGGGCTTTTCTCTCCTCAACAAAGTGTCTTTCTATTTGTCATGTTAAAACTTAATTTATAGTTCTGTAGGATGGATACTTCCTTAACAGTTTATTATTTTTATGCTCTTGAGGAAAACTATAAAGCAGAAGGCATTGACAAGAGTAAAGAGGGGCGTGTTATAGTGATAAAATCTTCAACACAAAGCAAGTATGGCAATTCTAAATCTGTATACATCTTTATAATGTAACTTCAATATATGTGGACCAAAAAATGACAGAAATAAATGAAACAAAAGTAGAGAACTCCGTTATCACGGTTGAGGAGTTTGATATACTTTTCTTATGAGCAGACAAAAAATAAGAAAGTTTTAGAAGATATAAAATATATGAACAACTGAGGTATGCAAAATATCTTGAGAAGATATGATTTGAGCAAAATTATTAAGAAACTTTACATACTTGATGTGTGTGTATATACTGCAGTCAACAATGGTAGAGTATGCACCATATCTGAGCACAAATGAACATTTATAAAATTTGCCATATGCCGGTGTGTAATTCACTACTGATATAAAAATGTTTCCTTTGAGCCAGCACAGTAGAGAGGGGCTGGGGCACCCCAGCGTACCATTACTTTAGACTCAATATCTATCCATCTATCTCTCTGTCTCCATCCATCCATCCATCCATCCATCCATCTACCTGTCTAGCTACATAGGTATCTATCTTGATGTGGATATAATAATACACATATTATTTTGCTCTCGTCCATTTGGGAGATTGAGAATCAAATAAATAAACATGTTTATAACTAAATGGATTTGTTGACCTATTATAGGAGGGGCTAAACACAGTTTCAGCCTTAATCTCAACTTCTTTGACCAGCTGGTTCCCAAAGGGTCAACCTTTCAATGTTGGTTCTTGCTCAGTTTCTTTCAAGGATCCTCACACCCTTGTCATTTTTAGATTCAGATCATTGTTTGGTGATCTGTGGAAGTTTAAATAAAAGTTCAGAGAACATGTATATTTATACTCATGTTTAAAACTAGCAAATTGTGGTTTTCTTTTGGCCATGAAAAAAAATCAAATTCCCATGACAATGGCAGCAGAATTAAATCATATGGGATATTAAGGAAGCTCAGCCATGGTGAGCTTCAGTGTGGTGGGATTACTGTTGAAATATATTGTCCTTCACAATGAGCTTGTCTTTTATTTTTCCAGCTGCATTCAGAAACATCGTATCTGTGAAGTCTCCCAACAATTCTGGGAGAATGGCATTATTTTACCTGCTTTACCGATACATTTACATTTCACTGATGATGGCACTGTAGAAAAGATTTACAAAAATAACCGTAAATTCAATGTTCAAGGTAGAATACAGTGCTCTTTCCACTAAGAGGTATGAGCAAATTTAAGACCAAATATAAGGTCTTTACGTCTTAATTTCATTAAGTTGAATCAGCTTAGATTGTGTCTACAGTGCCATTTCCTTGGATAATTTGCCTCATCCAATAAGACATATTTACCAGCTACTGAAATGTGTTAAATGTAGTAATTAAAGTGAAAAATAATAACAATAACTGTTTCTTAATCATGGGTTCTGTGCCAAGTACTGGGCTAAATGTCTCATATAAATAGAGAGCTTCAGTGCTTTTTATCCGATGGCATGGATTCTCTTTTATAACCACTATGCGCTGGTCGGCACACTTTGAACTGCTGTATCAAGACTGGTTGGAGGTATTTAGTTGTTAAGAGATGAGCTAGTATCCCATCACCAGTGAACAGTTCTGCAGATAACTTGCTAACCACTGTGCCCTCTTCCTGTTACTGTGTCAAGGTCAAGTAATGCCAATGGTGGTTCACAAAAGATTCTGAAATGATCTTTGCTAGTGTCAATAACATATAGACGTTATTGCCCTTTCCTCATGGACATTTACAAATGATAACAATGTACAGTTTACAACAGCATTCCTCAAAGTGTTGTCCATGAAGTACCTGCATCAAAATTACTTGGGATTTGTGTTAAAAATCCAAAATTTGGGGCCTCATCTACTGAATCAGATTCTCTGGAAAAGGCACTGATGTTTTAACAGACATCTTGGGTCCTTCTTACCACACTAAAGTTTGATGGTCACTGCCTTAAATAAAACCTAGGACATTGCAAGGAAAATATGATTTGAAATGCAAAGTAATGCCTTTATGTGGAACAATAATCCTTTTTATGGATTATTTCATTTCCTAGTTAAAACAATAAAATTAGCTTAATGTTGCTTATGCTACTAAACATCAAATAGTGTATAAATATTCGAGTCAACTTAACATCTGAAGAGTTGAAATGAGAGCAGTCAAACACCACTGGAATAAAATAATTTCATAAAACTTCTAAAATATTAAGCACCTTTAAGGACCAGGTTCCAAAGGATGGAATGTGCTGTGTTATCAGAATGATGGTTGCGATGACGACGTAATACAGCTTGTAAGGAGTTTTTCCCGCACCCCTGTTTTGCTGAACTAATTAGCATCACAGTTGCACACCAACACACACATCCCTCCTCCCGTGACAATGGCCCTCACCAGCCAGACTGTGCTGGACTTGGCTTTCCTTTGTCTGGGAGTCTCAACTGGTCTTATTTGGCTCACCTGGGAAGGGACAAGTGTTTACTCACCTGGACTGAAGATGGTTAGTGGATGTCATCTATTTCCTAAGGATCTAAATTTAGAGTGATCAGTGGTGGGACAAATACTATACAGGCCATTGTTATAGGTTCCTGTTTCAGAATAATTAATGTCAATGATTGTCTTATTAGATCTCTATATATTAGCTCCTGATAATCAGTTTACATGGACACTGGCCATTGCTATCAATCAAAGCACTTCTGACCCTAAAATGGCTATAGCTTTATATCAACCTTAACCCCAACTCAGCCTGGGGTCACACCTCCTGGTGACTATTCCTGGAGAACTTTCTGTGAGTTCATGTATGTTTGGGTCAGTCTGATGAATGACAGTGAAAAATGTACCTGGAAGATTCTCATGGTTATGTAATTGCTTTCTTTTATGTGATAGAGTCATATAATTAGATAACAAACTTAATAAATATTTACTCATATATTGCCCACATAATCCCAAACAAGCATAAAAAATCATTCATTCTTTTCTGAGGGATCCAGTTTTAACTAGTGAACAAAATGTTCTTGTTTTGTATTCTATCTACAAAGCTTCCTTTCTCGTATTTTTCAAATTTCTAAAAACTAACTTCATTTCTACTGATACCTTTTCAAAAAATTTCAAGTTGCTTCCACTTCCCACCCCTCTGCCCAGCATTTGTAAGTGTAGTTAGTGTTTTCCACTGGACATGGAGAACCAAACACATTATGACCAAAAGAAAGAAAAAAAATTACTAGACACTTGAACCCTGGGGGTTCTGAAATTGATTGCTATAAATCTGTCATTTGACAGCTGTAAAAGTCAAGAGAAGGAAATGTCTTCAAAATAGACATAAGTCACCTTTGACCTCTTTTCTCTGAGTAGTTTCAAACTGAATTTTTCACCACTTTCAAAAATCTAGAGAGTGGAATTAGGCTCTGCAGCATAATTATGGGAATGTCATTTATTGTATGAATAATAACATCATCATTTGCTTCATAGTCTTCAAAGAACCTCAGGAGCAGTTATTCAATGTTTAAAATATAATCACTTATTCTGTTTAAATTTAGAGGCACTTAAGCCATTTACTTGTGGTTTAGATTTATTTTATCAACAAATCACGTGCTGACTTCATCCTCAGATGTTAGAAAAGTGAGTCACGGCTACATACCTGCAAACTCTTGACTTTGTTTCTCTAGAACACACGCTTGATGAACTTATCATTAAGCGCTGGGCTTCCCTAGAACTAGGTGACATCTGGATTCTGGATCTAAGTCTGAAGTCCCTCCAAAACCTTTTTAGTTACATCAGATAAAATTTCACATGTATAATTTCAAATCTCACCATCCTTCAAGGGATTGAACATAATGTTATGTTTCTTTATGGTGGTTTATGCTTTATTAAATATTAACACCAAACATTACCACTATAAAAACACTCTTACAGCCATGGGCATTTTCCCCAGTAATAAAATTTTACTTAGTTTTATTATTCCTTCTGTAGGGGCATCTCTGGGATCTCAGAGAAACTTCTGAACTGGAAACATAAGCAATCTGTAATAGCTAGGAAGGAATCAAGCTGTACAGGGCTAATAATGAAAAACTAAAAGCTGTATGAAATTTGAATTGAGTATGAATTACCTATGAAAAAAATCTTCATATAAATACAGGTACAGTGTCATTGTTCTTTCAAAAAGACCACTGTGTGCTGGATTTTTAATATAATAAACTTTATTATAATGTTTCTTTGATAAAGTAGCAGGCTATAACCCAGGCTTCCTACAACTGGGTCATGCTACATGCAGCAACTTCCTCCCCCCAACTGGTGATTAGTCTTCTTCATGACTTCAGATATTTGTCGTTCATTTTGGCCAGGATCTCATAATCAGGGTAACATTCTTTTTCTTTTTTAACCTTTTATTTTATATTGGAGTAGAGTTAGTTGATTAATAGTGTTGTGTTAGTTTCAGGTGTACAGCAAAGTGATTCAGTTATACATATACATGTATTTATTCTTTTTCAAATTATTTTCCCATTTAGGTTGTTACATAATATTGAGCAGAGTTCCCTGTACTATACAGTAGGTCCCTGTTGGTTATCCACTCCAAATTTAGCGGTGTATACATGTCAGTCCCAAACTCCCTAACAATCTCCCTCACCCCAGGGCCGCATTTGTTAAAAAGGCATTTTCATTGTCAAAAGTAGCATTCCGCACAATGAGAATTCTAGTACTCCATGGTGGTTAAAAGCCGTTGACAAAGATGACAAAACCAGTGACTGCCTGTCTGAACCAAAAAATCCTTCACAGAACGTCAATATTCATGACTCCTCTGGAAGAGTTTCATGGCCCCATAAACATCTCAGAGAAGCACTTTGAATTTTAAGTGGAATGAATTATTAAAGAGCAACTACCAACTTAATTTAACTTTTATCTGTACTTAGTAAAGGGAGGCCGTGGGAAATTTCATTCATGTGGGAAAACACTCTTCTCCAAAACCAGTCTCAGATGAAAAGGCAGGACGGCCCTGGTGCGTGTGGGGTGGGGGCAGTGTAGCTGAAACATAGTGAGACAGTCATTGCAGGTTTTTCTGACACCACATGCTGGATGGGGCCAATGTCCGGTATCCACAGACAGAGAGGGCTCGGAGGGCTATGCCACGTCCATGGGGACCCACTGCCTAGGCAGGGGGAGGGAGTGTACATGGGCAAGAGGATTGAAGAACATAAACTGATTTAAACCTTCATGGAGATGGTTTTAGAGAAGGAATCGGTGAGGATGAAGGATGGACGGGGCAATCATGGGAGCTGAAAAAGAAGCATCCTATACGACTTTTTAGAAACGTGAACTGGTCCAGCTGCCAGTAAAGACGACTTGGTGAGTGGCGATCGTGGGTGATGCAGATGGAGCTGCTGTGTCATTTTATGAAGGCACGTGGAAAGAGGGCTCATCAAGCTCAGATGGAAGAGTGCTTAGTTCTTTGGTGGCCAAAGAGCTGCCTTGTGTAAGTGGGCTTTGTTCACAGCAGCCATTCGTCGGAGGCAGCTCAGCCCCACTAGAGCTGAATGCATGCAAGCCCTACTTCTACCTGACGTTGATCATGTTGGGAAATTCCCAATTTCACTAACAACTCTGTAGGTATTTCTCCCCCTGAAGATATATTATCTGTGAGGAGAGCATAACAGAGAAAGACATGTGAGAGTGAAGTGGGAAGGTGGATTGCCCAGTGTCGTGGATGGAATAGTGGCTCCCAAAAGATGTGTCCATATCCTAATCCCTGGTGCCTGTTAATTGACTTTAAAGAAAAAGAGTCTTTGTAGATGGACTTGATTTAAAGACCGAGTTAGAGAGATCGTCCTGGATTATCTGAATGGGCCCTGAATCCAAAGACAAGTGTCCTTAAAGAAACACACAGAAGACAGACACAGAGAATAAGGCCATGTGAGCATGGAGGCAGAGACTGGAGGGATTGGAAGGATGTGACAGAAGTCCAGGAAGAGGAGAAGCTGCAAGAGACACGAAAGGACTGTCCCCTAGAGTTTCTGGAGGGCGCACAGCCATGCCGACATCTTGATTTTGGACTTCTGGACTCCAGAACTGCTGTTTCAAGTCACCAGTTTATGGTAATTTGTTACAGTAGCCACAGGAAACTGGTACATCTGGAATCACAGGGCTTGACGGAGGGAACATGCTGTGGGTTAGGAGGAAATGATAGAGCCACCCAAGGAGCCCTCTGCCCATGTCCTTCCTGGCGTGCATCTTCCCTCCTCCCCCCCATCATATTCAGAGTCTGGTGGTGCCAAAGCTGCCAGAGGGTCAGACAAAGCAGTCAAAGATTTTTCCCTAAATATAGACAACATGTTTGCTTAAATAACTGATTTCAGTATTGATTTGTTTTATAATTTGTATGTTTCATTATGTGTCCTAATTTGTATTGAACCCTTAGCAGAACACTTATTTTTAAGTTAGGTAATTAGGGAATTATTCATTTCCAGAAACTAAAAATCAATTTTTAACAAATATTCAGTAGGATTTTTCTCTCATTTCTAGTTGTAACAGTCAGAATATAAAAAGCTGAAAAAAAACCCAAAGCTTTAACTCCAGCGGAAAGGTGATGGGGAGAGAATTAACACTTAACTCAGTGACGCCAAAGGCGCACATCGGTATTTATTGAATAATTGGGTGGGTAAACAAGAAACTGTATTTTTTGTAATTTTAATATTGTTCTTACTTCTGGGTAAATAAATAGCATTTCTCTAAGAACTCTGTTTTCATGATGCCATAAACGATAGTTGTTTTTTATTTTGAAATTGCACCATTAAAATTAATTTCTTCACTATCAGATGAGCCACAATATTTTTCCAAAAACCAACCCATTCATTATTTTTTCCTGTTGGATGACTTTGTTCTTATACCTACCCTTTTTTTTTTAATGAAAGGCATTTTATTTTAATTATCGCAGCGTGTACATGTCAATCCCAAACTCCCAATCAGCCTCGTTCCCCCACCCTTCCCCCCCTATAACCGTAAGTTCATTCTCTAAGTCTGTGAGTCTGTTTCTCTTTTGCACATACGTTCAATTGTATCGCGTTTTTTTTTTTAGATTCCTCACATAAGCAATATCATATGATATTTGTCTTTCTCTGCCTGACTTACCTCATTTGTATGATAATCTCTAGGTCCATCCATGTTGCTGCAAATGGCATTATTTCATTCTTTTTAATGGCTGAGTGATAGTCCATTGTATATATGTACCACATCTCCATCCATTCATCTGTCAATGGACGTTTAGGTTGTTTCCATGTCTTGGCTATTGTAAACAGTGCTGCAATGAACAGTCACAATCAGAAAATGGGCAGAAGACCTAAAGAGACATTTCTCCAAAAAAGACATACATATGACCAAGAGGCACATGAAAAGATGGTCAACATTGTTAGTTATTAGAGAAATGCAAATCAAAACTACAATGAGATATCACCTCACACCAATCAGAATGACCATCATCAAAAAGTCTGCAAACAATAAATGCTGGAGAGGGTGTGGGGAGAAAGGAACCCTCCTACACTGTTGGTGGGAATGTAAACTAGTACAGCCACTATGGAGAACAGTATGGATGTTCCTTAAAAAAACATATACCTATCAACTATACTCCAATATAAAATAAAAAGTTAAAAAAAAAAATATACCTACCTTTTATCATCTACTTTCCTTTCCTCACCTGTTCACCGACAGAAAGGTGATAGGAAATTCTCTTTCAGTGCACCTTTCCACTTACAAATTTGCTATTTATTTTTTATTTGACTGTTTCTATTGCATTTATAGACTGTTTTGGAGTCTTTGTAATAGTTATTTCTAATTAAAAAACAGTATTTTGCAGATTTTACAACACTGGCAGAGGATGCTGAACTACCTGATTTCTGGTTATGATGCTTTCATTGACCATTCACAGGTCGAAAAAAGAGGCTCTTGGAAGCAGAAATACCTGTCACCCCCCGCAAGCATCAAGATGCGCCTCTTGGTGGTGTCAGCCTGTCTTGGCTGGAAACAAGTGTGGGGGCCAGCTCTGTATTCACGGGGCAGGCCTGCAGCCGGGTGCCTGGGTGATGCCAACAGGACGTAGAAAGGATGCAGGAGCTGCCAGCTTAGGAGGCTGCAATAGGAGGGAAACAAGTGGAGGTTTCTTTATGCAAACGACATGGTGCTGATAGAAACACACCCAGCATGCCCACCACGCTCTACAAGTTGCCTGAGTGCCAGGAGAGGCTTCTCAGTCACTGCAATTGTTCCTGTTTAACATGGCAGCCCTTAGCCAGGCATAATTAAGCCTTTTCTTGACAAATTATTTGTTCCAAGGCTTGACAAGTTGGGAACCAAAATGGTTTTGTGGCATTGTTTAGAGTCTGAACCAGACAATAATTTTTGGAAAATAGGAGTGAATACAGTAAAGGCTTTGAAAGCAAAAAGAGAATGGGACAACAATACCAAAAAAACAGTCTACAGTAGGTCAAAGTTTACGTCATGTTTGAGAAAAGAGATTAAATACCTTCTTGTTTTTGGTCATTGCTTTACTGATTTATTATAATTTTCATTATACTACATGGAAAATATTCATGGCAGAATGGTAGTCTCAGGTTATACAACCTAAAAATAATTTAATGCAAAGAACATACCTCACTAGGTAGAGGGCTTGAGAAATACGGTGACTTGATTTTTTAGTGCTTTTAGAGACTTTTGGAATAGTCAGACTTAATAGAGGTCTTGAGACACAAGAATTTTACTGAACATGGATTTTCACCAACTCTGTTCTCCTCTAACACCTGTTGGAAGACGCTGCCGTAAATCCCTTGGCCCAACAGAGCAACAGATTCCTATTTATAAAATGCAGACAACAGCGGATACCAGCCAAACAGTGTTGGATAGTTTTAAAGAAGTTTTGTTTAGATCTACATTATGGATTTCAAAATATTTGTCAAAACTACACCAAGAGGTTTTAACATTTCATTTACTTATCTAATTTTTGCAAGAAGCCTCCTGGACACACCAGGATCTTAGGCACCTTCTTGCTCTCAACCCTGATCACAGGCATCTTCTTAGACTTTCTGAGACCACCTTCATGGACCTATGAGCACTCAGCACACAGTTCAGGATCTGTATTCTGACCCCGTTATATAATTACTAGTCCCAAAAGTTGGGGCAAGGGTAGGAAGCAGACAACAGAAGACTTGTCAAGGGGGAGGAAGTGGGGCGTGAAGGAAAGAATCCCACCAATGACTCTGAAGTTCAGCTCTGAGAAAACGTTGGAACCATTCCTAGAGATGCAGATGCTCGGAGGCAGGGACAAGTTGGCAGGTGGGCAGCAGAATACAGCATCTAGCAGAAAGGCAGTGCAAAGCCTGAAGTCATCAACACCAGCTCTCTGTTACACAGTGCTGATTATTTTCTACAAGTTTTCTTGTATATATCACCTAGGCAGTTACATGAAAACATACAGGCTACTGTAAAAGGGGTTAAAATGCAAGTATTTGTGTCTTTCCAATCCCTCTCCCATACCTTCCTGCTCTAGCTTCTTGACCTCACATCCTAGCCCAAGTTACCTCCCATATTGGGAAAGCTAAGGAAACAAAAGGGAACCTTTCCACACTCTACGCAATGAGGAGCATTTCATCATACCTTACACAACATTAGAGACTGAGATTCTACTCAGTTTTGAGCCACCAATGCAAAATAATAATTCACTTTTAAAATTTTGAAAAACCAATACTGTGTTGGATCTGCTCCATCAGAAATGTCTCAGGAAGACAGCAGTGAACTGTGGTCACTCAGACCTGTATCCACTCAGACCACTGGGCCTTTTCCTTCTGGGGAACTGTGGTTTAGCTCATTTCCCTGGCCCTCGGTTTTCTAACCTGTAATGTACATAGTACACATATTCAACAAAAGACAAATGCCTGAGGAAGAAATGAGCTTTCCCATAATTCACACCATTTAGAATGAAAGCCCTCAGTGAATTAACTTCAGAGGCGGATTACAAGGGGGTGGGTTTGCCTCCTATGTCGTGAATCCCAAACTTGGAAAGACTTTTCTTTTTGCATTTTTATACAGAACCAATTTCTTTCCTTATTTTGGAAAGTATTTTACTGCCTAGTTGTAGTTTTAGAAATTTAGAAAAATGTAGATAAGTACTCGTAACTTTGAAGGATGATGAAATTGTACCGAGAGGGAAAAGTCAGCCTCATAATTATGTTCCTTTGGCATATAATGCCTTGTTTAATCCCAGTCCCAACCAATGTGACAGATTCCTTTTCTCTCCTTGGGTGGAATTTCACATGATGTGATACTGTCGTCTGCATTATGTAACAAGTCATGAGTTGGGTTGCATCGGGCTCACAGCTATATATTGAGGGATTGGTGAGTGTATCTTCGTGTCTTGACTATTTGGTGCGTGGGCAATGCGGCATCTCTCACACTGGCTGTTCCTCTCAGAGATCAGCCACCCAGCCAGCCCCGGCTCTGGACGGCAGCTCGATGCTCTCTGGACATGGCAACCTGTCTCCTTCCGAAGGCTGCTGTTGGGGGTTCCTGGAGAGAAGTCTGGCTCTGCTCTGGCTGGTTTAGAACAGACCCACCTTTCAGAGGACCCGTGGCTGGGGGGCAGAGCTGCTAAGCCCGCCCCACAGTCGACTTGCTGCATTCTCTGCCTGGGGAGGTGTGTCTGTATCCCAGTGTGTCTGCTGCTGCGACAGAGAACCCGAGTCCCAGGGGTCCCCCATTCATCTCTCAGCCCAGGGCAGGGGGGTGGGGCGGGGAGGCCCTGCCTCCCAGGTGAATTCCAGATGTGGCTCTTCCATCCTCTTGAATCGCAAAACCATCCACATCATGACTTTTTAGGCTAATCCAGGCTCTACAAAGTCCCACATGGCTAGTTCCTTAACGGTGTCTGTTTTCATGCCATTTACATCCCTTCTGCATATCCTGCAGATGAGTTTGCTCAATGCCCACATGCCAGGGATGAATGAAGGTGAAAGCCAGTCCGAAGAGCAGCAGATCCATGAATATTTCTTCCTGGGGAAACTTGTATCTCACATACTTTGCCTTTAGATGACAGCACTTAAACTCTGTTTTGTTTAAGTCTTGCATCGTGTCTTGACCGGAGGAGGAGAAATCTCTGCTCCAAGTTGAGCTGGGGTCCCTGGCATTAAAGAAGACACTGAAACAAAGATCAATTTCATTCCTGGGTAATAACCAAGGCTTGATATTGAAGCAAACAAACCCTGAACCTGGTTGTTTCTTTGATGTGGACAAGGAGGTCACCTCAAAAATGTGTTCATTATGATATCCACGCTCTATATCTTTATATTATGAAATAATTTGATCTTCAGTGGTGTCTATTAATCAGAAAATCAGATACAGCAGAACAGCATGACATTTTTTTAGTTTGTCTTTGACTTTTCTTTCCAGGTGGAAAAACATGGATGGTAGCAGTCTGATGTGTCGTGAAGGTTTATTTTGTTAACAAACACATGTGAGGGCCCCCTCAGGATGCCCTGAGAACTCTGTCTCCTTGTTAATTGCCCAGAGCCTGCTGACCGCTCCCCTTCCCTGGGTGGAAGAGGGGTGCTGATGGGTTGGCTTTAAATGCAAGGAACCTTGGGATCCATGAAACCTTGAGAGCCAGGGCGGCCCAGCCTGAGCGTCCCTGTGTGCCCGGCTGCTCACAGCCTGGGGGCAAGCAATTCTCCTGCCTTGAGAAAGCGAGTTTTGCTGTCAGCACTTTCTCAGAGAAAATGCACTTCTGTTTCAAGTGGAAAGAGAGAAGTTTCTATGGAAGAGAAAAGTCTCTATGGAAGAGACGTGCCTGTGTGTGTGTGTTTAGAGCAAAGACCTAGAAGAGTCACTAGATCTTCAGCTTTTGAGTTGGTGACAAACACAGCAGATTTAAAACAGGTGAAATTGCAGGCCTTCCATCCAATGACAGGCAACCCTTCCTGCAGCATTTTCATCCTTTCCATTCATAGATGGATGTGAACAAATTTTTAAGACGGTCTCTTATGTGTTGACTCTTGGCCAGCGAAAGCCTCAAAGCCCTTGAAGAAAGGATAAGAATGAGAAGCCAATCCCTGGAGACCCAATGGACAAAAAATAAAGAAAAGAAATAAAGAAAAAGGAAATCCAAGCTCCGTGTGTGAGGATTATAATAAGGACAGAATGTTTCTTTTTTAAAAGGCAGCTCAGAGGAGTGAAAAAGATTTGCAGGGGAAAGAAAACACGGGATCCCTTAATGGATGGACAGGAATGAACTGGGAAAGAAAACAGTAGCTCTGCTTGATCCTTTCGGAAGAAGAACAGATGGGGGGCTCAGGATTCCTGGAATGCGGCGTGATTACCAACTGCAGACACAGCTCCAAGCGCCAAAGTTTTCCCACTAAAACTTGCAAACTTATCTCTGCATACATTCGGACGATTTTAATTCAGCCTTGCAACTGGGGAACAGGGCTACCCGGGGAGAATTAGGTGGTAAAGCTTCTCCATTTTGATTTTAACCATTTCCCTGCCCTTTCCGTACCCCCTTCCCCTCAGAAACCAAAAGCTCATTCTGTTCTGGCCTTTCAAGATGCCTCATCTATTTCACAGGCCTCACTCCCCAGAGAAAGGAGCTCAGGCAATGGGCCGTCCTGGAAGGAAATGTTGTATCGAATATAACCTTTTTAATTCCTTTTCTTCCCTTTTATTCACTGAGTTTACCTGGTAAGCTCACCACAAAGACTAGCCCGGGTTCAATGAGCCGCCCCTTGGATGGATGGTTTATGTCTACACAGGGTCTCCTGTGCCTTTCTCAGAAGGTTCATGTGGTCAGAACGTCCCCTGCAAGGCTAGACTCATTCCTGTGGGCACCTTAATCCCGCTGAATGAATCCCTTTTCTGCTCTTACTGGCTGGAGGGCATTGTACTTTTGTATCTCAGAATCTTAATACAGGTGTACCTGGGTTGTTTTGCACATCACTGGTCCTTGAGGAAAAGGAAATTCGTCGCTGGTTAGTTGTCCTGGGGGGTCTAGAAGGCATTTAAGACCTGCTGCTGTTATGGGATGGGACTCAGCAGCTTCCGGTCTGCAGTAATGAAAGGGTTTTACTTAAATAAACCCTGTGGCCCCTGAACCAAGGTGGCTTCTGAAGGCAGGGGTTTGGGAGACCAAGTGGCCGTGACAGAGACCAGCAGGGTGGGCATGAGGGCATGGGAAGTGGGCTGGCTACTTAGGGTTGTGCTGGGGGCTGAAAGAAGGTGTCATGAGCTCAGCCTCTCACATTCATTTGGCTCACATTTGATGGCTCAAAGCACCATCAGGGACTTTCTATGTCTGTGCTAACAGCTCCCTCCTTATCAGGCTGCCTCAAGGCTGAGGAACCCAAAACCAAGCTCAAAGGCTGAACCTGTGGGTTGACAAATGACTAGGTGTGTGGAGTTCACAGCCTTTCCAGGATCTTGCGTGAACTGTGGGGCTTTGACCAACACAGAATGGTGCCCAGAGCGTTGGAATGGGGAAATTTGAGAGGGTTAAGATGACAGATTATGCTGAATCTTCACCCTTTCAGCTGGTTCCAGTTTCTAACTTGCAAATTATAATTAATTATAAACCGCAGAACCCGGTCCTGAGGCCTTCATCAGAAAACAGCATTTATCTAAGACTCTTAGGCATCTGACAGACACCTGGAGCCCACAATGTCCACTGCTGCTGGCTCTGGATGAAACTCACCCCAGTGATGCACCCTCTAATTGGTGAACTACCTCCCCCCTCTGCTCCTCAAAGGTGGTCCCACTGGGTGGTTACTCCCTCACCAAGCTTCCTTCCAAACTGCAGCCTCTGTGGGACATCTAACTGTGGAGTCTCTATCATAGGTCAGCAGCCTAGCTGCAGAAGAGTTTGGGAAAGCATGTTCCCACCTCTACTCTGGGGAGGCAAATGCATGATGTGAGAAACTCCCCAAATATAAGATGGTGGCTCAAAAGATGCTGGGTAGCCCTCAAGCAAGGTGGGTGCCCACCAGCACAGGCTGTGGTCTTTTTGATTGGTTGCACCTACTTGACCAGATTGGACTTGACTTTCAAAGGCCTGGCTTTCATCCTTCATAATTAGTAACAGCGACTCTGCAGGCAGATGTGTGAGGTGCCTTGTGGTGTCTGGAGGGGTGGCCCAGACAGAGCCTGTGCTGAAGACTGGATGTTTCCAAGAGGTGAGCGTGAGGTATACGTGTACCTGGGCCGCGTAGCTGGTGTGGGGTGTAGGGGTGTCCAGGTGAGAAGGGCTGAGCTTCGGTAATGGATGCCAGCTTTGGGAACTTGGAAATTGTTTTCTTTAATTTGAACCCTATAACTGTCTTGTGAGGTAGGCAAAGGCAGGCATTTCAGGGTGCACCTGCCAGCACCCTACAGGGCTCTGAACAGTGCTTCCCAGGGTGGTGTGATCGCTCCTATTGGGCCCATGGGTCACAAGGCTGCAGGCTCAGGTGACAAATAACTTCCCCCTTAAAGTGAGCCTGAGGCTCAGGACTGTTTAATGTCCTAGTAAAAGACACATGACCCCGTCACACACTCAAGCCTTGCAAAGCAGACACACTGGTTATATCTGTTCTTAAACAAACGTGTTGACCTACAGTTGACGTATGCATATTTCACTGAAACCCATTTTTATTAAAGCATGAGTAGAATAAAATTTAGTGTAAATAGGTCACTGGATGAAAACTTTATGTCCAAAAAAATCATAAGAACTAAGATAGTAAAACATAGATTTCTACATAGATTCAGTTTTGAAATGTGTGTCCTTATGACAAGTACACTGTAATGATTGAAATATTTTTTTTGTTTTTTCTGATGATCCTCAAAATACAGACATGATTATTTTCAGTTTCTGGAAAAAACAAAACAAAACAAAACAAAACAAAAAAACACTATATAAATAAGGTTCCAGAGCCTATATTTTTTAAACTTCTATCATGATACTTTTGCTAAGGTAATAGAAGAGATATAAATATTAATAGAGTCCATTATATTTTCACAATGTTTAATTGTGTTTAGGAACTGCTAAAACATTCAGTTTTCTTTATGGAAGATATCTGATTCCTGGGTTTTAGGAGGATATCTTTCTTCCCTCCCTCCCTCCCTGCCTCCCTCTCTCCCTCTTTCCCTCCTTTCCCCCCTCCCTCCCTCCCTCCCTCGCTTTCTTCCTTCCTATGTGTTGACAAGGGAAGTGTAACAGATACTGAGTATAAGATTGTAAATACAATCTACTCTCCTGCCTTCAAGGAACATGCTCTAATTGGAGAGAAAGACAGTGTGATGCAAACTGCAGTAGAGGTAAGATAAAAATTAACAGACTGTCAATAAATATGACCGAATAATGCAGTAGAATCTGATTAAACCAGGGTGGAGGCGGGCGGTAAGGGTGTGGTTGGAAACAGGGGTTTCTGTATCACCCTTCAAACCTCTGGCAGGCACAGCATCGGTTAACACATGCTGCAGGGTCTGTGCTGTGGCTTGGTACCGTCCTGCGGGGAGGGTTTCATCCCTGAGGCCCCAGGTGGGACAGCTCACCTTGGATGTAGATGCTCTTATTACTACTGATCTACTCGCCTCCGACCATTCCCATTCTCTGTCTGCTTTCTGTGAAACTCTTTGTAACAAACGGGGTTCACCACTGAAAGTCATTCTGTGACAGAGCATCTTCTGAACTCGCAGGCAGATGTATGAATGGACTACAGGTAGACAAACGTGCAGGATATACATCTCTGGGTTTGGCCCCGGACAGTCGGTGCTGGTGACTTCAATGGCCTCTTGGTGACCATGCCGTGCTCTGATGTCCACGCGGCTGGCGTTGATCGGGGCTGCGCACCTCCGCGAGGTGGTCGAAGGGATGTGTATAACCTGCAGACAGCCTCCCGTAAACCCTGCAGCATGAAACCATTTTGGGAAAAATATGACTCCCAGGGCTTCTGCGGGGCTTGTGTTTCTCCCTCCAGACACTCTTCCAAAGGGTCCCCAGAGCCGGAGCCACTGTGGCAACAGCTCGACTGTGTCATTTCTTGTTTCCCCCTCTTTGTTGCTGCTGTAAATTAAACTCTGCTGGAGAATGAAGCATTTCGTATTATATTAATGCCTGTCAGTTCTTTACTGAGCATGATAAAACGCCAACCCTTTAATTAACTTTTAAAATGTAACAAACACTAGAAACTGTTCTAGGATCTTAATAAGAGCACACTGCAATGTTCCTTCCTCTTTAAATTCAGTCTGTGCTGCTCCTGTGTTATATATTATCTATCTATCGCCATATAATTGTCTTGGTGGAACATTCTATTTTGGGAACATTGTTTGAATAATAACTTGAACTCTACTCATCCAGATTTTCCTGTCATTTCTGTAGCATATATGATTTTGACGGAAATTTAGATATCTCAAAAAAAAATGTCTCGGAATGTCAGGGTACTAATCAAGAACACAGCAGATTCAAGCTAAAAGCAATTTGGTCGCAAAACAAGGAATCAATAAATTTGGAATGTCTTTGCATGATTTCAGCTCTGGGTGTAACAATTAACTGCCATATGCTACTGGGTTTTTATAATTATAATATATTATGTGATACTGTATTTTTTTCATTAACTCACCTCCTAATAGTAATACAGATTTATATCCTGCTCTTTAGTATGTAATGTACATGAAAGTAATAAAACTGCATTTAAATACACATTTCATAACTGAGGATTATCACACCATTACTCCTAATTAGGAAGTGTTGTACCCGTGGGTGAAGATGTATGTGAGCTCGCCCTGGTCTGCTTTCAAAGAATTCAAAGCCCAGCCCAATAAACCCTGGATGAATTTTCCAGGTTGAAAATAATAACATTGTTCTTCTGTTAATGAAAAATAATAACAGTAACTCAAAGAACCACTGATTTCCCAATTACATTTGGAAAAGCATAGCCACGATTCCCCCAGGGAGCACAGAAAAGTTTGTTCCCTCACTGCCCACGTGTCCATTTGTTCTGAGAATATGGTTTACACTCAGGACAGGTCCTGTGTCCCAGGGGAGGCCCATGGGGGCTGATCCCAGAGGCAGCGGTGAGTGTGGTCTGATGGGAGGAGATGGAGTTGTAGGCTCCCCAGTTTTGATTCCTTGACTTCCTGTGCTTCCAGAGGAGAAATGGGAACTTTTTGGATGGTGGGGACACCAGTACAGTGACAGGAATCCGAGGTGAGGGAGGGCCTAGCAGTGGAACCTGACTTCCCGATTGGGGCATAAGGGTAGTTGAGATATTTTTGCTTCTCAAAAGAAAGTTCTCAGCATGTATCTGTGAAGCCACCCTTTTGACTGAGTCCTGACTTGCAGGGTAGCCTTTTGTTTTTCACTTTTTATCATGAACTGTGCCAACTGCATGTGTGTGTGTGTGTGTGTGTGTGTGTGTTTTACACTGATCACATCATGGAGTTATCATAAAATCTTACTTCATCATATCAAATGAAAATATGCTCCCACATGAAACATGAAATTGACTGAACCAAGCATGGGTCCAGAGTTCCAAGACCCTGGGTTTTAATTCTGATTTAAGCATAATTTGGTCTCCAGTCTGTGGATGAAAAGTGTCACCTGCCATATCAGTCAACAAAGGATGCTGCGGCCATCAGCCTTGGCAGCAGCCCTGGACTGTCCACCCTGAGGGATTCAGGATGGAGAAGAGCAGGATGCTGGCCCCAGATAGCTAAGGCACACATCAAAGGAATGATTTCAATAAGCCCAGACTCTTGCATCTTCCCATACATAGAAAAGCGCTAAACTCATTAATTTGAGATGTCTGGTTTTCTTTAATTAACAGTAATCTTTTGATCTTCCAACTACCTGGTTTTTGTTGCAAAAATTCCTATACACCCTGGCTTCACCCTTACCTCTTCAGAACAGTCCCTCAGAGCCATCTGAGAGGCTGTCTTCCGGGCTTAGGTCTTCAGAGAATCTGCTGAATAAAACATAATTCTCAAATTTTAGGTTGTGCAATTTTTTTTTTTCAGTCAACAAGTGTAAATGCAACTTTGTAATCCCAATAGTTTTAACATTTAAAGTGCTGGAAAAGCCCCTTTCAGCTATTAATATTGTTTATCAATACATGTGTATTGAAAAAATAAATGATTCTTCAACCAGAGAGAAGATGAACAGACTTTCTTAAACGTTCAGATATAATTTAAAAAAGAAAAACAGAAACTCAATTTACAACCTCACGTGGCATAAAAACAGTGCAGCTAATTGGATAGCCAGCGAAGTATATTTTAAAATGAAACCTTTCTCTCACTCACACTCTTTAGCACTCAGATAATCTAAGTAACGTTTTGAAAAAGCTCCTGCCTGTCCAAGAAGTCCCTTCAATTCTGGAAAGACCTCTCTTTTGTCTCATAAGGGAGTTTCCCTGTGTCTGTCATCACCCTTAGCAGGGTCATCACCGCGTCACCAGAATCACCAAGTGGTGTGCGTGATGCCCCGTGTGGATGGCGGTGGGTACAAATGGTCTTGAAGGAACATCACAAATGTTTATGGAAAGAAAGCACTTTCTGAATGAATTTTTCACGTCGTAGCCCTCATATCTTAATCACATTGTTTGTAGCTTTGTATCACATATAATGGAATTTTATGCCCTTGGATGACTTCTTAAGCTGAATGTGCAGAGTACAATTTTACATTTTCCTTCTGGTGCCAGGAAACTATTCAAATATCAGTTCTATGGTAACCCTGTCTGGACCCCAGATACAGACAGAGACTGTTCAACTCACATCAAAGACTCTGCTTGTTCTTTTTTTTTTTTAATTCTTATGTTGCCTTCTGATTTTTTTCTTCCCTATCCATCACTCGGAAGAAGTCATTTCTGCAGCATCACTGTTCCTTTCCATAACAACGCTTCTCGTGTTACCCTTAATTTGCTGTTTCTGATCTTCTGTTCAGTGGAAAGGAGCTAACTGAGTTTATTTGACTTGTGTGTGAAAACAGTACACACATGTCCCTGCTTGGGAAAACAGTCTGGCGGTTCCTGAAAAGTAAAACATAAGGTTACCCTATGACCGAGCAATTCCACTCCTAGCTATCGACCCAAGGGAAATGAAAACACACGTCCACGCAGAAAATGGGGCATGAGCGTTCATAGCAACCTTATCTGTCACAGCCAAAATTTGGAAGCAACCCAAATGTCCGCCCACTGAGGAATGGATAAAGAAAATGAGTGTGGTACATCCTTACCATGGAATATTATTCAACTGCAAAAAGGAATGAAACACTGACACCTGCTACGGCGTGGATGAACCTTGAGAACCTCATGCAAAATGAAATGATCCAGTCACAAGAGACCACACGTTCTATGATTCCATTTATATGAAACATCCAGAGGCAAATCCATAGAGACAGAAGGTAGATTAGTGGTTGCCTGGGGCTGGGGATGAGGGGCAGTGTGAGGCGTAAGGGTGTGATAGGTAAAGTCACAGGGTTTCTCTTTGAATTGAGAACAATCGCCTATGGTGTTGGTTGCAGCAGTCTGAATATGCTAAAAGCCATTGATTTTCACAGTAGTGAACTGTGCAGTGTGTAAATTATATACAATAAAACTGTTACCGAAACAGAACAAAGTAGTGCACACGGCCGGGTGTAGGGCTGAGAAACATCATAATCCACTGAGAGGCCTGGCTTCCTTGCCACTTACTTTCTAACTTTATTTTCTGGCTACTGCGTTATTTCCTGGAGAGTGAGTTCTACCACTTTTTGAAAGTTAATTAATTTTAGGCAAAGAAGCTTTCCAGTATTTGTGGACACATATTTTAGTCCAGCAGATAGGAACCCTTGACACTGGGTTGTCAAGATGCCAAATCAAGGGTGAGTGTGTCTGGGGGACACAGGAAAGGGGACGCTTTCCAGGCCTGGCTGAGACAGGGCTGAGGGAGGGGAAGACAGTGGCCCAGCAGCCTCCCGACCAGCTCTGCCCCCGGGTCATGGTCCCTTGGCCCGGTCGCAGGAGGCCCTCCACTGCCCGGCTTCCTGACCCCACCCTTCCAGTGCCACTGGAGAAACGGGTGCAAGGCAGGCGGGGAGTGTCTGGAGACTGGAGGCCTGAACCAGGGGGTCTAATGTCATACCACAGGCCCAGAAAAGTTCAAGCTTGAGTTTCAGTAATGCACAGATCCTGCTGACTCCACAGCGATGCATTAACCAGTAAAGATAAGGTCCATGAAAAAGGAAAGCAGTGCTGTGGCTCATGAGCCCCAAACCAGGGAAAGGACGTCCTGGTCAGCGTGGCCAGTGGTCCTGCCCGCAGAGGGGCTGAGACTAGGTGTAAACACCATGCCTCAGGACCGCTCTGGCCCCAGCTTGAAATAAAAGGAATTCTCCTGGGGCTCTGGCCCAACACTGAGAACAGATAAGGCCAGACAAACAGAAGGTCAGAGGTGGACAGACTCCAAGGTCGTGAATTTGTTCTTCTGGTCATGACAAGAAGCAGATTCAAAAAGTACATAAAAGACAGGTTAAAAGTTGATCAATGTTCTTTCGGCTGGCATGAGATGTTACATTTATGTCACTTTTTTAAAAGAAGGGAAACAAAAGATAAATAAGGAGATTATTGGGCTAAAATGTCCAGAAGTAAGTGCACCCTTGGCTATGGGGCTGGGCATTTTCTCATCAGGCAGCCCCACAAAGGTGCTGGTGCCCTGGGAGCTGGAACAGGGGCTCTGGCATTACTTGTATAATTTTAAGACAACAGTGAGTGTAAAGACGGCCGTCACAGGATAATTTATAGCAGCATCAGCAGGCAGGAAAAGAAAACCCTCTGCGATTTCCTCTGAGACAAGAAGAATTTAAATTAAAAAGATTCTGTATAAATACAGAGACAGAGATGGAGATGAAGGTGAATAAGAAAAGGAGGAGGAGGAAGAAAAAGAAGAAGGAGGATGAGGAGATACTGATGGGAAAGAAGAGCAGAACCGCATGATGCTAAAATACAATATTTAAAAAAACAAAAACAAAAACCCCAAACCGCAGGCACCTCCAGGTATTTAAGTGTGATGCTGGGACGGATCGTCTCATTTTCTCCCTTCCTTCTGGCAGTTTCTCAGTCCGCTGTAGATTGAAGAAAATAGGAATAAGCATCTTTCGACCACAAACAGATGTGCTTGATAAAGAAAATGTCAGCAAAAATACTAAAGCAACGTGTCACAGCAGCTTCTGACAGATAGAGGGAAAAGGTAAAAAATGTTCTATCATGTCCGACAAGGTGTTCTTTTTGAGATTTAAAGATCACTGTGCAACTTTAAACATGTTTGTCACTTTGGCTGTGGCTGGAGCTATGTGGAGCTTCACAAGAACTTTATCAGCTCGGCCGAGGGTGGGAAAGAAAGCAGCCCGCGCCCATTTATCTCAGCTCGCTTCCCTTCAAAGCCAACAAATAAATTACAGTGTACATTTGATACAAATTGATTTCTTAACTCAAATAACAATGCTGTCCTCCCGGTCAGGCCATGTGTCACTCATTCGTGAGCCTGAGTGAAAGCCTCAATCTGCGGGTGTGACAGAAATAGGCCTGACACGGCACCGGGGGGACGCTAATCACCCGGGCGCCTGCCTTTGTGGGCCCCGTGATAAGCGAGTGGCCGCCCCGTCGTGCGCTGGGCCCATCAGCGTTTATTCCGCAGCCGCCGGGGCCTTGGGAGCTGCCATCCTATTTCATGTAGGAAAATAAGATCGGGCCATGAGGGCGGGGCCGGGGAGCCCAAGTGAAAGGAGACTCATTGAGCATCTCCAGCTGATCTTATCAGCCGCTGGAGAAATGACATATTGGCAGGGCCTGCAGATGTGCTCAGCGCTGAGCAGGTTAATAGGTTGGGAGGTGGGCCACCCACTAATTGGATTTGCCCAGGCTTGATAAACAGTGGCGGGCCCCCTGCCAGAGACACAGACACAGGGTGACTTTTTCTTTGTTTAAATGGAAGTCAGGAGAGGAAACAGTAAGGCTGCCCTTTTGAAGCCGAGGTGGCTTCCTCAAATTCCATCCCCACGGGCCAGAAGTCGCCCTCGGAGACAGAGATGGTCCAGTTCTGATTCTCGTCAAAGCCTGTTTAACGTGGCCGGCCCCTGGCAGGAGGTACACATCAAAACCTGAGAGCCCAGAGAGCGGCTGGAGGTGGGGAGGGAGCGAGGGGGCTGCATCCCTGGCCCGGAATCTGCAGGTCTCTAGGGCTGAGCTCTCAGTGAATGTCCTCCTGATGGTGCGAAGAAAGTGGTCCCTTTCTCCTGTTAAGGAGAAAATCACACAAATAATGCCCTGAATGGACTGGAGGCATAGAGAGGGGTGTTCTTTTTGTTAATCAATCTTCACATTCATAGGACATTCCTCAACTTTGGAGTTATGAGGATGGGATGGAATCTCACCCCCTCCCTATAATCCCCACATATGAGGGCACTTGTGGTTTTCAATATTTACCACTATTTAACCTTGAACTAGAAAATATGGAGATCTTCAAATGTTAAGATTACATCTAGTCCAATCACTGATAATTTGATCCAAGATATATTATTTCAGTCATGTTTAACGTATTGGAATTGTGTGGTGAGTTTTGATTGTGTTATGTATTTATTATTTATTTATTTTACTTTGCTTATCGTCTTTAAATTATTTTACAACCCATCTTCAGCATTCAAAATCTCTAGTCTAGCAACCTAGCCCATGCAGTCTTGGGCTCTAATACTATACTATCCTCAAGAGAGAAACAGTCCATAAGCAAATGTCCAGGTGACAAACGTATAAACTTTCCAATATCTTTTTCTAGGGACCTTGAAAATGCCCTGCATTATAGATGTTCCACTTAGTCAATTAATACAAAACCAAACAAAGTTCGGTAAGATTTTCCTAGTGGGTACATCAGAGAATGTGTATGATTAAAATCATACGCAATGTCTGTTTTTTGCTGCCCAGCAATATTTATCCAGGGAGGGTGGCAATCACAGTGTTGGATTGGAGCCTCAGAGGAGAAGATAAAAGGAGTTAAAGATTCTTCCTCCAAGGGCTCGCTGTAGAATTGATTTTGAAGATCCTGTTTGGAAATCTAGGGGGCCTCACCCCACACTTCCTTCTTGCGGTTGAGTCGGTGTCAGTTGGTAGGCACTTACAGGAATCAGGTAGGTTAAAAAATCTGCGCTGTTTCTGGTACAGTTGACTCGGAGGATGACGCTGAGCCCCGAGGCTGCAAGGTCATCACGTTCCTCCCATCTTGCATCGTCCACATCCTAGGGTCAGAGTCAGGGTAGCAGAGGAGAGCTGGCCCTCTTCCGGCCTCTCTGGAGGCAGCAGGGAGCTGAGTGGGGAAGAGGTCCCGTGTGCACCAGGCTGGTCTCCAGAATGAGTCATGAATGAACCGGGATACTCAGTCACTCAACTTCTAGGGGAAGAGCTGGGAACGTGGGGAGAAGTCTTCTCTGTGCGACTCCTCTGGGCAGGGGTGGATAAACAGGGGGCTGAGTCTCCCTAGTGCCCAGTCATGTCCTAGGATGCTTACACAGGATTACCCTGACATTAGGACAGGCAGAATCCCACATGCTTAACAGAGCTCCAGATTTCACAGCCTCCATCAGGTTTCCCAAAGTTAACTGCATTACAAATAATGCTTTTTGGTCTTTTGAGATAGTAACTCTATCAATTTATTTAGCCAGAAACATTTGTTCCCTGACTGTTACGTGCCTCAGAGTACATCAATGAACAGGCAGAGACCCCAAGGCTTAAGGAGCTTAAGTCACAGCCGAGGGAGACCATTGACATCAACTATAAACTTAATTTAAGCGTAGATAAAACAGCGTGTGGGCAGGCTATGAGTGCCATGTGTTAAAACAACTAGGACTGGGTCAGAGTGATGCGGAGTTTGGGAAGGCTGTGCCCTTTTAAGGAGAGTGGTCAGGGTGAGGGTGGCTCTCCCGAGAAGGGGCCTTGGCCTGGAGATTGGGAGGTGGGCTCTGGCTGGGAGAGGAGTGACCGAGGCAGAGGCAGGGGGATGAGCTGGGGGATGGGCAAGGAGACCTGTGGGCTAAGCCCAGGGGAGGAGGATAAGGAGAAAAGATACGGCCGAGAGTCCAGGACTTCCACATGGCATGACATGGGAGCCATTGTGAGTTTTCCAGAAGAAGAGTGACGCCTTCTTGCACTTTGAGCTCCCCTTCAGCTGCTTGGTTGCAAATGGATGGTAGGGATGAGGCTGGAGGCAAGGAGGCCGTTGGGAGGCCGTGTCTTCAGTCTTGAGCAGTGGTTTGACTAGGGATGGATGGAGGGGAAAGCGGTTTCACTGAACTGTTGGATGTGGGCATGAAAGCAAAAGAGTGGTCTCGACCTCGGCCTGAGGGATGCTCAGACTGGAGGGGCTGAGAAGGGAAAATCATCAAGAGAAGCGGGTTTGGTGGGAACAACTGAGAATGCCATTATTCTAAAATGTTTCTTGGTTCTCATTAAAAGTTTTTGTAGATGCTTGGAATGCAGGAGACAGGCTGGGCCAGATGATGGATCTGGGAAATGTCATCCTCTGAAGGATGTGGAAAGCCTCAGCGCCAAGAAGGTCACTAAGGAATGAAATTGAGACCAGAGGAGAAGGTTCAACGCTCAGAGCCCCTGGGAGGTGGATGGGTCAGGGCTGGAAGGGCAGTGGGCTGCAGGGTCTCTGTGGTGGGAGGTGAACCAAGTGTGTGATGGGCAACGAGATGCTCTCACTGGCCAAGGACAAGGAGGCTGTGGAATTGACAGATGGACCTAGTAACAGGGGAGTGTCAGGGCCTTGACTGGAGCACGTGGGCGGCAGGAAAGCCCATCTAGGGCTGGCTGCACGGGAATGCAGACAGAGCAGAGACAGCGCTGCCAGTGGTAGCCGGGCTGGGGAGGCAAGAGAAGGGCATTTGTTATTTTGCTTTTATGTGGAAGACATGACAGCAAGAGCTGAAGGAAGTGATTCAGCAAAGGGGGTCCCTCGGGACCACATGGTGAGAATGGCTGAGCTGCCCCCACTGTGCTCCCAGTTATATGAGTGTCTACACTTGGCCTTGGAGGGAAGGAGGGGACACCGAGAACAAACCCTTGTCCCCAGCGCCCTTTGTTCCTTAATGAGAACTGTCGGTGTGTGACTAAGATCCCAGGCAGACGCAGAAGGTTAAGGAGCCCATGGGTCCCGGCATCTTTGCCACAGACAGACCACTAAGCAGGCACCAAGAGGGGAGAAGGCAGAGGGGAGAGGGCAGAGGGGAGAGGGCAGAGGGGAGAGGGAAGAGGGAGAGGGCAGAGGGGAGAGGGCAGAGGGAGAGGGCAGAGGGAGAAGGCAGAGGGGAGAGGGCAGAGGGGAGAGGGCAGAGGGGAGAAGGCGGAGGGGAGAGGGCAGAGGGGAGAGGGCAGAGGGGAGAAGGCGGAGGGGAGAGGGCAGAGGGGAGAAGGCGGAGGGGAGAGGGCAGAGGGAGAGGGCAGAGGGAGAAGGCAGAGGGGAGAGGGCAGAGGGGAGAGGGCAGAGGGAGAGGGCAGAGGGAGAAGGCAGAGGGGAGAGGGCAGAGGGGAGAGGGCAGAGGGGAGAGGGCAGAGGGGAGAGGGCGGAGGGGAGAGGGCAGAGGGGAGAGGGCAAAGGGGAGAAGGCGGAGGGGAGAGGGCAGAGGGAGAAGGCAGAGGGGAGAGGGCAGAGGGGAGAGGGCAGAGGGAGAAGGCAGAGGGGAGAGGGCGGAGGGAGAAGGCAGAGGGGAGAGGGCGGAGGGAGAAGGCAGAGGGGAGAGGGCAGAGGGGAGAAGGCGGAGGGGAGAGGGCGGAGGGGAGAGGGCGGAGGGGAGAGGGCGGAGGGGAGAGGGGAGAGGGCAGAGGGGAGAGGGCGGAGGGGAGAGGGCGGAGGCCGGTGGCGAAGGTCCTCTTCCAATTGGTGCTTCCGTGTAGCATCCATGGTATAAATGATCCTTACAAGATGGTAACTTGCACCTCAAATTCATTGTCAGTTCAACATGCAGATGTAGAAACCTGAATACTGTTTTATCTTTTTCTTTTGCATCAGTGATTTGCAAAGACTTTGACTGGGCCATCCTCTCTTAAAGAGAAGAATAAGAAGGCTAAGACGTGAGCTCCTCAAAGCGCAGCTGCTCTGGCTGCAGGTTGGGGCGGGAGGCTGGCAGCGGGCACCCCTCTCTCTCGGCTGAGAAGCCCCCGAGGCTGAAGCTCCCTGGTCCGGATCATCACAGTTCACGTTGAGCAACCATATCGGTTAACACTCACCGAGCCCTGGGCATCTTAGCTCGCTTAATGTTCACAGTGTAGGAGCTGTGGACCCCCGGGTGCATAGCCGTGCAGGCATCTTTCTTGATTGTCACCAGCGCTCACAGCCTGCAGGCAGCACTAGACCCTGTGCCCATGCTGGTGGGTGGTAAGTGTCATGGCACCCACCACAAAGGTGCAGTGTTTCCCAAGAGAGGAGCACCAGAGGGGGCACAGACTCTGGGGGAGCTCGAGCCTGGAGGGCTGGCAGGCTTCACAGACCCATGGACCCGCCTGGACCCTGGGGAGGGGTGGGATTGGGAAGGCAGAGAACAGATGAAAGGGGCTCCAGGCTTGGGTTGTCCCCCAGATGGAGGCTGGATGGAGCAACAGGAAGTTTGTCTGGAGCTCAGAGAGACCAAACAACCTGGTGCTTAGAAGACCCGCCTGGAGGGATGGTAAGTAGCCAGACTCCAGAATCTATCAGAGCAGTCACGATGCTGTGTGGCACATAGATGTCTCCCCTCTGCCACCCGGACCACACCCTCACCCAGGAAGACACCCCTGATCCCCTCTGTGGGCACAGAAAGCTTAGTTACAGCACGGAGAGTCCTCTCCCCAACCATGTGCTTCCCCGGGGGAGAGGGGCACAGCCTGCTTGTTTAGAGGTGGTCCACTGGTGGTGCTGCCATAACAAAGTACCACAAACCAGGCGGCTGAAATAACAGAAAGTTACTGTCTCACAGTCTGGAGGCTGGATGTCTGAGACCAAGGTGTCAGCAGGGCTGGTTCCTTCTGAGGCTGAGGGAGGGTCTGCTCCAGGCCACTCTCCTAGATTCTGGTGGCCGCTGACGATCCTTGGTGTTCCTTGGCCTGTAGCTGCATCACACCCCCCATCTCTGCTTCATGTTCACCTGGTGTCCTCCCCATGGACCACTTTTCTCATAAAAACATCAGTGCTATTGGATTAGGGGCCACCCTACTCTAGTGTGACCCCATCTTAACTAATGACTCCTAAAACAACCCTATTTCCAAATCAGGTCACACACTGGGAGCTAGGAAGTCACCTTCCAGAGTTTTGGAGGACATGATTCAACCCATTATAGTCAGTCAGAGCTGCATGCCCTCCCCCAAATAATCTATGGATTGGATCAGCCCTCTTGCCCCATGGATCAAAGAGCAATACTTGCTAATACCTGGAGAGCAGTTGCCTCACTACAGATGTTGCTAGAAGCACCTGACACATTTTTAACTCTTTGATCATGAGACCCATCCCTTAGAGAGGGATGGGTCTCACCTTCCAGATGTGCAAATGAAGCAGAAGCTCAGAGAGTTTAAGTGAGTTACTCAAGGTCACACAGCAAGGAGTTCAAATGCAGGCAGAGGCTACACAATCACCCTGCCTTTAGGACAAAAGAGCGATCTTAAAGACCCTGCTCCCTCCTGCTGGGGAAGGCTTTCCTCTACTTGCTGTACTATATGTATGCACGCGTGGATTTAACACTATAGAGTTGCTTTGAGGCTAGTACGTTTTTATATACCAAAACAGGGGCTTCCCTGGTGGCGCAGTGGTTGAGAATCTGCCTGCCAATGCAGGGGACACGGGTTCAAGCCCTGGTCTGGGAAGATCCCACATGCCACGGAGCAACTGGGCCCGTGAGCCGCAACTACTGAGCCTGCGCGTCTGGAGCCTGTGCTCCGCAACAAGAGAGGCCACGATAGTGAGAGGCCCGCGCACCGCGATGAAGAGTGGCCCCCGCTTGCCACAACTAGAGAAAGCCCTCGCACAGAAACGAAGACCCAACACAGCCAAAAATAAATAAATAAAAATAAATGTATATACCAAAACAAATCTTGGTGGAAAATCCGTATGTGTGTCTGTGTGTTTAAGAGCATTTGTCTAATTACCTACTAGAGACGTTTTGTCCCCAAAGCAATCATGGTGCAGAGTTTTCTGCTTATTCCGGGTGTCTGCTGCAGAAATGGAAAATATTAAATCAAGCCTTGCTCTCTGGGAAACAAATAAAGTCTACTGAATAAAAGTCAATATTATAAAAAGTGTTCTGCAGCAGAAAGGAGTACGTTCCGTCAGGATAAATAAAGAGAAGAAAACGATTTAAACCAAACTTTGCTTCAAATTAAAATGCAGGTTTATTTTTAAAGGAAGAAAAATCACCTCTCACTATAAGTGTGTGTCTGGGGCACAAACCTCTGATAGAAAATAGGCTCTGCCTTAAAATATTTTGTGTGTAGTGATTTCTTCCTTTAACGTTTTGAGAGTGTTATTATCTTTGGATACATATCAACACATTGTAGATGCAAAAGGGAGCGGCCTGTGGATACCAGAGAGAATTTTCAATAACATAATTACAGTGTCGTAGCCAACAAACCCGTCCTTCCTCTTGAATCGCACTCAGTGTGCGGAGACTTTCAAAGCATTTTGTGAAATCTGCCTTAGTCTGCTCAGGCTGCCGTAACAATATGCTGTTGAGTAAGTGGCTTAAATCACAAAAAATTGTTTTCATATATTCTGGAGGCAGGAAGTCCAAGATCAAGGTCCCCAGCAGTTTTGATTCTTGGTTAGGGAGGACTCTCTTCCTGGCTTGAAGACAGCCACCTTTTCACTGTGTCTTCACATGTCAGAGAGAGAGAGGGAGGGAGGGAGAGGGAGAAAGAGATAGATGGAGATGGGGAGAGGGAGAGAGATGGAGAAAAACAGAGATGGGGCTCAGTATAGGGATGGGGAGGGGGAGAGGGGGAGAGACTGAGGGAGAGCGCTCTTTATCTCTTCTTTTTTTTTTTTTTTTTTAAATTTATTTATTTTTATTTTTGGCTGCACACAGGCTTTCTCTAGTTGCGGCCAGCAGGGGATACTCTTCGTTGCGGTGCATGGGCTTCTTATTGCAGTGGCTTCTCTTGTTGCAGAGCACGGGCTCTAGGCACGCAGGCTTCAGTAGTTGTGGCTCACGGGCTCTAGAGCGCAGGCTCAGTAGCTGTGGTGCACGGGCTTTGTTGCTCCACGGCATGTGGGATCTTCCCAGACCAGGGCTCGAACCCGTGTCCCCTGCATTGGCAGGCAGATTCTTAACCACTGCGTCACCAGGGAAGCCCACTTTATCTCTTCTTATAAAGAACCTAATCCTATTGGATCAGGGTCCCACGTTTATGATCTCCTTTAACCTTCATTACATTCTTACTGCAAATACAGTCACACGGGGGATTAGTGCTTCAACACATGCATTTTGTGGGGATGCATTTCAGTCCATAACAGCATACATGTAATGTTTATGGGATGTGTGTATCCACATGTGAAGGCTGGGACCATTTCTGGTTAGGGTGTTTCTTCTGGGAAAATCACTTTAAAGGATAAACATCAAGAACGTGGTATTTTTACTTTTTAAAAAATAATTACCATTACTGGTTGCCTATGAACTCACCACGTTTGCCAACTTGTGAGATGATTCAAACCCATAGAAAAGATTTCTCTGAGATCAATTTGTGATCATAGAAGCTTGGTGCTAAGAACGAAGCAATATATAAGTTGTCAGCATACTAGGGTTTATCCTGTGAGGGATAGTCTTTATTTTCTCCCCTTGAGAAAGAGACACACCTGTTATAGCAATATTCTGGGTCAAATAATTAAAATGATTTGTTTCAAATGTATAAAGGATCAGAGGTCTGGCCAGGCAATATTCTGACCCCTGACACTGCCAAATCTTGTCTCCATGGAAGTAAAATAAAGTCATGGGTTGAAGGCAGAGCTGCTTCCTATTCTCAGCACAGCCAGACCCAGGGTCAGAGGGAAAGCTGCAGCTCTCAGTCCCGCTCAGGTCACAGCCTGCGTCAGGGGCTGATTGAGACCCACCTGGATCACTTATCGTTCCCTGTGATCGAAAGTTTGGGATTAACAGATAACACACTACTATACACAAAATAGACAACCAACAAGGCTCTGCTGTATAGCACAGGGAACTCTACTCAATATTTTGTAATGACCTGTAAGGGGAAAGAATCTGAAAAAGAATAGCTATATATGTGTGGATAACTGAATCATTTTGCTGTACACCCGAAACTAACACAACATTGTAAATCAACTCTATAAAAATAAAGAAAGTAAATTTTTAGAAAAAGATCTAAAAGAGAAGAATTTTTAAAACATTTTAAAGAGCAGAGCGCCTGAGAACGGGCCCCTTCTCTAGTCCTGGACTGAGAGTGACCAGCAGGGTGTCCTCTCCCAGGGCCGCTGACTCCCGAGGAGGAGACACTCAGACATAGAGGGGCGTCTGTCTGAGGCCAGGACAGGGGTCCGTGAGAAGGACGCACACTAGTGGTGTCCCCTCTCCCTCCGCGGCAGCCTGGGGGCAGCGGGGGTGTGCACCGCCCTTCGGAGCTTGCAGAGGACGTCCATGCTGCCTGTCGCTGCAAGCCCAGAGATGCTGACCATCTTTGTCTGGTGAGGGATTGGCCTGGTGGCCCAGACTCCACCCTCAGTGCACTTCCCTCCCCCAGAGCAGCCTGCCCCTACGTCAGGACAACAACCCCATCACAGGGGTCCTGGACCTACACGTACAGATGCAGGGCTAGGCTTGCCTGCCAACTCAACAAGGGGCCAGAGGAAGACAGAAAGCGCATTCTTACGATACATGATGGTGAACAACACAGTGCTGTGCCGGATTCATAAAGATCAACCCGTCCTAAAACAATCGACCGAAAGACCCAGAAACGTTAGCTTCAGAGGCAGGACCTGTGGGCTGGCAGGAGGTGCTCTTTCACGAGACGCGTCCAGCAGTGGTGGGGTCCCCGTGGCAGAAGGATCCATCCCAGCTCAGCAAGCTGGCCCACAAACCCTTTATGGCCTGCCCCCCACCTTTTCACCCTTGTTTCTGGATAATTCCTCACTGCCTCTGAGCTTCTGCCCAGCTCCTGCTTCTAAGCCTGCCTGGGATGACTGCCTCTTGGGAGTCTTCTAGGACCTTCTAGATGGGAGAAGTTTCCCACCACTTGGGTCCATGAGCTGAATTTTCCTCTAATCCTTTTAATCCAGCTTTACTGATATTGACTTTAAAAAACAACAGAAGTGTCTCTCTGGTACAAAACTATAACTGTGTATGTGTCAAGATGATTTTAAGTATCCATTGTTGTGTAACAAACCACCCCCAAAGCTAGTAGATTTAAACAGCAATTAATCATTCTTCAACTGGGTTGTTCTTTGTTCCAGGGTCACTCTGAGGCCCTTCCAGCCTGGAGATTCGGGGGACCCGGTCCCCTGTCTTCAGCTGCCTCTCCCCCCATGACCTGGAACAGCTTATCAGTCTGCCTTGGATGTCTCCGTAAGCCCCAAGATGTCACCTCTGCCACGTGATCTTGGGCGAAGGAAATCACAAGATCAGCCCACAGTAGGGGAATCCACTCCACTTTTAATTGGGGGGTGGGCTGCACATGCAGTCTGAGGGGGCTGCTGGGGGCTGTTTGAGGCCTCGATTGCAGATCCCGTTTCCTTCTGGCTCACAACTGTTCTCTCAGCAGCTGATGAAGCGTTGCTCACAGAACAGTCAATATCAATCGACTAAATGGAAGAGAATGTACAAGGCTGTGGTCCCTGCAAGGGCTTGGAGCACGTGTGATGGCATGAGAGCCAGGCTCCAGGCCTCAGTGTCCCCCCAGAATTCACTAACCCCCAATGTGATGGTGGTCAGGAGCTGGGGCTTTTGGGAGCTGATTAGCTCATGAGGGTGGGGCCCTTGTGAATGGGATTAGAGCCTTTACGGGAAGAGGCCAGAGAGCTCCCTTAACGCCTTTCCACCAACTGAGGGTATACGAGCAGACAGCCGTCTGCAACCTGGAAGCCATCCCTCCCCAGAACCCAGCCAAGCTGGCGCCACGATGTTGGTTGTCCAGCCTCCAGAGCCGTGAGACATAAATGTCTGCTGTTGATAAGCCCCTGGATCTCTGGTGCTTTGTTACAGCAGCCTGAATGGACTACAGCAAGGAGGGCCTTGCCTTGGGAGAGTAGCCCAGAGGGAACCCTCTGATCCCTCACGTTTTAATCCTCTAACCTTCTCTGCGGCTGAGCTGCCATCCCTGACGTGCATAAATCACACGCCACTGAATGTGATAGAGAAGAAGGTCTTGACACAGACCTGTTAGTCTATCTCGAACTTCTTGGCTTTGAACTCTACTTCTTTGGTGGGGAGAACCGATGGGCATGTGAGCCTGCACAAGTTCACTTCAGGACACTGACCACCACAATGTCCACTGCAGGAGGGTCTGGGATGGGTCAGGGTCAGTGCCTCCAGAGGTGGTATTAAGGATAATCCTTAGTTTTTTGTCTTTGATTAACATCATTAATTCCCATGGATGTATTTGAATGTGTTTGGATAACCACATTTCTGAAATCTTAGAATTTTGCATGCACAGCTTTTAAAGTCAGTTGGGTAACCTCGCAAATTAAACTTCAGCTGCCTACGTATTTGCGGCAGGGGCTCTGGCAGTGGAATCTCAGTGAGCGAGGACCCTGCTCCCCGTTCATCCCCTCGTGCACATGCTGTGCTGCGTCCAGATACCCCTTCTTCCTGGGACTCACCAGTCATCTTCTCACCTCCATCCCCTCCACATGCCCTCCCTGCTGCTGGACACATGTCCCCTCAATTTGGAGTCTGGCTTTCTCTTCTCAGCCTTCAGGCAGTATCGTCATGACCACTTCCCCCCAAACAAAGCAGGACTTCTGGTAAGGAGACGCCGCTCCTGCGTGGGTGTTAGTTTCCTGTGGCTGCTGTAGTGATGGCCACACTCTTACTGACTTTAGGCAACACGCATTTTTCTTCCTGCACTTCTGGAGTTAGGGTCTCACTGGGCAACACGCATTTTTCCTCCTGCACTTCTGGAGTTAGGGTCTCACTGGGCAACACGCATTTTTCCTCCTACACTTCTGGAGTTAGGGTCTCACTGGGCAACACGCATTTTTCCTCCTACACTTCTGGAGTTAGGGTCTCACTGGGCAACACGCATTTTTCTTCCTGCACTTCTGGAGTTAGGGTCTCACTGGGCAACACACATTTTTCCTCCTACACTTCTGGAGTTAGGGTCTCACTGAGCTAAAGTCAAGGTGTCTGCAGGGCTGTGTTCCTTTCTGAAAATTCTAGGGGTGGGTCTTCCCTGGTGGTCCAGTGGCTAAGACTCTGTCCTTCCAATGCAGGGGGCATGGGTTCAATCCCTGGTCGGGGAACTAAGATCCCACATACCCCAAGGCATGACCAAAAAAAAAATTATGAAAGTTCTGGGGGAGAATCTGTTACCTTGTCTTTTCCAGCTTCCAGGGACTGCCTGAGTTCCTCGGCTCATGGCCTCGTCCTATACCTTCAAAGCCAGCAGTGTTGCATCTTTCTATACCTGTCTTCCTGAGTCACGGTTCCCTCTGGCTGACTCTTCTTCCTCCCTCTTCCACTTTTAAGAATACTTGTGATTATCCACCTGGGTCATCCAGAGCAATCTCCCCATGTTAAAGTCAGCTAATTAGCAAATTCATTTCCACCTACAACTTTAATTTTCCTGTGTCGTGTATCCTACCATCTTCACAGGGTTTTGTTTGTGTGTCTGTCTTGGGGGGAGGAGGGGCTTATTCTGCTTAACATCATGTTTATTGCACATGGTTGCTGCTCTTTGACTTGTGTGTGTCTCTGTCTAGATGTGCTCTGTCCAGGACAACAGCCATCAATACAAGATCCATTAGTCATTAAATTTAAATTAACTAAAATGAAATAAAAATAAAAATTTAGTTCCTCTGTTGCGCCAGGCAGAGTTCAAGTGCTCTATGGCCACCTGGGTTTTGGCCACCAATTGAATAGTGTGGGTACAGAATACCTGTGCTATCGCATAAAGCTCTGTTGGGTGACACAAGAGACTGTCCACCCCTGAAGACAAGGGCAGTGTGTAGGTGCCCAGTGCTCGGCTTGCACTAGCATCATACTGGCAGCCAATCAATATTCACTGAATGAATGAATGAGTGAATGATACATGCGTTGCTAAAGCAGAAGGGGATGTGTTACCTTCGGCCTCTTGTTTCGAGGCAACAAGCATGTGTACAGACATCTACAGTGGCCTGCGTCCCATAACCTCAATGTCTAGGGAGAAAGGGAATCAGATTTCATTTGAAAATTATTTTAACTGACTTCAGCTATAGGTTGAAAAAAGGCAATTAATGGTCCAAATGGCGAAAGCAACCTGAGATAGACAAAATTTGCCATTTATCAATTTCTAATGGGCTAAAAGTTGCCTGAATTATTTTTCTCAAAATTAGATTTTTCTAAATCTAATTAAGATTTTTTTTGTCTCTTGTGTCTTTGAAACTCTGCCATGCCTCTGTTTTGGAGCACTCGGAGGTGTGTGTGTGTGTGTGTGTGTGTGTGTGTGTGTGCACATTGATGGTGGGGGAAGGTGAGGCAGATAATTTAAGCCTAAAGGATTTAATTTAAGAGGTTCCATTTTCCAGGCGTAGGAAATGCGTCTGGCATCAAAGTGAATTCTTTCACTGGACACTTGACTTCGTGCTAATTCATGGTGTGGAGCAGACTTCAGACGACAGGCACGTGCAGTCCAGTGACAGTCCTCGGCTGTGCAGCGACACTGTCCCCTGGCTTCAGCAGCTTGTGAGGAAACAGAACGGGGTGACACGGGAGGGGAGGGGGGACACTGCAGAGAGGAGGGGTGGGACGGCCAGGTGCCCAGGGAGGCTGCCCGGAGCAGGCCTGGGGGCAAACTGGATGCTTTATTCCAAAGATAATCACCTCTACATCAATACAGCGTCTCTGTGCCCTTTTACATAATTGTGAGATAACAGAAAGATATATCTATTTGGTTTCTGCCCCTGGTTCCCGGCACAGAGCTTCTAAAACCCTAGTAATTTCCTAAGTGATATGAGTGCCTTTTGTTCTGTTGAGGCGACTCTGGGTGGGCTCCTGGCTGGAGGCTGGTCACCAGAAAGACAAAGCCGTGATTGGAAGCTTAGAATTTTCATCCCTGCGTCGCACCCTCCAGAGAGTGGAGAGGGCTGGAAATGGAGTGAATGGTGGACCACGCCTCCGCGAGGAAGCCTCTGCGACACCCCAGGAGTACGGAGTTCTCTGAGCTCCCAGGTGGGAGAGCACGGTCATGTACCCAGAGGGAGTGCACCCCAGCTCCGAGTAAGGGGTTCTCTGAGCTCCCAGGTGGGAGAGCACGGTCATGTACCCGGAGGGGGTGCACCCCAGCTCCACGCGGACAGATGCTCCCGCCCTTGGGACCCTCCCAGACCTGGCTCTGTGCATCTCCTCACCTGACTGCTCACCTGTGTCCTTTCACATATCCTTTAATAAAGTGGTGAACGTAAAGAAGTGTTTCCCTGAGTTCTCTGAGCCGCTGTAGCAAATTAATGTACCCTGAGGAGGGGGTGGTGAGACCACCGATTTGTAGCTGAATTGGGCAGAATTTGGGGTAACCTGGGGACCGACCACTTGCCATTGGCATCTGAAGTGGGCTGTGGTCTTGTGGGACTGAGCCCTTAACCTGTGGGATCTGATGCTGTTTCCAGGTAGACAGTGCTCCAACTGAGTTAGACTGTAGGACACCCAGCTGGTCTTGTAGGACTGCTTGGAGTTGGGGAAAAAACTTACATATCTGGTGTCAGAAGTGTTTTGAGTGCGATAGTGGGCTTGAGAGTAAAGGAGGGACCTGGGAAAGAAGACTTTCTCTACAATAATGTATACAGTATGCTACGTTAACCATTCATGAAGGAAAAGAGAATATTTTTAAATGGTTTTTAATACAAATATAACTACCCCCTGCCCTTTTTTGTCCATTCCAGTGGCAGCCAGAGAAGAAACAGAAAAAAATTCCTGCTTTTTCCTGCCAGCACATTTATCCTTACTGCGGTTCTCAGAGAATGTTAATTAGGGAAAATACCATAGATGTCCCCCAAAGATAAACGTCCACACTTCTTTTTAACCATTATTTTCTCAGGACATGATATTCTGTGATACTCTTTGAAAAGCATGATATTGTTTTTGTTGAAAAGTTCTCTCTTCTCAACTTTCTGAGGAAAAAAAACAAGTGCACACTCGTAGACTGGCCCCATTTTTTCAGGCAAAACAAACGGTGTGTCTTCTCTTCCCACAATGAGGCTCGTTTGCAGCTGCCTCTGCAGGCACTCTGTGGCCAAGAGAAACAAAGCAGGTTCTCCAAGAAGTAAAATTAATTATCTCTATTTGCTACATATACAATATTTTACGCATTAAGGACACCATTAATATATACAAACACTCAATGTTGTACAGTATTTGATTAAATTCACTTATCTTGCCCTTTCACTTTATTATTACATTACAGAATAAAAAGCACTACTAACATATCTTGTGTCAGATAATTGCATTTCTTTTCTTTGTTTTTTTTTTTTCCTCCTCTCAGAAATATAGTTCACTCAGAGAATATCCAAAAAAGATAATTCATATTCAGATTCAACTAAAATTAATCAAGTACTTACCATGTACCAGACAAGGCATTGGGAACATTTATATACATTACCTCATTAATGAGGAAATTATTATCAAACCCTGGTTTTGCACTAAAGCACAGAGTTGTGAGGCCGCTTCCCTTACGTGACACCAGAGATAAAGAGATTCTAATTCCAAAATAAGGATGTTGTTTATACCCAATGCATCTCCTTCACAAATTGCTGGAAGAGAGTTGGGAATTTGAAAAACTGTAGGGAAAATATTATTACTTATAACTCAACAACAAAAAACAACCCAGTTAAAAATGGGCAAAGGGCTTGAATTAACATTCCTCTAAACATATACACATGGCCAATAAGTGGAAAGATTCTCAACATTACTAATTATTAAGGAATTGGAAATCAAAACCACAATGAGATAATTAGGATGGCTATTATTCAAAAAAAAATCTAAGTGTTGGTGAGAATGTGGAGAAATTGGAACCCTTGTGCACTGCTCATGGGAATGCAAAATGGTGCAGCCGCTGTGGGAAAAGTCGTGGCAATTCCTCAAAAAAAATTAATGTATAATTACCATATGATGCCATAATGTCACTTTTGGACATATATGCAAAAGCACTGAAATCAGGAACACGAACAGACATTTGTACATCCACGTTCTTGGTGCCATATTTCACAATAACCAAAAGGTAGAACCAACCCAAGTGTCCATCAACAGGTGATGGATACACACAATGTGGTACATGCATATGGTAGAACATTATCCAGTCTTGAAAAGAAAAGAGGTTCTGACACACACTGTAATATGCACGAACCTTGAGGACCTTATGCTGAGCAAAACAAGCTGGTCCTAAAAAGACAAATTATTTTTCCACTTCTATGAACTCTATCAAATCCATAGAGACAGAAGGACAGAAGGTCGAATGGTGGCTGCCCGGGACTGGGGGAGGGGAACGGGGGAAGGTATTATTTAATGGGGACAGAGTTTCAGTTTGGGAAAATAAAAAGTTCTGGAGATGGATGGTGATGACAGTTGTACAACAATGTGAATGTATTTAATGACACAAAACTGTACACTTAAAAATGGATAAAATGGTAAATGGTACATGATGTATATTTTACCACAATAAAAATGTATTACTCATGTGAAAACGACTACTGCCAAAATTTAGGGAAAAAACCTAGATTAGAAAGCATAATGTAATACAAAATGATGGGAAACGGACATCTTTCAGATTTACAGATCTCCTGAAAACCAAGGTGGGGAAATAAAACTGTGAGTTATTTAGTTGTCTATTTAAATGGCAGCTTAAATGATGTGAGTAAGTATCAATGATCCGATGTATAGAGATTTTAATGGCAGCAACTGCTAATTCAACCCCGGGGGACCCAGCGCCATCTCCTCCATCATAACCAGGTAATGGGCTGACTCTCCCAGGGGCCTGCTTCCCTGTTTTCTCTTTCTGTTGGAAACATTGCTCTGCTGCAGATCCATTTCTTTCTTTCTCCTCTTCCCTTTCCCGGCTCTTGACTCCCTCTGTCCTGCAGGAAGCCCCTGGTTTAAGCCCGATCAGTGGCAGGAGGGGGCACACCCATCCTCTCCTTTAAACTAAGTTATGGGCCTCTGATACCATGGTCATGATGACAAGAACCACCCCGCTGGACGCTGATCTAAAAACATGACCTTGGTAGCCAGCAAACAGAGCAGGGACAGCATGGCCATGTGATGCTTAGAGCACGGTGGCCAGCAAGGCTGAATTATTTGGCCCTGACCCGTTTCCCTTCATCGCGTGTAACCTGGGCGCAGGCAGAGATGATATTCACAGATGAGCCATGGCTGTGGTGCCTTGTCCTTCAATGCCCAGGCACACAAGACCTTAAGGTGAAGTCATTCCCTGAAGGGTACACCTCCCTCAAGTCAAATTTTAATGGAATAAGCACCTCTGTACCTCAGATTTAGTTCTCTTCTCAAAAGCTTATTTGGTGCAGATGGAGACTGATGAAAAAGAAGGACTTGGGCCATTAGCTTCAAGAGAAAGAAAACTCCGCTGCTCAAGATATAAAATAAAAGAGCCATATTCCAGATGGCATATCCAAAATTGTGGAGGAAAATGCCGGCGGATGGGCAAAGTCAGAAGCAGCAGCAACAGAACCTCAAAACCTCGAGGCAAAGGCAGGAAAAGCTGAATTTCCACAGGTCCATGTCAGGACCTTTTGTGAAAGATTTGGACGTGTAATTTACTGCACTTGATTATGAGGAAATTCATTCGCCTATTGGTGCACCTGCACGTGCATGCATGCACACACACACACACATGCCTGTAAGTAGTTAGGAAATCTCAGATGCTTTTTTTTGTTTGTTTGTTTGTTTGTTTGGTCGTGCCATGTGGCTTGTGGGATCTTAGTTCCCTGACCAGGGATTGAACCCGGGCCCTTGACAGTGAAAGCGCCAAGTCTTAACCACTGGACCACCAGGGAATTCCCTCAGGTACTTTTTGTTTCAGGTGATACAAAGGTTCAGAGCCCAACTGCTAACATCCTTGGCCTTTCCTCAGCATTGCTCAGGCCACATATTTATTATTTGAGGAAGAAAGTTGACCTGCACTGAGATATTTTCATCCTGCACGTGACACCCCTCTGCAGGGGTCCCACCTGTGTTGTGCTGGGGCCTGCTGAGTGCTTTGGGAGCAGGCGGCCACCATCCTCCAGGGCTCTCAGCTGGTGCCTCTCCTGCCAGCATCCTCCTGTCTTGCCTGAGTTGGGCTCAGACTCCATATCCAGGCGTTAGAAACACACATCTTCTATTTACCAACACAAGCTGTCAACTCTGCAACCTCACATCACAAATAAGAGAACGAGTGGGGGTATAGATAATGCCCAGAAACAGTGAAGTGGGGCGTCTTAGGTGGGCTTCCAAACACCTGTGTGAGGGACCCCTAACAGGAAATGTGAGTTTGGGAATGGGAAGGTAGCCAGTGCTGGTGGACTCATGACCAGACAGTGGCCAGGTATGAAGTAAAAAGTGCAAAGCAGAGGATGGAGAAGGATGCAGGTATTTGGGTGAGTGGTCCACGCTCTACACCTAATCACCTTCCAAAGTGAGGAGGTCTGGAGGGTAAGCAGGGGGCACACGGTGTCTGTCACTCAAGTTGACTCCCCTTCAGTAAGAAGTAAACATTTTTCATCTTCTTGTTAACTCTTCTAGCAGGAAAGGACACAGCCATCGGGGAAAGGGGTGAAATGGGATCACAAATGCAACCTCACTTCTCATTTTGCCTCCATCTGCACATGGAAGACAATTTAAGACTCAATAAAGATAATTTGTTGGTCACCGTATAATCAATATTTCTGGTAAAAGTTTATGTTAGAGGTTACAAGATTGATATATCCATTTAAACTCATAGTACAGCATTCAGTCTGAATTTTCCAGACAAGTTTATATTACTTCGGGCTGAATTGATGAAAAATAGAAAACTCTTTACATAAGAGTGAAATGTGATGAATCTAGTTCCCAGTTCAGAAGTTTCAAGTAGTGTTTTCCTGGTCATTTTCCCGTCTTTCTGGGCACAAGGAGAGTTAGTGATGGGTAAAAGCAAAGTATAATGGGAGCCACTGGGAAGGAAACACTGCCTTTAACAAGAAGCCCAATTCCCACCTAGGAAATGGGTTGAGGCAGCAAAAGTGGTCCACTTGTTCCCCTGTAAAGTCTGTTCTTGCTGCCTCAGCTGCTTAGGGCCTGCAGTGCAGCAATTTCTGGAGTTTGGTCTAGTTCATTCTCATCCCCAATAATTTAGAAAACATAGGCTTCATTCACTTTAAAAACCCACATTGACACACCCATTAGAATGGCCCAGATCCAGAACACTGACAACACCAAATGCTGGTGAGGATGTAGAGCAACAGGAACTCTCATCATCGCTTGTGGGAATGCAAAATGGTGCAGCCACTTTGAAAGACAGTTTGGCGGTTTCTTACAAAACTAAACACACTCTTAACTATATGATCCAGCAGTCTCACTCCTTGGTATTTACCCGAATGAGCTGAAAACTTATGTTTACACAAAAACCCGTATATGATGTTTATAGCAGCTTTATTCATAATTGCCAAAACTTGAAAGCAACTAGGATGTCCTTCAGTAGGTGAATGGATAAATAAGTGATGGTCTACCCAGACAGTGGAATGTTATTCAGTGCTAGAGAAAATGTGTTATCCAGCCATGAAAAGTCATGAAGGAACCATAAATGCATATTATTAAGTGGAAGAAGCCAATCTGAAAGGGCTACATACTGTGTGATTCCAACTATATGACATTCTGGAAAATGTCATATCTGGAAAACGTTCAGAGACAATAAAAAGATCAGTGGTTATCAAGGGGAAGGGCGAGTGAACAGGTGATGCACAGAGGATTTTTAGGGCAATGGAAGTGCCCTGTAATGTACTGAAATGATGGATACATGTCATTCTACTCCTGTCCAAACCTATAGAATGAACAACACCAAGAGTGAACGTTAATGTGAACTAAGAACTTTAGGTGATGTGTCAATGTAGGGTCATTGATTGTAACACATGTACCCCCTGGTGAGGGATGCTGATATTGAGGGGGCTATGAGTACGTGGAAACTGTACTTTCATGCAATTTTGCTGTGAACGTGAAAGTACTCTAAAAAAAATCAGTAGAAGATTTGAATAGACGCTTTACTGAAAAAGATGTAAGAATGGAAAATAAGCACATGAAAAATTGCTCCACATCGTTAGTCATTATAAGAACATAGTTAAACCATAATGAGACACCTCTATACTATTAGAATGCCTAAAAATGCCAGAGAAAAATGGACAGTACCAAGTACTGGCAAATATGGGACCCACTGTAACTCTCAGACATTACTGGTGAGACTGTGATATGATCCAATCAGTTTGGGAAACAGTTGGCAGTTACTTAGAAAGTTAAACATACACTTACCCCAGGACCCAGCCATTCTATTCCTAGGGTTTACCCGAGAGAAGTGGAAACATACATCCACACAAACACTTGGACACAAATGTTCACAGCAGCATTATTCATAATAGCCCCAAAGGGGGACAACCCAAATGACCTGGTGAGTGGATAACAGAGTTTGGTGTATTCATATAGGTCATACTGCTCAGCTAGAAGAAGGAACAGTAAAGTCGGGGTGATGCACACAGACACACACAACATGGGAGATATCAGAAGCATGACGCTAAACCAGACACAAAAGGGCCCCAAGCATGTGACTCCACTTATGTGACATTCCTGGAAGAGGAAAAGCTCAGGGGACAGAAGTCAGATCCGTGGTGGCCAGGAGTAGAGGGTGGGGGGAGGGGTGCTACATAGGGAAGGAGGGGACATTGTGGGTTTGAGGGAATTGTGCTCTGTCGTGATTGTGACTGTGGTGATGGTTACACAACTGTGAGCACTTGTCCAAACTCAGGGGCTGTGGCTCTATGCTTCAAGAGGTGATTTTGATGTATGTAGATTATAACTCAATAAATATGATTTTAAAATATTGAAATAAAAGACAATTTAAAATATTGAAATAAAAGACAAGTCTAATTAGTTTTGATTTTTACCACTTCCCTCCGGCATAAGACCACGTGACATTTGCTGTGCGGAGGTGAGTGGGGGAGGGGAGAGGCGGGACCAGGGTGCAGGGGGTATCTTCTCCTACCTGAAACAGCCCAGGTGAGGGTGCAGGTAAGGTCAGAGTGATGCTCTCTGGTAGTGACAAGGTCCAGGCTCCTGGTCTGTCAGCGCAGTGGAGGGGGCCCACACAGCAGGGTGAGGAGGGGACACCCAGAAAAGCCCAGGTGTCCTTGGAACTGAAGGTCAGTGTCTGTCGGCTGGCGAGGCTCCACGTGGGCACTGACTGCACTTGTCTGCTGCTCCAACAGCGACCTGGTGCCCTTGTCCCCACAGAGCTCGCAGCCGGCGGGGTGTGCCCCGGAGTGTTAGACTCTGCTCACGTCCAAGGCCGTGCCTTCCCACTGCAGTTCCTTCCCCAGCCTTCATGTGCCTTGCTTTTGAAAGTCAGTCTATTGGAAGTGATTTTTATATAGAAGGGGTAACCCTGTAACAAATGGCCCTTCCTTTTTTGTGATTATTTTTTTAGGACCACACTGGAAGAGACGGTAGCGGCATGTTAAATGTAGTACTGAAATTTCAAAACGGCTACATATTGCCTGTTATATTTTAAAAGTTCTAAAACCTAGATACGTTTCAGTATTTTCTACTTGTGTGAGATAAACTATTCTACGCCAGTGTGAAATAGCACCGTCAGTTTTTAATTGAGTGAAAATTTTATTATCTCCCTCTTGAAGCCCCCTGTGACCATTTATCCCACCACACCCACTATCTAGGTGCACACGTGCACCCACACACGCACACACACTCCCACATTCTTCATTATTGCACATATATTGTCTTTTTTGGGTCATCAGGTTCCTCATCTTACCGTCTGTGGCCCATGCTCGTTACTAGTGAAGCCCATTCAAGGAAAAGTCATACTTTATTACCCTTTATCAATCAATGAAATGAGTTTTATTTTGCTCATGCTATAAAAATTGCAGGAAGGCAAGAGAAAACTCTGTTTGCAGCATCTGCTGGGAGCCACTCCACGCATAAGTGCAGAAATGGCATTTATGAGCCCACTCGTGTGAGGCTGGAGGAGGCAGATTCATGAAATTGGCCAAGATTTGGATTAAATTTAAACCATTCTATACAGCTCGACTTTTGATTAAGGCTGTGTGTGCAGTGAAAACCTCCCATTTGAATAGAACCTCGGTCTTTAAGAACTTTGAATGTGTGCAAATCTAAATTGAGCTCTGAGCTTGATCTGGCGGTGAACAGTGGGTCAATTCACATTCAGCATTAAGGCACAGACGAAGGACAGAGCACACCATCCTTTTAAATTTTGGCTTTGGATCAGAGTTTTTAAAAATCAGGATCAACACAGAGACAAGTCACTCCATTTTACTTACTAAATTATGAGACCAAGTTTCTAAAGAGAAGATGCCAGTAAGACAATTGAAACCAACAAAGGAGGGAAAAAAAGAATGCCGTGTGTATCCATCCACACACTCCCCCCTGAAAAAGAAAAGCTTACCAGGTGACGCAGAGTGGCCTTTCGAGGTCCCAGAAATGAGTACTTCTCTTTTTCATAATAGTACCCAAGGACCCATTTGATCATAATACTTAAAAAAAAAAAAAAAAAGAAACTGCTTTTGATCTGACTACGCCAACCTAGTCTTTTCCCTTTACATACAATTCTACATTTCCGTCTGCCACTGTTCTCTTTTTCTCTGATTATCAGCAGATGTGAATGGACCATCCTAAGCCTCAGAGCTTATTTTAATATCTTTAAAAGATTCTCATCTTATTCTCCAGGAGCCACAGGATAAGAGATGAAGTTATACATTTCATGGTGAGGCTGGGGCTCCTCGTGTCAGAACAATTCTGGGACAAATACTTGAAGAGGCTTGGCCTTAGTCCCACTCACTGTCGAAGCCAGCAGGCAGACATGCAGGCAATGGGGTTCCCAGAGGATTTGGATAGCACAGTGTCCCCCAAAGACGGCCTGGCTCCAGACTGCTAATTATGTGGATGTTGAGGGTAGGTAAGAAAATTTGCTTTCAAAAGTTGGCCAAACACTACAGTTGATAGCCTTTTTCCATAAAGACACACTCACTTCATCTCTAATAAGATTCTGTGCTGCTGGGCCACTTCTAGGGGACCCCATAGCACAGACTTCTGTCTCCTGCTCTATTTCCAAGGATGCAGTTTCCTCTCTCATATGACTCCCTCTGCCTGTGTCCAGGAGAGGAGACAGTCTGTGCCCACGTGCAGTTGGATTATGTGGGAACCCCGGCACAGCCACACAAACGAGGCGTTTGGAGAAACAGAGATGCCGAACTCAACACATAGAGCAACCCCCAAAATACAAGGAAAGTGAAATATATGTACCACATCTTATATTACTCAGCCATAAAAAGGAACGAAATAATGCCATTTGCGGCAACATGGATGGACCTAGAGATTGTCATACTGAGTGAAGTAAGTCAGACAGAGGAAGACCAATATTGTATTATATCACTTATATGTGGAACCTAATTTTTAAAAAAAAGACACAAATGAACTTATTTACAAAACAGAAACAGACATACAGATATAGAAAACAAATTTATGGTTGCCAAAGGGGAAACATGGGGGAGAGGGATACGTCAGGAGCTTGGGATGAACATACACACACTACTATATATAAAATAGGTAACCAACAAGGACCTACTATATTGCACAGGGAACTCTACTCAATATTCTTCGATAACCTATATGAGAAAAGAATCTGAAAAAGAATGGATAGATGTATATGTATAACTGAATCACTTTGCTGTACACCTGAAACTAACACAATGTAAATCAACCATACTCCAATAAAATTAAAAAAAAAAAAAAAAAACAACTAAAGTAAAATAACTGAGTCGTCCAGGACAGTTATTCTGTAATGGAGTGCTGCTCTATAGTTGTGAGCTGGAAACTACAAACCAACCCTTATAACTTTATTTAATAGTAGGCGATTGTGTCGGCCTTGTTATCCCATACACAACACACAATGTTAAAATCTTCTTGCTACCTAGAAAAGACATATATTCACAATTCATTGGTGGGAGATACTCCATCTCTGGAACCTGCAGTATGGCTTCAAGAAGAGAGTCCATTAGATCCCATGTGGTAAGGAATGGAGTCGTGAGGAATGCTTTCTGCTAACCCTTGAGAAGCCCCGTAACTGCTTATTTTCTTCCTTTTATAGACATTGTGGTTGATGATCACAGAGGTCCATGCACCTGCTGGGAGGCTGAGACAGGGAACTGTCAGCTCTTGACCTTGCATGTGAACAGGTAGTTATTATGGATGTGGATGCAGACATATGACCCTTGAGCCGTGTGGCAGGGACCCCGCGCCTGAGGAGCAGGTGTCTCCCCTCAACATGTCTGCAAGTTAGCTCGGGATTCAGAGTGAAATCCAAGGGAAAACGGGTCCAATTCCCAGGCGAGCCTATGTAATTCCCTGGAACCCACATTGTCATGGAACCACGGGGACTACTTCTGAGATCTACTAGATGGAAGAGGCATTCCTGAATGGCAAGGATTTGTGAAAAGACAGGGGTCTGAAAAGCAGAGGGCTGTGAGAGGCCATGCACTGGACTGGCCTCTGAGGCCTGGATTCCAGGCCACTTCTTCTGCTAATGATGTGAATTTGGTTATTATGTGAACTTGCCCCCTTGTCAGTCTCCCCATCTGAAAACTGAGAGGACTGTATTAAAATTTCCTAGCAACATCTTTAATGGTTTGTTTGGCGGATAACTCACCAATTCCCAACTCTCAAGTTTCTGCATATGATGTGAACACACAGATCATTGCAGCTGCGTTTACTTCTGCTTCCCTTCTCTGTACATCAGGCAGGTGCCGATTTTCTTAACAATGTCCCAAGTAATGTGGAGATATTCATTGCATTTATATGCTCACTCATTTTTCTCACATGTGTACAGCGGGCTTTTCCAGAGGCCACAGGACTGGGCTATCCCAGCTGATTAAGTACAGAAGCAGAGAGAAAATCAGGCTGCCTTCTATGGAACCAGAGAGGAAAAAGATTTGCAAAAATGTAAAACTATGACGTCAATCTCACTATTTTCTTTTATGTTTTGGAAATGATTGTTATTTTTTTTTAATTGAAGTATAGTTGATGTGCAATGTTGTGTTAGTTTCTTCCGTACAGCAAAGTGATTCAGTTATACATATACATATATTCTTTTTCATCTTCTTTTCCATTATGGTTTATTACAGGTTTTTGAATATAGTTCCCTGTGCTATACAGTAGGTCCTTGTTGTTTATCTATTTTATATATAGTAGTGTGTATCTGTTAACCCCAAACTCCTAATTTATCCCTCCTTTCCTCTTTCCCTTTGGTAACCATAAGCTTGTTTTCTATGTCTGTGAGTCTGTTTCTGTTTCATAAATAAGTTCATTTGTGTCATATTTTAGATTCACATATAAGTGATATCATATGATAATTTGTCTTTTTCTTTTTGACTTACTTCACTTAGTATGATAATCTCTAGGTCCATCCATGTTGCTGCAAATGGCATTATTTCATTATTTTTTACAGGTGAGTAATATTCCATTGCATATAGGTACCACATCTTCTTTATCCATTCATCTGTCAGCCATGTCTTGGCTATTGTAAACAGTGCTGCTATGAACATTGGGGTGCATGTATCTTTTCGAATTTGAGCTTTCCCAGGATATATGCCTAGGAGTGGGATTGCTGGGTCATATGGTAATCCTATTTTTAGTATTTTAAGGAACTTCCATACTGTTCTCCATAGTGGCTGTATCATTTTACATTCCCACCAACAGTGCAAGAGGGTTCGCTTTTCTCCACACCCTCTCCAGCACTTATTGTCTGTAGATTTTTTGATGATGGCTATTCTAACCAGTGTGAGGTGGTACCTCACTGTAATTTGGATTTGCAGAAAAGTGTTTTAACACATAAAGATGTGTTATATAGATTAACATGCCATGGTTTCACTTTTGAATTAATGAATAGATATTTAACACCTTTCTCAACTTTAATTTTTAATATGGTGAAAATTAATAGATTAAACCCACCTAAATGAAAGCTCTTTGGGATCTTCAATAATTTTTAAGAATATAAAGGAGTCCTGAGACCAAAGTCAAGAGAACTACTGGGCTAGTGGATATCATTTTATTATTAACCTAATCAAAACACCAATTTTGTGAGGCAAATCAAATGAAATAAGTAACATGACATACCTTATTGATGTCTAACCCTTGCATCATCTGTTATTAAAATTGTATATTATTGAATACAATGGATGTTTGATCTGGTAAGGAGGCCTTTGTCACATTTGCCATAGAGCTAGATGTTATTACAACTTAATAGCAAAAATATTCATTCAACAGTGATTTTGTTTGGTTAATATATGACTAAATACACATCAAAGTGTTTCTTTTTTAATGTATAAATGTGTGAATTGTAAAACTTTATGGAGACAAGATAATGAAATAATTATTGACAATTAATAGTATAATAAATGTTTGATTAAAAGGAAACAATGTCTAGTGTGAAATAAAACAAAGAACAAAAACCTTAGAAATGTTTCATTTTCTTAAAAAAATGAGCAAGGGAGAAGAGGAACCCAGTCTGCAGGGAAGAGAGGGGCACAGAAATGTGAAGAGGAGCGTAGTCTGGGGGACGCCTAGGTTTCTGAATAAGAGAGGAAGGCAGGTGCAGGAACCCGAGGGGCCTCAGACCCAGGCTCTGGTGCCGCAGCCCCACCCAGCTGCCCCTCTGGAACCGCTTGTGGGTGCTGCCTCTGTGGGCTCCCAGTGAATCTCAATCCTAGTTCATATACTTCCTTTTAAGAGCATAAAAGGGTCCTCAGACCCAAAATTACCAGAACTGTGGGCTTCTCACAATTTACATAGTGTCCTGGCGTTTTTACAACCCGGCATACCTAACTATGACGTTGTTGACCCCAAGAAAAGAAAGAGAAGGTGGAGAAAAAGAGGTAGAGGGAGATGAAAAGAGGAGCCAGGGAATGGGAAGGGATGAGAGGGATGATGGAAAAGACTTGACTCACAGCCCTGGGATCAGGCCTCTGTCCCTTCCAGAGCAGAACTCAGAACTCGCACTAGATCAAAATCTTGACGGTCAAGTATCCTCCAATCCTTTCTTCTTTAGAGCGCGTGGATTTTATGCCAGTTTGCTTTTACAGATGCTTTTCTAAGAATAGCACTTTTCCCTTAAAACGCTCAGTGGGAGCGCCACAACCCCGACAGGAGCTGGCCCTAGATTCTGTAACAGGATTGTCCATTCTTTCCTCCTTTCTGGACCATCCAGGTCACCTGCGGCTGGCAGACTCACCTGTGCCTCTGCCCAAAGGCCAGGGAGATTCCTGGGAGCAGCCCGGAAGCCCAGCCCCACTGCGAAGTGTCATGTGCAGGGACATTCCTGCGACTGCATGGGACACCTGCTGAGCCTAGCCTTTCTGGGGGTCCCCCGGCCCAGGTAAGTGGTGTCGACCCCCGATGGGGGCTGCTCTTAGTACCAGGAGAGGTGAAAGGGAGAAGGGCTGCCTCTGAGGGTCTCGGGGTCCAGGTGACAGACGTGAGGCTGAAGGGTCGAGGGGAGATGAGCCTGGACTCTGCCTGCCCCCTGCCCCCAGCCCACCTGGCTCCCACCTGGGTCTCACCCTCCCCTCACTGGGCCTTGTTGTGACTCAGCTCTCATATCCCTTCAGTCCTCTACCCCCGTCCACCCCAGTCAACCTAGGATATTCAACCCCTAGGAGACCTCGGCCACCCCCGCCCAGGAGGCCCAGGCAAGGCCCTGCCCCCACTCACACGTTTAGTCCTCAGCCTCGGGATTCAGTACAGTGCTCATCTAGCCCTGACACCCACATCTGGATCAGAGATCCCTCCTTCTCGGACCCCGAGATCAGAGAAGTGACCACGCTCTTTTGTAACCATGTGTGTGTCTTCATCTCTCGCCCACCCCCAGGATTTGAGGCTCTGGGATGTACAGTGTGCAATATTCTGGTTTGTTCTGAGTCCCCAGTGCCTGGCCAGTGGAGGGCATTCATGACCTTGGGGATGATGAGGATTGGATTATCGAGGTCTCCATCCAGTCATGGGCACCTCTAGCCTCTTACCTGTTTGAGCTCTCTCTGCTCTACCTTGCAGAAGCCAAATGGGTACCCGCCTGCCTGGATGCCTTCCCAAGATGGCCATGACCTTCCTTGGGCTGCATGACCTCCGGGAATGACGCCAGCAGAGTAAGGAGTCATGGAAACAGGGGAGCTGAAGGGACGGGGATGGGAAACAAGGAAGCATCCTCAGGGGCTTGACACGTGCCGGGAGGACGTCCTCAGGGAGCTCGGAGGAGGGGCTGGAGGGCTGAGAAGAATGGAGGGCTGGGGGAGGAAGGGAAGGGGTTCAGGCAGGCGGAGGAATGCCCAGCGGAGAGAGCTGGAGGTCCGGGGGTCGGCGTGGAGACCGTTCCAGCTGGGAGCCAGAGCCTGGACCAGGACATCTCAGGGAATGGCCGGATGCAGCCTGTGGATGGATGCAGATATCACACAGACCACTGACAGCAGAACGCGGGTGTGAGTCAGGAGACACACCCTCCAACTCCTGCTCGCAGCGCGTGCCCCAGGGCTCTCTCACTGGACAGGTGAGCCTTCAGTTAAATAGCCCTGGGGTCTTCTATCTGCTGACGAGCCACCGCAGGAGGCCCAGGGCACCCCCCCCCCCGACACAAAGAGCAGGGCACAGGAGGATGGGTGCTCAAGTCAGGGGGAGGGAGAGGCACCTATTAGCTGTTTCTATGATGGGCTGGATGGACCGGTGGGGTGACCGGGGGCTCTTCTCCAAGTCTGCGTGTGTGAGTGAGTGTGTCTGAGTATAAGTGAGCTGCTCGTGAGAATTAGTGTGTGTGAGTGAGGGCGTGCAGGGCGTGAGACCGCATGCCTGTGTATTTGGGAATATGTGACTGTGTGCGCCCTTGTGTATGTGTGTGAGAGTGTGGGTGGGTATGAGCAGGTGTGCAAGCCCAGGCCCAAGCCGAGGGGTCCCCTGCTCTCTCACACAGGCCCCTCCTGCCAGTACTCGCAGGGGTCTGATGTCAGTAGGCGACTTTAATTATGTGCCCGGAATATTCCTCATTAAGCTTTGAAGAACACTTGCCAAACTCAGGATATTTTGTCTACGATTGCTTACCTTCGGGCCTCAGGCGGTCTCGGAGTGTTTAATTTAAAATAACAAGGCAATATCCCCATCGTGAACATTTGCCATAGGAAAGGGGGAAAATCAAAGCTCGGACCAGTTCAGCTTGTCACAGGCCGGGGGCGGTTGCCTCTTGTGTCTGTGTTTGATCGACAGGCTGGTGGGCAGAGAGGGCTGCTCAGGGGGCCGGCGTCCGGGTAGACTCTCACCCACGTGGGCACGTGGAACTGGTGGTGAGCCTGGGCTGGGGACCTACTGGCTTTAGCAGAGTGTAGGCTAGCCTGTGCACATCTGCACCCCGAGTAGGACAACCGGTACAGCGGTTACGTGTAAAACAGACCCGCAGACCCTTGCTGGTGTTCTCAGCTGGGGTCAGAGTGCTTCCTCAAAACATTCACCCAGGACAGCCCCAAAGCTCGCCACGCAAAACCTTGTTTGTGGAGACCCCAGGGCAACCTAGACGCTGATGTTCTGTTTGGGGAGAGCTGGGAGAAGCGGTGGGGGGAAAGACGGGGAGGGGGGAGGAAGGGGGGAAGGGGGGAGGGTTGCTAAACATCTGGTGGAAGCAAATTCATGGCCAAAGAATAACATCTGTTGCTTAAGCATGAAAGTATAGTGGCTGGAAATATAATAAGATTCATGGTTCTAAGTAGATTAATTTTGTAATATTTGCTTTTCATCCCCTGCATTTCATACTCAGATTTAGACTTGGGAATTTCCTCAAAAAATCACTCATACGGCTCTGTCTAATGGCCCCATGGAATGCGTTGCCCAGCCAGAATCTCATATCGCCTGCTTGTCCTGGGGGCCGTCCAGGCCCCTGTGTGGAAGCATCGTGTTCTCTCCTACCTGCAGCGACTGGCCAGGCGGGGTTGGTGCTCATCCGCCAGTATCTGCCTCAGAGACTGTAATCTCAGCGAAGACAAGCATTTGTTACAGTGGGTGACTGAGCGAAGGCTTCTATTAAAATATCTTCAATGTAAATACGGGTAGCTGAAATTATCTATTGGCAACTCTAAAGAGGGTAAAATCATTCACTCTCTGTATTTTGCTCTGGTGACTGGAACAAAATACCACAGACTGGATGGTTTAAACAGTAGACAACTTATTTTCTCACAGTTCCAGAGGCTGGAAGTTCAAGATCAAGGTGTGGGCAGGGTCGGTTTCTCCTAAGGCCTCTCTCCTTGGTTTGTGGATGGCCATCTCCTCCCTGTGTCCTTAGGTGGTCATCACTCTGTGTGTGTCTGTGTCCTAATCTCCTCTTCCTATAAGGACACTGGTCAGATTGTATTAGGGTCCACCCTCCTGGCCCCATTTCACCTTAATTACCTCTTCTGAGACCCCATCTCCAAAGGTTCACGTTTGGAGGTAATGGGGTTTAGGAGTCAACCTATGTATTTGGGGGGTCACATTTCCACCCACCAGATCCTCCAACAAGAGTGGAAACAGGGCTTCCGGTCTCTGAAGGACAACCACTGAACTGCACTCCTGCAGAATCCCACAACTGATCGAGTTTTATTCCTGTGAAAAGCCACTTGCCAGGCCTGGAGTACTGAAACCACATTGCCATGTCAGCGTGGTATTTCCTGCTTATAACTTATTCAGCAGTCAGTGCTGGTCTAAGGATGGAAACAGAATACTGTGAAGAAATGCGTTGTGCTGGTCTTCTTTGCAAAGAACACCCAGTATAGGTGGAAGACGACAGCTGCCACCATGTATTAACATATAAGCTACCCTTTTAAACGGTTCATCAGTCAGTAAAATTCAGTTGTCAGCTGAGTAATGTCCCCTAATGGAACTTGGACCAAACTGAATACTGGAACTGTGAAGAGGTCTCAAATCAAAGAACTCCACAGGTGTTAACTTAATATCCTGCTCTTTCAAGGTTTGCTGTTAAAGTATCTTCTGATTTTGGCGGCAAATGTGTTGCTGAAAACTTGTATGCTCAGATCTACGACTCCAGCTGGCATCTGTCTTATGGATCATGCAAAGGGTGGATCCATCAGAACGAGCATCTCAGAAAGCCCTTCTTTGCTAAGATAGCAATTTCACCCTAAGTTCATCAGGATTTCTATTTCAGATTTTCTTTAAATGCGACAGTTGTGCTCTTTTCTCAGTCTCTGTAGGGGAGGGGCTGACAGCGAAGGGAAATCTCCGTTTCAAAAGGACAACTGGTCAAATATAAATTTAACCCTTTGGATTTTCTGGCTTCTTGGTAAAGCATGTGCTATCTCACATTTGAGAGTTTGGGGATAAAATGAAAGAATGTGTCTTTGCAGGGCCAGATTGGTGGAGAGTCATAGGGAAGTGCCCACCTTGGACCACACTCTGCCTCTGGCCGGGACCACCATCTCTGTGCTCTCCCTCAAATCTGTGGGAGAATAAGGGTGACTCCAAGCTCGTTTTTCATAATCGTTCCCACGTGACAAACACAAATAACATAAATATTCTAGTGTATGTTTTTTTTTTAACATCTTTATTGGAGTATAATTGCTTCACAATGGTGTGTTAGTTTCTGCTTTATAACACAGTGAATCAGCTATACATATACATATATCCCCATATCTCCTCCCTCTTGCGTCTCCCTCCCATCCTCCCTATCCAACCCCTCTAGGTGGTCACAAAGCACCGAGCTGATCTCCCTGTGCTATGCGGCTGCTTCCCACTAGCTATCTATTTTACATTTGGTAGTATATATATGTCCATGCCACTCTCTCACTTCGTCCCAGCTTACCCTTCCCCCTCCCTGTGTCCTCAAGTCCATTCTCTACCTCTGCATCTTTATTCTTGTCCTGCCCCTAAGTTCTTCAGAACCATTTTTTTTTTTTTTTTTAGATTCCATATATATGTGTTAACATACGATATTTGTTTTTGTCTTTCTGACTTACTTCACTCTCTATGACAGACTCTAGGTCCATCCACCTCACTACAAATAACTCAATTTTGTTTCTTTTTATGGCTGAGTAATATTCCATTGTATATATGTGCCATATCTTCTTTGTCCATTCATCTGTCGATGGACACTTAGGTTGCTTCCATGTCCTGGCTATTGTAAATAGAGCTGCAATAAACATCTCCTTGTATTTGTCTGGCTGGGAGTGAAAGACTGCTGTTCCGAGAAGTGGAAAGAGCCCCTGGCCCGGGGCAGGCCCGCTCCTGATCATGGAGGGTGGAGGGCAGTTGGTGGTGAAGAGGAGGTTACAGGATGCGGCTGAGGGACATCATTTGTCCCCAACGCACACGCTGCAGGTCAAGTTGTTCAGTTAAACCATGAGGCTGCGATGTATTCCATGCTGATGGTGAGGCACAACGGTGGTCCTTTGGTTACTGTTTCCTGTCCCCTTTGCTTTGCATCCTCAGTGAGTCCTGGGTTAAGTAAGTAGGGGCCGGGGTTGGGAAGCTAATTTTCATCTCACGTCTTCCTCACACTCCCATCCTGAGATGTATGTAAATAGATTCTATATTTTTCAAAAAGAATGCTGTACAAATAAAAGGTGGCAAACAAGGAAAAAAAAAAAATGTTAAAATGCCCCATAGTGGGCCTGTGGGTATTTACAGTTGGAGGGAAGGCTGCTTTCTGTTACCGTCTGAATGTATAAACCTAACTTGATCACCTTCTGAAGAATTTATGAATCATGCTTAATAATCAGCTTTAGGCACTTCTGAGGGAAACGTCACATTTTGAAGCTACAAAGGTCCCCTAAACAGCTCATGGGAAATGACCCTGCATCCCATTAGATGAGAAAATCCGCTGCCGTAGGATGGGGTGTCAGAGCTAAACCACTTCAGTCTCGACCCACTTCAAAATGTCAAGGAGCCTCCACTTAAACACTTGATTAATCTACAAGGACCAGAGCAGACAGCTCCTTCCCTGGGAAGGAGAAAAATCTTCTTGTGTTATTTTTTTCCTTGAAGAAACTTTTCCTTTGCACTTAAGAAAAAAAAAAAAAAAAAACCTCTTTTTTCCGCCTCTCTCATATTCATTATTTTCTGTCTTTAAAAAGGCTTTTATCTGACTTTTATCGCTTCCACATGCCCGTGGCCAATGCCAGCATCTTCCCATTTTACAAATCTGCCCAGGTACAGGCTTTATCTGACTCACACCGGCTTACCATTTTCCTATTTAAATGGCTGATGGTGAATCAAAGTCAAATGTGAAGGTCAGGAAGATGGTTTTGGAGCTTTGTGATCATAGATACAGACAGGCTTACTTGACAGAAGAAAAGCAGCCTGACAGAATGAAGTTCCCACCGGTTGTCAGTATTACAACCTACATTTGGAGTGGTTTGGGCTCTCCATTGCTTTTTCTTCACTTATTATAAACAGTAATACATAATTATTCTATTTATTATACATTATGTATAATTTGTATTGATAATACCATTAATAATTTATTTGTTACACATATTATAATTAATAAATTAGAATAATCATTCAGGTAATTTGAATTTTAAATTAAACTAGGTCCCATAGAGCTTACCACATAGGTATCTTATTGGGAAAGCATTACAGAACCACTGTAATTCCCACAATTACAGCCATCATTATATAATCATCATATTTCCACAGAAAACAGATTAGTTCCTGATTGCTTATTGCTTTGTTCTGGGAATTCCATTGTTCAAAGTTGTCTAGACATTTAGTTGAAATGAAAATGTGGCCAGTGTTTCCTAGTTATTTCACATTTAAATCACTGTGTACTTCAGGACTCATGAGTGTTAAGTGTGTCTTTGATGCCTGGTGTGTATTTCCGGTTTCGGGGAAGTCCTGAGCCTTTGTGGAATGTTCTTTCCTGGGGAGTCCCAGTCAGCTTCTTCAGGTGAGGGTGGAGATTTCCCTGATTCTTGGGAATCTCTCACCCTTTCATACCTGTTAGTCATTTTGGGTTTTGAAGTGCACTTCAAAATTTTCTAAGAGGGTAGATTTTATGTTGTGTTCTTAACACAAAATTTAAAAAAAACCATTTTTTTTTAAATGAAAAAACAAAGAAGGGGACCTAAGATGACTCTGGGAGGTGTGGGTGGTGTCTATTCCCTTGATGGTGGTGGTGGTATCCTGGGAGTTCACATATGAGTTTGCAAACTCATCAAATTGTATGCATGAACCACATGCTGTTCTTTCCATATCAGGGACCCGTCCACAGAACTGTTTCAAAGGGCAGCCCAGCCCTCGGGGCACCATGGGGCAGGCAGCAAGCTGATATCATTGAGTCAGTAGAAAAGTAACCCCCAGAGCCCCCTGGAGGCCAGAACTCAGCCTTGGTCTTGCAACCCCAATATGAAAACCCACCTCTGTGAGTAAAGTGTGTGTTAAGGAGATTCTGGGCCAGGCGAAGTATGGGCAGGATGGGCAAGCACGTCACACAACAGAGGCTGGACCAAGTGCTTCTCTAGCCAGCAGCTCCTGTCTCTCCACCACACGCATCTCTAAAAATCCTGCTGCGGTGAAATAACCCTCAGCAAACAGCTCCTAATCTCTGCTTTAAATGGAACAGAAATGTCACCTTCGTCGTAGAATAAATAACCCATCTTTCCCTCATTAAGGTAAATTCCCAGCCTGGTTGGATTGTAACCGGAGCTGAAGTCCAGGAAGCAGTATTTTCTCACCCTCGTGATGAGGGCCTCTCATGGCCGGCCACCTACCATCCCGCAGCCAACCAGTCTCCTCCACCACAGGGGGAGGCTGTGCCCCCTGCTGGGCGTCTTCCCTTCCCCCCTCTGCCCCCTCCCCGCTGAGCCAGCCCACAGCACCGTCCCAGCCTCCTAGCTCAGGAAGGCCCGGCTCTCAATGCACAAAGTGATACTGGCCAGAACGTAGCTGCCAACAGAACTCTGATCCATAGCCTTGGCCTTGCAGAACTGAAGCTAACGGGCCCAGGACTCTCTGGACTCGCTCAGTGACTTCTGTGCCCGTTTCCAACTCAGCACCAACCGCAGAAAGCCTAAAACACGTCCTTAACCGATCATGTAGGACACCCACCTCTGGCGGGCCTCCTCCAGCTTCCCCGTGCCCCGGCCTCCATCGGGCCCACCTGAGGCCCCCTCTCCTCCGCCTGCCTTTGGGTGTCTGCCGAACACCGTGTGGCAGCCCCAGCCCCTCGCCATGGCCACTCTGAGTAAACAGCCCCTCCCGTTCTCATCTGGGTGGTCTGCTGTGACTCCCACTCTCCCCAGAAGGCAATCATCCAGCGAGGGCGCAGGAAGTGCTGACTGCTCGCCCAGCGCTGCTGTAGGTAGTAGCAGGCCTGACACAAAGTTAGCATTTCTGACAACCGACTGATCCCATGTCCTCTGCTCTGTGCTTCCAGAGACAGGGATTCCACAGGGCAGGCCTCGTCCACGTGGCCGGAATGCCCAGGACGCGTGGACTTGGGTCTGTGAAGATGGGGGTGTGATGTATTCTGATTCACTCACTGGTCCGACAGCCAGGTGCCCTGTGGAGGAAGGTGTCTTCCAGCCACTGCCCCAGACAAGCGATGGACGCCCAGTGCCACACGAGATGCCCTGCTTTCAGTGTCTTCACTCACTGAAGGTCTGAAAGACGCTCCAGACCTTTCCTCTTCCCTTGGCTCTTGGAGTGATTCAGAAAAAAAGTCCATATCCTGTTCCTTCCAAAAGACACAGACTGCTCCTGGGCAGGGGGGTGGGGGTGGAGGGGGGGTGGGGACAGATGACCCTTGGCCCTGCAGGAGGTCTCAACTGCTCCATGCCCACCCGGGGTCCCACACGCCCAGAGCCCGCTGGTCCCCCCATATCTGCCCCAACACCGGCCCAGGACATTAAGTTTCCCATTAACATGACCCGAGCAACTGGGACTTTCCTGCCCTGTGACCTCCCTAGACCAGGATGTGGTTCTCCTGGCGATACGTTCCGATGCTGTTAACTTTTTCACATCATGTGGCATGTGGGCCTGAGTTATGGGCAGTGAGCCAAAATCAGCAGGTCTTTCTCTGTGAAGTTCAAGTTCCCTCATTTCGATCTGTGCACCTCAATGCCAGCTTCCCTTCCATTTCTGCTGTGTGCTGTTTTGTGCGAGTTCAGCTCTCTGTGCTGGCCTGGGATGCTCCCCCAGGAGCGGCGGAGGGTCCAGTGATGACCAGCGTCCACCAGGCAGGACGCCTGGCTCCCGTGGAGCACTGCCTCTGTGTCGCCAGGTGTCGGGTGTCACCTCATCCAAACCCCCTCACCCCTGCTGGTGAGCACCCCATCTCAGGGGCACGGACTGGAGGCACTCTTTAGAGGAGAGATGTGTGTTTGCACATTTAATTTTAAGAATCCATTTTTTTTTTTAACATCTTTATTGGAGTATAATTGCTTTACAATGGTGTGTTACTGTCTGCTGTATAACGAAGTGAATCAGCTATACATATACATATATCCCCATATCCCTTCCCTCTTGCGTCTCCCTCCCACCCTCCCTATCCCACCCCTCTAGGTGGTCACAAAGCACCGAGCTGATCTCCCTGTGCTATGTGGCTGCTTCCCACTAGCTATCTGTTTTACATTTGGTAGTGTATATATGTCCATGCCACTCTCTCACTTCGTCCCAGCTTACCATTTCCCCCTCCCCGTGTCCTCATGTCCATTCTCTATGTCTGCATCTTTATTCCTGTCCTACCTCTAGGTTCTTCAGAACCATTTTTTTTTTTTAGATTCCATAATATATGTGTTAGCATATAGTATTTGTTTTTCTCTTTCTGACTTACTTCACTCTGTATGACAGACTCTAGGTCCATACACCTTGCTACAAATAACTCAGTTTTGTTTCTTTTTATGGCTGAGTAATATTCCATTGTATATATGTGCCACATCTTCTCTATCCATTCATCTGTTGATGGACACTTAGGTTGTTTCCATGCCCTGGCTATTGTAAATAGAGCTGCAAGGAACATTGTGGTACATGACTCTTTTTGAATTATGCTTTTCTCAGGTTGCTAAATATTGACAAGTACAGTCTCAGAGAAAATAAAAATTATGACATTTATGTGAAATACTAAAAGGGGCCATTATGTCGCTGCCATTAACATTTTCGTGGAGATGATGCACTGACAGAATTTTGGACCAATCAGATCATAGACTGAGACAATAAATGAGACTAAATTCCCTCATCACCTGCTCTTCATACCCCAGAATTGTAGGCATGGTAAACAAAGTAATTTAAGAATAACATACAGTGATTTGGAAAAATACTCATGACTTGGGGATAATAATAAAATTAGAACGAAATGTTGTCTTTGTCTGCTCAAGCTGTCATGACAAAATGCTACAGACTGGGTGGCTTAAACAGCAGACATTTGTTTGCTGGAGGCTGAAGTTTGAGGACAGGGTGCCAGCAGGGTCATGTTCTGGTGAGAGCTCTCTTCCCAGCTGGCGGAGGGCAGCCTTCTCGTCGTATCCTCACGTGGCAGAGAGAAAGCGAGCTCTCTGCTGTCCATTCTTATAAGGGCACTAATTCCTCCCTGTGGCCCCACCCTCATGACCTCATCGAGACCTAATCACCTTCCAAGGACTCCATTTCAAAAACCTTCCTACTGGGGTTTAGGGCTTCAACATCAGAATTTGGGGAGGGGGGGTGGGGGACACATTCTGACTGTAGCAGAAGTCCATCACAAAAATGTATGTGAATAATGGAACCTGGGGTCAGGGGAGAGACCATCTGAGAAAGTAGATACAAATTGACCAAAGTCAGCACATTGGCAAAAACACCTCATCCTGGCTGTGACCTCAGTGAGCTTCTGCTCTGGGCAGTCTCTGCCTTGGAAGAGTTTTGGCTATGCTCTCTCACGAACATTTGATTTTATGGCTGTAATTGAAGTCCTGTCAGCACCTCACAATTTAAATGATGGACTCATCCTCAGACAGTTATAGTATCTTCTGGATGTCAGGAGTTTGTTGGGCATAGAGGTGCAGGGTTGAGTCAGGGAGGATGGGGGACCCACTGACCCAAGCCCACCTGAGCCAGCAGGAAGCTTTTCTACAAGGCTTTTCTTCCAGGCAGTGCTGGAGGTATCAGCCTATACAAAGGAGGATGTGTCATTCCAAGGTGGGTGGGGGACTCGTTGTTCTGTAAAGTGTGAGAGAAACAAGACCTGAAATAGCAGAGCCCATCCTAACACTTCTAGGGGAGAGTAGGTCAGAAGAGATGTCCCAGGGGAGGGGCCCTGGGAGGTGGAAGATCGCAGTCTTCTATGCCTAGCTGGTGCATGAAATCTTCAAGTCACACCTTCATGCCCCTTCCCTGATCAGTTTCTTGTAATTGGATTATAATTTGGTCACTTGTGTCATTACCCCATGGGGACAGAAAGAGTTGTCCTGAGCAGGGATAACTGGGTCCCATTAGCAATGACACTTTTCATACAAACTTTGGGGATCTACATCAGTTTCATGCATTTGTCTCTTGAGGTTGGTTAACCTGAATTTGTCCTGGAGACAGCTCTGCTCTTGGGGATGGTGATACAATCACCCTCCTTCTGCCTTTTTTCCAAAGCACTCACTGTTGCCCTTTCATCTCCCTGGCTGCCTTTCTCTCCTGAAGCCCCTGCCACTCACCTTAACCCTCCTCTCGTTCTGCAGAAACCCTGGTCTGGACAAATAGAATAGTAATACCTGACTAGAGCTTGCTTTCTGCCCGTTGGCAGGCTGAACCAGAAAATGCAAACGTGTCTTCTACACTTCTGCACCCGTCCTATCTCTCTTAGACTCACACAGATGGATCACTTCTTCGCCCTCTTTCCCTCAACCAGACTCTATCACCTCTCCTTACTAATTTACTATAGATTAATGGACCCCATAAAGGCTGGTCTTTCTGTTCACAGCCACTTGCCTGTCCTTCCTTGGCTATTTTTCTTTGAGAATCACTGAGTCATTCATTTCTTATATAGTATTCTCCTGAGGTACATAGCATATTGACCTTAGTCTCTGGAGTTCGTTCTTTTTCTCTTTAAAGAGAACCTTTAAAACCCTATTGAAGTGGTCAGTGAAACTCAGTCAAACAGACACTTGCTGGTCTTTGCATACAACCTTCCAACCCTCACCAAGAGAGTTGCTCCAGGTCAGACAGACCTGGGTTTGGGTTCTGCCGGTAACTGGGCGTGCACATTTGAGCAGTTTACTGGACCTGCCCAGCTTTCTTCTCCAGGATAATGGTGCCTCCTTCATTGGTTCATGGTATCAAAACTAAGCTGTCCCGATGAAAGGCATCTAGTGTGGGGTCCGCCTCTACTCAGGTCACTGCACACCTTGTGCAGGTTGTAGGATCCACTGTGGGAGGGAGTGAGAGGGGTGTGATCCTACCTACTGTTTAACCCTTAGGTCGTAACTCTTCCCAATCCACAGAGAGGAGGCTGTGGACTAGCCATGGCCCTGATCGCTCTAACTTTCCAGCATGCTGTCTAAGAACATATATATATATATACACACAGGAACCTCTTCCCCACCCGCACTTAATATCAATAATCCATTCCTAACAACCAGACATTCTGCTAACAGGGAGCCTGTTTCCAAACATTACACATAGGAAAAATTAAAGCACATGACAAATCAATCCAAAACCTACAAATAATATTATAAAACTGAACAGAAACACAAACTATCACGTGGATGTAAAATGTTTTAAACACTGTTTCCTGGTGTCCAATTAATGTTTTAAATAGTTACTCTTTTACATCAATGTCTCCTTTTTTTAAATTGTAGTCAATTTTCTCACTCAGCTCACTCCTTTCACAATAATTGTATCACTTTTTTTTCCACACAAGAACTAGGCAAAAATAAGATCTAGGTACAAGAGGTGAAGTGGGGGAATTCCCTGGTGGTGCAGTGGTTAAGAATCCGCTTGCCAATACAGGCGACACGGGTTCGATCCCTGGTCTGTGAAGATCCCACGTGCTGCGGAGCAACTGAGCCCCTGTGCCACAACCACTGAGCCTGCACACTAGAACCCATGAGCCACAACTACTGAAGGCTTCGTGCCACAACTACTGAAGCCCGTGTGCCTAGAGTCCATGCTCTGACACAAGAGAAGCCACTTCAATGAGAAACCCGTGCACCGCAACGAAGAGTAGCCCCTGCTCACCACAACAAGAGAAAGCCTGCAAGCAGAAACGAAGACTCAATGCAGCCAAAAGTAAATAAATAAGTAAATAAATAAATAAATAAATAAATTTTTAAAATCCACCCCCCCCAAAAAGGTGAAGTGGGAAAGATGCTAGTATAGATGTTCCAGGGCAGGGAATGGCTCACTCCCAGGAGGACACCATGATGCCCCTGCACCCTGGACATCTAAGAATGCACATCTTCTTTGATGGCCTTAGCACACTTTCCAAATGGACTAAATGTGATTTTGTTGAATGACTAATCGTATTGGGAAAGTAGCCCAATAGTTTTCTGGCACGTCGTTTTAGTAAAACTACTTCCTGAGATTGGGAGACGTCATCATAAAATTTTTTTAGTATCATCATTGGCCAGAAAATATTTTATTGAAAAATATATACATTATAAGAAGTTGGGTCTTAAAGACCAAGAGGTAATCCACAGGAAAAATATTAACAAATAAATGTCAACACAATTTGCCCATAGGTTTTTTTTCAATATTTACTAACTCATTCATTCAACTGACTCTATATTTAACAAGTAATTATTAGGTGCTCCAGTTATGGTATGGATTAGAAATATAATTTGGAGAAAGATATAAATATAGGCCCTGCTTTTGTAAAGTTTACACTTATAAGGAAAAAAAAAAAAAAAAGAGAGTTTTCAAAATGTACTTAAAAAAAAATCAGAAAGTCAAACAGGCTAAATTTCTTTCTTTTAGAGTTACACAAATTTAAGTAAAGGACATATTTATAACAATACTGGAGTAATCCAAAAATGGAAAAATTAAAATCTCTTCTATTCACTCTTTTTTTTGCTAGATTGTTGACGTGGCTCTGGGTGTGTTCCTGTCCATATCTGGAACATATCTCCCACACCTAATGTCATGTCCTTATAAACATACATGTATATATGTAAGACTATATATGTAAATATATATGTAAATATATATGTAAATATAAAAATATATGTAAAATAATTTCTATATGCACATTCATATATATGTATAACTTGACTTTTTAAAATTTGACAATATGTAGCTTGAGTCATATTTACATGTGGGCCTAGATTACTTAAAAATGCATATCGGAAATTGGAACAACCACTAAAAAGTTGTTAAAAATAAATATGAGAGATAAAATGCTAAGATCTGCTAAGAGAGGAAATAAAATAGAATCACAGAAAGTTCAATTAAAACCAGAGAGGGCAGAAAAAGAGGAAGAAGAAAGAAGCAAAGAACAAATACAACAAATGAAAATAATTACAAATTTGGTAGAAATAAATGCAACTGTATCAATTACCACTTTTAATGTGAATGGTCTAAATAAATTAAAGACAGGGGTTGTCACATGGTTTTAAAAAGTGGATTAAAAAACCCTATTTTTTATCTAAAAGAAGCTAACTTTAAATATAAAGATACATAAAAGTGAAAAGTAAAGGAATGGAGAAAGCCATGTCAGGCCAATACTAATTAAAAGAAAGTTGGAGAAGCTGTATTAATTTCAGACAAAGAAGACTTCAGAACAAGGGGATTTATCAAGGATAAAGGAGTGTGTTACATAATGATAAAGGGGTCAGTCCTCCAAGAAGGCACAGCAATCCTACAACTGTATGTACCTAACCTATACTTAGTATACTTATGTACTTAACCTATGATACTGAAACACGTAAAGGAAAAACTGATAGCACTAAAAGAAGAAATACATACAAGCACATTTACTTGATGATTTTAACCCCTTTCTGTCAGAAATAGATCAAACAGACAGAAAACTAGAAAGGATACATATAATCTAAACAGCATTAATTGACTTCTCCCAACTGACTTTTACAGAATGCTCTATCCAATACCAGCAGAATACACATTCTTCTCAAGCTCACATGGATCGATTAACCACGATAAACCACTTTGTATGTCATAAGCAGACATTAACAAATTTAATATTCTATAAATCATACAAAGTATGTTCTCAGATCACATGGAATCAAACTAGAAATAACAGAAAAATGGTTGAAAATCCCCAGTTATTGGGAAATTAAGCAATGCCTACCTAAAGTTTATTTGGATCAAATCAAGGCTTCTTAGAGAAATAGTTGACTTATTTAGGACTGTGGTGGGAAATATTTGGGATGAACTCTGAATATCTTAGAGTGATAGAAAGTAAGGAAGTGCTCAACATGCCCACACACACGTGTTGCATGCACTCACATGCACATCCATGTACACATACAATATGGGGGTATGTCAAAGGGACACAGGAGCTAAGTGAAAGAACTCACCATGACTAAAGCCATTTTCTTTCAAGCAACACAAAATAAAGTAACATTGGATTCTTTCCTAAAGTATAAAATGAATATTCATGATCCCATAATGATATAAATAATTTATTCAATAAGTAAATAAAGGAGGAAAATAGACCAATACCCAATACAGAAATACTACAGATAATTTCTGTAGCTACTCTACTCTCTGGAACTGGAGCATAGCTCCCTCTGCCTTAAGTGTGGGCCCTGCAAAGCAATTTCCTTCCAAAGGGTACAGTAAGCAGGGGGGTAACCTTGCAGTGGAGAAAATACAAATGCTACCTCAGCCAGGTAATGAAGGTCAACACCAGCAGTGATAAGTCATGTTGAAGGCATGGACTGTTGATATGATGTGTTGAGAAAGGAAGTTACCTCTGAGGTCTCCTTGATAACCCACAGACCAGCCTAATCATGAGAAAACACCAGACAAATCTCACAGAGAGACATTCTACAAACTACCTGATTGGTACCCCTCAAAACTGTAGAGGTCATCATAAACAAGGGAAGTCTGAGATCTGTCACAGCCAAGAGGTGCTTAAGGAGACATGCTGACTAAATATAAGGTGGTATGCTGGATGAGATCCTGGAACAGAAAAAGCATATTAGGAAAAGAAATCAGGGTATCTGTATAAACTGTGGACTTTTGTTAACAGTAATATATCAATATTTGTTCTTTAATTGTGGCAAATGTTGCATATGAAGGTAAAATGTTAAATATGGAAGAATATAGGTATGGACATGTAACGTGTCTATAATATCTTTGCTGTTTTTCTGTACATTTAAAAGTTTTCTTAAATAAAATTCTATTTCATAAGAAATCTAATTGCTGATTTAATCTTTCTATGAAAGTTAGAGCATCTCGCCTATGAAGACATGCAAGATGATGATCATGGTTGGAACTAAAGAGGTAGCTGGAAGGAAATAGATTACTTTCAGCCACCTCCCAGGAGCCTTAATTTGATGGACATTCTTACTTGGCAAAGATTAGCAGCTGAAAACTCACAGGACTTAATTTCACTTGTTGCTGCAAATCCCCACTGCCCTTCATACATTGCTGGTGCCGTGGTATTGTCTCTATGTAGCTACACCAAAGAAGAGTAAGTCAGGACTAGGCCTCAAGATAAGAGCACTTATGAGTTTGGAAAGTAGTCATAACAGAAAAGACAACAAGGACAGTCAGCTAATAGCTTGAGTATCAGAGCTCCTTGGGCCAGCTTAAGTGTTTCAGAGGGGCTGTACCCTTCCTTCCCAGTTACACAAAGAGCCCGTGTAAATTAGCAATTTCTGCCAACTGAACTATTCACCTCCAAAGCACCCGTTTATTTAAACTCAATTACTTACATGACCAGGGCCAGTGATTTCTAAAAAGGAGTCTCTCGTCTCCCGTGACAGGTGTTCTGCCAAAACGCAGCATGAATTTTGTTTTCTTTAAAAACTACCATTTCCATATAATTGGATTAACCCAGCATGTGACTATGGCCAGATGTCGAAGTTTCCTAGATTAAGTAGGTCCCTCATGTGACTTTTCTGAGACTTCTCTCATAATATCCTGAAATTTAAAATTGAATCATTGGCTAGAAATGACCTTCGAGTTCCTTAAGACATTACAATTGGTGGTCAGAAGGAAAACGACCAAGGGCTCAATTAAAGTTTCGGACGTGCCAGTAGCCATGGTCAGAGGTCAAGAAACAACGTGTTTATTAATTGCTTGCAGCAACCTTTAATTTTGCTAAGGTGTGTAGGAGGGAAAAATAATTCTCAAGTAATTATGAAATTCACAAAAAGTCCAGTTATTTGAGCTTTCAAGCCTCCTTTAAAAAATATTTCAACTGCTAAAAATCCATTTTATTTCTTTCTCCAGCAAATTCCATCTTTATCCTCTAAAGCCTCAGGGCTTCTGCTAAGCAAATATCTATCAAAATCCTACTATATGTTGCAAACGGGAGGGTTATAAAACTGCCTGCCCTCTAGAAACTTATTCTAGAGCAGGAAATATAAAAGCACACAGGAGATTCAACATGCAAAATTCTGAGAAAACAGAGGGAAGTATTATTTTAAGTTCAGGGAAGAGATTAAGGAGCGTTTCATGGAAGAAGTGACACTGGAATTGGATTAGACTTCCAAACCTGAGGAGATCTCTTCATTTTGGAAGGTGGGTGGGCACCCTTTGGCTTCACAACATTGTTGAGTTTCTCTTTGACTACATTAAGTCTGTTGGAACTATGAGAACTAAAACACTTTCTGAATTTCTGTCGAAAGGTGAGATTAGCATATCCTTCTTGTGATTGAGATTAGAAACCTATGCTGAGTAGGGGCAAGGGACAAGCTTTAACGGATTAAAAAGCTCCATGGGGCATCTGTAAGAGCACCCACAGCTTTTTTTTTTTTTTTTTTTTGGCGGAAGTGAAGGCTTCTCTTCTTGAATGTTCAAAACATACCATTTTCCATCATAACACATTTGGAACTACTCCCTGGCCCACCCAGTGGGGTTCCAACCTTGATGCCCCCAAGTACCCACACACACCCTTTGGAGACCCTTCCTCAAAGGTAACCCTGGATGATGTACCCTCCTGAGGATGACTCCCAGCTGACTTTCTAGCACTTCCCATGCCTGACTGCTTTTATATTTTTTAAGTGTCATCTTTAGAAGGGCTTAATGGCAACCAAGTTTGGTCCATTTGGTCAGCAGCCCCTCTTCATGTGGGTGACCTCAAGTTCTGTCCATGTAGAGACACCATTTTGACATGAAGGGCAGGCCCTTTCCTGATTCCTTGTTGTTCTCTCCATGATTGACCTCTTTTCCAATTTCTTTTCCTTGAAAAACTTTCAGGCATGCTATTGAGACCCAGCTTCTCTGCTTAGTCATTCTGTGATCCTGGGCATGCTATTTAATTCTCTAAACCTCAGTTTCTTCTTCCATAATATGGCAACAAGAATAGCTCCTGACTCACATTATTACAGCTGGAATTCAGTGAGAGTCCTCTTTTTTGTGAAATGCACTTTGTAAAACATTAAATGCCATGCTGGTCTGGGTTGCAGCTCCGTGGAGGTCTATGTGGAGACATGTGGACCATCTCAAATAAAGGTAAGATGCTTCTACTTCTGGTCAATTAATACACCTGCCAAATGTGTTTGAGGCATTAAACATTGTGCGAACATATTATCACTTTATTTAATTTATATAGAAACTAGCTTATTTAATTATTTTTAAATTTTTTAGGTAACCATGAATATATATATAACATATATATATTCTTTTTCAGATTCTTTTCCCTTGTAGGTTATTGCAAAGTATTGAGTATATTTATCTGTGCTACACAGTAGGTCCTTTCTTTGTTTGTTATTTATTTTGTAGTATATGTAGTAGTGTGTATCTGTTCATCCCAAACTCCTAATTTATCCCCCCCGCCACTTCCCTTTTGGTAACTGCAAGTTTGTTTTCTATGTCTGTGGATCTATCTCTGTTTTGTATATAAGTTCATTTGTATCTTTTTTTTTTTTCTTTAGATTCCACATATAAGTGATATGATATTTGTCTTTGTCTGGCTTACTTTACTTAGTATGATAATCTCTAGGTCCATCCATGTTGCTGCAAATGGCATTATTTCATTTTTTATGGCTGAGTAGTATTCCATTGTGTGTATACGTGTGTGTGTGTGTGTATACACACACCACATCTTTATTCATTCATCTGTCAATAGACATTTAGGTTGCTTCCATGTCTTGGCCATTGTAAATAGTGCTGCAATGAACATTGGGGTGCATGTATCTTTTCAAATTATGGTTTTCTCCAGATTTATGCCCAAGAGTGGGATTGTAGGATCATTTGGTAGCTTTATTGTTAGTTTTTAAAGAATCTCCATACAGTTCTCCATAGTGGCTGCGCCAATTTTAATTCCCATCAACAATGTAGGAGGGTTCCCTTTTCTCCACACCCTCTCCACTATTTGTTATTTGTAGACTTTTTGATGATGGCCATTCTGACTGGTGTGAGGTGATATCTCATTGTAGTTCTGATTTGCATTTCTTTAATAGTTAATGATGTTGAGCATTTTTTTCATGTGCTTTTTGGCCACCTGTATGTCTTCTTTGGAGAAATGTCTATTTAGGTCTTCTGTCCATTTTTTGATTGGGTTTTTTATTTGTTTGTTTGATATTGAGCTGTAAGAGTTACTTGTATATTTTGGAGATTAATCCTTGTCAGTTGCATCGTCTATAATTTATACAGACACTAGTGTATTTAAGTGGTACTAAAATAATCACCGTAAGAAGAAATTTGTAGAGATTTATAATAACATTATCAATTGTTAATCTATATCTCAAAGTAGCTGAGGGTCAGATTAAATAAATTTCACAAGCTAGAGTTTAACATATGCAGAATTTGAGCAAAGAAGAATCAGCTTCCCTAAGATGAGGTAAGCGTTTATCAACGGGACATGAAATTGATTGAAGTGAGAAGACTGTAAATATTTTGGCTGACACAACCAGATAGATGGTTTGAAAGAAAGTCAGGACCTGGGGCTAGTCTGAGGATATTTGGGAACTGCTATGACTTTAAGAGAATATAGATTAATTTTTTTCTTTATTTTTGGTAAGAAAGCTTTAGCAAGCCCAAAACCTTGACATGTGACTTTTTACCTATCCATTGATGAGGCTAAAAAGTATCTAATTTGAAGAAGGACAAACTTTTCTTGAGATAATTTAAAATAGATTTCAGCAATCTCTGCCAAAAAGCGAGACAAAACAAACAAAACCTTACAGAAGCCCAGATTACTGTAGACGTAATCCAACAGACATTGACATTGGAAAAGAAAAAGAAAAGCACAAAATTACTATTGGACCAGTCACTCCTGTTTCACTGTTAATATGAAAGACTCATCCAACAGTTAGTTTCAATTCAGTAAAATGGTAGCAAATCCAGGATGAGCGGGTTTAGAGTGGCTAACAACTCTGGAACCGAATTCACCACAGGGATTCTAAGTAGGAAGGGACAGGAGAGGTCATTATGGTCAGATGCTGTAGGCAGACCATGGCCAGGAAGTGGAGGACTTTCAAAACAATAAATAAACAGTCTGGCAAATAGTTCTTTATCTGAGACACAGAGAAAATCTCTAGAAGAGCTCATGGCTCCCCATTGGTCCCAGCTCCTCAGCACCCACCGCCAGCTCCAGCCTCGCCCTCCCCTTCCCCACTCTGTTCCTGGTCCAGACACACGTAACGGCTTTTCATCCCAGACATAACTCTGTGCCTTGGGATGTGCTGCTGGCCCCCTCTTCAACCACCACTTGGAAGCCACCTCCTCCAGAAACCCTTCCCAGGGCATTTTAGGCTGGATTTTCCACTCTTCCTATTTGAAGATCACCTACCAGCTGGATTCATGGTTTTCTTAATTGGCTCTCCAGATGCAACCAGAACCAGGAGGGCAGGGCCCACCCATCCTCATAGCAGAAGTAAAACCAACATTTCTTGTATGACTGACTAAGTGTTAGGGTTACCATGTTGCGGGTGTAGATTTGCTACTTTAAAGTCACACACTCTCTGGGCTTGGGCTTGATTTCCTTCCCACCCATGTACCTGGCTTAGTCCTGTTCCGCCAATGCCCTAGGATACGCGCATCTTCTAGAAGCCAAAATTGTACACATTCAAGGACTCTGGAAGCTGGCGTGCACACAACTGTTGCAGGCACATCTGGCATTTTTCAAGCTGACTCTTCTTTCCCTGACGTTTTTAGTTGAGTTGAGAATATTCAGATTCCAGAGGAGCTGTCAACAGGCCTGTCACATTCATCTTCAGATGACATTTGCTGAGAATTTTTCAATAACATAATGTGTATAAAGCATGTGAAGAGGGGAGTGACAGCGAGATTGTGACATCAAGATGCTAAAGCCATGTGGGGAGACTGCTGCACAGAAAGTTTTGATTTGGGAATTCTGCCTGATGTGGTTTGTGTCCCCTGAAGAGAGGGCAAAACTCACACCATGTCCTCATGAGCCAGATGCAGATGCCCGGGTGGCGTGGGGAGAGCCTGGCTGTCCTTGTGAGGTGACTGGTGCACCAGGCACAGGGGGTCGGTGAAGGAAGCGATTCCTGTTTGGGTGCATCTATTTCCTCATTCTTACTTCTCAGTGCTTCATTTATGACTCACAGTATTACTTACTTTGGAAGTTCTTTGGAATTTTTGAGTTCCCCTAAACAACTTGCTGAGTCATCAAAACAAACAACAATATTTTTTTCCCCCAGCCCTTAAAATATATATAATCTGGGTCTCCGTGACTACAAGGATGCTGGGTTTCACAATGGATATTGTGACCAAACTTTAGTCAGGCTCCGCTGAGCCAACTTCACCATGAGGTTTCCACCTTGGCCCTGTCCTTGCCAGGCCTACACAGTCCAGTTGTCAAAGAAATCCCCATAGTCTTTCTAAGAATCCCCCTACATTTGATGTCTCTTCATAGTAACTTTCTATTCAACGACCCTCTTATTCTGCTTGTTGGCTGTAAATCCCACCTGTCTTCTTTGTGTTCAGAACTGAGCTCCATCTCTCTTCTCTATTGCAATAGCCCTAAATAAAGTCTTCCCGGTAAGGAATTAATAAATGTCAAGGTAAATTTTTTCTTTAACAATATGTACTTAAGGTTATTTCCTATCTTCCTCACAGACGGCTCTTCTAGGTTTTGCCTTCGTCTGGAACATTCTCTGCTTGTCTCAGTGACCTCACTACCAAACCCATTCGACCACACACATCTGACTTCAAGGACAGACTTTTTCCATATTTTTTCTTCCTAACATTGCTGTTTCAGCTCTTGGGTGCAAACTTAAGCATACATTTAAAGGGGATACAATTTTCATAGTAAGTCTCTGGTCTTTTTCTAAATCAAAGAATTTGGTGGGAAATAGTATGTCAAATGATATCACTTTACACAGGAGAAAAAAAAGCTTTACTGAGTATGTGGAGATTCAGTGTTTAGGAATAATTACGTGTAGCATGTTACTTCTTCCACCTTCTGTTTGAAGGACTCATTTCCAGTTACAATAGGATGCCAAGGTAATTTACTATGTAAATGCAAAAATGTTTTTGCCTTTTATTTTTTTATTTTTCAGAAAGTAATTTTAAAAGATATTTCAGGACAATACGAAATACTTGTGTAAGGTGGCCCTACATACACACACCACCACCACCACCATCACCATCAAATACTCCCTCCCAAAATAAATCTTTTGTTCCAATTTCTATAAGGAAATTATTTATAATAGAGTAGGAAGCTTTTAGCTTTGGTTAGGATTTTCTTAAATCTGAGGCATCATGTGGTAGTTAATACTCCCTACATTGTTTTTAAGAGCAAAATGTAGAAATGTAGAAAATGTAGAATTAGAAGTATAAAGCAAAAACTCAGAGTTATACCAGAGTTGAAGCATCAATCAAAAACATCTCTTGAGAGAGATGGTACTGCTCTTGTGAAGGTTGTAGTGAAATTTCCTAGAACTCTATTAAACTAACCTGAGAGCTCTTAAATAAACAGATTGCTAAATTACTACCCTTGAAAATTCTGATTGAATGGGAAGTACATTTTTTAAAAAATCTTATTTTAATTAATTAATTATTTTTTATATTTATTTTTGGCTGTGTTGGGTCTTCGTTTCTGTGCGAGGGCTTTCTCCAGTTGTGGCGAGTGGGGACCACTCTTCATCGCGGTGTGCGGGCCTCTCACTATCGTGGCCTCTCTTATTGCGGAGCACAGGCTCCAGATGCGCAGGCTCAGTAGTTGTGGCTCACGGGTCTAGTTGCTCCGTGGCATGTGGGATCTTCCCAGACCAGGGCTCGAACCCATGTCCCCTGCATTGCCAGGCAGATTCTCAACCACTGCACCACCAGGGAAGCCCAGAAGTACATTTTTAAAGTAAAGTTCTCTAATGATTCTCATGATGGGACAATGTTGACAGCTAATGAACTGAACAAGGTCATGACTAGACCACAAAACCATGTCCACACTTAAGGATACCTTGCCATTTTGTTTCTAATAAAATTGAATGCAAGTCTGAATTATGAAATATTGGTCATTTACAGTTTTTAGGTATCTTAGAGATGTCAAAAACAGTACAAACCAATGGTTTTCAAACTATGCTTTACTCCAGAGAATAGGAACTTGGGTAAAAATATGTAAAGGTGAGAGAAGCAATGGGGAAGGATGAGTCAGAATCCACACAAAAAAGAGAGCATCCTCAGTTACTTATTTTTATAGTGTTCTTCCACAAACTTCTCTTTAAATAAAACATTTCCCTGCTTTAAAAAATGTTTGACAGCAATGATAATACAAGTGTTTCTCAAATATGTTGAACTGCAGATTCCAATTCAGTTGCTCTAGGTTTGGGTGGATATTTTCATTTCTCACAAGCTCCCAGGTAATGTTGCTGCTGCTGATGTAAGCACCACAGTCTGACCAGCTGGGATCTAGACTAACGTTGTCCAATAGAATATAATGTCACCCACATATGATACTTAAAATGCTTTTGTAATCCCGTTAAACAAGTAGATGAAATTATTTTGATAGACTTCATGCAATCCAATATAGCTCACATGTTATCAATTCAATATGTAATCATTATAAAAATGTACCAACAAGATATTTTCTTTTTGTGTATGCTGAATCTTTGAATTTTGGTAGATATTTCACAGTTCAGGCGCATCTCGGTTTGGATTAGCTACATTTTAAGTGTTCAAGGGCCACACGTTCTACCATCTTGCAAAGGGTGACTCTAGATCAAAGACTGATCCAAGGTTCCAATGCTTTTCAAAAGCATCCCAGTAAGGTATGGTCAACCACTCCCCAAACATTTCAAATATTCCAAATCTATTGCCTTCTAAAGTTATCAATTTATCTTCAGTCAGCTTTCCTCCTCCACCCACCCCACCTCCATTTAGGTTAAAATTCCTCTTGTAGCTTCTGTTCATTGCTTCCAATCTTAATTCTTCAAGTTGTATAAAATTAAGCTAATCTATTTTTGACATCAAGTATTTTCAAATATTGGGGATATTTTTTTCAGACATTCTCTTAAGCTACATAGGTCTAATTTATTTCTTCTGACCTGTTTTTGAGGGATTTCTGTCCAAACCTTTTTTCTCTGGATGTCATTTTGCTTTGCCCCTTTTAAATTCAGAGCACCGGGCCAAGAGCGACATTCTAGCTATAAGCTAGCTAAGGCAGTCCTCATTTTAGGAGTTACTCTGTTAATTCAGTGGGGGGGCAGCTCAGCACCTCTCAGAGAAATGCCTACTCCCACCCCCAGGGGCGACCTACCTCCCCAAGTTAGGAGCTCCTTGAGCCCTATCATCCAAAAGACTGCTGGGATTATACGGGCTTCATCTACTTTTGGCAAGTGCCATTGTGTTACATTCAGCTCATTGTCCCTGCTAGAAAGACATATTTTATGCTAGAGCCATCATCCAGGGAAATTATTATTACTTCAAGCTTTAAGCCACGCCAAAAAAATCAGGACAGCTTGAACTCAATACCCACATCCAAGTGATGGCAAATTCCAGCCTGGCCTTGAGCCAAGGGGAACATCCTTGGGGAACTGTTTTGAAGTAGTGAGGAATCTAAATTGCATTATCGTGGCTATGTTTCTCTCTCCTGTCCAGGAAGAAGGTAATATTTGCAATTGCTTTGCTGACACTGGCACTCAACTATATCTGTTATATTCCTCATCTAGAAATCAGTAATCTTGGTCCCCAAAGAAAATGAAGTTCTCTTATGTTCTTGATGAGCCTGGCTTGACCCCAGGGGTAGCTGCTCCTTTTCCATGTGCTTCTGGGTCATCCCTGCCCACTTCTTGGTCTTGGGTTGATGTCCAGTTCTCTACACTACTACTGCCAAATCTGCCTTTCTCTTGTGTAGAATCATAACTGCACCTGTTCAAGTGTCCCCCTTACCTTGTGCTGTTCTGTGGCTGCTCAGTATCATTTGCAATTAAGCAATGATGTCCTTCCCATCTTGTCTCAGCATGCCAGGATGTAATCAGCCCAGGCCCAGGGCTGAGAACTCACTGACAGCCTGAAAGTTCCCCTCTTTCAATCTATTTATCTAATTTGAACTTAATTTCTTGTTCCAATACTTAGTTCCTTTGCATCTTCTTGTCCAAAGTATCTTGGACATCAACAAAGAGTGTGGGGTAGATTAGAAGCTGAGGAATTCTGTGTCTCTCAATTATCTACACAGTATTTATACAATTGTCATGTTACCAATATCAAGCCATGGCTGGAGGTTCTTATCTTTCCACCACTTTCTCCGTCCTACTTGCTGTTCTGTGGATCCATTCAATAACTATTTTACGGAGTGGCTTCTACACGCGAGGAAACCTCCTAGGCACGGAGACGAAGTGAAAAAAAACAACAGTGTCACTGACGCCAAGATCTTAGATTGTACTGGAGGGTCAGCCACATGGAAGCTGGAGCCAGGCCCCAGGGGGTGTCAGGGTCGGGTCAAGGACCCTAAGGATGACTGGATAATTATTGCAGAAACCAGGAGCTTTATATGTTAATGGGAGGTCTGGGTGGAAGGAAAACATTGCTGTTTGTTTGTCATTTTATTTCTTTGGGTCTATTGAGATCTAGGTTCCTTTAGGTCTAGAGCATAGATTACCTGAAATAACCAGTTTTATGATTTTAACCTTGAACTCCTTCAACGAGTATAACACTTTAGTCAAGATTTGAATTTGAAGTTTGGAAATGGTTACTGTTTGTTTTGCAGACATCATATATAATGAAATAATATTTTCATAAATTTATTTTCAGACTTTGAGATCCACAGTAAAATGTGATATAAAGTCAAAGAATGATGTGACAGCCATCAAAAATCCTGTTTAACAATATGTGCTTTTTTCTCACTGATTTTTTTTTTTTAGCATTTATAGAAAAAGCATTCTTAAAACAGAGTTGAAAGCATATAATTTTCAAATGTCCGAAATAGTTATTCTTTATGGATTTTATTCATTAAAACATTTCCTGAAAATTTTGTGACTGTATGACTTCAAGTTATGTACCAGTTTGTAGTTTTATTCGTTCAGTTTTATAAAGCATAGTAGCATATAATTCAAGGTATCACACAATCACTCAGTTAATAATTAATATGCCAATATCAGTCACAAAGCAATAACACCTGTTGCGCCTTTCCTCAAATGACAGAAGAGAAAACCTTATGGCATATTAACATTATTCTTTTGGGTAATAGGAAATGTGGAATTGATCAAAGAAAAGGGAAACACCTAATAATTCTCTTTAAAAATAATTCTCTTGCACTCTGTAAGTGTGAAAAGTTTTACTTTTAAAGAAAAATTTGACCTTTCAAAAAACACAGAGCATCCTATACTCATGGTTATGACACAAAGAAGCAGCATTACATGGCCTGCAGACAAATACTTAAATATTCAGTTTATATAAAGCACTGCAATCCCAAACTGAACTCAATAACTTTGTTCACTGCAAAGTGATGTCTACACAGGGGCACAGGGAAGAGGGGTGAGTCCCCCTGCCCTCCAGAGAGCCTCCAGGATGCCAGGGCGGTGAGGAGAGGACCAAACTCCACCAAGGTGCGTGCTAGCAGCAGTCCTGCCTCCCGTCTGTCTTCATGACCACAGGAGTCCGAGCAACACCTTCTCCTTATGGCTGCAGAGAAGCAAAGTAGTGGGATGGAGAAAACGTAAAGAAAAAAAATACCTACATTGGAACGTAAGCACATTTAGAACAAACTCATAGTTCCAGGCTTAATTAATATAAATGAGATTCCCATGTGCGTGTGATGTCTGCACAGTTTTCGAATGCTTTAATGTATAAGTGTGTGTTTAGTTGTATAGATCATTGCCTTCTGTCCAGGATGCTTTAACATGCTCGTTTGCTGTGAGAAGCTTGATATAAAACATGTCACTCTCCAGAACATAGTGTTTCTGTGGCCAGAAATAATGAACCCCATGTCTATAGAAAATAACTCTGGCTTGTCTGCATGACTCTGTATTCTGCAAGTGCCTGGTGCATTAGTGTGAAAATATGCCCAGCTCAGTGTTATCAGGAAGAGAGAGAGAGAGATGCAGAAAGATAGATGGATAGATAATCAATTTTACCTTTGGAGAGTTTATAGCACATTTATTTAACTTCAATATTCCTTGATTTCATTATGGATCAGAATCTGAGTACACAGCCCAAATGTACTGGTAACACTAATTGTCCAAAACCCAGTTTGGTCGGAGCCCTTTTCATGAGGCTGGGCACCACTTCCGTGGGGACTGCGTGGGCAGCCGGGTAGGGGAAACAGAGCTGGCCCAGGGTCTGGGTGCCTGAAGCCCCATCTCCATGTGAACCCAGTGTGCTGATCACGGGGAGGCTGAGTGATGTGTGTTCCTGAGCATGGTTTAAATCTTCTTTCACGTTTGTGAAACACGTTCAAAGGCATTTTTAATATTGCTTTCATTTAATTCTGGCTCAGAGAAATGTGTCTGCAAAACAGTTTCCCTAAATCCGGGTTCGTAGCCTCTTGTAAACAAGGGGTGGAGACAGAAAAAATGTCAGTTATGCTTTTCATATTCACAAACAAGAGCAAGGACAGATTTTGAAAGCGAGGGAGAAGAGGCTTAGAGACAGAGACCCACGTAGAGCACACATCAGGGATGCAGGATTCAACCACAGGTGCCAAAAAGTTCAAGACTTACTTTTGTCCTTTATGTCTCCCTTGCCCTCACCTGCTTATTTTTGGAGCCAGAATCCACTAAACAAGGGATGATACTTTAAGGTCAGGCTGAATGGAGGACGTCAACAATTCCTTCCTACAAGCCTCGGCCCGGGGGCCTCCCCACCTTTCCCTCCCAGGGCTGAGTCAGAGCTGAGGCCTATGGTTGGCCGGGGCAGCAGGGGGAGGTCAGGGTTCTGGGGCAGGAGGACCCTGGTCTCTGCTCCCTGCTCAGCTCTTGTCTGGGGGCACCTGCTCGCCCTGCCCTGCCGCCTTTCAAGTCTGGGCCGGTGTAACTCCTGCCTGGGTCTCTCTCGTCTCCCACATGGGCAGAGCTTCCCCCTCGGCCAGGCCCCTGTGAGGGACCCTCTATGGGCTGCTATGGCCCCCTGGGCCCGGGCAGGGACAACAGTCTGCCCTCTTCTTCTGGAGTTTTCTGCCCCAGAGGGGCTCCTCTGTCCAGTGAGCTTGTGGCTTTGGTCTTTATCCACACCCGGCAGAGCCCAGGGGGGCTCAGGAATGTCAGCTGGAGGTGGCCCCCGCCCTTTAGAGGTGGCAGTGCCAGGTGAGCGGGGCAGCCCCTCACAGAGGCTCAAGAGGAGGGCGAGGGGGTCGTGTTTCCCTCTGCCTTGGGGGCCCCTTCACTTGAGGCTTGGTTTCCTCTCTGGACTTCGAGCCCACGCCTCATGCCTCCTTCCTGCAATCTCCCTGCAACCTGGAGGGGACCCGTGCCAGGGCCTCCCTGCCTGGGGCCTGTCCTGAGGCCCCATCTGGCCTGGACAGGCAAGGTCTGGCCTGGACAGGCGAGGGTGTTATGATGCTGGACGTGGCCTGTCCCCTCTCAAGACCACAGCTCAGCTTGCTGAGCTAAGTGGCTGTAAGGACCCCTTCGGGGGCACCAAGCGTTGTCTGCTACCAGGGACTGCTCCTCTGTGATCCTCTGTGACAAACACCCGCCCTTCCCAGGTACAAGCACATCTCTGGGAGATGAACTGATGGCCATGTGCTCGCAATGGCCCAATAGAAAAACCACATTTTTAAAATCGGAAATTCAAATTTATTTTTTATACAATTTTTAAAGGTAATGCTCCATTTACAGTTATTACAAAATATTGGCTATATCTCCCGTGTTGTACAATGTATCCTTGTAGCTTATTTTCTACATAATAGTTTGTACCTCTTATCCCTCACCCCTATATTGCCCCCACCACCTCCCCACTAGTTTGTTCTCTATATCTCTGAGTTTGCTTCTTTTTTGTTGTATTCACTAGTTTGTTGTACTTTTTAGATTCCACATATAAATGATATCATATAGGATTTGTCTTTCTCTGTCTGATTTATTTCACTTAGCATAATACCCTCTACGTCCATCCATGTTGCTGAAAATGGCAAAATTTCATTCTTTTTTATGGCTGAGTAGTATTCCATGGTATATTTTATATATATACATCTTCTTTATCCATTCATCTGATGATGGATACTTAGGTTGCTTCCATGTATTGGCAATTGTAAATAATGCTGCTATGAACATTGGAGTGCATGTATTGATATCTTAGAAAACCACATTCTTGATTTGAAATATTAGTATATAGACACAGGGGAAATATATACATATCATTCAGCAATTGTTTCTAGAGTAACTCTTGTGGGATAAGCCTATTAGGTTCATTGTAAAATATGAGGTTAATAAGAGCCATGAACTGTTTTGAATTAAATTATAATACCCACAGAAGCACATATAAGCCCCTTCCCCAAATGTCAGATAATGAGTATACAGTAAAAACCTTTATTTTGTACAGATACATGATTGTTGCAAATATTAAACAAAATTTTCCTAAAGTTTAAAGCTGTTCAAACATACTGCTCTGGAGGGATTTAGCAGTCAAGTGATTAAAGGAAATTAAAAGGGCTGATATTGAAAAAAAGGAACAAGTACCTTCAGTCCATGGACACTTCTGATTTAATTTCAAACAGAAAGTGCAAGCTAAAGCTTCCTTTTTGGGGGAAAATCATTGCTGTGCATCCAGGAATGGTCTCAGATAATGACCGTCCAAGTCGATCTGTGCCTCTGTTTGTGGTGACCCGAACCTCTCCCCCACAGTACCAGACTCTGAGATGGGGGCTTTACACCCTCTGAATTCTCCTCCTCCCATCATTACCCAAACATAGGAATGTGTGTGCGGCAGGGGCCTCACCTCCTAAAGCCTAGGTCACTGCAGCCAGATGGGAGGTCTCAACCCACGGGAGCAACCTGTTTTTTGTTTCTGAAAAACCAATAGTCCCTGAGAAAGCATTTGTCACCAGTCGCCCTGCCAGGATCGTTAACTGTCTGCAGAGGACTCTGGTCACTGGAGCTTGGAAACATCCTGGGCTGTGTGAACAATGGCTCTTGAAGCCTCCTTGCCGCCCACTGCCCTATGACCTCTCCTGTACTTTCCACTGGCAGAGATGCACCGTGAGAAATGAAGGTTGTAGGGAAGCATGCTATGAAAAACATTTCCCCGAGTCAGGAGGCAGGACTCTGGCTATCAGGGTCATAATGAAGCGAGAATCCCCCGAAACACAGTTGTTACCAGCAGTTAATGACGACTCTGTTGGTTAACAGCTCAACCTGAAGCTAAAGGTTGTTAACACTCCATCAAACTCCTTGTTAAGAGCGGTGGTTTTATTGAAACACACTTGGATCGCAGCTGGAGAGCCGTGCGGGCATCAGGCAGCCCCCGGTGGCTCATGACCGGGATTTTTCCATCAGTCAGAGTACCGGCTGCATTCCATCGTGTTTATATAATAGTTGTTAACTGCTGCGGACTGGTGTCACCGCGTTTGGGGACTCGACGTGACTCGGTTCAACTCCTTTCCCTCTCCTGAGGTCAAAGACATGTTTTGTTGTTGATGTTACTGTTTTGCTATTGATGTGGGCAACATTTTAACCTCTATGACTTCCCGAAGGCTTATTTCAATTCTTAAATGTAAGGGATTGTGCGAGAAAGGCAAGGCATGTCCAGTCAATTCTGGGACATGTCCCCAGCCTGCTCCATTCCAAAGGCCAGATGCAGAGTGCGTCCCTCCTGTTCTGCATTTGGGGGATTCTCCCAGCCCCTCCCAGAGCTTCAGGCTTTTCTTTGGGGGTCGTAGACAATCCATTCAAGGATTATAATCAGAAGCACGGTTCTTCACCAATAAGGAGACTCTTTTATCTTTAGGATGCTGGCTTTGCTGGACCATGTCCTGGAGGACCCACCATGAGTGCTTCACTTTTCCCTCTTTGACAGAAATGAGAGCTTGTGGGCGAGAATATCAAACTGTCTGCAGCGAAGTCCTGGACCCACGGGGAGAACCAGAGGAGTGAGTGAGCTGCAGAGAAAGCATGTTCCTAAGTGCGATAAGACCCTGGAATTCACCACGATCTACACAGAACACAGGGCTTCTTGCTTCTTTCCCATCCCCAGAAGGAAACACTCAAGCAAAGGGACCCATGTGGAGATGCTCAGTTCAATCCATCCATCCGCAGGGAGTCAACACAACTCTGTGTCCTCCACCTGCTAAGTTACTACCCGGGAACACATCCCTTTGTCGGGTCTGTCTGCTCGCCTGGAATTCATTATCATCCTAATGCCCGGGGCTGCCCATGCCCCGGTGCAGGAGGAGGAGGGTAGCCTCTGGAACAGGCGGCATTCAGAGCTCCGTGCAGATGGGCCCAGGCCCTTTGTTCCGCCCGCCCGGGAGGCTGTTATGGGAAGCAGCCAACCTGCCTCTGTCACCGTGAACATGGTCGTGCCATTGTGTGCTTTTAATTGTTACTATGTACGTGGAATCCGAGAGGTCGCTGTGGATATTGAGTACAAGAGCCCGGAGCCCTTTGCCAGACCAAACACATGTCCTGGGCATTCAGCCGCAGACACCTTTTGCTCAAAGAAAGATCCTTCTGACAGAGCAATTAAAAAGTCTGATTTATTTACAAAACAGTCTATAAGGAAACCCCAGAATGATCTGTCTCTGACACTTTCCCATGTGGCTGTCCTAACAGATTCTTCTACAATGAAGCAATTCTTTCTGCCCCTGTGATATCAAGGTGGGTGGACCACTAATTAAAAAAAACTGACCACCATCTGACAAGGAGAGAGAGCAAGCCATGGAATCCGATTTCCAGTGCTTAAAGCATTGTTCCCCGGCTCTGTGCTCTACAACCACGATCACTGTGCCTGGTCCTACAGAAGGCGGGGCATTTTGTGTAACAGCAGCTATGCTGTTGCCAGTCAGGGGTCTGCATTTACTAGTCTATGTTTATAACAAAGTGAAGTATTTCAGTTTAGACAGAAGGTACATTTTTACTGTGGTTCATGGTTGATAAGAAAAGAAAACAAGAGTGAGGTTATTGTTTTATGTATTTTTTAGGCCATGCTGTGTGGCTTGCAGGATCTTGGTTCCCCGACCAAGGACTGAACCTGGGCCCTCGGCTGTGAAAGCTCAGATTCCTAACCACTGGACGGCCAGGGAATTCCCAAGAGTGAGTTTAAAGTTAAATTTTTTTAAAGTCAGTCGGCATGGAGACCTGGGTTGGTCTCGGGCCCAAGGTCAAAACCCAACCCTGGCTCATCCTTCGCTTCCACCTAACACATCCCTTCCTCTGTCCAGTTTCGATCGTGCTGCCCATATGTCCTGAATCCCAGAACCTCCTCAAGTCCTCCAGGACCTCCTCCTGGACAGGCTGGCCGTCCGTCCTCATGAAGGATCCTGCCCTTCGTCATACTGCCTTCCCACCACTCCCTTCTCCCGGGGTCTCTAGTGCCTGGAGGTTGGGTGGGTCACAGCACTAAGGATTGGCTTTACCAACTGTGTTGCTTCAGGGAAACTTACTTCCCCTCCCCTCAAGGAAGGACCCAAGCAGAAAGAAGAGGCTCTCCTCACCCCTGCTCTCCTCCTGCACCAGTGAGGACTCACCCTCGGCAACCACACCAGGTCATGGGAACACCGGCCACACGATTCCTTCGACCAGCCTGGGTGCCAGCTGGAATGGCTTAGCCTCTGAAACCCTGAGACCTGGAATCCCTCTCTCTGCACACAACCTTGCATTTTTCCATCTTCTCTGCAAGACACCATGAACAAAAGAAGTGGACCTAGGAATCTCTTCTCCACTTTCCAGAGGAGGTCTAGTGACCATGAGATGAGAGGATGGATTTGAAACGGTCTTAGACTCCAAGCTGGCCCAGGACCTCACTTTTGTTCTTCTCCTTTATTTTACTGTGTTGGCGTCTGAGGTTGACTACCATGGTCTCCTGACGGGGCTTTGGGGGTCATGATCCTCAGGGAGCTCACAATCCTGCGGGAGAAAACTTGGTCATTGCAATTGTAACTGCTGGTTTCTGGGGGGATGTATGACCCTGCTCCAGGGAGAGCCTAACCCACCCACCCGCGCCTTTGGTGCCTTCTCCCTCCCGTCCTTCCGAATCATTCCTTTGACTGTGGCTCAGCTTGCCCTCCCCCTGACGACATCCCACACTGTGCACGCTCCTGCCACCTCAGCAGAGAGCCATTCACTTCTTGGCATGTCAGGTAACCCCGGTGGGTACGGCTGACATTGGCGTCCACCTCACTGTTCACTAAGCTGCCTGCTCAGAACATCCCTAGGGTACAAATCTACGGTCTTCCTCACAGGGTTCGTCCTCCTCACCTTCAGGCCTGAGGTTTTGAAATGGACCGACCAGGAGTCCCCAACTCTCTGCTACATTTTCCAATGAGGCGTGTTCACCAAGGGCATTTTCCTTCCATTTCTCCACAGTGGTTGATGGTGGGACACCCCCGCCTGTCCCTGAGAACAGGTCCCTCTCGTCCTGTCCCCTGGGCCTCTCCTGACTCTGGGGCACCTCGCTCTGTCCCTGAGGCATCCCCTTCCCTCCACCCGAGTCAATCCTGACTTTGACTCTCCTGTTCCCATTGTGTCCTTTGGGGTCTCATCTGCCCCCACCTTCTGCTACCCCCTTTATAAGAAGGACCTCCAAGTGACCAGCTCTTCTCCCAAACCACAGACGTGGATACCCAGATGCCTGCTGGACCCTCTCGGAGTCACACAACCTCAAATGGATTGCACCTAAAACCTTCCCCATCAATCTTCCCCTAAGACCCTGCCCTTCCTCCTGATTCTTCTGTTTCTCTTAATGATGCTTCATTCTTCACTTGACTGAAAGCAGAATCTTGGGTCACATTGGATTCTTCTCCTTCCTTTCTTCATGTGCCTGGTGAGTCACCACGCCAGGCTCCTGCCACCTTGACTTCTTTCCATAGTCCTCCTGTTCCCAATGTTCTAATAAAACTCTCACAGTCTCCTGCCGGAAAAGTAGCAGCAGCCTCCTGAGAGGCTGTCTCCCCTCTGTCATTTTTTGTTCATTTACACCTTCATTCCATCAACAGTCTCTCACCAGCTGACAGGCGCCCTGACGGTGCTGGATGGGATGATGGCCTGTCTGCCTTTGGTCCATGCTCACTGCAATCCCACCCCTCCCATCTACCATCCATTATCAACCACTTTTCATTTGTGCTGGTGCTGTTTGCCAGGGATGTGAGAGGAGCCGGACAGAAACAGGACCTGCCCTCATGGAGTTTATGTTCCCGTTGGGGATGAGAACACAAAGTCAAGTAATCAAACATGACAACGTGATCATAATAAGTCACACATGACAAAACACAGAAACGTGGGGTGTTACAAAAACACACACAAGGAGCAACTGGTGCAGTGTGAGGAGGGGGCACTACCAGGAAAGTCGAGTTCAGATCTGGGGATGGGAATTTGTTAGCCAAGGAAGGAAGTGGGAAGCTGGATTCCAAAGACAGGGATGTGTGAGCGAGGCCTGAGATGAGGGCCACGGCTCCACAGAGAGCCTGGAATGAGCTCAAGGTGGGGGAGTCCAAGGAGAGGGAGGAGAGCCCCCTGTAAGGAGGCAGGAGGCCAGCCTGGGCTGGTTCGTGCTGGGACTTTGTCCACATGACTCGGGTTTGGGGCTTCATCCTAACAGCCTTCATCCCATTATCTCCATTATGTTTCATCATCCAGGAAGAAGGACTTTATGCAGAGACTTGCAGCTTTCGAAGGCTTCACCAGGGGACACCTGGTGTTGGTTTAGGGGCTGTGGTCTCAAGCTACAGCAGATGAGAAGGACAATGTCTTTTCTGCTCTAGCAAAGACCAAGTTCATGTGACAGAAATCCCAGTGATGGGCATGAACAAAGCTAGAGGATGATCTGGGTCAATTATTCAATACTTCTAGTTCTAAGAATATCCATGCAAAAGTCTGCAGAATGACTGTATCATTTCTCCAGGAAACTAAAGCACTTTCTTCTCCCTGTTACCATTTCCTCCCTCACACACTCACTGAGGACAACAGGACCTCAGTAGGTTAGAGGTCCTTGGACGGGCAGGGCTGGTGGCCTGAGCTGACCACTGTCAATCAGCTGGCACCATGCTGTGCAGACAACAGCACTGTGGAGTGGTGGGCATGGCCAGATAAAGTGCAGGGTCCTTGTCTGGGACCCCAGGACTGACCTCTTCTTAGGGGACACCCAGCCCCCCAAACAAGTGACTAATGTGTAAGTGGGCAGCTTCCTTTTCCCTGGAAATCAAATTACAATATGTACTTCTAATGAAGAAATGAACTCACCAAGTTATGAGAAAAACAAAAAAACAAAACTCACCTTGACTATTTTCCGTATGTCTTAGTCCATTCAAGATGCTATAACAGAATACCATAGAGTGTGACTTGGAAACAACATTTTTTTTTTTTTTTTCCTCATGATTCTGGAGGCTAGAAGTCCAAGATCAAGGCACTGGCAGATTTGCTGTCTAGTGACAGCCCTCTTCCTGTCCTCATATGGTGGACTCGGCAAGGGAGCCCTCTTACATGGGCACTAGTCTCATTCATGACGGCTCTGACTTCGTGATCTAAGCAACCCCCCGCAAAGGCCCCACCTCACACTGGGGGTTAGGATTTCAGCACATGAACTTTGAAGGGACATAAACATTAGTCTATAGCACCATCTATTTTTTCCCTTGATTTTTGAATTATCAACGCATGACTGAGTTTGCAACCTGCTTTCCTTAGTATTGCTAATGTGGTCATCATTATAAACCAGATTCCTGGAACAAAGATAAACTTAGGGACTGGAAAACCAGAAAGCACATATGAAGAGGGAATCCAGTTCTGTGATTTTCCATGAAGGCTCTCAAAATTCACATAGGGTGCGTACCACTGTGCACATAGGGTCACATCAGTCATAGGGTCACATCAGTCAGGTAAAAGGCATGGCTACTGATCATTTGTTTCTTTGTGTTACCAGAACTGTTTTTTTTTTTTTTTTTTGAACTTTTTTAAAAGAATAAGTTTCAACCATATTTTAAAAGTTTTCAAATCTGTTTGACACTTGATCACTTATATGGCGTAGTATAATAATTCTCTATCTCATTGGCTTCAGGACAGACACTGTTTTGTGTTAGCTCCATTAAACAGATACAAAAACATGATACACACAAGAAAATGTACCTGAAACCATGCAAAGTTCAAAGGAGCATCAGAGTGTGAAAACTTACTCATTTCCTTAGGGCTAAATGGTCCATTACCCAACTGGGAATTAGGACTCTAATATCTAAGACTTAACTTCTCTTGTAGAGGGATGTAAAGCAGTCTCAGATATGTGAATAATGTCACTTAAAAAATAACTCAATACTAGAAATCTTTTTTAAATTGAATTAATTTTTAAATCCATTTTAAGGTCCATTTCATGTCTTTTTGCTGGGAAGTCTGGGTTGTCGTGTTTGTTTTGCTTTTAGTGTAAATAAGCAAAGATGGACACACGGGGAAGCGATCTCCCTGCAATGGCTCATTCTTCCCGTGACTTAAACAATTGCCGACGCGCTGCTGAAGGATCCCAGGCCAGGGCCCCTCCAGGAGAGGCCTCGTGACACCTCCAGCTCCAGGCAGGCGCCCTGGTCATCCCTCTTCTGGTTCCTCTCTTTTCAGTCCTCCCTCCTCTGTGCTGTAGTAAACTCTCCGTCCATCATTAGGCAAGCAGAGCCAGGGAATTGAGAAGTGAACAAGATAGACATTAGCAGAGTAGACAAAATGCAATAACCGTATGGAAAGTAAGGGGCTCAGCTCCCACACCCGAACTTGGAACTTTTCTTGCTCAGCAATGACGTCTAGTTCCCATGTGACAAAAAACGTCTAAGAAAACCAAGTCTAAGCACTCAATTATGTTATTAGCCTTTCATTCCAAATCAAATATCTAGGAAAAAGAATTGGCCATTCAAAATCCAAAAGTCTCCAGCCAGAATTGAATAATTTGTGAATTCTGCCTTGATACTGTGCACACAGAATGTATTGCCACGCTAGTCCCATTAGGAAAACATTACCACCCTCCCTGGGGCTCAGTGTGAGGCGATCTTTTCTCCCATCTCTCCAACCTCTCAGCCGAGGAGGAAGCCTTTACTGCACGCTCGCCGTCCTTAGATTTTATCCAATCCCTCCTCCTCTTGATTTTGTGCTTACTATCCAGCCCGGATGGATTCATCTCTGCACCTAATCAAACTGTTATGTTAAACCCACAGGACATCTGCAATGGGCAGAATGTATCAATTAAAAAGTGTGAGTTTAAAAAAGGCTGCTATGTGCCCGCCTGTCCCTGAGCTGGATCGGTGTGGCTGGGGCAGTCTGCTGTCAGCGCGCGCCCGTGTAAAGTTTGCAGGCAAAGTTCAGTTGCAGAAATTGCACACTTGAAAGAGGCCAGCTCAGTGCCACGTTCATAGCCATAACGAAACACCTGCTCGAGGCTAAGACAAATGCCAAGATGGAGGGGGTTCAAAGGAACTGGGTGACAATCCCAGGGTGGGGAACTAGGACGCCCGCAGACCACTGGCTGCCTCCTTTGTCTGTGGCTGCTTGGCTGAGACAGTGCCCGCTTAGGTCTCACAGTTCCAGAAATTTCTCACAGGGCATTGACCTTTTCTGTAGAATCAAGACCCAATCATACTGGGTAAAAAGATGTGTCAGGTCCAATTCCAGCATGCTGAACCAAGTAGTGGAGGCCAGAAAACATAAAGGATGCCATGGCCTCAGGACAATCCAATTGACCTATTTTTCGTGATTTCCCCTCATTTCTGCCTGTGCCCAAAGGCACCTCGACAGCCTTGATATACGAGGTCCCTGAAATAGAGGACTGCCTTGGAGGTCTGCCCAGGGCGTTTCTGGGCCCCGTGATGGAGGAGTTCTTTTTGCAGAACGTTGTGCGAAGAGCTGGAATTTAAATTTGTATTAATTCCTCTTCGTAATGCAGCCATTCCCAGGATTGCTTAGCAGTGGCGCTGTGGGATCTATGACCAAGACTTCACGATCTTCATAAAAAGAGCAAACACTCACCTTGTCATGGAAGTGGAAGCTTTATTTAAACTTCTATTTGAAAGGTGGGGAGAGGGCAGCAGGAAGCAAGGGGAAAAGGAGAGGCGGGAGACTGTCCCACAAGGCAGGAGAGAAGGAGCAAGGTCCCAGAAGAGGCTCTGTGACTGTCATTTTGCCCAGTGTTGGCCCTTTCTCACGATGGAGACAAGCCTCTGCTCTGATCTGGTGTCTGGAGGGAAATAAGTAGGTAGACAGTGAGCTGGGTCTCCTTTCTGAACCTTCCAGAAGGGCCTGGATAGAGTGTGCACCCAGGTTCTCAGAGGGACACAGCCCAGAGGAAGTCTACAAACTTCTATGAGGAGAGTCAAGACACAAAATCAGGTCACGTGATCTCGGAGGCAGGCAAGACCCGAGACAGGGGCGAGTCCACGGGCAGGAGACCCAGGACAGCCAACGGCAGCTCCTGGTCAAGGACAGGAAGGGACCAGTGTCCCAGCTCCGAGGACCTCAGGTGGGTGGAGCTGCCTCTTACCTGAGGGAGGGTCAGACTTCTGTTCTGTTCAGTCCTTTAAGGGCTTGCATGAGGCCACCCACGCTGGGGGGGTCCATCTGATCACTCTGTCCATCCGTTCAGATGTCAGTCTCCTCCAGACACACCCAGAGTCATGTCTGACCTCACCTCTGGGCCCCCCATGGTCCAGTCAGGTGGATATAACAGCCACCATCGCAGGGAGCAAGGTGAGGGACAGAGAGGTCCTGCTGGGGCCTGGTGCTTTGGAAGTGTCCTCCACAGCTGCACATGAGTAGTGGTCAGAGTGAACCCTGGGCAGGACCCCCCACGGGGGGCTCAGCAGGGAGGAGGGAGGACCCCCCTGAGGCTGAGGGAGGAGCCCAGGTGGGAAATCCTTGGGTCAAGACACTGGCCATCATGTGGCTTAGAGCTTTCATCCAAGGATTCAAGCAATGCTTCTCTTTCAGAATTAAATTAAGAAAACAAAACAAAACAAAAAGGAAACTGAGCTGGACCTCACTGGGCCCTCCCATGTACAAGAGTCCCTCCAGGCCCACCTGCCACTTTTTTGTTAAAGAAAAAAAGCCTCTAGCCTCCTGGGGCTTCCCTGATTCCAAAGAGCAGATTCAAGCAGTTATTAATTAGGGAAGTGAGGAAAGACAGAAACAGAGGAACAGAGGTCAGGAAACAGTAGTTCAGATAATAAAATAGAGTCCTTGTTCCTCCTCCAGGATGTACATGACGATCTGATGCAGATCTTTGAGTTGTTCTGCAGGAACTGAGGCCTCCACCCAGGCGGAGGATGGTAACTTTGTGCTGAGACGCCAGACCGGTTGGAAGCAAAATGTTGGTGACTGAGATTCTGGAAACATCACCCTGTTACCTCACCACCAACCAATCAGAAGAAAGTCACACACCCTGTGGCCCTCACCCCAAATGTTCCCTTTAAAAACTCTTCCTTGAAAACCATCGGGGGAATTCGGGTCTTTTGAGTATGAGCCACCCTTTCTCCTTGTTTGGCCATTGCAAACCTTTCTCTGCTCTAAACCCTGACATTTCAGCTTGTTTGTCTCACTGTGTGATGGGCACCCAGACTCGGGTTGGATGACAAAACCTCCCTTGGTGAGCAGGTGTGTTCCCTTCCATCAGACATGGGAAATCATAGCATATCCTACTTCCTTCTTTGACTTTGTAGCCAGGGATATGTAGAAATAAATGCATTGTAACTAAATGACAACAGATATTTCTGATAATAATTTTCTGTCCCTTTCTGTCTTTTATAGCCATTTAAAAATTTCCACTTAGAGATCTTATTATACATGTCTCTGTTGCTCTTTTTTTTTTTTTTTGCAAACATTGTGTCACACCTTTGGAGGAAATGAGGATGTGAATCATAAAAACACTCAACATTTGTATGTATATCTGCATGAAGCTTGTGTTCTTCTTTAAACATTCAGCTTTGTCTTCATGAAACAGCTTGGAAGGGCATGAGCCATGGTTTCTCCCTGTGCAAGATCAAGGATGTGAAGTTATTAGGACATAGTGACACTTAAAGGATTCAAGCATCAAGCACAATTCACACCATCACCATTGTCCATTATTAAGCATAAACTTATTTTGTATGTTTTTCACGTGTACTGCTCAGATTTTGCAAGCTCTTTATTTGCCTCCTTCTGAGCAACCCAGTAATACTATTTCTCTGTTGTTGTTGTTGTTGTTGTTTTTTTTTTTGCAGAACAAAGGCACTGGTAAGGTCTGCAGGGTTTAGATCATTCTCAACATTGTGCCTGGAATTCTGGCCTGCTGGAGGCCATTGGAGCCAATGCCAACGAGGACAGACTGCATTGAACTCAGAGGTCTGGTCCACATGCTGCTCTGCAGGAACCAGCCCCCCAGGGAGCCTGGACAAGTCCCCTGACTTTGCAGCCTCTTTGTGTCCTCATCTGTAAAGTGAAGGGTTTGCAGTCCATCCTCCTGATGTGCTCTTTCCACCTTTAGCATACTTTAGAATTCAGTGACCTGTGAACAAAGAAGAAACTGAAAATCAGGAAATTTCGTGGCCAAAAGAATTTCTGTAGAGATCCTGATTTGAGATTGCCACTCAACCTTGGTGGCAAAAGCTATAAAACCAAGGCGAGCATCGGTTTTGGCAGGTGCACCCATCTCGGGGCTGGTGGAGGAAGCCCAGTGCCTGCAATCGCCAGGTTTCCCAGGGAGCAGAGCATCCTTCCTCCACTACTGTCATCTGAATATCACATCTTTGCTTAAAATTCTGACAGCTCTTAAAATGCAAATACCCCTGGGGTAAGACCGTGGCTCCTTAGCAAAAATGAACAATCTGTTCAGTTTAATAAAGACCAGCTTGGACGCGAGGATGGAGGTGGAATGTGGGCACAAGGGCCCTGTCTGCTGGTGGAGGAGGGTGAGGCAACAGGAGTAGGGGGGACATGGAGAAACAAGTCTCCCTCCTCCACCCACTGCAATATTTTACATGGAGAGCACCCCACCCACCACTCCATCTTCTCTTCTCTCTAGTCTCACAGTAGTTTAAAAATAAGTGACTCTTTTCCTCAACTAACGTGTGATACTTGCATGCCTAAATATTGTGTCAATTCATCTGGCCACAAATGGCTGCCTATTAAGCCAATTTGTTCCTCTCACTTCAAAATAAAATCTGGATTCAGACCATTTGAGCTACTCTTGGGAGAGTGTGTAACAGAGGTTTCTGCTGGTGGAAAACATTCTCTCTAACTATAATATCGACATGTGAATCTTGGAGAACATGCCTTTATTTTCAGACAGGGTGCCTTGTGATTCTTATTAATGTTTTTCTGTGCAAGCCTTTTTTATTTTAAAAAATGATAAAACGAGGACATCAGTATTCATTTTTCTGTTCTTGGTCCACAAGTTGGACCATACGCAGTGCAAACTGAGAGCAAAAGGATCACATGATTATTCCAATTTACAGATTTTTAAAGATGAAACTACTCTCTTCCTCTGCAGAGCTTTCCGAGAAGGGGAATTACTTTTCTTTTTTAAGACACATTTGTGTTTTATGAGAACTTATTATTTTTTTTTCTTAAACAAGTTTTATCTTGGAATTTCCAAGGACAGTATAGGCACAGGGATGCATACAGATCTAAACAGACAATTTTACCTAAGAATTAAGCAGGTGACAATCTTGCCCAGTCTTGCTAAGTTCTGTGTGTGTATGTCTGTGTGTGAGTGCATGTGTATGTATTTAGTAACAGTTACATCTAACCCTGCCCTGATGTCAAGGACAGAGACCAACCAGGTGCTCTATGAAAAAATGTACCAAGAGACACCTACTCTATATTTTCCTTCAAGAAAGTCCCGGATGTGATGGAGAACATTGTGGCTGGACCTTATAGCAGTGGGTTCTTGTCCCAGGGCAGTGACTTATTAACTACAGGAAATCATGAATGATGTCACTTCTCCCACACCCACTGTCCTCACACACTAAACAACGTGTTGTACTACGTGGCCGCTGACAGAGGACACAGGAAGGTGGATGATTCCATGCTAGGCCAGAAGTCCAGGGCTCATCACGACTAATCAAATCACTCTCTGAAGGGGTGGGAGATGATACAGGTACACGTCCCAACTGCTAGCTTGATGTCTGGATCTCCCCACTCCAACTAGGAGCAGAAGGAAGAGGAGAGCCAGCAGGGAGCTGAGGGGGAGGAGCTACCATCCCTGGAGCCAGCTGTTCACAGGGCAAGATGCAGAGCAGGGCCTGATGTTCACACAGGGAGGAAGTGTTACCATAAGACCTTTTGGGTAAAGTCATGAGATGAATCCCAGTCTTTAACGGGGCAGCATTATGTGGTAGAAAGAGGAAGCTAGACCCCTAAAACTTAGTAATAACACAGACATAGGTTCAATTATACTGACAAAAATTTTAACCTCGGTCTCTTCACTTCTAAAATGGGGATGGTATCATCTTCCTTAAGGGATTTTCAAAAAAATTAATTAAAACAATGACTGTATAAAAAACATTCAGTACCTTATGTGATTTTAGTAAGTGATAGTTATCATAACACTGGTGACAATGTATAAGTTAGTTATAGTATAACAAACATCCCCAGACTCAAGGACATCAAACAATAAATGTCTATCATTACTCAGACACCTATAGGCCAGTGGGGCCGACTCCTGCCTCTATGATCAGAGGTTGGTGCGGGTGGCCGTTACCGGCTGGTCTTGACTCCTCGGGCTGGGATGATGAGTTTCTCTCTAGAGGTTAGTCTGGTTTCCCTCTTACGTCAATGCTGTCAGGCACCAGGAAAGATAGAGACTGCGCACAGCTATCTGAGGCTCAGAACTGCCAGGACATCACTTCTCCCACTTTCTATTGGCTACAAAGGGTCGTGAGGTCACCCTAATTCAAAGGGAGGGGAAATAGAGACCCCCATTTAGGGGGAAAGCAGCCAAGCGACCTGGCAAAGGCAATGCACAGAAGAGGTGAGATGGAGCCCTTTAAAGTCAGCACACCCAGGCACTGACCTGATGACAGTGCTCCACTTGGCTGAAATTTCACTTGCTGATGAATCAAGTAAATGCCTCTGGCTGGTGCTTATGAAAACAGTGGTTCTCAAATTTCCGAGGTGCAGCTTATTCTCTGCCTCAAAATCATGGCTGTCTCTCACTTCTGAATATGACAGGGATGTAACTATAAAATAACAGTATTTTTAACCTATCAACCTATATTTTACAATGATGATTCCAATGCAAATGTTCATGATATTGAAAAATGCGTCAGACAAAACACAGAGATCTTCCACCCAAAATCACTCTATCATAAACCTTACATGATACACACATACAAATCTACTGATTTGCTTTTAAAATACATTTTAACCCTCTGCTATTTAGGGTGGCTATTTTGAGAGGAAGAGAAACATTACATGAGCGTATTTACCATGACTTAGTTCTGAAAGGTAGCTTCTTATATATGATCCTTTTTAATCAAATTTTCTCCATTTTACAGGATAGTAAAGGATCGAAACATTATTGGAAACAAACCCACAATCAAACCTGGAAAGAAGGCAAAAGACAAATCCACAGGATAACCGTTCCTGCCTTTGCAGTGGCATACATGTAACATAATTAGTTTGTAGAAAGGAACAGGGCAGATGGCATGGATGTTACTGGAACCACAGTGGCCATCCCAGCCTGGGCTACCCTCTGGGCATCTAGCATCTCTCTCCATAGCTTTGCCTACCCTTCGAGCTTTGTACCGAAATATCTTCATGACATATTCTAGAGCTGGCACTCTGCTTTGTTTCTCAGGCCCTTAAAATGTGGACACAATATTTTGAAGAGGTTTTGAAGATGGGATTCTGAAACTTCAGAACTTGCAGACAATGGAGCATACACAGATGTCTTAAATATCTTCAGAAATCATTTGTCTCTTGTCAGCGCTGACTGACAGCTCTAATACATTCTTACATTTTAAGCAGACTCCATCCCTCACGCACCCACCCCCCCTCCCCAAGCCGAGTGGAACATCTATTGTCAAATGCATAAAATAACATTAGAAATGCAGACTTGAGGTGACCAGTGGTCATGTGGTATTTAAAACATCTGAACCCAAATGAGGGCTTATTTTCTCCAAATTGAAATTTATAGTTTCACTTTAGAGTGTGAACCTGGATAGTGATGGGGCTGGGGCGTGCTCTTATAAAGTGGCTGTGGAAACAAAACAGATAAGCAGCCGGCAGCGAGCAGCGATGATGGAAATGCTTGGACGTCCTGTGAAATATAGGGTCCTGCTCCCTGTACTGATGGCTACAAACTTAGCGCAGATTTTGTGCGGGTGCTGTGCAGTTAGTATTGTACCTGCTTTTACACAATGTGATGTAAATGCCAACAAAACAAAACAAGGAAACCACTGGTCGCTGTCTTTTCTATCTTCCAGGCTGTTAAACGGATCCCAAGAGCCAGAAGTGTTATCTTTGAAAACCGATCGCCCCTCTCTTAGATCATCATGGGATTGATAGCTTGGTCTGTCACTATGGCAAAATTGTTATAATATTAGACTTTACTGCAGTTGAAATTCAAGCCAATTTACTTACAAAACATTAAGGGTCTGAGATTCAAGTCAAGCAGAATAACACGTCTTCAAGGGGTCTGAGATCCAGGCAGGGATGTGGCTTTCTGTACACTTTAAGGTGTCACAGTGTAACATGTGACAATTTTTAAAATAAGACAATATAAATAAAATAAAATAGTACAATAAATACATAAAACAGTAAACACAAAATGCATAATAAATGAAAAACAGAAAAATAAAAGAAATTAAAAAGCAAAATAAATAAAATGAAATACAACTATATCATGATTGGACTCTGAAAAACAGGAAAAAATAAAAAGGATAATTAACTTAAACTTGGTAGAGTAATAATTTAGGAATTCCTGAGTATTTAAAAAATCCTAAGTCCTAATCTCTAGAGAAGCACCCGACCCCCACGCTGAGCAATCCTCTGATGTCGGTGCTTGAATGATACCATTTGTGGTCCCTATTTGGCTTCTGAGACTGATCTGGAAGGGAAGGCCCGTGTTTTCCTCTATATGGTTCTGTGTGCTTCGATGAGGGACTTGCATCCTAGCCCGCGCGTGGCCCTGGCTGAGGCTGCTGTCCCAGGGGTGCTAGACTCAGGCGGTTCCCACCTCACTTTGCGATCAGCGGCCTCCCTCCCTCCCTCTTCGTGGGAGGGGCTGTGTGGCTGCAGTGTGGATCCTCCAGTGAAGGGCACTGCAGGACGAAATGCGAAAGCGGAGAGACGAGAGGAGAGAAGCTGCGGGCTACGCCTCCGGGAATGGGCTCCCCTTTGGGAAATATACACGTACATCCAAGTGACAACAGCAAGAACGTCAGAGTCAGAAGGAAACGAACAAACCCCAAACTCAAGTTCCTTGTACGGGTCAAAGACACAGCCTGTCAGCCTCCAGGGGGGCCTGATGTTGGCCACTGCAGCACAGCTGTTTCCCCGGCCCAATGCTGACACGGGGCAGCTGCCCTAATCCCTCTTGAGAGAACTCACTCTGCAAGGACGAAGTCAAACGATGGCAGTGGGCAGTGTAAATAGATGATGATGATTATCATCCCGCCTGTCATGCTGGGCCCAAGTGTGCACCTGACATAGCAGGAGAGCCCAGTGGTCTCTGCAATATGAGGCCAGCGTCACAGCAACATGGAAATGCAGTGATTAATGGCCTTTGCTTAAGACTATGGCCACATCCTCAAAAAGACAGAAGATCACTGACAAGTGCTTATTAAAAACTACAGATGTGAGTCTCTCCTGGTGGGGAACTGCCACAAGGCCGTAGGGCTGTGCTGGCCAGCTGGACTAAGTCCGCATTCACGGCTCCTTCTTGGGGAACCAAGAGGCCAAGTCCGTCCCTCGCCCCACTGGGCTCTTTCTTCTCACACCCATTCATGTTCTTTCCTCTTCTCTGCTGAACCAGCACCCAATCGTCTTGTAATGAAATCGAGTGTGATCATCTCAAAACATCATTACACTTGTGTGAAGGTCTCACGATTCACTCAGTCTCCCAGCCAGCAAGCATCAGCACTGGGGTTTAAGCAGGGACCAGGGACACCCTTCACTCTGAGATCTAGGTCGATGGCCTGACCCCATTCCTCGACGGGAGGGCATGGCCTGAACTCACCAACGCACTGGAGTCTGTTTCCTCCTGTCTTCTCTATGTGTAGGGTTAGAAGCAGGAATATTTTTCTCAAGGCCCCCCTTTCTTTTCCTCCATCCTACAGTATTTTTCTTTAGGCTATTTGATGTTTCTCTGTGTTACAATAACCTTGGGAATTTACAAATGTGATGTAAGTTAGAACCTTCTCCACATATTACAGCAAAATAAACACTATTTTGAAATACCTAGAGTTCAATACACACACACGCACAGAGTTTACTCCCAAAGTTTACCATGATAAACAGCTGTGTGATTTTGACAAGTTTCATAACTTTGACATGCCATGTTTTTTCCAGCTGTAAAATGGTGATAATAATATTATTTGTTGCACGGACTGTGCTGGTCTGCATAATAAGTGAATACTTATGACATTGGCATGCGTCCGATTCTGTGCTTAAAAGATGTTGGCTGCAATTGTTAAAAGTATAAATATTTGAATTACTATTTTTGTGAAGTTTCCAAAACAAGTCACTAAACAACCAAAAACTTCATACAGATTAAAACATTTGATTTAATGCAAGAAACTTATTTCAGTCAGAATTTTGGCTTATTTTGAAATTGGAAACCATGTAATTGTTGGGTCTTTCAATCGTATAATTCTGCAGTCTTTAAGAGTGGAAATGAACTTATTTACGAAACAGAACAGACTCACAGACTTAGAGAACGAACTTATGGTTACCGGGGGGAAGGGTGGGGAGAGGGATAGATTGGGAGTTTGGCATTGACATGTACACACTGCTATATTTAAAACAGATAACCAACAAGGACCTACTGTATAGCATAGGGAACTCTGCTCAAAACTCTGTAATAACCTAAATAGGAAAAGAATTTGAAAGAGAATAGATACATGTGTGTGTATATATATATATATATATATATATATATATATATATATATATATATATATAAAACTGAATCACTTTGCTGTACACCTGAAACTAACACAACATTGTTATTCAACTATACTCCAATATAAAATAAAAATTAAAAAAAAAAAAGAGTGGAAGAGTCTTTCCTCTGGTTCACTATCTCCTGTAGTCTTCTTCTATTAAAAATTACAGTTTCAACATAAAGTACATAAAATTTCACGAAAACAAAATATCCTAATTAAACTGCTTCCAATAAGTTACTATTTGCTCCATTAAAACTATAAGATCTATTATAAATTCTTCATGATCACATTCATTCTCACATGCATAATAGGAAATATAATTTAGGTGGAACTATAAGAAATTGCCTTTTTTGTATGTCAAAATGGTCAAATATTGGCAATTTCATATGGTTTCAATGAATATTTAATTTGTGAAATGCAGCAAAGGTACATCTTCCTGAAAAAATTTGATCATCTAAAATAACTAAAACATTTTAAACAAGACAGTTTAAAAGTTAGTATGTTTTGAATGAACTGCAGACAATCCCACCATACATACATCATCACTGTGAATTGAGTAGCTGCCTCGTTTAGGGCTGAATGAAATATTTATGGTGGACCAAATAAAACAGCAATGTAATGGCAAATTCCTATATCTGGGGACATCGCTGTCACTGTGGGCACCCGTGAAATAGCTCTGGCCTAATTTCCCCTGACTTTGGATGTGTGCAAATCACAGGGAAATGTGAACTGACTACAGACTGCGAAAATCAGCAAAGACAGAAAATCATTGCAAATCAGAACCTTATCAATATTTCACTAGGCTAAGACTAAACATCTTATTCCTCCAGAAACAGAAAGCTATTTTCCTGAAACTGTAACACTGGGATTAAAAAAAAAAAAGTTCATCACAATACAGTTCAATGCCAAGAGTTTAATGTAGACCTCAGAATCCGTTGTTTGTGTATATCTGCATCACATGAAATGAAAATGTGCATGCTGACAGTATCTCTGGATAATGGAACTATTTTTATGGTAAAACATTTAGCCTATGCACTGCCTACAATATACGAGCAGAGTTGTGTCTGAACCTGCTGGAATCCATTTCGATTTTTTCTTACAAGGGTGGTCATGACCTAGAACCCACCAACAGTGTCATACAACCTTTCCCATCCTTTCTGATGCCAGAAAGAGAAAGAGTGTTCCTTTATGGCCTGCTTCTAAGTTTTTCTTAACATCTCCACCGTGACAGCCTCAAAAACGAAACAAAACCATAAACAAGAAGTGACCTTTAAACTAGACCCTAAAAAGAGTGGATTATCAAGCCTGGGCTTTTCACCAAGAAATATAGTTAACTGCACAAAGCTTTGGAGATATAATTCTTTGTACTGTGATAAATTTCCCTTGGATGGAGGCAAATAAACCAAGAAAAATAAACAAAACACACCAGTTAAGGTTCAGCTTCCTACTTCACATAAACTGAGAGAACATTGATAAATTTAGCCGTTCGCTGAGCTTGGAAGGCTTATGTTTTGCTTTGTCATTTGAGTTTTTGCCTTAAGGAAGAAAAAAAAAAATGCTGCCAGTGTTTATGAACTGGGGGGGGGGGTTCTGCAGAGGATGAGGGCTTAGATATGTCAGAAGTTTTGTTAAATTTGAAATGTTCTGTTATACAACTATACTCCAATATAAAATAAAAAGTTAAAATAAAATGTTCTGGGCAGGAAAAGGTGGTCAATTTAGGGAACATACAATTGTAAAAAAAATATATTAACTACCTGTAAGACTGGATCTTACACACATACACACACACACACACACACATCCACACTCTCCTGTCCTCAGAGCGCACTAAATGTCCTCCAATCAAAAACTTGCCCCTGACCAAGTGCTCCCTGGTCCTCTCTTCCTTGTCAAGTCTCCTTTCCCATTCCCCAATGCCCCGAGCCCCCTACCCAGCTGGAATGGCTCCCGCTGAGGGTAGGGATTTTTCCTTCTCAAATGGAAAGGTCACATTTTAGTCCTTTCTTACTAAATGTCGCCCGCCCCCACTTCATGCCTTTTGTCACAGTCTCCTTTGTGACATGCTTACCCCTCGGGGCTCCGTGTGGACATCCTCCCTTCAGAGTTCTCCGCAGACTCCGCCCGCCCTGCTTCTGGTCCTTGCAGGCTCCCCTCAGGCCTCTGCCCTCCCTTCTCACATTCTCCCTGGGATCCCAATCCGTGGCCATGGTTTCTCCCATCACACAAAGGCTCATGATCCTCCAGCAGGTACCTTTTGCCCCTATTTGTGTTCTCGGGAACAGTTATAACTTGAAGGGCCCAACATGAGAATGCATGGCCTCCGTTAGATCTGTTAAGAATTTCAAGGTGGCAACAGTGGAGCAAACCCAAACACGGGTCATGGGACAGTGCATGGGGTGGATGTGGTTCCTGGCCTCTGTGCTGGGAGGAGCTGCTCATTTGTAGTGGGTGTCAGTCTCTGAATCAGGGGAGCTTGACCCAGAGGGAGTGATGGGGATGGTTAGTAGAACCGGGTGGACCCAGGAGCCAAGATGGTGGTCAACAAGAATTGTGCCCAACTGTCCAACTAAAAGAAATGAAAACTGGGGGATCGGGGAGCTGGTCTACACCAGCAAAAGTCAACATGACTTAGTTTTCAGGCTGAGCCAGCTTCACAGCCCTAATCAACTGACAGGAGCAAAGGCCAGGTCCCTGTGAAGAAGGCAAAGTTTGGGCACATGGGATCAAAGGCTGGAAGTCAGAAGTGCCCCACTCACCGTTGCTCTCAGGACTTGGGGGAGTCTCTGCTCCTCCTCCATCCTCCACACCTTCAGGTTCTGTGGGCCATGAGGTCATGGTTCCCAGAGGTGAACACTGCTTACTAGGGTACCCAGAGACCATTCATTCAACCCTATGCCACGGCTGCATCTTCCATCACTCAGAGTCCTGGTGGTGCTGGACCAGCAGGCAAGGGGAAGTTCACCCTCCTGGCAAGAGAAGAGCCGCTCTTACATCCCAGATGCTGGGAAACAGGTTTGGCTCATCTGCTGCAGCTCCCCTGCCCACTCTTGTCTTTGAGGCACACCACATCCTCAGAAGGACGTGTGACCAGCCACAGTACGGACAGGGGGAGGGGACTCTAGGATGGCCAGTGCAGGGGGCAATGAGGAGGCCCACCTGCAGTGGCAGAGGCTGACCTTCCTCTTGTAAGTTTTCCCAGGAGATACAGCCAGCTAGAATCTTGGAGCCACTGTTTTCAATGGGATGAATTCACTATAAAAAACAAATGGACTCAAGGGGTACAAAGTGTGGACTGCAGTGGATGTCACGTGGTGGATTTGGACACACCACCCAAAATCCTCAACAGGGCCAATCCCTCCATTCCCTCGGCCTGGGTCAGTGCTGCTTCTTGCTGAGGACTCAGCTGATTCCTCTGCAGGAATTGTGCTCAGCCGAGATGGTGCCCAGCACAAAGTCCTGACCCCTTCCCGAGACAGTGTAAATACAATGCCATGTCCGTGAGAGAGTCCGAAAGCCCCTCTGCCCCAACGGGCACAACTTTGAAGAATCATCCCAGCATGCGAGCTCCCCAGGACCAGTCAAAGCCTCTGCTGGATTAGAGGCTGCATCTCCTCTCTCTGCCTAAGGCTGCTCCCCTCCCCTGTACACACTTTGTTCCCGAGAGCGCTCCCCAGGAAACTGATTTCCCATCTCAGTCTCAGAAATTGTTTCCCTAGGAGCCTGACCTTTGACACTTCCTCTCATGTCTTCCAGACCAATAACCACATTCATGTCACAGCACAGGTGAGCAGGGAATTATGTTTCCTGCTCTGGAAGAGAGAGGTTACTAACCGAAAGAATTGCAGATTTCTTCCAGCACATGGAGAACATGCAGGAATGACCTTGAAGGCATTAGACTAGGAAGGGCAGAATGTAAATCTGTGCAGGAGAGGGTTTACTGACACAGGAGCAGTCCTTGTTACTTGGGGCTTAACATCTGGACTAGGACACCAAGAAGAATCTTAATATACTTGCCATGTGGCTTCTTAAAGCGCAGACCAATAGATGAGCTGGAATGAATGGAGTAGAGAAGCTGGAACTTCCCTGCCAGGGTGTTGAGGTGAAGGACAGAGGCTCAGGGAGGTGGCACTGGGAGATGAGCTTATTATATGAGAGCAAACAAGGGCCCCTAGTCAGATCCCTACAAGGCTTCAGACTGGGCTCTTTACTTAGATTAGTGTCTTTGAGAAGCTCAGTGGTGGCTCTCAGCCATAGGTCTGGGTTGCTCATAAAAGATGCTGACAAGAAATGGGAATTCCAGGTACCAGTGGGAAGGCTAGAATTCCCCAACAGCAGAGCTTAGGCATCGACAACAAGGAGAATGTAATTCTGCAGCAGATGGCAAAGCATGGTGGCCAGCAGGGTGCTTTAACCTGGAAGAGTCAGGGAAGATGCTAATAGACATCAGTGTTCCTACGGCTGAGAAATAGGGGCCACCAACGAAGGTATGGTCTGATTTATATGACAAAAAGAGAGAAAGAGAGGGAGAGAGAGAAAGTGAGCAAGCTTGGAGCAGATGTCAAATCAGTCCTGCATCAAACCCATTTCAGAGTTGGTCCAATAGATCCAGGGATTCACCCTGTGTTTTTTGTTTTTGTTTTTGTTTTTCCCTGGTTCCCAATCGACTTGAGCTAGCACTCCATTTTTCTCCTGGATCCTGGGCAACCACGTTGGCATTTTGGTAACCATGGCATTGGTGAGCTCCTACTACGTTACCAGTGCTTAACTTTTATTATGACACTTAATTAAACCCTCACCAAAACCTTCTGAGGAAGACATAATTATACCTGTTTACAGGTGAGACATTGCACCCAAGTTCAGGCACTCTTCAATGGCAGACTGGCATCTAGGCTCTTCTGGTACATGGCTCTGAACTGAGATTTGCAGTCAATGTTGATTTCCATTTGTTTACAATTAATTTTTCAGACAATGATTTGCAACTACTTGAACATTACAGCAACCCTCTGGCGATACACAATGGCATGTACATTTTGTCTTCTCCTCTCTCTGTGTGTCCTACTTACACTACCTCGTACTTTCCTCCTTATAGAGAAAAATTGTAGTGTTTTCCAGCTATTTTTAAATTGTCTCCCCAAAATAAAATTGAATATATTTTTTAAAATGTTAATTAGTACTATTTCTTTTTTGTTCTATTTGCTTTTAACTGTTAGAATTAAAAAGGGGAATGAAATGTTTCAGTGGAAAGATCTACAACGTGAAGACTTCCTAAACAGAGGTCTTGTTGGAGGCATGTCCATATTTTGTCCAGCAGACTTGAGAGGAGGCATCAACCATTGTTAGAAGTGGACTCTTTGCAAAAAACCTTGCACATCCCCAAGTGACAGGAAAGAACACTGTCTGCTTTGCCTCTGCAATTCATTCTATTTCCCCTAAATGCTGCTCCCCTTGTTACCCTCTCTGTATTCCATGTTGATTTGCCCAGCTTCCACAGTCTGCATTTCCTAATAAAGACAGAACACAGGTGAGCGCTCCCGATAATGTCCTTGAGAGTGATCTAGCCCATGTTGGGGAGGAGTGGAGCCTCATCTGGGTGTACAAGTTTGGAGAGCCTCATGCCGAGATGGAGGGCACTGAATGTGATGATGACTATTTCTGGGTTAAGCTTTCAAAGCTTTCTTTTTAGGAAATGAATATATAAATAAAACAGGCTATATATATATATATATATATATATATATATATATATATATATCCACAAGCAGGCAAAGGAGGAGAAAACCATTGTGGTGTAGTATCCTGTAATCACAGCAGAGCCACCCCTGTCCGTGGCTAATGTAAGGGTTATGGGATGTCATAATCCCTCCCCTGAGCTCCTTTAGTGCAGCCATGATGACTAAATTTCTTGTGTCTTATCACACAGTCGCAGGCTGGAACCAGGAGAAAGGGCTCTGAAGAAAACACAGCATGAAATCCAGAAAGACGATCAGATTACCAGCCCCTGGAGCTGGTCCCAATCTGACCAGAGCAAGCTTGATTTCAGACCCACGGGGGACTTGAACACCAACCTCGCCCCCTTCATCCCAGCACACCATTATTTTTAAAGAACCCCAGACATCTTTCCAACCACGGTGGTGTGGTTTTCTCTTTTTGCTCTGGTCTACCCATTATAAATCTTCTAGCGAAAGAGAGCAACCCTTCTGGAACTTCAGGGGTGGGGAAATCAGATGGATTTCATGTTAGAGATCCTCCTTAGAAGATTGAATATCAAAAGAGGTCGTGATGTGGGAACCAAAGCTCTTTGCCCCTTCAGGAAGTGTGTGTCTCACCCAGGTTTTCTGGGGCAGACAAAGGTGGTGGGGTTCTTCGAGGCACAGAGAATCCTCATTGTTCCTAAGAGTCTGAACCATCACCCTCCACAGACATAATACCCAGCTGTGTGCACAGCATCTCTCTGCTTCTCAGAGGGCTTGCCTGTTTTGCATTTGGAAGGGGAATTTATTTTGCTTGTTGAGGTGGTAAAAATTGCCTGATGCCTGATTCTCACTGTGTTTAGTCCAACAATGGTGGCATTCATGGTCAGTAAAATAAATACGCCTGCATTACCTTTTATGATCTAGGGCAGTGTTAAGCAGAGGATAGGGGCACAATATCTACTTGAAGTGTCACAGAGACCCACAGTCAGTGTCATGGAGAACCAAGATAACACACCACCTACCTGCCATGTTCCGCACAGGTTGTGGGACTTTAAGCCAATCTTTCATAAGCTTGGGGAGGGTGTAGATGTGTCAAGGTGGGGAACGCTTGTTCTCTGGTCCCCTGGCTATTAAGATAGATGCAACTGCAACAGGTTACTTTTAAAAACCTTTGGGCAAAGGTAAGCATGCACAAGGGCTTGGGAAACAGGGCTCTGAGAAAGAAATCTTGTACTGAACACACAAGCCCCCTGAGAGAAAGAAGAGTTGGAACATCCTGGTGAAGAACCTGGAGAAGGAGATTGCATGCTGAAATTCACCTCAAAAATGGTTACCCCGGGAGTCTGTATAAGAAGAAGATGGATGGAAGTGAGGTAATGCCAGGGCGCAGATCTCGAAGGCAGTGTTGGTATGAAAAGGAGCTCCATCGTGAAGCCAAGAGAAGGCTCTGCTTCTGAGAAGGATGAAGACAAGGGACATGGGTGGGAAGCTTCAGGAGCACTGGCTGTGGAAAGCGCGTGACAAGGACAGATCTGTGCAGGTGAGGAGGGTAAATTTGAGTTGGGGCCACTATTGCTTCTTGAGAATCAGTTTGACCCCGTCGTGTTTTTCCAGGTGAAAGGAGAAAACCACTGAGGAATAAACAACTTTTAAAAATCTGTAGGAAAAGTGGCAAGAGAGAAATGATGGGGTGAGTGTTGACAAGTGGAGATGAAAGACGGCAAAAGTTAACAAAAGTATATATATTTGAAGTTTTAGGGACCAGATCTGATATATTTTGATAATTTATCTAGAAACACTTTAGTTTTCTTAAAAGAAATTACTTTAAAGAAAAGTGATTTTCCTCTCAGGCAGATGTTACTCATAGGCAAAATTATAATGATTGCTTTAATATTGATATGATCCAATATAATATGTATTAAACGTTACATTCAATTTTGAGGTACTGATTCTCCTTTACCCCATTAATCGCACTATCCTTAAACTAATATACAGATTAGCCCCGTATGAAGAATTGTTTACAAGCTCAAGTATAAATCACTAGTTCTTGGTAAAATATCAAATACAGTGTATTTGGTATTTGCAAAACAGACCTAGAGAAACTTTGGAAAAAGCCATCTTCTCAAAACTGTAAAAAAAATATTATCTTTTGTTTGTTTATTTTTTTAATTTATTTTCTTAATTAATTAATTAATTAATTAATTTTTATTTTTGGCTGTGTTGGGTCTTCATCTCTGTGCCAGGGCCTTCTTTAGTTGCGGCAAGTGCGGGCCGCTCTTCATCGCGGTGCGCGGGCCTCTCACTATCATGGTCTCTCTTGTTGCAGAGCACAGGCTCCAGACGTGCAGGCTCAGTAGTTGTGGCTCATGGGCCTAGTTGCTCCGCGGCATGTGGGATCCTCCCAGACCAGGACTCGAACCTGTGTCCCCTGCATTAGCAGGCCAACTCTCAACCACTGCGCCACCAGGGAAGCCCCTAATTTATTTTTTTATTGAAGTATAAATATTATCTTGAGGTAGAACAACAAAAAACTTGGCAGATTTGCAAACTGAGGGAACAGCCATTAGAGCTAGGGGAAGAAAAGCACACATGTATTGAAATAGACAACGTCTGTAAAGTGTATAAAGCATGCCATGTTCTTTTATAAATGATAAACTACAATAACATAAAATAAACTTTAGATCAATAATAAAACACAAAATGTACAATTGTTTGAACTTTTCTTATAAGATGATTCCCACTGACTGCAGATTTTCATTGTCACATGTCTGGAGGCAGCCAGGCGGTTTTGAAGGGTCCTAACTGAGTTGTCAGGGGGCTGCAGGTGGAAGCCCAGCTCAGGGCTCCCAGCAGAGACCCCTGGAGGGAGCAGCCCCTGAGCCTCCCAGTGCTGTGTCATCACCTGTGGAAGGGAGTGCAGTGCTGGGCAAACAATTGCCTTGAGGAATCTGCAGGGCAGAGAAAAGTGTCCATGGATATGGGCTACCATCACTAATGAGGAGGTGTGTGTCTGTGTGTGTGTGTGTGTGTGTGTGTGTGTGTGTGTGTGTGTGTGATGTTAAAGGAAACTCTATGCCATACACAGAAATAGTTGCATAATCGCTCTTTCTCTGTAGCTGCATTTCCTTGGAACTGGAGGGGAAATGTTTGTATGCTTACTGGTTTGTCAAGACAAAAAGTGTTCTCCTAGCAGGTTGGCATCTGTATAGACCTCGGTTTCTCAGCCTCTGCACTCTCAGAGTTTGTTGTTTGTTGTGAGGGCTCTCCTCTACATTGTCAGATGTTCAGCAGCATCCCCAGCCTCCACCCTCCAGATGCCGCTAACACTTTCCCCTCCAGTTGTGACAATCAAAAATGTCTCCAGACTTTGCCAAATGTCTCCAGTGGGGCTCATGGCCCCCAGTTGAGAAACACTGGTTGTGGACTCTGAGATAAACTGGGGACAAATCATCCCCATACTTCAGTGCCCAGTACTTAAACCTAAGCATTCAGGAAGGTTGCCTCAGAGGAAAGTCATGTAGCTTTGCATCCTCAACAGGAAGGGGCCTCCAGTGCAGTCTCAGGATGACGCACACTTTGACCTGACCTGCCTTCATGTTCCACAGGCAGATAGGGACATGCACAGTGACATGCTTTCTTCAGGTGCCAACCATCTGTTTTGAGGTGGAACAAAATCATAACTGGACCATCTTTAAGGTCCCCAAATTATTGCTTCCACCATTTTTCTTCTGAAACAACTCCAAGGCTGTGAAATAGGGGGTGTCTAAAAGGAGAATGTGGTGTGCCCTAAAAAGCAAAAAGGAACTGCACATAAGCACTGTGCTCTAGTTGATAAAGCTGTTTTCCACAAGAATGTATGTTAACAACTCTGGAAAAACTATACACACCCACTGGTATTGAACAATTATGTAAATGGATGCAGATGGTGGGAGCCAGTTTTCTGACTCTTGGAGTGGAAGGTACAGACAAGCAAGTGAGAAGGCTAAGTTATCCATATGTAATGAATTAGACTGGGAGACATCAGTAGGAACCCATACTGAACTTAGTATAGATACAGATAAGGTCACATATAGAAATATATATAGATATAGATATAGATAAGTATATATACATAAGTTGGTATACACTCCTATGTTTCTTTGCTGAGAGGACTGGGAAGCAATGACACCCCATCAGCAACAAGAACAGCTAACACTAAAATCTTGGTTTATCATACCATTCTCTAATAAAAAGAATCAGGGATATTTGGAGAATAGCTGGTTCTGGGACTGGGGCAAGAAATAGACAAGATGAGCCTAGACTATCTTACATTAATCTTATATCTTGTAGCACAAAAATTAAGGAAATACTCAAAGGAAAAGAATATGTGTTCACAGAGGTATGTCAAAGGGACACAGAGCCCACTGCAAGCACTAATAATCAAATCTGGGACAATTTTAACAACAAAATATATACCATAGTATTGTATCATAATCAAAGTATGAAATAAATATCCATGAGTCCAAACTGATATAAATGAATGAAAAAATAAATGAGCAAACAAATTGATCAGGACGTAAATGTGAGATCATAGAAACATCTCCTGTGCAGAAGAATTCCAAATAATTTATGTAGACATTCTACCCTGAAGGAGGTGAAGCATAACTTCCCACACATTAAGTAGGAACTGCACATAGTAACATCATTCCAAAAAGCACAATATGAAAAGGGGAAAAAAAGACTGAGTTTACAGTTGAAAAACCTGAGAAATACTACCTTAGCAGATGATAAAGTTTACGATTAACAGTTTTAAGACATGTTGATAGTATTTACCCTTACTATGATGTGAACAGAATGTCAATTTACCTCTTGCACTGCTCTGTCAAACTCATCACCCCATCTAATCATGAGAAAACAGTTAAGACTAATACCAATTTAGTGACATTCTAACATACCTGACCAGTGTTTTTCAAAACTCTCAATGTCATCAAAAACTAGGACAGTCTGAGAAATCGTCACAACTAGAAGAGACATAGCAACTAAATGTATTGTGGTGTCTTGAATGGGATTCTGGAACAGGAAAAAATAAAAAAGCCATCTGGTAAAAACTAAGGAAATCTGAATAAAGTATGGTCTTTAGTTAACAATAATACATCAGTCTTCATTCATCAATTGTAATAAATTAATGTAAGTTCTTAATAATAGGGGAAACTGGGTGTGAGCTATGTGGAAAGTCTCTGTATTATCCTTTATGTTTGTCAGTAAAAGTAAAACTATTATAAAATAAAAAGTTTATTTAAATCACTCACTTGAAGGGGCTTAATATTGGACTTAAAAATAGAACATTGGAGTCTACATAAGAAAGGGTCATTAATTTGAATATAGACAAATAGAAAATTTCAAATATGAAGAACAGAGAGAATATATATTGAAAAGAAATAAATGCATCTTCAATGACCTGTGAAAATATTTTTTTCTATAATATGTTTAATTTTAGACAGAGTGAGAGAAGATAGAAATTGGAAAAACAAACAAAAACAAATAAAAAATTAATGACAAAAAATTTCCCAAATTTGGTGGAAAATGTCAACCTAGACAACCAAGAAAAACATGAATCCCAGGAAGAATAAATACAAATGGAACTGAACCTCGGCAAAAAGTATTCACACTACTGTATACCAAAGATAAAACAAAGAGCTTAAAAGCAGGCAGAGAAAAGAAAAGACACATTATCTGCAGGAGAGCAGTAAAACAAATGATGGCTGACTTGTCATCAAAAACAACTGACATCAGAATTATACAATCAATTTTTAAAGTGCTGAAAGGAAAAGAAAAAATACCCAGTCAAAACCTCACTTATAAATAGAGGTGAAAGACAAGTTTTTGTGTGAGCAATAGCTGAGAGGTTATGTAGCCAGCAGATCTGCACTACAAAGATTGCTAAAGGAAATTCTTCCTGCTAAAGGAAAATGAAAACAGATGGAAAAGAGCACAATAAATGGTCATTTGTGGGTGAACATAAAAGATCATCTTTAAAAAAAAAAATTGAAGACAAATTGTAAGACCAAAAAAAAAAAAAAAAACTTTGTATTTTTTTATGAATGTACTTATAAATAACATTCACACAAAGTACAAGAATAAAAGTTATTTTACATTTGAGACTTTCTTATATTTCACTTGAATTGGCACATGTGACGTCCATGTAGGATGTGGTGAGTTGAGAATGTATATAGTAACTCCAAAAGAATCAGAAAATATGAATATCTATAGCTGCATACCCAATAGAGGAATTAAAATAGAGCACTTTTAAATATTACAGTAATCCAAAATAATTCAGAAATGAGAGGAAAAAACAGATGAGGCAACTAGAAAGCCAATAGAAAGATACTAAAAATAAAATAAACCATATCAATAAATTAATTATAAAAGGCATTTTATGTATAAAAAGACACATATGTATGTAATTATAATTACAACTACAGGCAGAGATTGACAAATACAACTAAAAAATATCAGAACTCATTTGTTTGCTGTCTAAAAGAATGCACTTTTTTATTTATTTTTTATTTTTTTCAGTTTTTGGCCATGCCACACAGCATGTGGGATATTAGTTCCCCGACGAGGGATTGAACCCATGCCCCCTGCATGGGAAGTGCAGAGTTTTAACCATTGGACCGCTAGGGAAGTTCCTAAAAGAAGGCACTTTAAATGCAATGGCTAAGATACCTTAAAATGCTAAGATTAAAATTAAATTGTGAGCATAAGAATGCCACTATGGGTATATTTAATACCAGAATAACTTGACTTGAAGACAAGAATTATGACCAGAGGTAAAGAGGGGCTTTCCACAATAATAAAGTCAACAAATTATCATATAGACATAAGAATTGTAAATGTATATGTGCATAATAGCAAACTTCATGTACATGAAGCAAATAGTAACAGGACTAATGTGGACTATAGTTAATTCACAGTCACAGAAGGATATTTAACACCCTTGGCTCAGCACTTCACAGAATTTCTAGGAAAATGATCAGTAAGTATGTATAGATACAAAATCAGCTCTCTATCTTTGAGTGACAGATTTAGGATGTTATATCCAACAAAGGCAGAGTACACATTCTTCTTAAATATACATGGAATGTCATCACAATAAACCATATATTTGGTCATAATGTAAAGTATTGACAATAAAATATCTAGATTATTCTCACTAACACATTAGATAAAGAAGAAATCACAGAAGAAATTAAGAAATATTTCAAATAAATTATAATGAAAATACAACATATCAAAATTTGTGGGATTCAACTTGAGCAGTTTAGAGGGAAATCTATATATTAAAATGCTTATGTTAGAGAAGTAAAAATGTTTATTATGCTTATTTTTGAAAAAGTGAAAGAGTAGGTCAAACAGTAAGAAGAAAGAAGAAAATCAGAAATGTAAGAGCAAAAATTACTGAAATAGGCAACAAAAAGAGAAAAATAATTGACAAAGGCAAAAGTTGGTTTCTTGAAATTATCATTAAAATTATAAACATTTAGCAAGACAGATAGAGACATATGTAGAGAGATAAAGAATTGAAGTAATATAAATGAAAGGAGATACACTACAAACCCTACAACCATTCAAAAGATAATATAATAAATAATTTGTGACAATGAATTTTACAACTTAGAAAACAGGGAGACATTTCTTGCACTACATAATTTACCTAAAATGATTCAAGAAGAAATAATATAAATAGCCATGTATATACATAAAATTCACTACATAAACAAACAAAAAATCACCCCAATAAAATTCCATATTCAAATGGTGCTCTCAGAAGTTTTTCAACAACTTAAGAAAGATATAACACACATATTATTATTAATATTTTTACAGGGAATTGGAAAGGTGGTTATTAAGGTAGATTAAATAGAAAAAATAAAACTCTATTTGTAGACATTATTATAAACCTTATAAAAATCCTAAGGGCTGTACATAAATGTTACTTGAACTAATGAATAAATTAGGGTACTCTTTAGAATACAAGGTCAACATATAAAAATTACTTGTTTCTTTTTGTACCAGCAGTAAACATTTAGAAATAAAATTAATAAAATATTATATATAAAATAAATAACCTACAAGGATATATTGTACAGCACAGAGAATGTAGCCAATATTTTATAATAACTTTAAATGAAGTATAATCTATAATGTATTGAATCACTATGTTGTACACCTGAAACAAATATAATACTGTAAATCAACTGTACTTTTTAAAAGAAATGAAATTAACAAAGCAATACAATTTACAGTAGCATCAAAATATGAAACCCTTAAGCATAAATTTAGCAAAATGTATACAAGTTCTGTACCCTGAAAATTTAAAAATATTGTTCTGAGAAAATAAAGAAGATTTAAATAAATGGAGAGATATACAATCTTCATGGATCAGAAAACTTGATATTTTTAAGATGTGAGTAATCCTTCAACCCAATCATTTCTATGAGTTTGAAATGAAAATCTCAGCAGACTTTTGTGGAAATTTGATTAATTGATTTCAAAAATTTATGTGGAAATGCAAACGACTATTATTAGGAAACAAAACAACAACAAAAAGTGACATCATGAACGTAAACAGCATTGTCAAATGAATTAACTGAATTTTTTTTTTTGTACTGTGTCCTCAAATTTAATTGATTTATGTATCTTATATGCAAAAAGAAAACCTCTAAAAAAATAATAGTAGTAACCAGAAGTTTTTAAAAATGAAGAATATAATTGGAGGACTTAGACTATTTAATTTCATGACTAAGTATAAACTACTGCAATCAAGTCTCACTGGTGTAAGAATAGATGCTTAGGTTAATGGAACAGAAAAGATAAGAGAAATTAATATGCACACATATGGTCAAATGTACCAAGATATTTCAATTAGGAAAGAATCTTTTCATCAAACGATGCTGGAGAAACTGTGTATTTTATTCACACACACACACACACACACACACACACACACACACACATACTGGACATCACTTCTTACCTAATACATCCACATAATCTTTCCAAAAAATATAGACTCATATGTATAATATAAATCTATAAATTTTCCTGTGGAAAACACAAAAGAACTGGATAAATATACATTAAAAATAAAACACTGTCTCCTATCTTATAGCTTACACAAAAAAATAATTTGACATGGCTCATATTCCTGAACATAATCTAAAACTATAAAGCTTTTAGGTTAAAATACAGGATAATATTTTCATGACCTTAGGGTAGGCAGATATTTCTTAGAAAGAAAACAAAGGAACTAACCACAAAAGAAAAATAAATTGATAAGTTGAACTTCACCAGATTTAAAAACTTGTTTCCATCAAAATATATTTTTGAGGGAATGAACTGTCCAGTCACAGAAAGGACAAAATATTTACAGTATGTATATCTATATTATACAGTGATGTTTTATAAACCAATTATAAAATAACAAATGACTCAATAAAAAATAGACATATGACTTGAACATTCCAACAAAGAAAATAGATTAAATGACCAATAAGCCCATGAAAACATGCCCAACATCATACTTTGCTAATGGAAATCTAGTATATATTCAAGCACTGCGGCATAATATTTGGCAACTGCCAATAAAGTTAAGCTTACTGCTATTTTCTGATCCAGCAATTCCTCCCGATATATTTACCCAAGAGAAATGAGAACGTGTATCCACCAAAGAACTTGCTCAAGAATGTTTATCTTGGCTTTATACGTAATAATCAAATATTGGAAATAACTCAAATAGCTATCAAGAGGAGAATGGATAAACAGATTTGCTATATTTATGCAATACTTATAGTACTGAGTAATAAAAAGAATAAACGTCTAATACATATTTCAATATGGATAGACCTTACAAACTTTGCATTGAGTGAAAGACGGCAGATATAATAGAGAATATACTGTATGATTATATTCATATTAAGTTTAAGAACATACAAAGTAAATCCATGTTGACAGAAATCAGAAAAGTGGTTGCCTATGGAGTGTGTGGCAGGCATGAGAGAAATTTCTAAGGTCATGGAAATGTTCTAAATCTTGACAAGGGTGTGGGTCAAACGGTGTCATGCATTCATAAAATCTGTTTAATTATACACTTACAAACCCCTCATTTACTCTATGCAAATTTCACCTCAGTAAATAAATTAATTTAATTACTTCTCTATTCTTTCCATAATATAGAGCTGTGTCTATGTTACCTCACATTATCTATTTCTTGTAAGATAAAAGAATTGATATATAAAAGTGTAGTTTTCTTATATTTCAAACTGTTTTTATTCATGCATTTTTTACATCATTTGCCTGTAAAGCTTGGTGAGAAGTTAGTCACCATTTTATATGTACATTTTACCAATATAAATTATTCTCTTTGTACCACTTACCTTTCTAAAATTTGAATTCTACTTTGGCATTGATATTGCTACTCTGTTTGCTAATACATTCCTTAAGTCTTTCTTTTACAGTAATTCTAATTCTTCTATATATTTTAGTTTTAGGGTTGTCTCTTGTAAACAGGTTTTAGTTGAGCTTAATTCATTTTTTAATATGGTTAATCATTTTGTATTTGTTTTCAAAACTGATCATTTGAATTATTATCTTCACTTATGTTTTTTAAATTTTATTATTATTATTATTGGCCATGCTCGGTCTTCGTTGCCACGTGCAGGCTTTTCTCTAGTTGTGGAGAGTGGGGGCTGTTCTCTGTTTCGGTGTGCAGGCTTTAAGCACGTGGGCCTCAGTAGTTGCAGCATGCAGTCTCAGAATTTGTGGCTCATGGGCTTAGCTGCCCTGTGGCATGTGGAATCTTCCCGGACCAGGGATCGAACCAGAGTCCCCTGCATTGGCAGGCAGATTCTTAACCATTGGACCACCAGGGAAGTCCTCTTATGGTTTATTTTTATTAGATGTTATTTTCTTTGTTGTTTTTGCCTCTAGTGATTTCAAGGGTACAGTCCTAACTATTAAACTGAAGGATGCCTATGAGTTAATTTTTTTTCCTATCAACATGAGGAACAAAATAGCCTTTATTATTCCTATAACAGATAAGATGAGAACTCCAGGGCCCTTTCACTTGTTGACCCTACTTTCTTCCCACTCTACTTTTTAATTTTCATTGGTGTAATAGCGGACCTTTCAATGGTGTAACTCAGTGGACTGAGTTATTTCAATCAACATGTTATTCATGACTGTTTTCAAGCCTTTATTTGGTGTTTATGGATTATAATTTTGGATAGGATACCCTTCTGCTGTTGGAGAACTTGGAATCTAAGGCCGTGTTTCCCAACCTCTGGATTTAAAAAGTGATTAAATTAGCAATATAAATGCCGCCCATCATACAGATTAAACGTCAAGGGCGTTGAATCCATTTCTTAAATTTTATTAGATTACTTCTGAATAGTAGTTAAACATTCAAACTTCATGTAGGTTTTAGTTTTTTTTTTTTAGTTTTTTTTTTTTAACATCTTTATTGGAGTATAATTGCTTTACAATGATGTGTTAGCTTCTGCTGTATAACAAAGTGAATCAGCTATACGTATACATATATTCCCATATCCCCTCCCTCTTGCATCCCCCTCTCACCCTCCCAATCCCACCCCTCTAGGTGGTCACAAAGCACTGAGCTGGTATCCCTGTGCTATGCAGTTGCTTCACACTAGTTATCCATTTTACATCTGGTAGTATATATATGTCAATACCACTCTCTCACTTTGTCCCAGCTTACCCTTCCCCCTCCCCATGTCCCCAAATCCATTCATTTTTTTTTAAACTGATAGTATCCACGTTAATTTTTATTTATTTATTTATTTATTTATGGCTGTGTTGAGTCTTCGTTTCTGTGCGAGAGCTTTCTCTAGTTGTGGCAAGCGGGGGCCACTCTTCATCGCGGTGCGTGGGCCTCTCACTATCGCGGCCTCTCTTGTTGCGGAGCACGGGCTCCAGACGCGCAGGCTCAGTAATTATGGCTCACGGGCCCAGCTGCTCAGCGGCATGTGGGATCTTCCCAGACCAGGGCTCGAACCCGTGTCCCCTGCTTTGGCAGGCAGATTCTCAACCACTGCACCACCAGGGAAGCCCCAAATCCATTCTTTACATCTGCGTTTTTACTCCTGTTCTGCCCCTAAGTTCTTCAGAACCATTTATTTTTTATTTTTTAGATTCCATATATATGTGCTAGCTTACTGTATTTGTTTTTCTCTTTCTTACTTATTTTAGGAGAAAAAAATGTGCTTGCAGAAGTCACCTATTTCCAAAAATATAAATTGGTGTCCAGAAGTTCAGGCCATATACATGCAATGCATCAACACGAAGTCACAGGGCCAGAGGACACAGGGCACTGGTGTCCCTGGTGAATCTCATTCTCCTGAATGTGCACATGTCCCAGACACACAGCAGACACATCACCATCAGCCTGTTCACTGCACAACCTACAGCTGTAACTACCATCTGCACAGCTTGGAGAAGCATACTCACTCATAGGTAGATATAAAAAAATCACTGAATAGGACACCTGTATGGGAGGAGAGAGGTGGAACTTTGCTAACAAAAATTAATAGCTTAAGAAAAATCCTCCAAATGTATGGTATTTAAAAGATGAATGTTGAGGATGAACAGCCATCTCCTCTTCTCACTTGGGCTAACAGCTTCTCCAGTGTCACAAATAAGGAACCAGTGGCTGCATTTGGAGTGTTGATTTGTTGTTGTTGATTTCATTCCACGTAGATGTGGGGTGGTCAGTTACACCAGAAACAACACTTATCTCCTATTTCTTGTTTTGAGAAGAAATCTGGCTAACTGTATGGTGGTCTTTGGGTCCCTTTCTGTGTCTGGTGGAATGGGGAGTGTGGTTCCAGATCTTCTAGAGAAGGAATTACACATAAATTACACATTTGCTAGCAGAGCTAATATACTAAGTGTAGTCTTGTCTATGAAGAAAATAAATCACTGAGAATATATCATTAATAAAGACATATGAAACCTTTCACATTATGTCAGATTACTAGAATTAAGAACTCTGAGAGAGGGAGGGTGAACCAATAAAACTTGAATATGTTAAGTGATCATTAGAGTTGGGTGTGATAATTGAAATTTGCTTTGCAGTAATTTAATTAAAAATTCATAACTATTCTGGCCTTTCCTGTCTTCTCTCTGTCATAGTGAGGAGTTTAACCCGTCGATAAAGATTGCTTCAGATGTGTACACATTGGTGATGACAAAGCTGAAAGCAGGAGACAAGTGACAAAGGTAAGGGAAAGACATTATGCATATTAGCTAAAATACTTTCTTTGGATCCTGAGTTTCGGTCTTTTCCTGAGGACTATGTCCCTACCATTCTGTTTGATACTCCTGGAGAAGTTATTTTTTTAAACTTATAATTTCATAATCCCTTATACAAGGACTTGTGTAACAATAAATACTTGTAATTATCCTAGACAGATTAATTATACAAACTATTTCACCTCTTATGGTGATATATTCATTATCTATTAAATTATTATTTTAAAAAATACACATGTGGGAGAAAAATAATTGTCATTAATTTCTTCTCCTCTGAAAGTTGCTCTGGGAAGTTTGAGTAACAGACACGCCTTGTACAAGCACCCAGCGTATATCCATTTATACAGGAGTTTCTATGGCATGTTCTTCCAGAAAGGTGTCTGATGTCATATTTTGGTCATCATCAATTCATGGATTCATTTTCCAAAACCTTGGGTGTTGAGTCTGAGAAATGAGTTATGGTTTAAATTCTTCAAAATCCTATACTTTGTGTTAAAATAGGTCTGTTAAATTTAAACTGCATTTTGCTGAATATATATTTCCTTTAAAAGATAGGTCCTGTGTGTTTGAAGGACAATTTGACCATGTGTTTTTAATCCATTTAAGGTTAGCTTACTAAAATATTTATTTGTAAGAGCTCTTAGAAGTTCAGGAAGGCTTACAAATTTGATTTACCAGCCATTTGAAGCTTTTATCTTGAGAAAAGATATCTCTCTTTGTTAAGACCAAACCAATTAGAATCTCTCTGGGCTGGGTTTTCCATAAATCTTGAACTTGAATGTACTTTGGTACATTCTAAAAAATTTAATATTCATGGTGGTCATTCTCATCTTAAGACTTTAAAAGTTAGATACTAGATTTTATAATCATATAGTGTACTAGACATCAATCTATTCAAATCACCCAAGATATGCACCCTAACAACACTGATGTATCGAAGGAACAACTTTATAATTATATACCATGGAAAGCAGAGTTGCATCCGTGTATACATTTCTTAAATGGGATTTGAAATGTTAAAGTCTAGCATTTGACAGGTTGGTGTTATTTAGGAAATAATAGTTCATACCACTGATTACCCTGTTTAGCAAAGAATAAACAAAAATTTATTTGGCCTAAACTTGGATTCTACTAATTCACTTTTGGCTTCACATACACTTGCACAAAGGATTTCTAGAACAGTTGATATCTAAGGGGCATATGAATAAAAGGTGGAGAATTATATTAAATCGTATCACTGATTTTACTTCCTAAACAAACATCAGTAATCAAAACTTCTTAGAAAGTTTCAATAAGTTGGAGCCAAAAATATCCAGTACTCACCATCAAAAATTTAACATAGATTCCTTGCATTGTTTATTTAGATTATTTATTTTTCAGCCTCTATAAATCTGGGGAAAATGTGCAGAATCCTGTCTGTGGGGAAAGCATCATTCTATGGGTTACCTCCTTAGGGGCACCATGTAATGAGCTGGAAGAAAATCAAATTACTCTCTAGCAACCGTAGTTAATGGAATTTTACAGGACCTAGAAAAAGTCTTCAATGCCAAGTATAGACTTGGCGGACTCCCTTGCAGTCATCTGCTCTTCCTTTAATTCTCCATCTTCACAAAAGACATAGGAAATGATGAGCACTTTTCTTCACCTATTATCCTCCCACAGTGTTCACAGAACCCTTACATTCACTTCTCTCTACTTGCCCAGCCGCGGAGGGTATTCTGACCACGAGTACCACCTGTGATGCACACACACCACTCTCCAAATTCCTTTTGGTTCGCATGGTGTGTCTAGCGTAGTTGGCAACAAGAATGCTGATCTATCTAAACACTCAAGGTGCCCAGCTCAGGTCACTGAGCTCTGATCCACATTTCAGAGAATCCTTAGGGATTTTGTATCAGCATCTCTTTTCTTCTTGCCCAGCGATAGTTCCCAACATTCACGGTGTTGTTTCCTAATTAAGTAAATTGAGACCACCTGGGAGGAGAGATTTGCCCATCCCTGTCTCCTTCCCACCACTAATTTCCATCTGCACTTACTTTTCCTTCCTTCTCTCAGCTTTTACACTAATGTTGGTCCCTCTACCTAGAAAGTCCCCCCACTCTTCACCTGTGTAACCTCTTCTTCAGGAGGGGTCCTTCATTAACCTTGTCTGTGTGCTCCCAGGAGGTGCACACCTGTATTCCTCTGTCATAACAAAGACATTGTGTCCTACATTATCAGTGTATAGATCGCTCCTCAATGCACACTCCCCTCAGAAACACCATGAGCCCCTAAATAAGGAGCATTATGTCATACTCATCTTTGTATTCCCTCAGTGCCAAGGAATAATGGTCCCAATGTTTATCTAATCATGCATTATGAGGACAGAGTGTTGGTGTTTAGTGAATGAATGAATGATGGGGTCTTCTTGAGGTCAAGGGAATGTCTGAGTGGCTCATTTCACCTAGCATGATGCTTAAGCTTCAAAAACAGGTCATTGAACATTAATTACTATATTTCCAGAGTTAAAGATGCCAGTTTTAAACAAATTTGTTCACTTATTTATAGCCACACCCAAGTCACCTTCTCCAGGTCACGGGCTGCATGTCAGATTGCTAACTCTCAAAGTCCTCTTATGGTTTCCATTGTTCTACATCAATAGAGGTCTTCCTCAGCTTTCTAACACATTTTTCTTCTCTCTGGAATTTCTTTCTGGACTATCTGATCCAAACCTCTTGATTGATTCTCTGCAGTTATCTCAAATTCATACCCCTGGTTTCAATGTCTCCCCTGATGGTCAACCTGCTAAATACCTCTAACTGGGTCAATGGAAAACCTCTAGCTCTCAGTCCATCTAATACACAATATATGATCCTCCTTGTAAAATTACGCCACTCTTCCTGGTTTCCTGTCTTGGTTCATGACGTCCAACCAATGAAGACAACTTTCTCTGCTTCTTTCTTGTATCCTACAAAATATCCAAAAAACCCTGCCCTTTATAAGACATGTACTCACCCTACTCCTGCTGTGATAACTCAGGTCTGGGCATACAAACACTCTCATGACCTGAATTCTGCCCCCTTGCTGTTCCAGAAATGGAACAGTTTTTGTGCCCTACCCAGGATGTGCCAGTTCTGAGCTCATGCTTCCCTTTCTGCCTCAAGCTCATTTCTCATCTTTGTTTTTTTCTTTTTTTAATATCTTTATGGGAGTATAATTGCTTTACGTTGTTGTTTTATTTCCTGCTTTATAGCAAAGTGAATCAGCTATACATATACATATATCCCCATATCTCCTCCCTCTTGCATCTCCCTACCACCTTCCCTATCCCACCCATCTAGGTGGTCACAAAGCACCGAGCTGATCTCCCTGTGCTATGTGGCTGCTTCCCACTAGCTATCTATTTTACATTTGGTAGTGTATATATGTCCATGCCACTCTCTTACATCGTCCCAGCTTACCCTTCCCCCTCCCTGTGTCCTCAAGTCCATTCTGTATGTCTGTGTCTTTATTCCTGTCCTGTCCCTAGGTTCTGCATAACCTTTTTTTTTTTTTTTAGCTTCCATATATATGTGTTAGCATACGGTATTTGTTTTCCTCTTTCTGACTTACTTCATTCCATATGACAGACTCTAAGTCCATCCACCTCACTACAAATAACTCAATTTCATTTCTTTTTATGGCTGAGTAATATTCCACTGTATATATGTGCCACATCTTCTTTATCCATTCATCTGTCGATGGACACTTAGGTTGCTTCCATGTCCTGGCTATTGTAAACACAGCTGAAATGAACATTGTGGTACAAGACTCTTTTTGAATTATGGTTTTCTCAGGGTATATGCCCAGAAGTGGGATTGCTAGGTCGTATGGTAGTTCTATTTTTAGATTTTTAAGGAACCTCCATACTCTCCTCCATAGTGGCTGTATCAATTTACATTCCCACCAACAGTGCAAGAGGGTTCCCTTTTCTCCACACCCTTTCCAGCATTTATTGTTTGTAGGCTTTTTGATGATGGCCATTCTGACTGGTGTGAGGTGATGCCTCATTGTAGTTTTGATTTGCATTTCTCTAATGATTAGTGATGTTGATCATCCTTTCATGTGTTTGTTGGCAATCTGTATATCTTCCCTGGAGAAATGTCTATTTAGGTCTTCTGCCCTTTTTCGGATTGAGTTGTTTGTTTTTTGATATTGAGCTGCATGAGCTGCTTGTATATTTTGGAGATTAATCTTTTGTCAGTTGCTTCATTTGAAATATTTTCTCCCATTATGAGGGTTATGTTTTCCTCTTGTTTATGGTTTCCTTTGCTGTGCAAAACTCTTAAGTTTCATTAGGTCCCATTTGTTTATTTTTATTTCCATTTCTCTAGGAAGTGGGTCAAAAAGGATCTTACTGTGATTTATGTCATAGAGAGTTCTGCCTATGTTTTCCGCTAACAGTTTTATAGTGTCTGACCTTACATTTAGGTCTTTAATCCATTTTGAGTTTATTTTTGTGTGTGGTGTTAGGGAGTGTTCTAATTTCATTCTTTTACATGTAGCTGTCCAGTTTTCCCAGCACCGCTTATTGAAGAGGCTGTCTTTTCTCCATTGTATATTCTTGCCTCCTTTATCAAAAATAAGGTGACCATATGTGTGTGGGTTTATCTCTGGGCTTTCTATCCTGTTCCATTGATCTATACTTCTGTTTTTGTTCCAGTACCATATTGTCTTGATTACTGTATCTTTGTAGTATAGTCTGAAGTCAGGGAGCCTGATTCCTCCAGCTCCATTTTTCTTTCTCAAGATTAATTTGGCTATATGGGGTCTTTTGTGTTTCCATACAAATTGTGAAATTTTTTGTTCTAGTTTTGTGAAAAATGCCGTTGGTAGTTTGATAAGGGTTGCACTGAATCTGTAGATTGCTTTGGGTATTATAGTCATTTTCACAATGTTGATTCTTCCAATCCAAGAACATGGTATATCTCTCCATCTGTTTGTGTCATCTTTAATTTCTTTCATCAGTGTCTTATAGTTTTCTGCATACAGGTCTTTGTCTCCTTAGGTAGGTTTATTCCTAGGTATTTTAATCTTTTTTGTTGCAATGGTAAATGGGAGTGTTTCCTTAATTTCTATTTCTGATTTTTCATCATTAGTGTATAGGATGCAAGAGATTTCTGTGCATTAATTTTGTATCCTGCTACTTTACCAAATTCATTGATTTACCCTAGTAGTTTTCTGGTAGAGTCTTTAGGATTCTCCATGTACACTACCATGTCATATGCAAAGAGTGACAGCTTTACTTCTTCTTTTCCAATTTGGATTCCTTTTATTTCTTTTTCTTCTTTGATTATTGTGGCTAAAACTTCCAAAACTATGTTGAATAATAGTGGTGAGAGTGGGCAACCTTGTCTTTTTCCTGATCTTAGTGGAAATGGTTTCAATTTTTCACCATTGAGAACAATGTTGGCTTTGGGTTTGTCATATATGACCTTTATTATGTTGAGGTAAATTCCCTCTATGCCTACTTTCTGGAGGGTTTTTATCATAAATGGGTGTTGAATTTTGTCAAAAGCTTTTTCTGCATCTATTCAGATGGTCACATGGTTTTTATCCTTCAATTTGTTAATATGGTGTATCACATTGATTGATTTGCATATATGAAGAATCCTTGCATTCCTGGGATAAACCCCACTTGATCATGGTGTATGATCCCTTTAATGTGCTGTGGATTCTTGTTGTTAGTATTTTGTTGAGGATTTTTGCATCTATGTTCATCAGTGATATTGACCTGTAGTTTTCTTTTTGTCTAATTTTCCTTCAATATTCAGATCAAAGACCACATCGTCCAAAGTGTCTCTGATAGTTGGCCTCAGTGCACACTTAGACACATCGCATCTCTATTATAAGAACATCTAAATAGTTTTTCCTTTCTAATTAATTTCACAATCAACTAAGATGACCTTCCATCCCAGCTGGCACAGATATGGGACTTTTGGTGCTAATCCCAGTAAAGTCCAGGAAAAACTAGGGAGGCTGGTCACTCTATATTTAACAAATTATTTTGTCCATAAAATGCTAACATATTGAATAGATTTCATTTTCATTGAAGTTACCACTATGGGATACTGAATTAATGTCATATAAGTGGAATGATTGTTTTAATCTACTGCCATATCTTGTAAATAAATCTATGCCATTTGTAGTGCTCAATGTGATTTTAATGTTTTATAATAGCCGTGCAAATAATTTTCAAAAGACTCATAGGCACTGTGAATATTCTATTTGTATTTCCATTTTTCAATCAGTTTTGCTCCTATTTAGTGCTTCCACAATGATTTCAAAGTTTTCTTATTTCTCCAGCCAAAGGAGCATAGAATTTAGACTCACTGACAGTCAGCAGTGCATCAAGATTCACTCACGACTTTTTGGAGCCTCATCAGATCATTTCTATAGAAGTGGTTTAGTTTTGTGGAAAAAAGTTTCAAACAGTGTATAAAATAAACGAACACACAGAACTGTGTGTTCTATTGTCTCCATCATGCCGTCATCCCAAAGGCAGCCTTGTGAAGGGGGAGGGAGAAGATTCACAGGAGAAGCCGTGCAGCCTGGTGGTTAAAGTTGCAGAGCATGGTTCCTGGAGACTCGGGCCTGAGTCTCTGAATCTGTTATGTCATGTAAAATCATGCGTAATAGCATCTGCTCTTTAATTGCTAGCTTAAGTACACTGTTGCCCATACCTATCTCTTAGGTGAATATAACCCTTAACAATCTTGCATGGGTTTGCATGAAGGGTGCTGTGAGGGTTAAAGCTAGTAACCATGCAGGGTAACTGGTAGAACCCCTGCCCCTAGAAGGGTCAGCAAATGGTGGCTCTTATTAATAATAACATCGTCATCTGTCGCCTTATCTTCCTTAGACCTGGCTGGGGGGAAAGGTCTTAGAAGCTGATATTTAAATGTCTCCATTACAAATACTATATATTTGGATTACTTTTCAGTTTGGACAGTTTCAACTTATACTGAACTCTTTACGTTTATATCCATTAAGAGTATCATAACTATATCCATAAGATATAGACGATCCATAAATTATATCCATTAAGAACACCAAACCTATAGGCATTGTACACTCATTTTCAAATCATTCCTCTCTTGGTTTGTAATCTATGCTATCCAAATACATAGATTTGTTTTGATTTTGTTTTTTTTTTATTTAAAAATTTTTAGTAAAAAATATATATATTTAGGATATACAACATGGTGATTTGATACACACATACATAGCAAACACATGGATTTTAGACAGCACTAGTCTGGTTAATACTTAACATCTTAAAACTCCAACAATTCTTCTTCTGATAGTAAATACAGAGTGCTGTGTATCAATGAAGTTGAAAATGATTGGAGTTGCTTTTATACGTCAGAATTTAAAGACTGACTGGGTTCTAGTCTTGACAGAATGATCCTTTTTCTATAGGTTTTAGCTGACTGAATGGATGATGAAGGAGGTATCTGGAGCTTTGTGTTAGAAAAAAGCCACAAGCCTCAGGAGGAAGACTGAGCTACTTAAATCTCTCCAGGGCCATTTTTGCTAAATTTTTTACACACTTTTTAACCTTCGGTCATTTTCTTGTATGTCACTTGGTCCCTAATTTCACTGTTGCTGTTCTTGAGATTTGTTTTCATTTTTTCTTTAAGTTATTCTGCTTAAAAAAACAAACAAACAAACAAAAAAACACAAAAAAACAACTGACTTGCTGTCTTGGCTCATCCTGTTTCTACAAAGGGAGAATATTATTTTTGAGTCATTGTTTGGGAAAGTTGCTATCTGGCCTCACTCATTTATAACAAGCACGGATGTGGATTTCATACACCGAAAGGAGATAAGCCACCTTGTTGCTGCATGTAAGAAAAGACCTCCTATCTGAATAATTGCATCTTATGGCACTAAACAGGTTCACAGGGATGTCTTACAAGAGAAAAAACATTGACACTAGTCTCTGATGGGCCAGCTGAGTGTGCGGGGGTGGTTTCTGTGTGTGAGGCTCTGGAGGAGGGGAAAAGAGAGACCAGAGAAGAGAAAGGGCAGAGGAAGAGAGAGGAATTGCAGAAATAAACACCAGATTTCTTGGCAAAATATAATAGTTTGTTATGTAAAGTCTGGAGATGATAATCACTTAATGTCATGTATATCAGGAACGTTAATTAAATAAAATTAAATACAAAAGGAAACAAATATTTAAATGTTGAATTTCGATGTAAACATTGGTTGAAAACCATGAAACCTGGGAAGACGAGGACACACAGGCTCAGCGTGGAGGCAGCTCTCACAAGGCAGGTAGCAGGTGTGAGCACAGCATCAGGATGGGAGACCAGGAGGTGTAATTTAGATGATGTTGAAGAGGAATTTGGCGAAGAATTTGTTGCTCAGGCAGGTAGCCTTCACAGTTGTACTTTCATGGACGAACAGCAATGAAAAAATTGCCCCTTTTGTTCAATGGGGACCCGTATACCACCCACCCCTCCCCACTCTTCCTGGACAGAGGATACTTCACTGCCTGGGGGCTCGCTTGAATTCATGGTGCTTTCTGTTTAGGAGATGTTTCAGGCTGTATGTAGGAGATGTTACACCCCCAGGGAGAAAGAAAGTTAAGGTTCTTTTAGGATGTCTGGTTTCTGATTCCGGAGGAACTATTAGCAATATCTTCCATGTACGTGATGTAACATAAGCTGCTGCAAAATCATAACCACATCTGGTAGTGGAGTCCTATGTCCTGGTACTTTAAGAAACGTGAAACCATATATCAACATATCCAAAGTAGTTTTGAGGATCTACTCTGTCCTATTAACACAACATGTAGGCTATTGAATAAAACAAGGTGCCTACCCTAGAGATGCTTGTGCAGGTGCTGATACCAGGGACATAAATATGAAATGGCAAAGGAGAGGAACATCCTGTAATTCAGAACACGCCATTCTACTCTGCTGAATTTTCCCCTCCCCCTCCCCCTCCCACCACCTTCTTTCTCTCTGTCTTTCTCAGTGAGCGTCCACCAGCTGGGATGAAACATGGTCCTGGGGTGAGGGTGCTCTGCAGCATTTTACCCTGACTTACATTGTCTGTAGGACAACCGTGGGGGGCACTGGATAGGACTTACCTCCTCACCAATTCTTTTGTCCCCAAAGCCTCTGCTTTTTTTTTTTTTTTTTTTTTTTATCTTATTGGTGACATAAGTATAATTTTTTCCCCTTCCAAGGACCCTGTGAAGATCAAATGACAGGTCACACCCAAAACACTTAGGAGGCAGATACGGGGAGAAGAATCCAAGTGGACAAAGGATTTGGGCTGAACCACTGGCACCGTAACGTTTACTAAGAAACATTTTAGCTATAAATGGTAATGCTTACCTCAAAAGCTTGTTGTGTGGATTAATTCAGACCCTATAATTTAAGAATTTAGTACAGTGCCTGGCACAAAATAAAGGCTCGATAATTGCTGACTGTTACTATTTTCTTTATTTTGCCCGTGTGATTTTCTTATCTCCAAATACACTAAAATTATAGTCCCTAACAAAGTCCCTGGATAACGGAACCAACCATAATCATATTTGAAAAAAAAGGAGGGGGATTTCAACACACAATTGCTTTTCTTCTTAAGTTTATACCAAAGCTGCTTTTTCATGCTAAACGTCCCCTTAGGACATTTTTTTTTTTAATTTTTCTTACTTTTAAAAATATGCTTTCATTGTGGGAAATATATTCAAACTTGGTTCTTAGTGTTTTTCCTACTGAGAAACCTACTGGTTTTCACTAATTATACCTGGTTATTGAAATTTCTTGGAAAATATTTTAATGGTCACTATTTCAACTCTACCATGTTGATTTTACTATTCCCTTATTTTTGTATTTATATCTTTTCAGATTTTCTATTAAAAATAATGCTACAATAAAATCATTGAATAGAAATACTCTCTTGATTATTTCCATTGAACATACTTCTGGAAATGAAATTACTGCTTTTACTTGTATACGTATGAATTTTTTACATGTATAAATTTCTGGATACATTGCTAAATTGATTTTAAGAAATGTGTCAATTGTTACACCAACAATCTCCAGAAGAGGCTGTATTACCAAACCCTTCCAGTACTGAGTATTATAATGTTCATGTTTTATTAACTTGATATCTTGATAGTTTATTTTGTTTTGATTTATTTTTATCACTGGCAAAATTAATTTTATGCTTATTACCATTTTTCACTTTCTCTTCTGTAAAATGTATCTTCATTTTATTTTCTCCATTTTATATTGGGGATTTTAGTGATGATCTTACAGGTAGCTTTTGTATAGTAAAGATATTTCTATGGTCACATTTGTTACAGAGATATCTTCAGAGTTAGTCTTTCTCTTTTAATTTTATTGCTGCTATATATGTGTTTTTCTGAGATATATTGCTGGTTTTCTTCCTTAGAAAATGTTTTCTCACCAAGATATCAGGCGATTATTTGATTCTATGTTCATTTTGTTGGTGTGATTTAAATTTTACATATTTCTCTATAATTTAATTAAAACGTATTCTAATTGTGTTTTAATAAGAAGCAAAGATGTATTTTATTTAAAATTTTAAAACCCCACAAATAGGTTTGTATATTTTTTATGCCTCACTCAAGTCAAAGGGTCAGCAACGCACTTTTAAAGTTATAACTGTCAAGCTTTATGCTCTGGGTAGCTAATTCTAAATTGGGTTTTATAAGTGTGTTGGTCATTGTAGGTCTCAGTAACCATTTGAAAATTAACATGTTAGGTTGTTTCCTCGGGTTCCAATGCACTCACCATGAAAGTACCCTTAAATTAAAATATACGAACTACAACTTGGCTTCTGAGGTCTAGTTCTGCTGGCCTTCCAAAGGCTGTCCCTGTAACCCAGAGATGTGCAGTCAGAAATGTGCCTTCCCAGCTCAAGATGCCTAGTCAATAAGCTAATGGCATGAATCAATGAGAAAGATTTGGAGGAGATCTTAATTAAAGAAACAACTGTTAATACAAATTACGTTTCCGATGTATTGATAGATCATGGGATGCCGGTGGGCGGCAGTGAGCAGTCATCTGTGGGTAGTGACAGAGTCACTCCATCACTTCCTGGTGTTTGCTCCCAAACAGATAAGGGAATATTTAATTGATCAGGGGCAGCTCAGGCACACATCCATATGAGGGCAGAGTCTCTAATAGATTTATTCTTAGTTTCCCCATCTTTTACTTGTTAAAGTGCTGGTCAATGACTTAGAATTCTCTTTCCCTTCTTTTTAAAACTCACACATTAATTTAGACTTTCTTATCTATCAAATAATAAAGTAAGTTTACACTATGACTTGAAAAATCTCATTTTAGTTCTCTTAGCATTATGTGATAATAGCTTTCTTAATGAGCCAAAAATATGTGTCATTAAGAAGCTTCATAAACCTTTGCTGTTCATACGAGAGTCATTCCAAGCTGTACCTGCACATCCAAGTGAGGAAGATACACCATTTCAGAGAACAGAAAATTTAAAAATTGACAGGGTAAAAATCAAATAAAAAGGGGTGAGAAGTGGGACAGAGGGAGAAGGGTAGGGTCTAGGACCAGGGGATGGGGGAGATGAGGAAGGGGAAGGAAAAGAGGTGGATGGAGCAGAAAGTGCTCTGCCCTCTGGCAGGACACCACCACCACTGCAAGTCGATAGCCAGAGTCCCCAAGTGGTTTCCTCTGAGACGTGGCTTAAAGAGGCATCCATCTGTGCTGTCAGCAGTATTCAGTGGAGAGCTAATGGACGTTCAAAGATCAATATGCAAACCTGCCCATTGTAATGTCTAAAACCCACTCCTCCAACAGCTTCTGCTGGCCAGAAGGAACAGCTGATGGTAAATAATCCACTTCTAACCGGCACTCAGAAAGGCACAGATGCTATGGTGAGAGGAGTATTTCTCTCCCCCTTGGTTCTTTAATTGTGGGAAAAGATGTTCTTCTCTAGGAAGCTGGAGGGGAATCAGAAGGGCAGCTCAGTGGTTGCCATGCTGTGCCATCTTATTTACACGTCAGGGTTTTAACAAAGTCATGAGCATCCCCACCCTGGTGACACTGCCATCTAGAGCTGTGTAAGAATGAGAGCTGGGAATGCAGGTCTGAGCTGAGACTTTTCCAGCCACTGTGAGGTTCCAGTATTGTTTGGGCAAGGGAGTTAGGAACCCTCCAAATAGAGCAAGTATTTAGAAAAAAAAAAATTCAGTTTTTAGGAAAGTCACCATGACTTAGAAGATGTTAATGAGAGTATAGCTCTGATAATTAATTAAATCATACTGACCTTAGGGCAGGGACAGAAGCAGAAATTTAGGATTTATTTGTGTGACATTACACTGATATTAAATGTGTGCAATCAGGAAACTTGTCACTGGTTGTTTTTGAGTGCCTAAGTGACCCTGTTGTGAAAATTTTATGAGACAGTGATCTATCTCCACCCATTCACAGATTGCTAAGGAGGGAACAGGGAGAAACATTGTATTCAAGTCCTATTTTACCCTCCCTTCTTCCTTGAGGAATTAAAGGAAAATGATTCTGAGGTTAGGAGTATAGCAACCATTCACATATTTTGTTGTTAATTCAAACATGGGCTGAAGTTCATTTCTTTATTTGAGAGAAAAATAGAAGGGCTGCTGAGCCTTCACTCCATGGCCTACGTTGCTAGTTTACTCTGCAAATGAGAAACCCAGGGTGGGCATTTGCAGATTGCCATTTGTTAATGCATGCATACACCAGAGAGAATCTCCTGCTAGACTTAGAGTTGGAGGGTAAACTCTACCTGTGTGATAAACTGGAAGGAGAAAATTCTGTTCCTAAGGAAAATCATACACTTTTTGTACACGTATGAAACATACACCTTATATTTAAAGGTTGAATATGCTCAGTGGGTCTCCTCTTCTGAGTACTGAGATTTAGATCCAAGTCATGCATGAAGTTTATCAACACCCAACTCAGCAAATGCACAAGGTGTTGCCGCTTGTTAAACAACATAAACTGACACGTGGACATTCAGATTCAAAGTCTAAAGCCACTGCCAGCTGCTGTTTCCCTGTGCCTGGGAATGGTATGTGTGAGTGAATACTCTCTTATCCAAAGTCTTTGGGCAGGAGGGGTTGGTTGACTATTTGAAGTTGGAGATTTGGAATCAGTTCAGTCAAGTCAAGTCACCTTATTACTCCATTGCTTCCTATTATGGGAAATCACACTCCCTCCAAAATGGCATTTGAATACATGGGTAACAAAGTTCTCATGTGAATATAGAAATGTTGACCTGTTAAGCTCAAAAGTGAGGCAGGGAGGTGAGTTTGATAAACACGTTATGTCTCCATGGTAGTTCCCTATGCGATTATTACCCCAATAATCATGCAGTTTGAAGGTTACAACATCTGAACACTTAGCTCCTTTCTACAGCACTTCTTCCTCTTGGACTCAGCCTGCAATGACCTTAGAAGTTAAAGAAGTGCTGGACACAGCCTGGACATGCTCACAATGGGGCTGGTGACGAATGCATATGCACCCAAGACAGGCACCTCTGTCCCTTTCTTACTAACCCTCAGGCCACAGACCCTCCAACCCAGAGGGAGGGGCTGGCAAAGAGCATATGGTACTTGGGGATTAAGCTGTTTAAAGCGAATAACTGCTCTAATCACAGCTAAACCTCTGCCCAGTTTTCCAATTTAGAAATGGTATTTCATGGGTAGATGTTGCCAGCTAGAATTGGCAGCTTTCAATATGTTAGCCTTGTTTCTGTTGCTTTCAACATTCAGTTTGAATAAGCATCTCAAAAGAGGGAAATTGAGCAGAAGAAACAAATGTTCACTGATCCCTAAAAAAAGTCATTTCTGATCTTTTCAGCCCATAAAGGTTGAAGCTGGATGATGTCATATATGAGACTTCATGCTTTCTGGGAGGTTCAGGAGAATGAAGAAAGATACATGTAAGAGTTATGCTGTTGCTGTTTTTTTCCTCAAATCTGCAACGGCTGAGAGCCAAGCTTGACTGTATCCTGTGAATCAGCCAGGATCAACCTGATCAGGATGTTTCTGGAGTCCAAAGCAAGGAGGATCTGGACAGTAGAAACCAAGCCCTGTCCTCTTTTCCGGTTCTGCCACGGACATGCAATACGGGTTTGGACACATCATTTTATTCCTTAAAGCCCAAGAATCCCACCATTTAAAATGTGCATAAAGGTAGTAGTCACTATCAGCATGTTCCATAAAGAAAATATATTTACTCTTATATTAGTACAGAATTAATAGTTGCAATTTATGTGTGTATGTACATAAACACACACATATCACATTGAGCTCTTCATAAGAAACATATCATTTAAATGCAAATTGATATTAGTATTTTGTAAATAATTCAAGAATGAATAGTGGCTGTCATAGGAAAAAAAAATATATATATATATCCCTTATGCATTTTGTAACCTGTGATAATTAAAGTGTGCATGTAATTTGTGTTTATGTTGGATGATTCTTTTCCTTATGATTTCTGTTACTAAATACAAACTGTAATTTGGTGTGGGTTAATTGGATGATAATTTATTTCAGACCACTTGAGTCCTAAAAGTATGGCTAAAGAGACCAGCTGCAGGTTCTAGATGAAATAGCAAATAAGCAATGAGCTGACAGATCCACGTGGAGATCTGTGATTGCCTGCTGCACGGAATTTATCTCTTATGTGGGGTTGGAAAGAGTATCAAGTATGTTTTCCAAATCTCAGCTGTCTGAAGGTATCCTGCCTGGGGTGATTGCTCCATGGTTTTGTGCTGAGTGCAGAGGGCATTCAAGTTAGGGGGTCTAAGATCTCTCTCCACGGTTGCAGGGCAGGAAAGCATATCAGGATTAGAGCTGACCAATCAATCAATCATCAACCAATAAACAAATACACACAGAGAAACTCACCATCGGATTCGTTTATATAAAGCCATGTAACTAGCTTGACTACTCACCCATGGCAGAAATAAGTACCTAGAATCCATGCTAAAATGACTGTATTGGCAAAGAGGCTTAACTCTTATGAAGACCCAGCTGAAAACCCCTGTAGGGCATTGATAGAATTGGTGCTTATTAATCAAACCACCTTCTTTCAAGGATGGCTTGATGGACCGTGATTCACTCTGAATTCGTAAAAAGGAGCAAAGGCCATCAATGTGTTCTGTGCAGTGATACATATTTTGTACCTCCATTCTTCTTCCCATAAGAAGATCACCACCACCACCAGGCAGAGTTCTAGGGGATGGGGCAAGCCCATTCTTAGGAGAATGTGAGCATCTCTGGAGGATCAAAGGATTGTTTCTCAAGTGACTCACCCACACTCACACACACACTTCAGAGACTCTAATGTCTTGGACACCCCTCACCATTGCTGAGAACTGTCACCCTCCTGTACCTAGTGACTGCAGGGTCGTCATGTGCATCTGGTGGTCAGTGGGAAACCAGCGAGGAGTGAAGACCTGAGACCCAGCACTCAGGGCCCTGAAGCCAGCCCAGCCTCCGCCAGAGACCCAACTTGTGCCAAAGCACAGTCATGATGCTACAACAGAAAACGAACACTGCCCTGTGTGCATGCAGCCATCTGGGCTTCCTTATTGGGTTTGTTCCTTATGAGTCCAACAATCAGCTCAATTTCAGGTGAGGAAACCAACGCTGAAGTTAGGCGACAAGGTCAAGATCACTGAGGGTATCCTGCAGCTGCTTGTGGGTCACATAACAATTTCTTAAAAGGGGAGCTCCATTTCATTACAAATTCAGTGGAGTCATAATAGTTTTTAAAGAACCTTCAGATACACTAAACAATATTTTATAGGGTGTTGATTCAGTTAAAATACACACTTGCACACAAATACACACACACAACATTCCCCCAATATAACGAAAGTCATTTTTTTTTAACCTCATTTTGTCTTTATTTCAATTGGCAAAGGCAAACAAGGAGATTGTGTATGTCAGCCAATGTCTGAAAAGGTATTTCTACCCTTTGAATATCATTTAAGCTCCTGAAAAGAGAGTTCAAGTGTGTCTTTAATGTCTTGATTTTGTAAATAAACACTATGAATGAGAATTTCTTAAATACCAGTGTATTATCTACCCACTGCCAATGAAGGATGTGGAGAGTGAGAGAGGTTTCCAGAGAAAAGTCCCTCCAGCCCCACTGCCAAGGGGTCTACACATACCAAGCATGTGGGCCTGGAACACTGGACAGCCTCACACACTCTGGACAGAGACGAGGTGGCGTGAGAGCTGAGAGGTTCCCGAGCAAGGGAGCTGAGGTGCCAGGTCCCAGCCCAGGTGGTCTGTGACTCCAGAACCAATACCAGCTTTTACCAAGAGGGGCGTGGACTGGAGATCACCAGCAGGTCCTGGGACCCTTCACTTGTCTGCGTTCACCTTTCCTCTCCTTGTGGCCTGCATGCTCAGGGCCACAGGTGGGTGGCGCTCTGTCCAGCTGTGTCCAGGAGCAAGAGATCATGTGATGATCTTCACAGTTCATCACGGGGAGCACTTCTGAGAACACAGCACCTTCAAATCCCTGAGGTTTCATAACCACTTCTCTGATGCCTTTTCCTGCAGGATGTGTTTTCCATACCTAGTGTGTTGGAGTGGAGTGGGTGTCTAATAAAAATGACTATCAGTAAAGAATAAATCATCCTTTCTTAGCTATACATATGATTGTGTCACCTAATGAAGCAATTCCCTTTATGGCACACATCTGACCATTGGACCAGTTCTGGGCAAAGACTGATGTAAGTAAAGGGAAGGAGGAAATCATTCACATTAATGTGGAAAAAATGTCAAATTTGAGTGACTTCTCGTGAGTTCTGTGTATCCACTCATAGATTTTACAAGTGAATTTCAAGAGAGAGAGAGGTGTGTTTCTTATTTCAACATTTAGACTGAGAAGTGGCAAAAACATTGTTCTTATCTTGATTGAAATTAGTCCTTAGATATATTTAAACGGATGCTAGGATTAAACTCAGATGTTCAAAAGATAGCAAAATACTACAAGTTACAAAAATGATGCATCTGTCTTAAATGGATGTCCTATGAAATAAAACATCTAGGATAAATATCTGTGATCAATTATTTTCCAGCAGTATTTAAACTATGTATTTTCTCCAGCGGAAGACTGTAGTCTTCTTGCAGCCAGGGCTTGGGGTTTGGTCCATCCTGCTGACCAGAGAATAATAGTTTTCCATGTTATTAAGTGAAAGACTGAACACAGCAAGGGGGAAATGAAGAGAGAGCCACCACCACATCTTTCCAGAAAAAGTGGGGCACACAATGACCTGGCATTAGCATTTTACAAAATATTTCCTGAGCAATGTTTTCATTAGTAGCCATTCAACACTTCTCCCAGTCAAAATCCATTCGTGTTTTTCTGCTGGCTATAAACGGATGGGTGAAAGATGAAGATATTTAAAATGATCAGATAAGCTCTTCTCACCCCCAAAAGATTATGCATATAAGAGTAAAAACCACTTTTGTATCTTTGATTTAACTCTCAAGGGAGAGGAAGAAAAAAGTCTCCAAATATGTCCCACAGCTTCTTAGAGAAATGAGTAGCAGTTTAGCAACTCAAATTTCCAATTCAGACTTGCTTCACTGGCAAAAGCCACTAGAAACTTCCTCAGGAAATCGTTCCCATAGACGCCTCACCATACAATAAGATACGGGAAACTCCTCAGTGTTACAAACAGAAAGAGTGCTTTAGTTGATTCTGGGAACAGGCAGGAGGGCTGGTTCAAGGACAAAACCAACAGGAGAGAAAATGGACCAACCAGAGCTCACCCCGAGCCCCTCACCCTGTCTGCACCTCCTTCCTTTAGAAGCTAGTGAATTCAACCAACTGCGTGTTAGAACCGGGTCACCACAGGCCGCTGTGTCCAGTGATGGCATTTGAATGCTGGAAACTCCAGCAACGATGCCCAGGTAGCTCGTGAACGTTGTCCACACCCAGCGAAGAACAGAACTTCACCCCACATATGGCTTTAGGGGTGTCTATTAGCTGGAACAGAGGATGTGTTTCTACTCAGATCTATACCTCCAAGCTCTGGGTTCACTTGGATCCTGAGCAAAGGGCAGGTGGGGTCGCATGAATTTCAGTTCATACTTTGATTCCCGTCATGCCCCTTAGAGTCACATTCTGCAGGGAAGTGGCCTGGCTGTCAGGAGGTGTCCTTGGATGGGGTCCACAGGTTTGCTTTGGACTGATCAGACTGTAACCATGTCAGCAGGTACTGAGACTTGGAAAGAGAGACCTAAGGTCTTGAGCAGGTAGCACCAGCCGGGGCCGCGGCCCCACCCTAATCTACAGCACAATGTGTGTTAGTCCCATGCACACCCCACGTTTTATTGCTCTCCTGTCCAGAGTGAGCTACCTCAGATGCTTTCTTGGATAACTTCCATGAGACAAAACGCTCTGACACAACGTCCACAAAGCTGCCATCCTGGGTTTCAGCGTGGGAAGAGCCGATGATAAACCTGGTATGTTCCAAAGTTCACGGTTCTTAAAGTGACAGCAGAAGCGTGAATGTCCCTTTCAGGAAGCAGCGCCACCACTGTCAAAATCAGCAGCCTCCTCTGACAAATTAGATGCAATCACATGCCTGGTATAATCCTGATAAAACTCCAGGGACAGAACTCTGGGCAAGGTCTGGATAGATTTTTTTTTTTTTTTTCAGACAGCCAGATGATTCAAAATTATGGCCATCAGACACTGGTGAGGAAGAAAAATGGTGCTACGTTTAACAGAAAGCACTTAAATGCCACACGTCTCGATAATGTAATATCTCCACAACTGTTTCTGTTTAAAGCTAATAAAAGTAAACATAAGACATTCCCGTCCTTTCCTATCAAATTTATTACTTTGAGTGACAAAATGACAAAATGATTAGCAGTTAATAAGGCCTTGGCTTAAAAGATTGACTGACATTGCATTACTCATTTAATTTCCGCTTCTCTGAGCTTTTTTTCCCTCTTCCTTCCAGCATGGAGGGAATTAATATTATCACATCAAAGGCTTTCCTTTAAATGGGGAAAAAATCATTTAAAAGGACACAGGCTGTGATTATTCAAACTAGGTTATTTGCACCTTGTATATATAACAATATCATGGTACAACTTCATTTCACTCAAATTGCTGTCAGTCACTAATAGAAGAAATTTGCTCCCGTTTTATCAGTGCCATTGTATGGCGTCAGATGGGGGAGGGGTAAGAAATGCAAAATCTGATAAGAAGCATATGAACTGAGAGCTGGGCCTGGGCCACGTGATAGAAGACAGATTTCTAGACTAATGCTCAATATGTAAATTCCTCTTCTCCCGCCTTTTCGCCTTTTGCCTCTTTCTACTCTTTGTTTCTCCTCCATCCCCCAGTTTGTCTTAAAGCACGGTACACTCAGAGAGATAAATGGCAGCCTCTGTAGAATTCAGGATGTAATGCAGTGACACAAAGTTAGTATTTTACTTCCTTTCACTCTGAGCCTGGCAGACAAATTACACCAGGGCTGATTTAATACCTAAAGAAGTATGTCATCTTCCCATAGAATTGCTGTATCCGTGGGTGAAATTGTGAGTGACCCAACACTTGGCCCAAGTACCAGCCAATGATCTATGAGCATTTAAGTCTTGACAGATGGAGGTACTGCCCTCTCTAACTGTCACCGTGTTAGAGCATGTATGACAAACAGTTCATTTGTCAAGTGTTTATTCTTTCTTCCAACACAACGAGGGGGGGTCAGGTGCTGACCAGTGAGTTGGAGGGGGGGGTGCTAGGAGAGTAGGGAAAGCTGACTCCCGTGTGAAAGATGGAGCGTCCATCACACAGAAGGCAGAACTTGGTTACCAAGGCTCCAGGTGGATTGAATCCCAGGGGTCCTGGGGGAGGAAGTGGAGGCCGGCAATCAAGTAAGATGGGAACAGGGTGTCCCCACGTCGAAAGGTTGGAAGACAAGTTGTGTTAATTCAGGAAACTGCAGAGTGAAATTAGTCCAAGCCCTGGTGAAAAGCAGTGCTGCATGTTGCGCCAGGGAGATAAATTTCCCCTCGCCAGCTCTGACAAACCGGCCACTGACGGGACACTGCTGTGCGGGGTTCATTAAAATGTCCAACTCACAGGAAACTTCACAAATTTATAACGCTTCCTATGGATGGTGGGGTCAAGTTCAACGGGCAGGAAAAAGCAGTCAAATAGCTCAGGGAATTATTCACGGATTACTATTTCCACAAGTTAGCATCTATAACAAAAATTAAGACCACCATAATAGTCTTTGGGATTATAACACTAAATCACAGAAATAGACCAAAGCTATTTCTTTCCTTTAACCTGATATTATTCAAATAATGCCTGAGAATGCAATGGACTATCTGCCATTACCAAGATGACAGAGGATGACTTCTGAGCTTTTCTAGATCTCAATTTAAAAGGATGGATATATGACCAGGAATGGGATTGCTGGATCATATGGTAATTCTACTTTTAGTTTTTTGAGGAATCTCCATATTGTTTTCCATAGTGGTACATATATACAATGGAATACTACTCAGCCATAAAAAAGAATGAAAATAATGCCATTTGCAGCAACATGGATTGAACTAGAGATTATCATACCAAGTAAAGTAAGCCAGAAAGAGAAAGACAAATACCATATGATATCACTTATATGTGAATCTAAAATATGACACAAATGAACCTACCTACAAAACAGAAACAGACTCACAGACATAGAGAACAGACTTGTGGTTGCCAAGGGGGAGGGGGTGTGGGGGAGGGATTGGAAGTATGGGGTTAACAGATGCAAACTAGTACATATAGGATGGATAAACAACAAGGCCCTACTGTATAGCACAGGGAACTATATTCAATATCCTGTGATAAATAATAATGGAAAAGAATATGAAAAAGAAGGTACATATATGTATAATTGAATCACTTTGCTGTACAGCGGAAATGAACACATTATAAATCAACTATATTTCAATTAAAAATTAAAAAAAGAGATGGAATTGCGGTTTAATTGTATTTTAATGCTACAACAGGATTTCCCTACTTTCTTCTGATTTACTAATATGGCTTGAAACTCAAAAAATACTGCCTTCCCATAGGAACATGTATTTTCCTTGGTGGATTTATCTTCTTTAGGTCTGGGACCACTCTCCCAGGATGTATAAGCTCTGAGTAATGATGCTTGTTTAAGTAGCACAGCATTTTGTTTAAATGCTCACCTAGCATGCCCACGTCTTGCTCCAGGGTCTACTATAACAACCTTCCTTGTTGAACAAAGATACTTAACAGGACATCAATAGTCAATCTAGTTTGAGATCAACTCCAGGAGTCACAGAAGAAAGAAGAAAGTCTCAACTCATAAATATTCTGTTCCTGAAGTCTCTCCTTGGGTTAATATCCAAAATATATGAGAAATACCTATAACTCAATAGAAACAAAAAGTAACCCAATTACAAAATGGGTAAAAGACTTGAATAGACATTTCTCCAAAGAAGACATACAAATGGCTAAAGGTATATGAAAAGGTGCTCAACATCACTAATCACCTGGGAAATGAAAGTCAAAACCACAGTGAAATATCACCTCACGGCTGTTAGAGTAGTTATAATTGAAAAAAAAACAAAACAAGCAAGAGTTGGTGAGGATGTGGAGAAAAGGGAATTCTTCTACCCTGTTGGTGGGAATGTAAAATGGCACATACTATGGAAAATAGTATGGAGAGGTTCCTCAGAAAATTAACAATAAAACTATCATATGATCCACATAGACAGTGGGATATTTATCCAAAATAATTAAAATCACGTTCTTGAAGAGATCAATGCATTCCTATGTTCATTGCAGTATTATCCATAAAAATGCAGTGATATGGAAACACCATAAATGTCCATCAATGGATGAATAAAGAAAATGTGGTGTGTATATACAATGGAATGGTATTCGCCTTAAGCAGGAAGTCCTAACAGATGCAATGACATGGATGGTCCTGAAGGACATTATATTAAGTGAAGTAAGCCAGTCCCGGAAGGACAAATGCTGACTGATTCTGCTTACATGAAGAATCTAAAACAGTCAAACTCAGAAGCAGAGAGTAGAATCATGGCTGCCAGGGGCTACAGGAAGGGAGCATGGACTGCTGGTGTTTGGTGGGCATAAAGTTCCCCTTATGCAAGGTGATCAGGTTCTAGAGATACTCTGTACACCGTATGGCCTGTAGTTAACAACACTGTGTTATACACTTACATTTGTGAAGCGGGTAGATCTCCTGTAAGTCTGCTTGACACAAAAAACAAAGTAGATCAAAATAACAAAGGGAGACACGAAACTTTTGGAGGTGATGAGCATGTTTATAACCTTGATTGTGGTGACGGTTTCAGGGGTGTGTGCAAGTCCAAATTCATCAAATTGTGTACTTTAAACATGTGCAGTGTTTCATGTATCTATTAGACCTTAATAAAGCTGTTAAATAGAACAAACTCCTTCAGTGCTCTACATAATTATAGTGATGCTTGAAGTTACTACTGTTTCTATTTCAAAGGTAATCATTTTTGGAGAAGCAATAATCCATAATTTTAATCATAATAATTTAAATAAAGTTTAATTTAATCCTCATCAAAAACATGGTATCCAAACAGATATATATATATAGTTTATGCATGTATATACACTTTAAAAATACACTGAAAATCTTGATAAACTATTGGCTTAGCTTTTATTCCTTAAGATTTCAGACACATGTATTGACACCTGTTTACTGTAATATAAATCTTGTGTTCTCTAAAGATTTTGAGTAAGTGCTATGATATTTCATCAGGAGCTAAAACTAAATGAAAACTATAACCTGGTCAGAACGGTGCGTTAGAAACCAGATCTCTGTGAGCCTCCAACCTGTTTCAGTAGCAGCTTGATGTCCACGCCCAATGTCTGTGTACATCTCTATAAGGCACAGGACAATGGAGCAACCAAGTTTCATGGCAAAGAAAAATTAATGAAAATATAGCACTCCTATTTTGAATAAAAGAGAGTGAAACCTCCCTGATTGATGAAGTCTTAAAGGCACAAGGGGAGACTGCCCCCAGTCCCCTGGCTCCCCCGGACTGGCGATGGAGGGGGTTCCTCTCTCAGGCCCAAGGGTAGCAGGTGGATGGGGTTGCAGCCAGGCGTGGCTCCCGGAAACCGAGAAGGGTTCTTAGGCTGAGAACATCTGGAGCAGGTGGCCTCACTGCCAGACTCTGAAGAGTAGCATTCCAAAGAGAAAGCTTTGCGTCCAGACGTGATAAAGTTTAAAATGGCTTCAAAGACGTGTTTTGGGTTTGTTTTCTCATGATATGGAGAAAGTTCTTAATTATACAACATAGGTATTGAAACGAATAATTGTCTAAAAACAACCATGGAACTTCACAACTGCTCGGACGCGTAGGAGCAATCATAAGTCCAGAATATTTTCTGAAGTCCACTCTGAGAAGGAAGGTGAGACTGTGGGACTCATGTGACCTTGGCCATTCTCTCCTAAACAGAAGTCACCTCTAAATGATGAAATTCAACAATAACGATGACACTTCCCATTTGTATCATGCTTCGCAACATATTAAATATTTTAAGATGCATAATCTCAACCAAGACTGCTGTCCTTTCATGATGTCAGATTTGACGACATGGGGACTTTTAGGGACACGTAGGAAAAGGCTCTTTCCAGGAAGACCAGGAGTGAGTGGGCGAGGCTGGAGAAAGTTGAGATGCATCAGTGATCACCTGTCAGGAAGTAAGTCCTATCGTCACCTCGGTGTTTATGATCTGTCCTAAAAAAACATAAAAACCGCATTAGTCTATAATGCACTGGGCCTGGAATCGATCTGAATGACACTTGAGAATTAGGGGCTCAGGGAGGAAAAACCAAACCAGGGAGAGTCCAGGTGTTGTTTTGGGAACATATTTAATGAGAGACTATGGGTGGGAGAGTGATGGACTCCACAGACGCCTCTAACACGGTGGGTGAGATGGAACTGGAGTGGGTCTCAGGAACCGGGAAACGTGACGGTCTGGAGACAGTGGCATCCCGGTCCCACTGTAACTAAGGAGCTGAACTCCAGCTTGGAATGAGCTGAAGCACCAGTTGGGAGAGCAGCGAGCCCTGTGCAGGAGTTGGCCCAGGAAAGCAAGACCCTAAAGGGGGCAGGGGTCGCTGAGGCGAGAGGTAACGGAGTGGTGGTTGGGGGATTGAATGTTCATTTGTTTTCAATAGGAGCTACTGTAGAATCTGGGATTCTTGATGGAAATGACCTGACAGTGATGGGGAGGGTGAATGATGATACGCGAGAGGGAGAGCATGGCCAGAGGAAGGCCGTGCAAGGCTGGCCACTGGGGTAGGTCCATCTGTCGGGAGGTGAGGTTCCCGCGTCCCATCCACCCTACTCCATGGACATGCGGAGCCACAGAGCGTGTGTGCCTGGGTTCTAATGCGTGCTAGGGGAGAGAGAGGGAAGAGAGCTGCAAGAGAGAGATCCTATGAAGGCGCCTTGGAGTCTGGTCTGCAAAGGAGGAAAGTGAAGAGAGGAAGGGGCTGACGAAGGAGGAAACAGTGGAGATCTTCCAGCCGTCACCTTGACCATGGGTGTGTTTAACCAAATCTGCTGGAAGGGCAAAACATAGTAGTCAGAGAGCGGAGGTGGTTGTCATCAAGGGTGACAAATCATACATTGCAACCCTTTGTTTAATGTTTAAAATATTGTTAAAATGAGTGATGCTTGTAGCTGCCTTGTTAGTTTTTTTTTTAAGGAATAAGCGGCAGCAGATTAAAAACAAAAACAAAAACATGGACTTATAAAGAAGGCAGATAACGAGAGACGGAATTAATATCTCAAGTAATAGTTTTTCCACCTTTCTAGATATTTCAACTGTTCTAGAAACTCACGCCTCGTAACCATAAATCTCCTAGCCTGAGTCATGATAATGGTATGAGACAGGAGGTAACGGTTGCTGAACAAGTGAAAAATACCAAAATAAATGTTTTGTGGCCAATTAAACACACCCTGCATTTTGAGCATCACCAGAAACGGTGCTGAAAACCGTTGAGGGTTATGGTGGCCTAGATATATTTCCTGGGAGTTTCACAAAAGTGTTGATCAAGGATCTTTTTCACTTCAGTAAATTCCACAAGATCTGCTTCCCCCCTTCTCCATTAGCTTATTTGCTCTCACCTGCCATCCCACGAATGCAAATCAGCCTCCTCCAGCCATGCAGAGTAGGCAGATTTCTCCTACAACCTCGAGTTCTCCCCCTGGGCCCACGGGCATTTCTCGGTCTTTTAAGCTGTCATTTGTGGTCCCTGGGTATCCAATCTGTTAAATGAATTAGCCCTCAATTGTTCTGTTCGGCCTGCTTGAGCTGGCTTGGCATTTTCTACCACCGGTCCCCATCCATTACCGATGCGCGGCCTGGGTACTGGTGCTGTAAATCATCGAGAGACGGGTTGCCCTTTCTGCCTCTGAGAGCTGGTGGCCCCCTTGCTTTGCATCCCTGCATTTATGTCAGTTTAGCCCTCGAAGAGCCTGTTTGGGTGTCCACGTAGTGTTTGTATTTAAGTGAATTAATCACCCATTTCCTTTTCTCTGAGTCTACGACAGACCTGGAAATAACTTTCAGTTCCAGTATTGGATATTTCATATAAAAGTTCAAAGCCCATCATTGTGCACTGATGACATCTCACATCAGTCAGGGATGCATTTATTCTCGTCACACATGAGCTAGGTGGGCAAAGATAGGTGTGAAGGATAAAAATCAAGAGAAAGCACTGATTAGGGGATTCTGGTACTAGATGTCCCGAGAGCCGGCTCACTCAGCCTGTCTTCCCCTCTGTTCCATTAATTTGTGATTTCATTGTCACCTCTACGTGTGCCTTTGTGTGGCTGCATTTCTCACATCCTCCCATAGGCCTGGGCTGAATGATTGTACAGTAAATATAAGCCCCTTTCTGAGGGCTTGTTCTGAGCCGGTCTCTTCTCCAGGAACCTGACATACTGTCCTGGGTTTCCTGCTCAACCCCTCCACCCCTGGCAGGTGATCCTGTTATGCACATTTTACAGATGGCAACACTGAGGCTGGGAGGGGATCTGAGACTGGTCCAAGGACACACACAGCAAGGGCTGGAGTGGAAGCTCATCTTGCAGCTGGTTACAGAGGCTCTGCTATAAACAACATTCATATGGAGAAGATGCCAGAATGAACCACACATGGAATGACAGCCACTCTGGTCCTTCTGGCCACCAACTCAGCAAGTTGGCTTGATGCATCTACGTTATTTATCTCTTCACTACCTGTAGCTTGATTCAGGTTCCAAATGCTTTGATTTTAATCTAGGTATTTTACATCAAATTTCCTTTTCATTTTGCGTTGATTCATCTGATTACCATGTATTAATCGGCAGTGATGCATTAGTTTGGAATATAGAATAGAAGGGAAATACATTATTCTGAATGTACAGTTACCACCCAATCTGTAGCATGATGTGATGTAAAACGTAGGGTCATGTGCATCAGTGCAGGATAGTCTGCGGGAAAGGCGTATCCCTCCTGGGCTGGGGAAACTCGCTCGGAACAGCAGGAGGAAGGGTGGTTTAGAGAGAGGTGTAAGCACCCGGGGGGAGAAGCAGGCAGAGTCGGGAAGTAAAGTAATTTACTACATCAAGATTCTGATGCTGACTTTGTTGAATGTGATACTTACACAGTCTTTAAGAAAAGCATCCATTATGAGTGACAGAACCCATGGGAGGGGCTCTGAAGCTTCCAGGTCAACCAGCCGGGAGCTGCATTGGGGAAGAAGGTAGGCTACTAGTGGGGAGTGAGGGGGTGGGACAGAGAGTTTGCTGAGATGGGGAGCGTGGATCCGAGCTGTTTAAGGGGGTTGCGCGTGATCAGATGTGTTTTCTAGAGGGCCCTCTGGGAGCTTAGCAATGTCTAAATGGAAGGCACACACACAGGCTCACATATTTGTGCATGCACACAGGTACCCATACACATGCATGCACACATGTCGTGTCCACACAGTGGCTCATAAGCACACCACACGTGCGCACGCACACTCACCTCGAATGTGCTCTCACACGCATATATGCACAAGCCAGTCACAACAGTGCATGAGGAAAATGCTCAGAACAATCTCAGAGTTGCTGTGATTCGGACGTAGAGCAGGTTTCAAATCCCGTCACTGCTGGATGTCCCACAGAAAGCATTTTAAGAGATAAAGAGAAGAAAAGGGCAGCATACACTTTCCCGTCTAGTCTGCTTCCCTGAGTTTCTTGTTTTGCTTCATTCTGGGGGCAGTTGCCCATTTCTATCGCTTATTCACCACCTGAGAAACCCCAGGTCTCTGTGACTGGTTTCTTTTTGTCATTTTCCTCCACGTGAAATTACCATCCAGCTTAAGATATTCAGGGTATATGAGCCCTAAAGTCAATTTTTTTTTTCAAAAGTAATAAATTCCTGTAAATCGAGAGAAGGGATGCCACCTCCAACTCCTGCCTGGAATTGCTTGTGTAATGCGTGGCTCCGTGATTGTACCTTGTTTTAAATTCATATGTATTCATTTCTTAAAAATAGTCTATATTTTATACTGATACAATTATCAATAGAAAAAAGATACCACACAAAGATATAAAAAATTACCTGCCAAAATAATGATTTATGCTGGTTTTGAGCTTCCCCTCTATTATTCATGTGCATAAGACTTTTTTTTTTTTTTTCATTTTGACATGTACTTCGCATTATAAAATTGTGCTCCTCTCCGAGATGTCTTCATCTGAATAGCAGGTAGGCAGGAATGGACCAGAGTCAGGCTCCCGTGTCTGACATCCTCTGTCAGGACGCAGCCCTGGTGCGTGGGGAGCCCACCACGTGGGTAGATCAGAGAGGGCAGGCAGGCTCACAGCCACCAACGAGGGGACAGATCCCCACAGAAGCTCCAAGCTTTGCAGGAAGAAATGATCCATCCACGAACACCTTCCTTTCCCAGGGCTGATTGGAAACAGGGCTGTTTTCTGCTGACTTGAGTCATGTTGATTTGGAAGATCAAAGGCAGCATGAAGCCATTAATATTAAATTGGAAGAACAAGGGATTTGAACATTGAAAAGGAGCTGGCAGGAGGGTAAGAAGCCAAACAAAGCCTGGGGGAGGCAGTACCTGTTCCTGCTTCAGTTTTCCCAAGTGAAGCTGCAACGGTGACTCTAAGTTCAAAGACGTGGGGAAGCACATGGGACACTGAAAGTGCCCACCTGGGTTGGGGCGGTGGGTCATCCGTGCAGGCCACTGGGCTCCATCTGGAGGGAGAGTGGTGAGGGGAGGGGACGATGGAATGGGATGAGAAGGAGCCTGAACCTTGAACACAGAGGAGTCCCTTGGGGCCCCAGGTAGAGACGCTCATGTTCAAAGAGCTGATGGAGCTTTTCTGGGGACCACAATCCCCTCCATCTGATCACGACCATAGTATCTTGTGTTTCTTACCTAAGTTCCATCACCTGATGTCTTTGGGTACCGAAGCTCATGGAAAACCTCCTACACGACCTGGCTTGCACTTGCATGTAGAGTGGGGATAAATCTCAACCCATGGACTCAAGTGTGGAAGAAATAGAGCTCTCCACAGACACTGCTCCCATCTCTATATTGAATCTTCTTTCTCCTGGGGTGGCAGAAACTTAAACCTGTATCAGATGCCACCATCCCTGCTTTGTGTCTAGGTGGAGGTTTACAGAGACCAAGGCGTGGGAGATTATCTTGTCCTCAGTTGTCTACCTCCCTAGGACGTTGTTGGGTGGGGGACCTTGGTCCAAGAAGGTTATTATCATGTGCCCCTCCTGTGGGTCCTCTCTCCAGATTACATCCTGCAGCTCGGTCCTGGAAGACTCTCTCTATATGCAACCCAGCCCTGGAAAGATCTTGAACCCTCCAGCATGAAGTACTACCAGGAAAGTGCTGGGCTCCAACCCAAGCACAGTGGTGTCTTCTGCTCCTCGGCAAACACATGCTCCAGTATTTCCAGAATTGTCCTCCTGGCAAACATCCCACGTCCCTCTTCTCCAAATGTGCACTGGTCTGCTCACATTTACCTTCAATAGTGACTTCCTGAATGAGTATCAACCCAAATCCACTTTACTTGGGACAGCACTGAGGAAAAGGGGGCAGTGCTACGTGACATTTCCTACCCTGGGTGTCTGTCGCATGTGTACTAAGGCAGCCGCCAGGGTTTTTGTTGCTGTGTTTGCACAAAAAGCTCCAGGATATCTGGGGCTGTGTTGTCTAGTTTACTACTCGGTCCCCAGTGTGGAGCATCATGCTTTGCACACGGTAGGTGGTTGGAAAATATTCGTCAAAATAAAAAGAGTCTAGTTGACTCTACTTTGTAAATTTACATTTATTGCTGTTAATTCATCTCCACCCTGTATATCTAAAGATGCCTTTAGAGTCTAAATTATGTTTGACCTATAAACAGCCAAAGCCAACCCACAGGTTTGAGGAACCTGACTTCTATATGGTCCTCAAGACACTGATGGTGGTGGGACACACAAGTGTTAGGTCCCCAAGGGCACATCACTCTACTATTGAAACCTTTTAGATATTGGTATTCATCCAGGGATGGAGGGACTGATTGCCCTGTCATCCAATCTCCACAGATCCAGGCATCTTTAGGCTATATTTATTTTTTATTTTTCTATTTGCTTCTCCATTTACTTTACTTTTTCTTTCCAGATTTATTGAGGTATAATTGGGGTACAGAAAACTCCACAGAATTAATGTAAACAGTTTGGTGTGTTTGGATCTACCATCGTGTGGCCATCACCGTAGTCAAGGTAACAGACATATCCACCACCTCCAAAAGTTTCCTTATGTCCCTTTGGTTTTTGTTTTGTTTTATTTTGGAGGTAAGAGCACATAACAGGAAATCTACCTGCTTAACACATTTTAAGTGCACGATACCTTATTGTTAATTGTGGGCAGGATGTTGCAGGCAGGCCTCTGAAAATGAAACACCTTGCGTACCTACAACTTCTACCCATGGAGAACAGCTCCCCTCCCTGTGTGCCCCCCCAACCCAGCCCCTGGCAACAACCACTCTTTTGTCTGCTTCTATACATTGGACTATTTTCCATACGAGAGGAACTGTGCACTGCTTGTCCTTCTGTGTCTGGCTTATTTTGCTGAGCATAATGTCCTCCAGGTTCATCCACCTTGTTGCAAATGGCAGCTTTTCCTTCGTTTTTAAGGTTGAATAGTATTACATCATGTGTAGAGACTACATTTTCAAATTGAGTCCTCAGGGTGTTATCGGTCTTGTGTTCTAATCAGAGACTCAAGGTCACAAGTGACAGATGCAAGGATTACGGGATAATCCAATGGTAAACACAACTGTGTGAATCCACAGTCATCATGGAACCCATGATGCTGAGAGAGTTACTATTAAAAATAATAGGATTTACTGTGTTTTGGAGATTTTGATACAAACATACAGAAAATATAGACTGCATTTAGTCCCAACACTCACCGTTTTACACTCTTAAGGAACAGTTTTAGCTTCTTTTTCTTTTCCTACTTGGTGAACACTCTGGCCATTGGCTTCAAAGGGCTGCCTATGACCCTACTAAGCGTGGATTTGGGGTACGGCTGCACACCCCAGAATCCAGGAATTTTCTTCCTACTTGTCAATTCTGACCTACTAAAGTCCATTTGCCTACTGGAAATCCCACAGTCAGGTTTGGGATCTGTGGTGTTTAAAATTTGTGTCAACTTGGTTGGGCTATAGTTCTCAGTTATTTAATCAAATACCAGTCCAGGTGTTGCCACGAAGATATTTTGTAGACGTGATTAACTTCTACAATCAGTTGGCTTTAAGATAAGGAGGTGGCCCTCCTTAATGTGGCTGGGCCTCATCCAATTCCTTGAAGGCTTTAAGAGAAAAACTGAATTTTCCTGGTGAAGGAAGAATTCTGCCTCAAGACTGTCCGATAGAAACCCTGCCTGAGTTTCCAGCCTGAGGGCTTGCCAGGTCCCACAACTGCAAGAACTAGCTCCTTAAAATAAATCTCTGTCTATCTCTGTCTCTGTCTCTGTCTCTATCTCTGTCTCTATATGTATCTCTGTCTCTGTCTCTGTCTGTATCCCTATCTCTGTCTCTGTCTCTATCTCTATCTCTGTCTCTATCTCTATATTTATCTCTATCTTTATATCTACCTGTATATTTATATCATCTGTATCTACATCTACACCTATATCTGAATTGTGAAATAAAATTCATTTTTTATGGCAAGACAAGTAAAATTTAAATATAAGAATGTTTCTCTGCCCTTTGGCCTCCTCCCTCCCCCCACTGTACATTGTGTGTCTGCATTAGGCGTCAACCACACTCCCCTGTCAGCAGAAATACCTGCTCAACCATAAACAGCAACATTCCCCCAGCACCCACAAGACAGCTCTGTAAAGATAACATTCCTTCTTGATCTCATAAAGAGCCACATGATGACCCACCACTTTGCACTTACAGATCTGGATTGTGCAAACTATTTACATCATTTAATGCACAGCCCTCTGTCTCAAAAAACCTAAATAACTGTGCTTTGACCTCTAATGGGCAAAAGACCTCTCAGAACATTCTGAGAAGCTGCTCCCTAGTTATAATCCTCAATTTGTCTCCAGTAAAATTTCCCATTTCTTTCTTAGATCGACTGATTAATTTTTTGCTAACACTGTAATCTACATCATCCATCTCTCTCTCTCTAGCTCTCTATATATCTCTGTATTGTCTACATACCTACACATTTGTTTCTATATCTATATCTATACGTACACATCGTGCTGGTTCTATTTCTCTGAAGAGGCCTGACAAGCACAGGGTCTATGACTTAGTTCTACCAAAGATACAGTCCAGACATTTCTAACATTTTTCACAGAGAGCATCAAAAAGTTAGGTCATCTTCTTTTTCCTGCACTTAGAGTGGCTATTTCTCTCATCTTGCTCCATTTTCTTCATATTTTTAAAATTTCTTTTCTGGCACTATATTACTTTAGTGTATATTATACATAACAATGTACTAAGCTATGTAAAACTTCCTGTATATCACACTATACCCTATTACATTATCCTATGTCATGTGTGTGTGCATGAGTGTGTGTGTGTGCCATCTGTCTCTCCCCACAACAGGATGGGAAGGAGTAGGAGGGCAGGGGGTTCACCTGTTATCTTCTCTGTCATGGCCCATCACCTAAACTCATTCTTGGCACAATGTAGCTGCTCAGTAAATATCCACTGAAATAATACAGATGAGGTTTACAACTCTGTTCATACATATTCATTTGATGTGTAGATCACATTACACTGCAAACACTGAAGGAAACAATTCACGAGGCTCCTTGCCTTGTCTTATAAGTAGGTACCTTGGTGAGCAGTGAAAGCACATCAGTCAGTGTGTTAATGCAAAATAAAAATGAATCTCCGAATGGGGTGGAGGAAGGGGCCCACCAGGAGAAGGGGTTGGTCTGTTGGGGGTTTGCACACAGGGAGCTGGGTGAGCAGAGCATCTCACTGCGCATGGCATTCCCTTCTCTGCAGGGTTGGCTTGGGGGGTGCCGGCCCTGATCCAGGAGGCCGGGTGAACCCAGGTTCCTCCAGGTACAGCTGTGTGGCTTTCCTGCTCTGGACCTCCGTTTCCTATCCTAAAAGGGGGGAGGACACGGATGGACCTAGAGGTGATCGTACTAAGTGAAGTGAGTCAGACAGAGAAAGACAAATATCATGTGATATCACTCATATGTGAGATCTAAAAAAAAATGATACAAATGAACTTATTCACAAAACAGAAACAGACTCACAGATGTAGAAAATAAACTTATGGTTACCAAAGGGAAATGGGGGGGAGGGATAAATCAAGAATTTGAGATTAACATATACACACTACTATATACAAAATAGATAAACAACAAAGACCTACTTATATAGCACAGGGAACTATATTCAATATCTTGTAATAACCTATAATGGAAAAGAATCTGGAAAAGAAAAAAAAAAAAATATATATATATATATAACTGAATATATATATATATAACTGAATCACTTTGCTGTATACCTGAAACTAACCCAACATTGTAAATCAACTATACTTCAATAAATAAGGAAATAAGTTAATAAATAAAATAAAATAAAGTAATATGAGCTAGGACACTGCTTGCCACAGAGGGATAGATGAAGAGAAGGAGCTAATAGATGGTCAAGCCTCAGAGCTCTGCCTGGCCTGGGCCTTCCTACAGGGGAGCGAGCTCCACAAATGTCAGGAAGGGCAAGCTGCTTCTGTCACTATAACACACCCTCCCTCCTCCACCTCCTGACCTCCAGGATCACCTGTCAATGGCGTCCAAACTCGGGCCACAGAGAACGGGATCGTTATTTAATAGTCATTGAATCTTAAAATAGCCTTTTAATTTTCAACGAATTGCTGTTCATCTTAGTTAGCTAAGATGAGCTAAGTGCTAACGTGTTGGTCAATGTTCTTCATTTTTTACACTCAGTGGGTGAATGATCCCTGAATTGAAAACCTTCCCGACTTCAAACTTCTCATCTTCAATTCCAGGCTGGACCACAGTCCTCCTGAGGAGTATCTGCTCTGTGTTCAGCACTTAGTGAGGTGAAATACACAGTTTGACATAAGTCAGTTAAAGAATATATGATGAATTAGTTAGATACACAGATGATAGATGGATGGACGAACTGTTACATAGATAGATAAGTAGATACATAGGTGACAGATAGATAATAGATTCAAACCAAGAACATCATTGAGTCTGTTGGCAGATTCAACATCAATCTTCAGTACTTGCTGAGTTTCATGTCGCTATGGAGATCTCCAGTGTAATATGCATCTAGAATCATTTTTACTCTCTATTTTTAAGCTATAAGACACAGCTCTTTGAAAACTAATACGGTATTGTGATGCATACTTGAGTCATTCACAAGTCATCACAGCCTCTTTTGTTAAAAATGTTGAAGCCACAACACCCCTCCGAGCTCTGCCCACCCCCATTCCTGACAGTCAAGGAAGAATCCGTCTCAGATGGTACATTTTTTAAGCCTTTGAACAAAGACACATAAATGCATAATGCTATAATATTCAAATCCTTTTCCAGCACAAGCTTGCAAATCTGTTTTCAGTGTGATCTGATATTTGACTTCTTGAAAGAAATATATAAATAACAAATTGACTAGTCATAGATATTTATCTTTTGTCTTGACATATGCAAAGCAATATTTTTTAAAGTAATAAAAGGCCAGACTGAAAGTTGAACTATAAAGATGTGATGTTTGAGAAAAGATGCCAAAAAACAGTGGGTGACCATAAAAAAAATAAGCTGTGTTTTCCAAATGCTAAGAGGGCTTGCCTCAAGAGACCAGGCTAGAAGCCTGGTGGTTTACTTTCATTTAGGAACCGCTGGCCATCCAGCCATGGGGCTTGATTGCAAGTCTAAACTGGGGATTGAACACTCTCAAATTGCCAATCAGGCCCCTGTCAAGCAGGGGTGTATCTCTGTACACACAAAACTGTATTTCACATTAGTGCCTCCCAGCTGAGTGTGAAGTCCTTCTGTTTTATCCACAGAAAACTGTGCCAGAGGAAAAAGAAGCCCTCCTCCCGAGATACCTGAGACAGTGCTGTGAGGATGCAATCTCAGTGCATTCCCTGAGAGGCGCCTCAGTCACTGTCTTTTCAGCCTGTAACATCACCCCAGGGCTGGGCTCTGAACCCCACAGTGTAGGGCTTCAAGGAGGTCCCCATATGCAGAAACCCTAAACAATTCAGGTGGCTTCCCCTGCCAGAGGGTGACAGATCCCCTGTAACCCCAAAGATGGCCTTGGGGAGCAAGGGAGGCCCATCTTATGTGAAGCCCCACCCAGCTGGCACCAGATTTAAATCCTTTAACTGTCAGCACCCCTTGGTCAGGGGCGGACTTTCACATGTGGGCATGGGAGAGTGAAAAGGGGACCCCCCCCAGGACTCCTGGTGTGGCCACGCAGCTCCCTTCTCCCACTCCCCTCTCTGGCAGAGATTGGGGGTGATGCCTGGGGCCAGGGACAGATGGAGGGAAAGGGCACCCAGGAACACAGAGGTGCAAAGCTCAGAGTCAGCCCAGAGATGGGAGGTGTTCCCGCAAAGGCAATTCCTTTTGTTCCTACTGAGAGGTGAGTCATCAAAGATCCTTGACATCTCTTAGCCTTAGCTTGCTTGGATGTAAACTCCCATGACCTTTATGTCCGGATTTCACAGGCCAGGGAGCTGGGGCAGGCAAAGCAGGACGTGGTCACCAGGAGGGACCCTGCCTATGGGGGACGACAGTGACAGCGAGCTGCCGCCACCACCCTGTCAACTCCTGGCAGCATCTTCCCACGGATCGGGGTCTCCCATCCCTCTGTCATCTCTTCACTGACAGCCTTGAGGGGAGCTGTTTATTTAAATATCTTGGTAAAGATGAGATATCAACTAGTTCTGCTAGCAGACAGACCCTCATGGGCTTTTTTCCCCCTTATCCAGTAACCCTCCTTTAATACAGAGATTCCATCATGGGCAGAAGTATCTTCAAAACATTTGTAACTATTTTAAGATCAAATACAATTATTTACGTCATGTTGAAGAAAGTTAATTGCCAGTACGATGGGCCATCTCATAAGTTCTGGAGCTTTTACTTCTCTGCAAAATTTTACTTTCTGGTATAACTGCAATAGATCTTTGCTTTTGTGTAATTCACACTGTTCCATGTTCCTTAATAAATGGATGTTTGCGACAATAATGGAATAAATAAGCCCCCGGGCTTCTGTCTCCCAGGCTTGTTCTGTTCTTGCTGAAAGACCAGCGGCTCTGTATTGGTCATTCCTTCCTCCATCCAAGACAGTCAGAGGCTACAAGTTGGTGGGACCTCCTGCCACAGGCTCTCGCCACCACGGGGAGCGGGCTGGGAGCGGGTAAGCACCACCATCGGTGGCCCTGGCTGGCGGAGGTGTCACTCACCTGGGGAACACAGCAGGTGCATCCACTCAAGGCCCAGGTGAGAGCCAGGTGGCCAGAGAGTCAGCGGCTCAGGTACAGCGAGGCGGAGGCAGAAGGCCTGGCCCTGTGGAGTCCAGGCAGAAATGCCTTCACCTGCAGGCTTCTCAAGTGTGCCCTGCGGATTTTGGGCTCCATTCTTGTGTGGTCCTAAAGAATTGCATTAAAGGGTTTTTCAGGTATTATAAAACAAAACCCAGCTCATTAGGAGGGGAAAGGGCTGCTTGGTAAGAAGCAAAGATCCATACAAACTCAGTAGAATTCCCACATGGGTTTTTTTAACCCCCTCACAGAGTTACACAGGCAATTTCACGATGACGTCTCAAAGCTATCAGGCTAGGTTAAATTAAAATTCACACCCAAGCAGAATTTTTTTTTAACAAACATTTTGTGTTTGTTAACACTAGATGCCAGGCTAGGGACCACTGAGAGCCATCCAGCCACCTCTGCTCACCTGAATTGTTTGTCAGAAGGAAAGCACATCAGAGTACATCATCTATTTTAGGAAAATTTTTATTAAAACACCTAGCAGTTAAAAGAAAAAAGGTAGTAAATTTCCACTGAACTGAAATGACTTATTTCTGAATTATAACAAGTCCTTGGTGGTTTGTACGTAACTCTTAGAAAGATTTCTAGTTTCACATTTTCTGGGGAAGGGTTCCTTGCTTTTATTAAGAATTCCTTGCTTTTATTCTGAAAATGTAAAAGGGAGGGGAGGATACTTTTTGAATGAACGAAAAGATGATTTCATTATTCATACCCCACATTGTGCGCTGCTGATTTCAACCGAGGAGCCAAAAGAAAGAAGAAAAGGAAGAAAGTTGTTTGCGGCTAGCACGTGCTTTCCATAGCCTTTTTGGCAAAGGGACACAGGCGATGGTTCCAGCATCCTTCACTCCTCCTCCTCTCTTACCTGAAGGTCTCTGCTCTGTGACAAAGACAAAGACAGAATCCTCCTCCCTAAGGTCCTGGCCCACTCAGCCCGGTGGTGCCCTCACTCCTGCGGTCCCCGGAGGGGGGGGCGTCCTATCACTTCCTGCCACAAACAGGGTCACCTCTCCAGCCGGCTCTCTCCTGAGCCCTGGGGTTCAGGGTGAAGAAGAAATGCAGAGCCGTTGAATGATGATAGGAATAGTGAATTAGAAAGAAAGAAAGAAAGAAAGAAAGAAAGAAAGAAAGAAAGAAAGAAAGAGAGAGAGAGAGAGAGAAAGAAAGGAAGGAAGGAAGGAAGGAAGGAAGGAAGAAAGAAAGAAAGAAAGAAAGAAAGAAAGAAAGAAAGAAAGAAAGAAGGAAAGAAAGAAAGAAAGAAAGAAAGAAAGAAAGAAAGAAGGAAAGAAGGAAAGAAAGAAAGAAAAAGAAAGAAAGGAAGAAAGAAAGAAAGAAATTAAGTGGCGGCAACAATCACAAAATAAAAGGTGGGGCGGGTGTGAGAGAAAATGATCCCTGAAGAATGTGAGAAAGATAAATAGGGCCAGGACTTTGTTTCATTGTCAGGAGCACTCTGGGGTTATTGGAAGCTCTTATTTATGCTCTGTAAGCAGAACAATACTGGAGAAGAAATGATTAAATACCAGCTCTGCGAGCAGCAGACACCTCATTGTGGCGTTGGGTGGTTTTGATAAAGGCAATATGAGCTGGTAACTGATACAGTTTTCCAGGGAGTCATCTGGGGCTGCTGACAGCTCCAGCCCTTTAATAAAATCATTAGAATGTAAATGTTTTTATTGCGGAATAAAGAGCCTCCAGCAAAGTCGACACCGCTCTCCCTCCGCCGAATGAGAACGCCGATTAGCATTCAAATGATATCATGATAGGCTGGTTATCTTTATTAAAATTTCTCAAATCTAGTCTTCATTTTGCATGATTGAGTTTTAAACAAATGCAATATCCAGTCGGCTGGTGAGCTGGCCTGAACACTCCTGAAATAATTAAAGTGTTCCTTTTCTTTTTTTAAACATGTGTTTCATAAGAAATGAATTGGATTTGCTATTTTAATATGACAATATCTAGTTAGCTTTGCATAAAAACAGGGATGTTATAGCATAATTATTGAAAGTGTACAGCTTTTAAACATATGTTTCATAAAGCTGAATTCAATTTTCTGAAATATGACAATACCAGTCACTTGGTGAAGTGTGAAATCAAGAGATGGCTTGATTATTGAGATCAATCCCGCAAAAGTCTTCGTAATTGATGGCAGCCCACGGCGCTCATCCGCGGTGTTTCCAAAGGAAAGAAGTCTCTTTTCCCTGAACATTTTACGCCGACCCCAGCTCTGCTGGAAGGAAGGGCCTCAGTATATACTTTGATCACAGGCTCTTGGTCATGAAGGCATTGATTACCCAGAACAATCTAAACCCTCATTAAGGGCTAAGAGACTCTTGGGTGGGTAAGAGCAAAATGGCATTGTCTCTCAGTAGAATCCCTTTGTCAATGGAAGGGTGATCGGGTCCATTTCACTTTGCATCTCTAGCCACTCTTTGCCCTGAGTCTGGGCATCCTTTCTCCGCACTGACCATTCTTAAATGTCACACTGTGTTACAGACTCAACCATTGTTAGCAAGACTAACAATAGGTAGTTCTTGGTTATAAAGAGCTGAGAAAATCAAAAGAAATATTTCTTAAAAGTATGTCCCTGGAATAACTGGGCTACAGAGTGGATCTCCTTTAAATGAAGCCATCTGAAGAGCTGGCAAATCATGGTTTGTCTGCGGCTTAGAGAGGGGAAGGGTCGGACCGTTCCACTTCGATGTGAGCTGCTTTTGCTATTTGTTTTTTGGCTGAGATAAAAACATATATTGAGATGAATAACACTGTATTTTGTCAACCTATCTTATCATATTAGCAGACTCTGAATTTTGTAATAGTAGCTTTCTAACCAGGGTATAAATTATGAATCAGATGATTTTAATTGATAGGTAAACACATATTGGTTAGTATGACTAATAGGGTCAATATGTATATAATAAGTTAGGAGTTTAGAAAGTCTGACGTTAGATTCTGAATTGGCATATATGCCATACTTTAATCTTTCTAAGTCATAATTTTAGAATAGAATGTTGAGCATTCAGGGCAAATCGAAGCAAGTCGTTTTCTCACCAAATCACTATCACAAAGAAGAGGTATGTTGGTGGTCAAGATAGAAAATAATTATTTTGAAAGGTACTCATAAGGGCAGGTTAGTGTTTTGGAGCTGTAGCCATTAGAGAGGAATTCTTAATATCTGTGCAAAGGACAGAACCTTGTGCTTCCAGAAACGATCTATAATCCCGACTAGAAAACAGCTGGTGTGGTCAGTTGAGTATTTCTATCACACAGAGAGAAAGCCAGGGCCAGGGACTGATGAGGATTCACAGAAGAGAATGGATTTAGAAAGTCCTTTGTGGCAGGGACCTCAGTAAGGGTCCTCCAGCATATTAACAACTCAGATTGAGACTGAGAAACCAAAATCTGATGTGATAAAGTGAAAAATGACCCTCCTTCTAAAAGTTTGACTGTGATGGAGGAACTGGGAATTGAAGCAGAAACCACCACTTCAAAATAGGCTGCAGGAGGAGCTGCAAAACAGATAAACTAGCAAAACAATATAATACCGATCGCAGATCATCGGGCTCAAGGTCCTTAACCCCAGAGTGCTCAGACCTCATGTTCTAGGGTCAGACCACAAAGTGATGAACAAGTAACTCTGCTTGGACTCATGTTTTCTAGAATAAGACCAGTGATTGTACCAGAAATACCTAGGTTTACAGATTCTGATCCTTCCTTGTCAAGATACCTTATGAGCAAGTCTGGTTCTTTAGAGGTCTTATGTAGACTTTTCCAAAAACCTCCTTCTGAGTTCCCTGTAGTGTATGATGTCCCTTGCTGCAGCAAGTAACATACCTATGGTAATTGACTTTAGGGGGCCTTTGACTGATGACCATTGTTATGAATCTTATTTTGGGAATCTTAATTCTTCCCATGTTCTCAGAGTTTTAGGGGAGGAAAGATCCACAAATGAACTGGAATTTAAAAGGCCTCCTCTGATCCACGGGTGGAGAGAATCAAGTGTGCAGCGCCACCGTGGTCCAACAGTCCCCTGGTTGCAAGGGCCCAAACACTTGTACACTCTAGGTGGGGGTGAGTGGGCTATCACCATCCACTGTGGGTAGGAATTATTTCTCCAAAAGTGCTCTCAGCCCCTGACAGAACACTGTTGGTTCTTGATGAAGCCCTTTTTGAGAGCTAGGTGCTGAGCTACGTGCTGCAGAAGATGCTCAAGATGGGAAGAGGCCCCTGCCCTCAAGGCCAGAGAGGAAATACGCACAGACCAGTGCTTGGTGTGGGTCCTGTCTGGAGGTGCTGTAGAGAAGATCAATGTAGCCTAGATTTTAGCCTACAGGGCATCAAATAAGGTACACTCAGCAATAAATGAATAAAGAGGGAGAAAGAAGAGATGACTCATGTTGTAGACTGGATGGACTTCAATGTCAGTAATTTCCTTAACACACCGTGTACCCAAGGAAGCATTTAATAGATGTCTACCTAAGTGGTCCAACACCATCCTGAAAACCCAACTTACCAATAAGGTCTTCAAGTACTTATCTGTAGTTCTTAGTGCTTCTAATAGCTTTTCCTTTTCTTTCCTTCTTTTTCTTTCGTCCTTTCTTTCTTTCTTATCGTGTGACTTTTATCTGACCATATTTTGACAGCTGAGTTTTATGACTCATTTGATTAACGTTGACCACCTGTTGGGTTAATGACAGTTCACATTTAAATTAGGGAGTTTTCATTACAAATATTATGGTGTGACTTACTTCAGAGCAATGGCTGTTTTATCCTATTGCAATCTTTATACCAGACATTTTACCTTCCAAGTACAACAAAGAAGTGAATGAAAACATCAGGAAATATGATCCAGGTCTCTTACCTGCATCTGAGTTTTGTGTTTTGTACGTTTGGAATTTCCCACCTCAGAAACTCATGGTACCTGTGTGGTCTGTACCAATATGATATTTTATTTTCAGTTTTCTTCAATTGTCCTGCTTTAAATTGTTCACTTTCAGAGTAGAGCTAAGTCTTGGGTGAAAACACTTTGTTGCCAAAAAAGGAAATAAAATAAAATGAGTGCTGCCTGACCTGCAGCTGATCATGTCCATAATCTGGGGAGTACAAGTAACTCAACTCTATACACCTGGTGTCTAGGAGGAAGCAAAAAAGGACAGAGACAGGGGCCGAGGAAAGAAGACTCCCAGAGCCAAGAACCTCTCCTCCAACAGAAAAGGCGCCCATTCCCTTCAGACTATTTTATTCACCCAAAGGTGAAGTTATTTCAAAAGAATTCACTGTGCTTAACTCAACAACAGAGAAATGAACTCAGCATCATCCATGGGTGTGTCCTTCTCATATGACCTCATGGCCGTGGGTACCATTACAGGATAACAAGCCCCCTCATCCAGGAGGCGCCAGAGGAATGGCCCACAGGTCAGTGGGTTGAGCAAGAAAGACCATTAAGATTCCCATCAACAATTAGAGTCTATTACAAAGTTAAATAGGAACTCAAAATGTTGTTCACCTCACATTTTATTTAAGTGGATGCTGGTGATTTGATATCTTCTTTAGCCTGAGACTGGAAGGGTTTGAAGCCGCACAAGTGAGCACCTGGCCTTTGAAGGTGGATGTTGAAGGAAAAGGAAATTTATGTGCTTCCCATCTTAAGGGAAGGCAATCCATAACTCATTGCAACGTCTCGTTTCATTTTATTTTTTCTGTTAACACACATGATAACCATACATTTGAGTCTAAAATTAGGACGTATAGCCACGTGCATGAGGTACGCGTTCCACCTCATTTCTAGGTCTCGCAAGAAAGACTGTAATAAGAACGGCCCATTGATCTTACCTGTGTCCCGGACGTCCTCCAAACGGGTGTCAGATTTTCCATATTGATGTCATCAAACGTTGGCAGTCTCGGTAGTGACTACACTAGACAAATTGTCAGGGGAAGGAAGAAGGGTTTTTTTTCCTTCTCGAGCAGCTGGACTTAGAAAAGAAGACAGGCATGAAATTTGTGGGTTTCAACAATGGCAAGAACTACCAATTGTGTAATCCAATTTCAACAGGGGATTTCTCTTTATCTTAATAACTAGTGAAATGGGTGGACCTCAAATTTCATTTCAGTTTGGAAACATGCCTGACATTTTGGAGATGTTTATCCCAAACTCAGCCAACTATATAAACCTCTCCAGGTCCTAAAATCTTTCTGGGAATGGCACCAAAGCAGATTTTTTGGTGAGATTTCTAATACTTCCAGCTTCTGGAACAGCCTCCCTCATAATCCTTCAGTAATTCAGCCTCTAATCCAGACCTGAAGGAAGAACACAGACAATTCTGGAAAACAAAAATAATGAACCTGTAGGAACCTGTCTACATTTCAGATAAAGTTTCAAGGAAGTTCTGTCTCCAAATCACACATCCCTTTCTATACTTCAGTGAAATTCTTTTCCTGCTGTTTGTGTGCTTAATTCTCAAAGCATTAGGAAAAGAATATGTCCCAACACAGCCAGATTCTTCAAAATAAGGAAGATTATGAATAAATAGGAACCTTAACATGCAGGTTGCTATTTTTGCAAAGTGTTTCTTCATCTTCTGCAATCTTTTCCAATTCCAGAGATAAGCAATTCTATCCAGCCTTCCCGTTCCCCCAGGAAGTTCACTTTTTCATGTGAAAAGGAATATTAAAAATGTACTCTGCATGTCAGTCATTTCTCATGACAGCCAAGTTCAGTCTTCTTTGCCAGAGCTGTGCTTAATTTTGAGGTGTTTCAAGTCTTTGCTGACTTGTGCCCAAAGACATAAGAATGTTGAAAGTGCAAAGTCGTACAAGTACCAATAAAGATGGAGTTTATGTAATTGGAAGTGGCAAGGAAACAGACGGGTCCCACAAGGCAAGGATGGATTACTGGGCAAAGCAAACAGATCTGAAGGTCAGGCTTGGTGCCAGGGCACATGGAGAATGTGGGGCTGTGCCATCCATGGGACTCGGCAAGAGAGAAGGCTCTGCGTGGACTGGAGGGGTGCAGAGAGAGGGCGGTCACCACCAGAGCACCCGTCAGCCCCAAGTCAGTTCTGGGGGCCCAGACTATAGAGGGCTACTCAATCCACAAGTGTGTCTAGGGGCTGCAGGTCCCTCCACTCCAGCCAGCAACAAGGTCATCACGGGAGCTGCCTGTGCCCCTGGGGAAATTCACAGGAGGTCTCAATGGAGATGAAGCTGAATCACCTTGGGGAAAGACCCCCCCCCCAAAGGATGCATGTGAGCAAGAAGGAGAAAGGCTTGGCTCCAGTATTCTCTGAACAGCTGACACTGAGAACAGTGCATCCAGGAAGCAGTTTGATATCTTCCTAGTCACTCTGACTTGCAAAAATATACAACAGACACACACACACACACACACATACACAAATGGACTCAGGAAAGACTTCTGATTCATCTAGGTTTAAGAAGGGGTGTCTGTAAATTTTGAGTCTGGGATGTTTATATATAACATAAAATTTACCATTTTTTTTAATCGTTTTTAAGTGTGCTATTCGGCATTAAGTGCATTCACATTGTCATGCAGCCATCACCACCATGTACCTCCGAAGTCTTTTCAACTTGCAAAACTGAAGATCTGTCCCTATTAAACACTAACTCCCCACCACCCCCAGCCTGTGGCGCCCATCTTCTACTTTCTGTCTCTGAATTAGACCACACTGGGGACCTCAAGTGTGTGGCATCAGGCAGTATTTGTCCTTTTTCATCTGGCTTCTTTCACTTAGTGTAATGTTTTCAAGGTTCGCCCGTGTTGTAGTATATCTAAGATTTTCATTCTCTTTTAAGGTTGAATAATATTCCACTGTATGTACATAGCACATTTTTTCTCATTTATATTTATTATAAAATACTGACTCAATTCCCTGTGTTGTGCGATATATCCTTGTACCTTATTTTATACATAATAGTCTGTATCTCTTAATCCCCTACCCCTATCTTGCCCCTCCCCCCTTCCCTCTCCCCACCAGTAAACACTGGTTTGTTCTTACTGCACATTTTTTGAACCATTCATCTGTCAGTGAACACTTGGTTGCTTCCACACTGGGGCATGGTGAGTAATGCTGCTATGATCATAAAGGTTTATACCCACAGTAAAAGTTTGGACCTGCCTTCCCATTCAGGTCCCTCATTCCCCTCTCAAGAGAAGACCATATCCTGAAGTTACTTTTTATCTTCCTCAATAACTTATTGAAATCGTCAACTTATGTATGTATCCATCAATATACATACCATTTTTGTGTGCTTTAAAGCTAGCAGACAATCTATATTGCCTGGTTTTGTACAAGATTCTATAAGCATATGTCTACATTTTAAAGAATGAGAGAAAGAAGGAAAAGAAAACCAGTATTTTATCAAAATCTAGTTGAGAGTTGAGGTATGATTTCTACGAATGTTACCAATAATTATTTTCATTTTTATCTTATTTCCCTCCAACTATCTTACCTGGTACCAGGGACACAATAAACTTAAAAATAATTGTGAATAGAAGTTTTCAAAGTACCTTTCTTTTTTTCTTTTTTGAGGATCTAAGTCTCCATGCCAGGGCAGGCCCTTTAAGAAGGAAGGTGTTGGGTCCCAGGATGTGCAGGCACCCTGTTTCAGTTAACGCAATTTTAGCTGCAATCAGAGATCTGAGGCTTAAGTCTGCAGGGCTTTATTTCTCACACACCTAAACCCCATCTGGAGGCTGGGTGTCTGTGAGGTGGTTGTCCAGACAATCACTGGGGCCAGGCTGGCTGCGTCTGTACCACATGGCTTCCCACACGGTCCTGGACAAGGTATCCTGCAGGCAGGGCAGGAAGCAAGCCTGGGCGGTAGTGCTGGAGATCGGGGCTGTGCCTCCAAGGAGCCTGAGCGGGTTGCCTGGGTCCACATGTGGATGGTCATCACCCGGCCCCGGGACACAGTGAGTCCCAGGCCCGGGTGGGGTGAGATGATCATGCTGCAGTCCAGCCGTGCACCTGCAGGAAAGGAAGAGGGGCTCGGGAGCAGGGTGGGTGGGGTGGGTGGTGGTCTCCTCTACATTCACTTTATCCGCTGCTCTGAAGAAGGACTCCTCCCACCCAGGGGAAAGTAACACCACCAGGGGGGTCTCTGGGCCTCCAGACACACTTGTGTTTTGCACAAGGTTCCTGCAGGTTTGAATTTCTCCATAATAGGCCTTGCTCTGCTGTGTGTCTGACATTCTCACTAGCTTTCTCCGCCCCACGGACTCCCTGATTCACATCTTCCATCTTATTTTTTTCTTTCTGCTTTCCTTTTTCCTGTCCTTTCTCTAGTGCTCCTGGCTCTGTAAGGTCCCCAGGTAATATACGGACAAGGTAAGGAATGTGTGTGTTGGGCCAGCGGGAACCCCGTGGCCCTTTCCTCACCAGTCTTTGGCCAAATTCCGTGGGAAATGTCACACAAAGAGCTCTCCCAGGATTGCCCTGGGGACACTGGGTGCCCGGGAGCCTCATGAGATTCTGGTCCAAAGTTCAAAGGCAAGAACCAGGTCTACAAAGTGACAGTTGCAGAGACAATGACACTTGGTCCACACCCGGGGTCAGCTACAAACAGAGCCAGCTCTGCCTGGCCCCATGCAAAGAGCCCCTCTGTAGTCCCTAAAATTCTGCTTCCCAGAAGCCTACTCTGCCAACACAAAACACAACAACACATGAGCAAAAAAGAAAAGTTTCCTGTTTCATGTTAAAGAGGACAGATATTCTATCATTGATTCAGAAAGGAAATGTGCTGAGGGTGAACTCAAAATGCAGCTGAAGCAAACCCTGGGGACAGCTTACGGGATGGGATTTGAGCGCGGCTGTAGAATGGAAACAGATGTACTTCATGGAGGAAAGAAAAAATGTTTGCTTTTTGGGTCAAAGCAGCAGCAGGCTAACACCTGGACAAAGGATTTCCAAACGAAAATGATCAATTGTGTCTGTTCTTGAGAAGGGTGCAGGGAGAGGAAAAAGGTAGCTGCCATCGCCAATAGTAACAGGATACGTGTGAGCCCCGCACAGCTCCGAGAGGACAAAAGGACCACAGGCAGCTCCATTTCATCTGATGATGGGAAGACACATGGATAAGAGGACCACGGGAGGAACAGCTGGGACGCCCGGTCTGTTTTTATGCCTGGAGTTCCCGTAGCTGCCTGCACACCCTGCTCTCCTCCCTTGCATATTTAAACTCTCCCCTGCTTGGGCAAGTCAACCGGCAATTTCTTTTTTTAAGTTTGAAAGATTCTTTGCCCTCACTCATCTGTCACTGCTGTCATCAGGACTCCAAGCATTTCACCTGCAGCTTGCAATGTGCTAACTCAGGCCTTTGATCCACGTCAAAAGCACTTGATACCGAGTGTAATTTTGCAAAGAAAAGAATCCTGGGGGAGAGCTTTAGGAGATGCCTCTGTTTTTAACCCTGCTTCCAGAAAGAATGAGACACCAATGCTTCCACTTAGTGCCTTTGCTTCTCAGGTGAAAGGATCACTTCTGGTATCTGAACAGGATACGGTGAACATTTCAGAGATGAACTTGAGAATCATCACGTGGCTACCAGAGTCTTGGGCTGAGTGGACCAGATGGTGAGCAGATTTAAGCAATCTTCCAGTCTCTTGGTCAATGACTGAATTTCCTGTGCATGTTTGCTGCCCATCAACAGATAGAACTCTTTCTAGAGCAGCATCTTGGCACATGGGAGCATGGACGGCGGCTCTTTTGGAGGCCCCTGTTTGGTTTGTGTAAGACGTGTGCAGCCTTTGCCTGCAAAGGCGGGCCTGGGTCGGTGGCCACCTTTGTCTTGCTGGTGTGGACAGAACCTGGTCTCTACGAAATAAACAAGGGTGAGCACAGCAGGGAGAAATTGGGCATCTGCCTCAGTCTTGCCCTGCCTTTTCAGAGAGGAAAATTGAAGAGCACGACTCCTTCAGCTGTGAGGAGAAAGATCGTTCTTTCCAAGCTCTCCCCAACGGCCCTTGTCAACACCCCCCCCCCAGGGTCACCCACCATCACTGTGGACGGGAAAGACCTGGGAACCCCCCCAGGCCATACTGACCCCCACCTCCAACAGAACTGAGGTGCTTCTGTGGCCCCAGATCTGACTCTCAACCTGGGCGGCATCGGTGACCCAGGACAGGATTTCAAGGGGGCAGCGATCACCCCGGGATCCCCCAGAAGGGGCATCAGCTCAATCACACACTCCATTCTGATAGTAAAAACGACCACAAAATACTCATGTTGAACTATCAGACGTGATGATTAAAACAACATTTTCCATTTGCCATATCAAGTCTGGACTCTTCCACGTGGTTCTTGAATTAAAACAGCCATCTTGCACACTAGTACTCTTAGATAAATAATCTCAGATATCTGAATAACCTAAGTCATCGAATCTGACTGAGATGAAGAGCTGGCCTGCACTGGGGTGAAACGGACCCTAGGATAAATCAATGGCCCCAGGGACTAGCAAAGACGGCCCCACGCAGGGCAGCCGATCACTCACTACGAGACAGGCCGGCGCTGGTGCTTCCACTGTACCGTCCGTGGCTCAAAGGTGGCTACAGCTGTTTTTGTGGATGAAGACAGTGAGGCTTAGAGTCTGAGATTCAAGTCCAGACCCATCTGGGTCCAGAACGAGAGCTCGACTTTTACTAGATGCCTGGAATCATCTGTGTGTGTTAGTCTTACAGATGGGAAGGCTGACAAAATTTCGGGATTAAGTGTGGTCACCTTTGTAGCTGTGATCGCCCCCCCCACCCCAGCTACCAATCAGGTCTCAAAAAGGGCACATGGAGCATCTTCAATGAGGAGGAGAGTGAACGGAACGTCCCCTGAGAGACCGTGTGGCCCTGGCAGGAGATTCTGCTAAGAGAAGCCGCCAGCCCCCTGAGAGCCTGGCCCTGGGCGGGGGTCCTCACCGGCTCCCACTGTGTCTGCAGGCCAGACACCCCTCAGCTCCCTGCCTTCCCCACCCAGGAGCCTGGGAGTCCTGGTCTTCCCCAAAACCACAGGGCCAAGCCCTGATTATTTTCACCATTCACGCCAGAGTGGGGGAAAATGCATTTTGTAACAAATAAAACGGTTTAGGATATCGGGACTCAAAGTTTTCATTTCTTGAGCTCTTGCAAATTGCAAGCCGTCACAGATGCACGGCTTTCAAGAGGGTCTATTTGACGTCATAACCTTCTGCTTTGATGGCTTTGCTGACACAATACTGTACCCCGTTAATTCTCACTCCCAGCTCCTCTCTGCCTCCGACATGAGGCTGCCTGAGGAGTGCCAGGCTGAGGTGGGGCGGTGGTGGGGTGGGGTGGTTCTTTCATCTTCACCAAGAGTAAGAAGTGACGGTGAGCATTCGAGGGGGCTCAGGGCTGCTTGGGAAGCTGACTGAAGATGAACGAGCCCTATGTGTGGACCCTCCCTGAAGAGACAAGGGGCCCGGGCTCTCTGCGGGGTCATGTGGTACCACTAACAAAGGCGCAGGCAGAGCCGGGGGCTGGCCTCTGGCAGGTCCATGACCAGGTGGGCTTGGCCACACTCAGCGTCCGGTGACCATTGGGGAAGTGCTCATTCGAGCAACTCAGAAGTGACCACGGGATCCTAACACAAAGAGGACGGTAAATTAGCAGAGAAACACTGTGTAATAGAGCTGCTCACACCGTGCTCAAGGGGACTCCGGGGACCAGCCAATCCATGCGAGAAGAATGGTACCACTCGAAGGGGTCCACAAGATTAATCACCGCCGCGATGCAGATTTAGCGCGTTAGGTGAAAAGATAAATGTGTAAAAAGCTGTGTCAAAACCCATGGTGTGGCCCACACGGCAATTCAGGGTCAGTAATTGAACTTCGCTCTAATTATCCTGGGGAGATAATATTAACTTACAGTCGGGCGCGAGCAGGAGAGCCCATAACTCATCACTGGATGGGCGGCTCATTGCATTGTGTTATTGAAATATGATGGCTCCATTTTTATCCTGTCATAATGACAACTGATGTGCTTATTTTCTTTCTCTGCGCCTCTAGGGGATGATGAAATAGTAAGCAAACATTCTTTCTGGTGAAAGAGCAGCACTTTATCACGCGGGCTTCAGCTCTGAAAAAGCACTTGTAACCTCAGAAACAATTTCCCGGAACGGAGGCTGCCTCCGGGTCCGTCCCGTCCCCGGCCACCGGCCCGGGGGTGTGGGTGTCAGCAGCCCTGGCTTCCCTCCACGGCTCCAAACCCCTCTCCACGCAAAAGCATGACTCTGTTACTCATTTTTTGGGATTCTTAGGCACCCAGGCCTCTTTAATTTACTGGTGTCGCAGGGTGGAGTGTTTGGGAAGGAACAGAGATTTATTAAAACCCAAACTCTGGTTTTATTGCTGTGTTTACTCTTCAGGCTTCAGAAGTCAACACCCCGACTTCATTGGCCACCTTTTTTTTTTTTTTAACTTTGCTCCCCTCGGTGATATTTTCTTTCTGTTTGCTTCACAGATTTGTATTTACATCCTGAGAATTGTTCTTAATAAATTACAGACAAAGGCAGGGATAAAGGCCTCTGCCTTAAACTTTAAGATAAAGTCCCATACGATTCAAAGCAAACACTGTTTTTCTGGTTTATTTGAAATGAGGCTAAAGAGTATATATTTAGTTGGAAAGAAGGGGAATCCCCTCTAAAATACAGACGAAGTGGTCAGGAAGGACGTGGAAGAGGCCAGAAGCTCCCTTCAAGGCGTCAGGGAAAGTTCGAGGGTAGCTACAGGGTCCCTACGCGCTGACCCCCTGAAGAGAAGTGTGAGAACAAGTTCAGCTGCAATTAGGCAGCATAAGTGAGGGCGGGGCGGCTGGGGCACCTTGAGGAGAGACTGCTGGTAATGAGATGTGGGGAGAGAGATGGCGGCCTGGCCCCTCCCCAAAGCCCCTCACAGCTGGGAAATTAATGGAGATCTTCGTTCTCAGGGAGACGCTGGTAAATAAAGGCTTTAGGAAGCCCTCCGCCCTCCCTCTGGGGAAGTTTATCCACAATTCGACAGTTTGCTATTTTAATTGAGACCAGAAAGCCAGTGCAGAATCCAAGATCGCAGGGTAAAAAGGAAGCTTGTCTAAAATCATCCGCCCTCGGTCCTTACCCTGGACCTTGGAAGGTGGTGGCCATGGGCAGCAGTGTCCGGGCTGTTGGCTGGGCAGAGGTGGGACGCCCTCCCCAGGGACCCCTCTCTCGGAGACGCATTCGCTGTCATTAAGCTTAAAAAGAGGCTCCCAGAAAGCTTTTGATGAGAGAAAAATGTACTTTCATACGATCGCAGGGCCCTGGTTTCTGCCTTCCTGGTCCTAGCGTGGTGTGGGGTCCATGGAGTACAGGACTGAGGGGGAGTTTTTAAGACAGTTCACAGGACAGACGGTGACTGATGCTGCCCATGTATTTAGCGTTAGTGGGAAGGCAGAGTGAACACACTGACTTATCAAAATCTGCTTGGACCCTTGAAGGCATCCATCAAATTTCAGGGTCACCGTGGTAAGAGGCTCTCTCCTCTCAATTATTCTGATTCCTGGACTAGATAATCAGAAGGACATCACTCATTCATAATCACCGTGTGCCGGCTTTCAATGGGGGATGAAGGACTTTCCATCTGTATTTCTTCCTGGGTTTTCTGGTCAGTTATCACCTTAACACAGGAATAAACGCACAGAGCAAAACGCCTGGGAGATGCGGGTGACAACTGCCCAGAGATCTAGGCTTCTTCGTGGAAAAGAGATTTAAATGCTCCTAGTAACATGAACATCAGATTTGGGTCCACGTGGGGACCAAAGTTGCTGGCCTTTCCGTGAAGGAGCAGAGGATCGAGGGTGATGGGGCATCTATAATCTGAATCCACAGCTCCCCACAGGCTGCGGGACTTTGCTCTACATTGGAGTATCAACATGAAGGGAGCAGCAGGGTGAAGCTGAACAAATCTACTTACACAAACTGCCAGTTCCAGTTAAAACCGCCCAAAATCATCCCCCAGATTCTGTTGACGCGAAGTTGCTTTCCCAGTTTCTGCTTTCTTTAGTGATGTCTCAGCCAGCCGGGAAGACAAAACAGCACTTTAAAAAGACATTAGGTTCGTATTTACATGAAAGATCATGACAACCTGGTAAAGCATTACTGTCTGTAAAGTGTTATATATTTTAAGGGCCCTCACAATTTATGTTTCAAAATTTTCTTCCTACACACTTGCAGTGTATAATGGACGTTCCCTATGACGTTTATAAAGGAACAGCTCTGATCTGCTAGCTAAATGGTATGCAACGTTCTATAAATTATAGTCTGAAACTTGCTCAAATGTGCAAGTATTTCTGGGACAGATTTTTCTCCAAGAAAAATTGAAAGGAAATGTGCAAAGGTATAATCCGTTACAACTGTGTAAAGGTGTGCCTGGAACATTACTCTCAGAGTACTCGGGGTAGCAGATGGGAGGACATTTATTTGGTGGTTTATTCTATTAGGCCTAGACTTTTTTATTTATAGAGACTCTAGCCAACAACGTTAGGCATCTTGCTGGATCACATCAGGCAGTATTCTTCAAATTTTGTTCAAGATAAAAACTGTTAACTGAAATCACATCCCTACCTCATAACTCTGCTTCTCTCAGTTTAGCTGAGGTCAAATCACCTGGAATAAGGGGATGTCTCAGCTCCCTTGCAGCTAAATGTGACCGCGTGACTAAGTCCTGGTGAGCAATGTAATTGTTCAGTGTTGTGTGGCAGCTTTGGGGTAACGTCCTTTACAAGAGGGGACGTATGCCCTTGGAATCTCCTACATCTTGCTTCCAGCTCACCCCTTGAACTGTGATCTGACCACCAGAACACCTCCTGGAACCCGTGGTGAGCCCAGACCAGGTCACAAAAGAACCCCCAATGCCCAATGCCTGCCGTGGATAGTCGCCATCCAAACATTTATATATATATATAATTTCCTTATCCAATCCTCTGCTGATAGGCAATTAGGTTGTTTCCACATCTCAGCTATGGTGAATAATGCTGCAGTGAACATGGGAGTGCAGCTATCTCTCTGAGATCCTGATTTCATTTCCTTTGGACATAGACCCAGAAGTGGGATAAGCCAGACGCAGTAAGAAAAACACTGCATGACTTCACTTATAGGTGGAATCTAAAAAAGTTGAACTCTTAGAACCAGACAGTAGAATGATGGTTACCAGGGGCTGGAGTTGGGGGAAGGGGGAGATGTTAGTCACAGGATATAAAGTCTTAGTGACGCAAGATGAATACATTCTAGAGGTCTGATAAAGAGCTTGGTGACAATGGTCAGTAATGCTGGGTTTTATACTTGAAACTGGCTAAGAGAGTAGATCAGGTGTTCTTACCACACACACAACAAAAGCAACTCTGTGAGGAGATGGGACCGTCAATTAGCTTGACTACAGTAATCATTTTACAATGAATATGTATATCATAATGTCATGTGTCCACCTTAAACATACACATACAATTTTTATTAAAAAATCTCTTTTGTTCAAACCTATGAGTCTCCATGACACAAGTCAACCTACTCCTTACTGACCCAAGTCCCCATCACGTGGTTGTTTATGATGCAGAACTTTCCCTTTTCTATTTCTCCTTCCTCTGCTTGAGTCTCTCCCTCTCTCTTGCTCCAATGAGTCCTGCCTCTGTCTCTCTCTTCTCTCACTCATTCTCATTTCCTTCAACATGTTCCTTTCTCTCTTGGTCCCTACTTAATCAATAGTAGCCCTTGGCATCCCTCTACTGCAGGATTCTAAGAAGATTGTAGAATGGAAAATTTATCTAGTGCAACAAGTCTCCCCAGATTCAGAGCTCTGGCACATATATAGCCTTTCCGTTGAGTACTGTGTTTCCAAAGTTTTGCATTGCTATTCAGAAGATAAGCATTCAGAAGAAGAACCCCTGACTTCAGACTATACTACAAAGCTACAGTAACCAAAACAGTGTGGTCCTGGCACAAAAACAGAAATATAGATCAATGGGACAGGATAGAGAGCCCAGATTAAACCCATACACTTATGGGTAATTATTTTATGACAAAGGAAGCAAGAACATACAAAAGACGAAAGACTTTCTCTTCAATAAGTGGTGTTGGGAAAACTGGACACCTACACGTAAAAGAATAAAATTAGAACATTCTAACACCATATACAAAAATAAACTCAAAATGGATTAAAGACCTAACTGTAAGACTGTATACTATAAAACTCCTAGAGGGAAAGATAGAATATTCTTTGACATAAATTATAACAATTTTTTTGTATCTGTCTCCTAAGGCAAAAGAAACAGAAGCAAAAATAAACAAAAGGGACCAAATTAAAGGAAAGGAAACCACTCACAAAACAAAAAGACAACCTACTGAATGAGGGAAAATACTGGCAAATGATATGACAAATAAGGGTTAATAGCCAACATATATAAACAGCTCATACAAATCAACATCAAAACAAACAAACACACAAACAAACAAGCAACCCAATTAACCAATGGGCAGAAGAACTGAATAGACATTTTTCCAAAGAGGAAATGCAGATGGCCAACAGACACATGAAAAGGTGCTCAACATCACTAATCACCAGGGAAATGCAAACCAAAACCACAATGAGATATCACCTCACACCTGTCAGAATGGCCATCATCAAAAAGAACCCAAATAATAAATGCTGGAGAGGGTGTGCAGAAAAGGGAACACTTGTGCACTGCTCATGGGAATGTAAGTTGGTGCAACCACTATGGAAAACAGTATGCAGGTTCCTCAAAAAACTAAAAATAGAACTACTATGACCCAGCAATTCCACTCCTGGGTGTATATCCAGAAAAAAGAAAAAAACCCAAAACATAAAGACTTATCCAAAAGATACATGCACCTCAATGTTCATAGCCAAATTATTCACAATTGCCAAGATATGGAAGCAACCTAAGTGTTCACCAACAGGTGGATGGATTAAAATATGGTGTGTATACACAATGGAATATTACTCAACCATAAAAAAATGAAATTTTGCCATTTGTAGCAACATGGATGGACTTGGATGGTATTATGCTAAGTGAAATAAGTCAGAAAGAGAAAGACAAATACTATATGATATCACTTATACATGGAATCTAAAAAATACAACAAACTAGTGAATATAACAGAAAAGAAGCAGATTCACAGTTATAGAGAACAAACTAGTGGTTACCAGTGGAGAGGGGGACGGGGGGCAGGACAGGATAGGGGAAGGGGAGTAAAAGGTATAAAATATTAGGTATAAAATAAGTTGCAAGGATACATTGTACAACACGTGGAATATAGCCAATATTTTATAATAACTATAAATGGAGTATAACTTTTAAAAAATATAAATCACCATATCATACACTTGTACCTTATATAATATTGTACAGCAACTATACTTAAATTTTAAAAATTAAAAAGAGAAGGTTAATAAATTAACCTAGACATTAAAAACAAAAAAGAACAGAACCCAAACTCCCCTACCTAAAGAAACTGGGCACCAAAACCTTTAAGCGTGATGTGTCCACCTTGACCTGGACAGGCTTCATGAGGTGGTTATAATGCCCTTCTTAGCTCCTGACTTTACCGGGTAGAACATCCAAAATGTATGAAATAAGGCAGCAGCAATCTCACCCGTCTCTAATAAGAATATCACACTCGTGTTCTAAAATGCTTTTGCCCATCTACACAGTGCAGCCTAAAATGAATTACTTTCTTCTCTTGTTTCTCCCATCAAATGGGTTCTTAGAAATGGGACTGGCCGTGGTTCACTGAGTGTCAGTGCCCTGCTTCCGATTTATTGGCCAATTTTGTTTGAGCAAGAAATAGAGGGATGTGCACACCTGAACATTTATGTTTGGTGATAATTGTACAAATTTTCTACATCTGTTTTCAATTCTTCCACAACAAAATTTTTAGCAAAGTTCTCATCTGTAAATGTCCAAGAGAAAATCCCATGTTTATGGGTGGGATCAGGAATGGAGGCTTGAGGGTCCCTGAGGACAGGGGCTGGGTCTCCTCTGCTGTTGGGTCTACACTCCAAAACCAAGGGGGAAACAGAGTAGGTTCCCGAGAGATTCCTGTTCAGTGAATGAAGACACGAATGATGAAACAACTCAATCAGTTTGCTGACCTTATCATACATTAGAAAATATATAGAAAAATATCCAGATGAATTGGATTGATTAGGCTTCAATGAGGGTTGATTTAGTGATGTCTAAGTGTCTAAATGATAAGCTGTTTCCAAACACAAACAAAAATAGAGACAGGATTTGACATTTCTTTACCCTCTTTAACCAGATGCATGATTGCCACTAGATTCTGGAAACTCTGGCAGGTGGAGATAGAAGCCACTTTGTTATAAATTCATAAAATGAAAGATCTTCTACCATTAAGCTGACACTTGACTCACAACAATGGATTCAAATGTAGAACCATTCCTCGTTACCTTTTCCCCCCCTGTGCCAAATATTGAGAAAATAATTATCCTAAAACCGTTATGATTATTTTAAAACCACAATGAAACTAGGACATGACATGACAGTTCAGGGGAGAAAATATAGCTTAAAAATTTGGCATTTAACAATGACAAATAGTTTTACATTAAAATTAATTCTATTAACACATTACAATATGTTCTATGTCAATTATATGCTCCATAAACATTTTCTCAAAGGTAAGAATCTCAAATCCCATGAATATCTCAAAATCAGTTAGAAAAGTAAAATAAAAATAGAAAGTGAAGAATTAATGAAGCAACATTTGCAGGGTTTACAACATTCCAACCCTTTTAAAATATGGCCCAGTCACTCAAAACAAAGCGTTCTTAAAGAGGTTATAGGTCACACAGAGGAGAAGTAGCTGTGGTCCTGGCTTTGATTTTTTGTTCTGTTGAGTAGGCAGAGGAGACGTGAAGATTAATTTTGAAAAGAGAAATGCTTGGTGACAACAGAGAGTTACAGATAAAGTGTTGGGAGAATCTGATGGGCACAAGCTGAAATTGTCAGGACTCTCATAAGCAAACTCTAGGGTAATGGTAAAGGTTTCACGGAGCGATTAGAACCTGATGTAAACCTGAAAGGATATGAATGATTTAGACACAGATACAGGGGCCGAAGAGGAGAATAAACAAAGACTCCTGTACTGTTGTCTGTCATCGCAGGTTGGTTCCCAGAGGCAGGGTCAGAGGCAAGAGTTTGGGAGGTGGTCCCAGGACGAACCAGTCAGGAAGGGGGGAAGGAAGGGCGTGTTAATTAACAGGGTACCAGGGAGGCACCACTGGGGACCCTGGGAGTTCAGGCTTCAGGGTGGTCCCCCGGGGAGAGGAGCTGGGGATTCCCCTCCGACTCCCTCAGGTCGCTGGACAGGGCAGCTGTGCCTGGTCCCCTGAGTGTTAATTACACCGCACGTCCAGCTTCCCTGGGACCTGCACACAGAGCAGGTCCTCAGGCAGACTGTGCCCCAGGTAGGAACAAGCTTTCTTTAGGAGACCGACAGGTGCCAAGGGGTAAAGGGCAGGGCACCGTGGGGTCGGCAAAAGTCATGAACAGAAACAAAGTCCAATTCTTCTGGAAGATTTCTTTTTTGAAAGAATATAGGAGAATGACTTTTAAAAAGTAAGGGGAATTTTTTGTTACTGTTTTAGATGAAGACACGTAATTCTGGAGATGACCACCTTTTCTGAGTTTATGGATTCCCTAAAACTCAGATTCCACGGGATCAAATGTACTTGCTAGAAATGTAACAATATGAAAAAATTCAACAAAATCTAGAGGAAATTTCCAGACTCCAAACTCTTTACATCATAGAGAATATACAATATAAAACTTACCAGGTTTGGAAAAACTCAGGGGAAAATGACTCATCATCAGAAGGAAAAAAAATTCCATGGCACCCCCATAGAAGGCAGAGATGTTGGAATTAGCAGACGGACAAGTCGAAAGAACTGTTATTCTTATTTTCAGGCATTCATGGGGGAAAGGTGGATAGAATTGGTAAGCAGAGAAGGAATCTTAGCAGAGAAATGTAAACTGTTCTGGCAGGAGTAAAATGCTTTCTGGAGACCTAGAAATCCACATTTGGCAACCTCAAATTAATCACTCATTTGTCCAACAGACCCTTAGCCCAAGTCTGTTCTGTGCAGAGTGCTATTCAGGACCGTGGGACACAGGGATACTGGATAGTTTACATTCTGGTGGGAAAGCATCTAATATATAATTACATAAATATAAAGTATAATGTCAGGCAATAATTACATGTGCTGTAGGAAAAATAAACAGGGTGAAGGGATAGAGGTTTTCAAGGGATGCTATTTCAGATAGCAGTTTCCTGGAGGCATAAAAATCCCTCCCCCACAGGACCACTGGGCCCGTGTGGAAGGCTGGTATCAGGAAGAGGAGGGAAAGCCACAGGCAGAGCAGGAGCCATGGCCAGGCTCCTGAATTACCGCTGAGCAGTTGGGGTGGAGTTTCCCCTTTGTCTCCACCTCAGGGTGCCTGTTTTCTTCTCCTTTTGTCCACTGCTGAGTTCAGGTGTTGAAACCTCAGGCAGAGCCAGCAGGATTGGGTAACGTGCCCTGCAAAGTCAGTTATGTGAAGAAGGATGAAGGGTGATGTACAGATGTGTCTTACTGCGACCCCGGACAGTGAGGGTCAAGTTCTCTTATCAAAGTACAGGTTTGTTAGTTTATAAGAAATAGGGTCAAAGTCATTCTCTTTGGTGTTGTTGAAAAAAAGTTTTTTTTTAATGAAAAACAGATGTAGGCCTTTGAAAGGAAATTCATCCTTATGGTAAAAAAAAAATGTGTTTCATTTCAAGCATTTTGGAGTAAAGTGGGCTAGCTAAGAATGATAGCATCTCCCCATTCTCAGGAGACCTGATCTTTCCTCCCCCTACCCTTCCAAGTCCCCTCCCCGCTACGGGCCCCCTTCCAACACGTAAGTGCACAGAGAGCCTCCGGTCACTGCAGACCCAAAATTATGCAAGAGGTCAGGCCAGATAGTGAAGATGAAGATGTGTTACTTCCTGGAAGGTCAAAGGTGGAGGGAAGGTCTTAGACACCAAGAGAAGGAAAGAGGAAAGATAAAAAGGAAGGTGAGGAAACAATTCACCTTGGAAACAATTACCTGAATTTGACAACACAGAGTGTCCACGGTTTTCCCCAGCGTCAAGAACAAAGTGTGCAGGAAGGAAGACAGGGCATCGCTGGAGCGAGACAGCCTCCTTTCCCATCGCAACCTCAGCGCCAACTCACGGGTGCTGGTGAGGAAACACTAAGATCCACCTTCCAGACATTTTCCTTTGCAGAGAAAAGCAGGAGATACACCTGTGGGATAGAGAATAAAGACTTATATCAATAATTTAATAAAGCAGTAGATGCAGAGACATATACTCGTAGGTGTCTCAAAAATCTACGTGTTAGTCCCAGGTGTCCTCCAATTTGAGCACATTTATGACTTGTTTATTTCATTCTGTGCCCCCTCCAGGCCAGGGCCTGTGCCACATTAGAGGGAGCTCTGCAGATGGCATCAAAGGTTCCCGATGAACTAGCGGTCCTCTGTGATTATCCTTGGAAGCAAGCCCTGCAAAAAGGCAAAACAACCAGCAGTGCGGAAAGAGGCAAAGTCTTGAAACAACCCTTATCTAGAAAATGTTGGTTGTCTTGGCTTAGAAGAGGCCAACTTGCTCAAAGAAGTATTTCAGCTGCATTGGGGGAACCAGAGCACTTTGAATTCACTCTTGGGAAAGTTTGTTCCCCAAGCTCAATCCAGAGGGACCCCTCCATCAGTCGGTCCACGTGTTCTGAACCCCCAGCTGGCCTTTGGTGCTCTGAAGACCTTCCAGTGGCCGTCTTGCAGAGGTAGGCGGCCGTGCCTGAGTGCAGAGTGTGTGCGTGATGGGCAACCCAGGGCCACAGAGGTAAATCGGAGAGAAATGCCACCAAGCAGAGCATTCTTCCTGTCGCTCCCTGGCTGTCCCTGAGGACGGTCCCTTTAGCCTCTCCAAGGCCTAATGTGTTCAGCCATGAAATTGGGACTTACATGTGCCCAGGGTCCTTGCTAACACTAACATCGATGGCATTCTACTCTCTCAAATCTAAACCAGTTTGCCACAACTGACCACCATCTGCAGCTTCTCAAGATGAGAGAGGGCCTCCTGACACCGTGTTCTCTCCAGGCATCACTGAAGGTTCCTTGAAAGCAGCACGTATTCAACTCTGGAACCCCAAGGAGGTAGTCCCAACCCCAAGGGGAGACACACCTTCTGTCCTTTTCAGACAGCTTCCATATACATCTTTCTTTCCAGGTCCTTGAATTGTAAAATATAATTGAGGATCAGTCTTGCATAGTTTGTCCCCACTTTTGTATTGATTAAAACAAAAACCATGATCTTTGCTGCGACCTAGAGAAATATACATATGAAATGAAACCCCATTCACAGTCCTGGTAATGTCTTTGTCTGCATATAGGAATAAAGTTATAATTTAAATATGATTCTTTCTGCAATTACAAAATACTTCTGATTCTTATTCTAGGTAGATGTTTTATAACTTTTGAAGGTTATTTTTTCTACTCCAAATATCCATTTACCTATAAATTCTAGATTCTCAGAAATTACATCAACCTCCACTATTATATTTTCTGAACCACCCAGAGTTTATGGTTAAACATTGCAAAGTGCAAACAGATCATTACAGGTTTTTAAAATGTCAAAATGTTTTTAGAGACATGTTTCAGACATCTAAACAGATATGAGGATTAAGGAAAACAGTACGGATCAAGGAAAAAATAACAGAAAACCTATTACACAACACCTGGTGATGGAAGTTTGGCAAGCCTGTAGAAAGACAGGGCATTACTGAAGCAGAATAGAAGCAACAGAACGTATCTGATCGTTGACACTTAATTACTGTAGCCTACGTAAGATAGGAAATATCCTAATAAGAGTTTAAATTAAAATGATATATTATCTTAAATTTTGGATCTATTGCTGCCATAGTGAGTATGTCCATAATTACTGGCTAGTCCCTCCCAGGGATAAGATGCTGGTACATTACCTACCCTGTTACTGTTTGTGACTTTTCAAATCATTGTTCGCACATAACAGAAATTGACCACATTCAGTAAATTGAGCATCTTTTCCCTTCTGTACTCACATGAGCTGAATCAGTTTTATCTCTGGGGGAAAGCAGCTCCGTTTACATTTACCGACAGATGTGTATAAAAGCCTGATGTCAAGAAATCCATTTGCTCTTCAATAAAAGTTATCATAACGTCTGAAACGCCTGATTTATGGAGAACCTGCTTCCCCCGGATGGCCTGCCGTGTATAGCTAAAAACCTAAGACAGGTCATGCAACTTACACCAGGGGGGACGATAATGTCGCTCAGATGGGGCTCCTTGACAATGCCCATTCTCCTTATTTAAATGATGAACATGATTGGTGGAAAGTGCAGGCTGTAACCCAAACACACAAAGGAAATGACAAACACACTGCAAAGAATAATAAGGCAAAGACTGACAGGTATCACGCCCTGCTTGCTGCGAACTCCTGGTCTTAGATTTACGCATTTAACCTTCACAAAGTAGATTTGATAAAAAGTCCAGACAGTTAAAAGACAGAAAAATGAAAATGTTTTGTGAAGACTGTTCTGATAAGGGAACCTGCCTCTCGGTGCTGGCATGGCCGTGCCCTTCTGATTGGGGGCGGCCCTGCACCACCCACCCCGTGTCAGCCCCACGCCACATGCCCAGGGGCAATACATCACGTGAAGATCACCTTCAGCTTGCAACTTGCAAAACTCCAGAGCAGCGAAACCCCTCTGCTGTGTGCAGACGCATCGGTCACCGCAAACAAAGGCTCTGTTAAGGACCCACAGGGAGCTGGGTCACGTGACAACTGCCATCCAGCAGGGTCACCCAACACAGGGCAGCAGTTTCTGGCGAGCCGGGGGAGGGCGCTGCCCTTGTGGGGAGGAGGGACATTCCTGGAATGCATGCAGGAGAGATGAAAATGCAACTCCTTTTTGTGTGCAGGGATTGAGATACAACACAATGAAACTCACAGCAGGCAGACAAGCAAAACGAAAGTTTTTTTCACACAAATTTTTTGGGGAGGGAGGCGGAAAAATCATGTTTTTAGGGAAGGCCTGAGAGCTAAGAAGGGTGGCCCTATAACTTGAATTTGCTGAGTTCATGGAATAATAACAGAAACTTGATATGAATTTTTGTAGGGAATTAATGAAACGGTGGGCCGCAGAGAAGGCAGGGCTGGGAGGGGCTCCTGGATGACCTCGTCCTGCCAGACTGAATATTTTTAAAGCCATTAACTCTGAGCGCTATTACGCTGAGGTCTCTCTCAGACATATCCTCTCTCCAGGATGGAGTCAGACAGCCACCTGCCTCTAATGCCTCCCGGACTTGAACCCCAGCCCCTTCCACCCAGCCGCACCTGCCTGCTGGGTAAAATGCTTTGCACCTAAAGCATTTGTCACACCCAGTTTCCTGCAGAAGTTTCTTCACGTGGGACTCTGGCCCATCCTGCATCCTGAGCCCCGCCTGGGACCCTGCTGGGTCAGTGCTGGTCAGTATCCCCTGTGTCACATGCAGGCTTAGCACCATCTACCTCACAATATAGGGTCACTCGTGGTTTCATCCATCTCACACTGTAGGGTCAGTATTGATTAGAATCTTCTGCGTTATACTGAAGGACCAATATTGATTGGTATCATAGGCCTCACACTGCAGGGTCAGTACTGGTCTGCACCCACAGCCTTCAGCAGGCCAAAGGTGAGAATTCTTTTAATTCTTGGTGCCATCATTTGCCTGCCTGGTTGCAATCCCAAGGGGACAATTTACAGAAGTTTAAAAACTGAAATGAAGTCTACTTGGAATCTGGAAATGTATAGTAGTTAATAGAATTCCCTCATGCATTAAGGACTAGAAGGGATTTGATGTTTGCTTGGACCTGCCAGTGGAGGAAGAAGTGAAATGCCTGAGGAGAAGGAAGACGTTAAAACAGAAGAAGACGCATTCGAATCTTGGATGAAAGTGGAATCGTGTCTGCCTGGGGTGAACGGAGAATTATCACCAGCAGAAAATCTGAGACATTCTTGGCCAGGAGATTCCTGAGGCTCCACGTGAGCCCCTGGTCTGCAGCAACCAGCTCATGATGTGATACCAGCTCTCTCAGCAGGAAAGCGCCATCCTGAGGCCAGCCTTTGGCTCTGCTTTCTCCTTGGATATAAGGAGTTCTTTGCAGCCCTTGAAGTATTGGTTTGTATGGTACGGAACCTACCTGCTTAGTGATTTCTGTCTGACTCAGTGTTAAACCACTTTGGTGTTATTGATGGTTATGATATTTGTAGTCCCGAGGATGATTCATCACATCTTCATATTCCCTGCTCACCCTGTTCTATGAATACTGTAGAATTTATAAAACTTTGCTCCAAATCATGAGCTCACAAAACAAGGAAGGGTGTTATAAAATACAGATAATTATTATGCAGTTTTCCAAATACACTGCATCTTGTCTTTACCATAGGCTGGTCCCCTTGCAAAGTAGCTGCAAGCTGACCCGCCGCTGCAGTGTGACTGTTTGAGAGGAGGAAAGCACACGCTTAATTGTGGGTCCCAGGGTTACTGCCCGGCTTGGGTGAGCAACTCAGCTGGGCGGCCTCAGCTGAGTCCTCCAGAGAAGGGGGTGTGTCAGGGTTAGATGGAACAGGTGTAGCACATGCAAAGCCTGCAGACTCCAGCTGGGGTAACAGTGGAAAGCGCTCAGTATCTGACATGTGGTCCAGACCAACGCAGTCCAGCGGTGTTAAATAATGCTGCACAGTCCTGCCCGCTGATGGCATGTGCTGACGTCTGCTAACACTGGGTCTCCCTACCTCGCGGCCCACCGTGCTCTGCGCTGAGGCCCTATCGCCTTAGGCAGTCAGTGCTGAAGGCTGAGGGAATGAATAAGTGAATGGATGTCACTTCCCTTCCCGCCAGTTTGAATGTGTAACTATTGGCACACCATTCACAACTTTTTACAACTGAAATTTCCTCTGTCACTGTTACGCATCCCAGGCTGCATTTTGTTTTAGATTTCAGATGATTATTGCTATTGTTTTGGTTAATATCCCCAGTTTCTCGAAATGTTTTTGTCGCATGACATAATGGGCATGACCAATGGATGATAATGAGGTTCCTTCATGCTGGTTACAAGGCACATTAGACCCTTCTGAACTCAGCGGAGGACTCAGAAGAGAAAAAACAGAAACATTAGGGTTGATCTAAGCATTGTTTTTTTGCCCATCCATTCTAATTTTTGAAACGTTTCTGGTAGTATCCTTGGAAATTTTACATACATCCTGAACGCGTGTCTGCCAGATACTAGTAACCCAACGTGATTGAGAATGCCCTGGATATTAAACGTCAAATACCAAGGTTAATCATGGGAAATCTGATAACACCCTAAACTGTGTTTGGAGAGGGGAGGGAAGACAGCCTTTTTGACATTAAAATGGCTCAGATGCCTTTACTCTGTCAATCAAAGCTGCTCTGAATGGCCTCGAATACATTTGCCATTAGTAGCTCTGCTGTGGGCACCAGCTAGAGGACATTCTGTTTTCAAATGTAAATATCTCTGGCATTTCAGACATGTTATAAATGTTGTTTTCCATCTTAATGTATCCAAAATCACCAATATCTGCTATTACCATAGGTTCTAACAACTGTTTTTTGTTGTTTTTTTTTAAAACACTGTGATCACGGCAAAATGATGACGCATTTGCTAGGATCTGGTTTTCTTTGTGACCCTTGTGCGTGGGGGAATCAGCATATGCCAAAAGTGTCAGGGTTCTGTTTGCTGTCAGGGTGCCTCCCAGGTCTCCCTCAAATGCGCTCCAGCGATGATTCCCATGGTCTGAGTCATTCTGCCACTATGATTATTTCTAAAAATAGCTCAGCATCATGCATCCCAGGACTGGGAGGCTGCTCAGGATTGCTTTGCAAAGTAAACAGCTATTTTTTGTGCGTAAAACTGCCAATCAACAAGGAGGCCAGTGACCCGATCTTACTAACCAATGCTATTTCTTAAAGCAGTGTAAAACTTACATGTGAGATATCAAATAACCCTCTTGTGACATCTGTCATCCTTATGTCCAACACACATCCTCCTGACAATTAATTTATTTAATTTCAGGAGCGTGTTCTTCCTCTCCTAGAATCGAATAACTTCAATAATTAGCTCTACAAGTGGCCGCTTTGGGGTCTTCAAGAGAGAGGTGGAGCAGACACTTACTGGGCATCCAAAAGAAAATCCAACACGGATTTTTAAAGAAGGAAATGTGTTTAGAATGTGTGCACATTTTACTATTCACAATAGCAAAGACACAGAAACAACCTAAATGTCCATTGACAGAGGAATGGATAAAGAAGATGTGGTACATATATACAATGGAATATTACTCAGCCATAAACAAGAATGAAATAATGCCCTGATGGATCATTTGAACACCCATCACAGAAAACTCTGGAACCTGTGTTTTAGAGAGCAGGTTTAACCAGGAGCAAATGAGATACTATTCAACCCTTTCGTATCTGGAAGTATGTAACATTTTCAGAGGTGAGCTATACTCCTTGGACAAACAAATTGATCCTTCTGTGACCATGTGGTGTGTTTCTTCTCCTGGAAGATGAGGTGAGTCTTTGAGAGTCAAGGGTCTGTTAGATTCCTGAGCCTGCCAGGCTCCTGGAGGTCATCTGTGTCAGTCACACTGTTCTGCTTCAGGTCAGGTCCCTGCTGATGGGGAGATCTGCACTGTCCCCTCCAAACAAGGGCCATAATACAAAATAAAACAGTTCCTTCATTTTGTATAAGGCTTTTACACTTGTGGGCTGGGGAATGTGTTTTATTAGCTTATTACCCACCTGGCACTTCAGACAGCCTAACCCCCTACACTGCAGAGAGCAATTAAACAGGAAAGTCTCTGAGGATCACTTTAAGAAATGAATGTTCCAGTGCAGGGAAGTAAGGTGATATAAATAAACGTTTCACATAGATGGTGGTGAGCGTGTGTGTTCTTTTCTTACTGCACGGATTTGTGCAGATTTGTACACAGGCAACACATTTTAAAATGAAATGACTTGGTGCTCTTCTCAAGATCAACGTGTACATTTCCTTCTGTTAACTGTTGAGGCTAATGTAATAATGTAATTTCATGACTTGTACTTTGGGAATGATTGATTTGTCTTTTTATAAGGACCATGAAAACCATGTATTTTATTCCAGCGTTCCATTTCATGTCAGTGCCTTTCCACTCATAGAAGGGAACCCACCCTGCTTGAGGATGCGGATTTGGACACCTGCACCCACCCACTCAGACAAAGGCTGACACTCACGTGGTCCATTTAAACTCTCACATAGTAGAAAACACTTGCGATGTCAAGGATTTCTCTGCAATTTCATGATAAGTTAACCTAAACTTTTCAGAGAAGAGAAAATAAAATAGATTTACTATGTGCTATAATTGGGCCCAGCTTTCAACCTATTACTTCTTCTGAGTAATGAATAGCATGTATCTTTCCCAGTGAAATTAAGGATAAAATCCAGGCCTCCTGAAACATTAACTCCTCCTTCTACCTGAACTGAAGTTCACCTTTCTCCCCCAGGCTGCTCTTCCAGAAAGGAGTATTGATCAAACCGTTTTAGTACCAAATTGATTCACTCAACTCCAGAGACACAACAGTTGTAGCTCTGTGAAAAACACCCAGCTCTCATGAATCAAATGTATTTTTTATACAAAAGTATTATTACTATGGAAAATGCCCAAATTAAAGTAATTTTGTGACTTTCCTGTATTTTTTTCTTTGACCATCTCAATAAATCGAGTCATTGTTTCAAAATCCTGTTTGTTAATGTTGGAATTTTATTTATTTTCCTCAGCTAAAATTTATTTACATTATTTATATATGCATTTCAAAGGCATTTTTTTTTTGTAGGACAAAAAAATACTCAAAACAATTATCCCCCAGGTATAGTTTCTGAATATTATGCTATAAATAATTCTTGTCTATTTATACTGTCCATAGCTAATAATAACTTTTAGAGAATTTCTTTTTATAGTAGCTATAATTAGCAATGGAAAAAATAGTTTGAAACTAGTTAGGGTATTTTTTCTGAGAATTCCTATGTACATAGGAATTCATATATACATATGTTTATGAATTAACACAGGTGAAACACTGACTGAAAACACAGGGGACGTTTTTATGGCTTCTTTATTTCTCTTATCTTTTTTATTTAGCAAGGGGTAGTTTTTCATTTATTGCTTTTGGGATGAGAGAGAGAGAGACGGAGAAGGGGCCGGGGGACAGTGATAAATGGGGCTGAAGCAATTGAAAAGTCGTCAGTTGCATAGCTTAGCTTTCTGGTCACTCAGAAAGGAGTAGAAATGAATCACAGCTATATTTCACTCACATCAGAATCACTCAAATTGCTTAGAAAATCCAAGGCACGTGCAGTGTGAGCAGTGTTGCACCTTAGTGGCTGCAGGGTCACCTGCGCCAGGTGAGGATGGTTTGGGGGGTAGCGGCCCAGACTCACCATCATCTCATATAAAGAACTGCAAGGAAGAGTTAACCAGTTTCCAGACATTTTCCACAGAAGCTAATTTCTGGAACCAACTTGTTTTGCTCCAGCTATGAGCTGTGTAGGCTGGCAAATGCATCAAAGTTTAGTTCCTGGGAGAGCTCATAGGGATCCAGATGAAACACCACCCGCGGTGCCAAGGACAGCTGAATGCAGATGGAAGAATCTCTGCATTTGCAGGGGACAAGGTCGGGATGGGGGGCAGCAAAACTAGCCCTGGGACCTGCCCGGGCTGAGATGACTCCTAGGGGAAGCTTCTGGGGGAAAGTTTATGACTCTCTCTCCTTCTTCTTCCCCTTCCCTCCTCCTACTTCTCCTTCTAATTCTTCTAATTCTCTGTCTCCTTCTCCTCCCCCTCCCTATCCCCCCTCCAAGCTCTCCCCCTCTTCCTCCTCCTTCCTATTCTTTAAAGTTAAATTGGAAAAAAAAAATCATGTGATTGAATGAGCAATGTCCATAAAAATACCTTCCTTCCATATGGGAAAGCTTGGATCGGCCCCTGTTGGTTCATGCTCTGCCCATGTTGTGCTCTCCCCTAAACTTCTAGCACACTCACCCTCATGCTCTTTTCCATCCTTTTCCGGTACCTGCACATCACGGGATAGGGAGGTGATGGGGAGGTGATGGGTAGATACAGCGAGTTCCTCTACAGCAGCCCTACACAGGAATATGCTACAGTTTAGCAAAACAAACACACAAAACACTTTCAACTATAAGTGAATAAAATTTTAAAACATTTTAGTTCTATAATCCTATAAATTATCATCTATTATAATGATGAAAATTAAGCGGTGAACCATAGTTAATATTTACTTACCAATTTGTAAGTAAAAAGACATGGATCCATTGTAATGTCACAGCTTTTATATAATAATAGTTAGGCTACATAACCATAGCTCTGATGGAATCTATATCTATCTCATTCCCATAGTGTTTTCCAATGATTTCAGTTGGTGAGGACAGTGAAGATAGCAGTGTCTTTTCAGATAATGTACAATCAGTGTCTCCTAGACTGTATGATATATTCTAAGTGCGATCCTTCCAATTAAAAGAAATTGTCTACATAGGATTTTTTCAAATATGTGGATGGAAATGTGTGGGACCTACTTATCTTATTCAGAAGAGAAATTAAGTGAAGTGTGATACTGATACAGAATATATGCCTTTCTACACAGCATGGAGAGGAGATGTAGACATTTCACAGGAAAGGAAATGATCTATATATTTTTCCTGGCATGATTTGCTAACTGTGGGAGTCTTGTTGAATTTTACTTAGTCCATTCATTGAGGAAATAGTTTCCCCAAAGAGTTCATTTAAAAATTAAAGAGGGCTTCCCTGGTGGCGCAGTGGTTAAGAATCTGCCTGCCAATGCAGGGGACACGGGTTCGATCCCTGGTCTGGGAAGATCCCACATGCCGCGGAGCTACTGGGCCCGTGAGCCACAATTACTGAGCCTGCGCGTCTGGAGCCTGTGCTCCGCAACAAGAGAGGCTGCGATAATGAGAGGCCCGCGCACCGCGATGAAGAATGGCCCCCACTTGCCGCAAATAGAGAAAGCCCTCGCACAGAAACGAAGACCCAACACAGCCAAAAGTAAATAAATAAATAAATAAATAAGTAAACCTAAAAAAAAAAAAAAAAAAAAAAAAAAAAAAAAAAAAATTAAAGAAATATTTGTCTTTCTCTGTCTGACTTACTTCACTTAGTATGATAATCTTTAGATCTGTCCATATTGCTGCAAATGGCATTATTTCATTCTTTTTTAAGGCTGAGTAATATTCCATTGTGTATATGTGTGTGTATGTGTATATATATATATATATATACACATACATATATGTGTATATATACATATCTCACAATGTATATATATATATATATATACATTGTATATATATATATATATATATATCTTTTATATATATATATATATATCTCACATCTTTTTTATCCATTACTCTTTCAATGGACACATACGTTGCTTCCATGTCTTGGCTATTGTGAATAGTGCTGCTATGAAAATTGGGGTGTATGTATTTTTTCAAATTAGAGTTTATCACTTACATGTGGAATCTAAAATATGATACAAATGGATTTATTTACAAAACAGAAATAGATTCACAGACATAGCAAATTTTTCATTACCAAAGGGGAAGGGGAAGGGGATGGATAAATTAGGAGTTTGGGATTAACATGTGCACACTACTATATATAAAATAGGTAAACAACCAGGACCTACTGTATAGCACAGGGAATTATACTCAATATCTTATAATAACCCATAATAGAAAAGAACCTGAAAAAGAATAGATATATGTATATGTATAACTGAATTACTTGGCTGTACACTTGAAACTAACACAACATTGTGAATCAACTATACTTTAATTTAAAAAAAATAATAAAATAAATTTTATCTTTTGTCTTTCATTTTGTAGCTGAGAATGTCCAGTTTTAGAACAGGAATAAACTGAACACAGGACAGGAGAGAAGCATCTCAGAGGACCTTTCCTCAGGGAAATGAGAGATAGAAGCACCCACCTCTGAGCAGCCCTGCAGGGCAAGAGAGAGGAGGGCTCTGGGAGATGAGGGCAGAGCCCCCAGGTACCAGGAGGAGCAGCCAGGGCAGTGGAGCTCTTGCGTCTGGAGGACAAAGTGGGGAACCATCAGTGATGGCCTGGGCATGACGAGCCCTTCCACGTGCTGGTCTCAGAAGTCACTGACGGCTGAGGCTCGGGACCTGTGTTTAGTGAAGAGGCCATTGTGATTCAACCCTTGAAGAAGCTGTGTTCATAGGCCACTATTTCTCAGCACAGACTCTGTGCAAACCCTGAGTGAGATGAGGGAAATAACCCGCTACAGCTCCACCTCACCCTGCTGTCTGTCTCGGAGTGCTCAGGGACCTTAGTCCCACCCCGTTTTACTTAAAATATGATTATTTTGATATTAGATTTTTTTCAAGAATTATAACAATTCATATGTCTTCTACAACTGCCATAACCACAGTGACTTCTGACACAGCTTTATGTTTATGGATTCAGGTCTCAGTACCAATTTCTGTCACCGATTTAACCTGCTCAGTTTGGCTGACACAGGGTGAGTCCCCAGTAGATGTTAGTTGAAAAGTCTCAGGGCTAATTGATCTTATAAAGTATATTTTTTTCTACTTATTTGTTGGTCACTCAATTTTGTTTTAGTCACTTTTTTCATCTGGGGTTTGACATGTTGACATAATTAAGTTGGCTTTTAGATTGTGTGCCTTACCTTAAAAAGTCTGTTCCACTCTGAGACTGTAAAATAAATAAATGCATCCATGCTTTCTTCTAAAACTTATATGATATTATGCTATTTTTAACATTTTATTCATGACCTATGAGGACTTTTCTTTTTCTTCCCCATCTTCTTCCTCCTTCTCTACCTCTACTTCCTCCTCCTCATCCTTCCTCTTTTTTTCTTTCTTTTTTTCTTTTTTTGATATAATGAGAAAGAGGGCATTGCTGGGCAGAGCCCAGACCACTGGCCACTGGGAGAGGACAGAGACTTCAAGCTTCCCAGATGGGAAGAGCCAGATGGTTGACAGCAGGATGGAAGCTGATCAACACACACCTAACTGGATGCAGGTAGCTGGTCCAGCGGTCTTGATCTTGGACAATGGTTGCATGGCTTCTTTGAAGAAGTAGCCACTTCTGCTCCTATACCTTGTCAATTATTTTATATCTTCTGCCTTCTTCCCATTTTCATTCACGTGTACTTCATCTTCAAGTCTTTACATATGTTCTGGGCCTTTAGAAAAATGAGAAGGAAAATCAAGTCTCACTCTGAGAGGACGCAGCACCCACCACGCGGGAAGACCACCTGCAGGTCTGCATCATGACATGCAGTGTCTGAGGCTGAGTGTCACGGGGAGCTCGCCGTGGGGCACATCCCGGAGTCCCTGCCCCATGTGCCCCTCTTACACACCCCTCTCCACCCCTGCAGTCCTCCCTAAGGTCGAGTCCAGCACTTGCCAGAGTACGGCAACCCCTCAGACCCTGGTTTTAATCTGCTTTCCCTCTAAAGAGGGGCTTCGGTGCTCTAAACAAGAACAGGAGTATGGAATAGCACCATCCCAGCCCTGCCTCAGGGCACAGGATCTGCAGACACAGACAACATCTCAAAGTGAAGGCCTCTGCCTTTCGCACCTGCAGGGAGCTGACGGGTCTTTTCCTTTTCCATTGGTTTCCCCATCACCTCCGAATGCCAGGCTCCAGATGTTAGCACCTCTTGTCCCCCAGGCCAAAGTCAATCTCTCCTCCATCTTCCCAAAGGCCCTCTTCTTCATCTCAGCTTGGTATCTCAGGCCCAGAAGGGCTGTGGGAATGTGTTCAGCACAAGGAAGGGGGAGCAGAGTGTGGACTCTATCCTGCCCCATTCACACAGAAATATAAGTGGAGAGATGGGTGAATGGGTGGGGGCATTGACAGATTACTGCAGTATTTTGATTTGTTCTTTACCTATTTGCCAAAAGATTAAGGATTTATGGACCAGCCTATATAACTTTATAACAAAAAAGAGGTACCACCTGCCGTAAGTGCAAGATAAATACAAGAGCAAATACATCAAAGAAGGTGGTCATGGCTTCAATCCACTCCCTGCCGCAGAAGGGGATCGTACCTGCCTGACAAACTCTGATCAACAGGAAGAAAAACAGACAAGATTCTTCTTATCCTTGGACTTATTCAGATTTTAGCATTTCATAGAGGGCTTTTCCCTATAATTTCAGAGCTGGTATAAAGGGATCCATGGAGATGTGTCATTTTCCTATTTTAAAAAAGACAGCAATGCCAAATGTTTCGTCAAAACGTTATTTTTTCCCTGGGACCAAACTTAAGTTTGTGTTCTTGGTATAAAGTGGACAATATCATCAAGTAGTATTTTACAAAGGTTATAAAGATACTGTTTGAAGTTGAGATTTTTATAACAAACATTGATAGAAGTAAGGGGTGTAGGTGATGGTGTGTAGACAGTTTGTTTTCTGATAACTTAACTTTATACAGTTACAAACGATGAATGACTAGCCTGACCATTAAGTTGTGTCTCTGAAACATTGATTTTCTCTATTAAACTTCTTTCAGTGGCTGGATCCTGGTCAATTCCTGTTCAAATGTTTTATGGGGAGTGAATATTTGTTCCCCTACTATTTGTGTGTTGAAGCCCTGACTTCCCATGTGGCTATACTTGGCAATGGGACCACTAACAAAGTAATTAAGGTTAAGGGTGGGGCCCTGATCCAGTAGGATTAGTGTCCTTGTTAGAAGAGGAAGTAGAGAGCTAGCTCTCCAGGTGTGCCCTGAGGACAGGCCCTGTGAGGGCACATTGATAAGGTGGTCATCTGAAAGCCAGGAAGAGAGCTGTGCCCAGAAATCCAACTCTGATGGAACTTTGATCTTGGACCACTAGCCTCGAGAAGTGTGAGAAAATGGATTTCTACTGTTTGAGCCATTCCATCTGAGGCATTTTTATAGTGACCTGAGCTGACTGGTACAGTGAACAGACAGAGTGTTATTTATCCATCTTGTTGCTTATCCATCTCAGACACTGGGATGTAAGATCCTTGTGGTGGAGATTTGGGTCTTATTTGCTAATTGAGGAATCCTCAGTGTCAAGAATGCAGTTTGCACCTGGGTGATGCTCCATGTTTTTTAGATAAATGGATCTTCCGGGACCACAGCCTGATCCTCCTCTGAATGTGCTCACTGGGGCCCTGAACCATCCCTGACGGCCTCTGCTTCAGCCTGCCCTGCACCTCCTGGGTCTGTTTCTGCTGGAAGCGCTTCCTTTGGTTTCCTACCTGCATTGACACTCGGTATTCTTTCCCTTCCATTTCCATTAGATTATTGTTGCTAAAGGTCCCCTTGTCACTGTCATCAGATTTCAGCTATAATCAAGAACCCATTCTTAGACACATATTTGTCATATATTTTAAGTTCTTTAAGAAGTTACTGATATGCGGCCTGTTCTTGAATCTGGCTCTGCCACTTGCTACAGACCTAGGAGTTAAGTTACTTAATCTCTGCAGCCTCTCACCTCCAAGATGAGAGCTTCTGTCACTTCCTGGATCCGCAGGTTAAACGGTGTTTCACTCGTCTGCAGCCTGGTCCTGTGTATGCATAGCAAGAAGGGGACTCCAAAAATGTTGCTTCCCTATGATTCTGACCCACTTTTCTCACCATTTCTACATCTTCTCTTAATAAGCCATGTGTTTGCAATATCAAAGCTGAACCTTAATGAGTTAGGTACTGTTGGGTGTCACCTGGCTGGCAATTCAGGCAATGAATGTGTTGAATGTGTTACTGGATCTTCAAAAAGTGAACTCTTACCATCAGAAAATAGTTTATGTATGAAAACACTTAAAAAATCCTATAGGTGAAGTACTGACACTTCTCTTTAACAGAGGGAGACACCCGGCTCAGTGCAGGGAAACACAGTAAAAACAAAAACCAAATCACACTCCCACCATGTGCAGTAAGTGGGGTGGTGTAGTGAGGGTGGGGGAACGTCTTTCTCCTGCCTCTGTTCCCAATTTCTTCATCACGGTCTTCAGAGGCAGCCACTCTTCCTCCAGGGGCATTGCGATCCTCAGAGCAGACAGGCAAAGAAGGAAAGATAGTTACTATTCATTATTCATTCATTTTTCTTTACTTTCAAAAATAAATGTGAGTTCCGTGTGAGGGAAGTATGGAGCAAGCTTCCCGTGATGTTGAGTGAGAAGAGGCGAGCTGGGGGCCGTGTGCGGGTCTCCAGTCCCACCCCAGATCCGGCAGGTGACCTAGGAGGACAGGGGCAGAGGGGAGTCGGGGAGAGGGCTGCGGCCACTCTGGTCCGCACACCCTCGGCCCAGCTAACTGGATGAGGACCTGCCTTCACGACACAGATGGAAAGCTGAGAGGTGTGGAAGGGGCACTTCTGCCCTGTCCGGGTCTCAGGAGGGCTGCCCAGAGGGGAACCAGACCCTTTAGTTACAGGTACAGGTGGTGATGTATCGTCATGTACAATCAACATACACGCAAAGCAAGGGCAGCAGGTGGGCAGTGGGAGCTGACCAGCACATCCCAGGGAAAGAAGGCTCTGGGAGAGTTTTACCGCATTCTGAACCCAACTCTTATAGGACAACTGGAATTTTACAGATGTACCCAAACCTGTGCTACAGACTGAAGTCACCATCACCACCCCCGTGAGCAAGGAGCGGGCAAAACCTTAACAGACAGCGGTGCTTTCCCCCATAATAATTATCTCATTTCAGCAATAATGGTCGTTCCCTTGGATGGCCCCATGTGGGCTTCGTCCTGAGGGCTTGTCCGTGTTCATTACTTAGTTAATATTGTCATGGTCCTCTGAGCACGGCGGTCCACTGGAATGGCCTTTTGGCTGCCATAGTTTTGCAGCTATTGATTTTCTAGTTGGACTGGGGAGAGAGGGGTTGTAAGATCTGTCCCACTGACCTCATTGACATGTATCATTCCGTATGTTTGGTAATGACTCAGAAGTTCAGGTCAGGCACGCACAGCCCCTGTCATTGTCAATGTAGGGAAAGCTCAAGAACTGGTGGCCAGACCCCAAGAGCACCCACGTGGTGCCAGCTGCATCCGCCTGGAGGTTAAGACACTGGAGTGACCATGGCTGGAAGCTCTCAAAGGGGGTGTAGGCAAAGTGCCTGGGAAACCATGAGCTCGGAAGAGGTTGTGACTGTTCTATCACGTGTGATTGTTTGGGACCAGACCCAGCTAGTGCAACCTGCATTGACCATCCGACAAACATCCCTGTCATTTGATGTGCCTGTGTCCTTTGCTGTGGCTTTGAAGAGAGACTTCCCATAGATGTCACATCCGCCTGAAGGTGCTGGAATTTTGGAGTTTGTTTCCTACTGTCTGAAGCACACGTACAAACAGTAATAGTGACAAGACACGTTGTTTGTCCCTTTCGTTGCTGAATTTACATTTAGTCTCTCAGGTAAACTCTACGAAGAAGGTGTTAATATCGTCCAGTTGTTCAGATGAAGAAACTGATGGTTTCTGATGGTAACAAATGGTAGACTTAGACCTAGAACGTTCCACACCTCTCCCTCATGTATCGGAGCAGAGAGGGTGGTGAAGGCAGGTGCTGGCGTTGCCTTTGTGTGCCTGGAGTCAAGCCATCATGTGGCAAAGCTGAGCCCGATGCTGTGCAGGGCAGAGTCTGGGATGTTGCTGCAGCCTGTCTGTGTCTGGCTCTTCCACGCTTTGGCCTTGAGTTTTCTGATACGGCTTGGCAGCTGTATCAGAAAATGGAGACGCATCTGTGGAGAAAGAGAGGAGAGACACATTTGTCCAAATGGGCAGAAATCTCTACCCCAGCCAGGAGGTAGGACCAGAGTCCTTGTGTATCAGCGTGGTGCCCTGTGATGAGCTGACCTGTGCTGGGAGGAATCAACTAAAGTTCAAAGGGAGTTCTTGATAACTTCCTGACTTCTTCCACAATGACAGTGCTCAGAATTTAAAAACACAGTTGGCAGACTGCACCTTTCATTCGGCATTAAAATACCACGTGGGAGAGTGATACGGGCCATCTCTGGTCAGAAATATGTATGCAGGGAATCAAGATGCCGTGGCAGGGGATGCACATAAACCAAGGCCTGTTAACCCAGCCCTGGCAGCAGATGCCAGCGGTGGGCAGTGGTGTGAGGCTGTGAGAGCGAGCTTAAAGGTCTAGGGTGAAATCTGCTCACTTCTCCAGTAGATTTATACCACACTTAAAGAACTAGACAAAGTTTGACTGTGAGGATGAGAAGGAGGGGCTGCCGAGCGTCACTGAAGGCCACCCCACGCCCCCCGGCGAGCTCTGAGGGTGGGAGGGGCCTGCTGTCAGGAGGACAGTAAGCAAAGAGCTGAGGAATGCGGGCCTGGGGGGAAGCAACGGGCTCCCCCTCTTCCTGATTGGCAGAGATTTAGACGCATGTGGGGGCATGGAGGGATGTTTCTGTCCAAGATGTGAGTGAGCCCATGTGGACAACTCTTTGAAAGAATGGTCATGGCAGTCAGGGCTACACCAAACCTTGGATGTGCCGTCACAGTTACTGACGAGAAAAGTTGTTTTGACAAGTTCAAGATCCTTCGCATCTAGCCTCCTCTTCAGGTCTGAGGCATTTGCTATCAGGATGGGATAGAGACACCGACGCAGCCAAGATTACATAAAGCAGGGCCCTTCCTGGGGCATAAATCTCAATGAGAACTTGGGACACATTCACTGGATTTCATCACAGTGTTTTTTTTTAAGCCCCTGTAACTTGTATGATTAAGGTACTTTCTCCTGACCTTGGGACCTGTCAGGAATCAGTATGCTGCCTTAAAATGATTTCAGCTTCAAAACATTTGACCTATGAATATGCTCATCATTTAATGTATTGTACAAAGACCTTCCCAATTTAATGATACATTACTCTTAGGCTGCCTTCTAGGCAACACTCAGGATATAGAGGAAGAGAAAAACTAAAGCCTGATGACACTAGATGTAGTCATGCTGAAATATTTCTTATTGAACTCTATGCCATCATTAAGAACACACTGTAATTGATTATAGAAGGAGGAGGGTGAAAACATTCAAAATCCACAAATACGGAAGGGCTGAATGTACTAAAATACCTACTCTGCTTATGTATATCTCATAAGTCACTCTGCTTTCCATAAGATACTCGTTAAAAGCACCAAACAAACTAGCTGGCATGTAGCAGGCACTCAGTGAACATGTGCTAATTTTGAATAATTAATAATGCACAACACAATTCCTTTTGGATGCCATTCTTGCCAAACACATATATATTTTAAATTTTAGTATCTTGCTGCTAGGAACAAGATATACATTTTCATGAACAGGTAACTGTTTATTAGTTCTATCATATAGAACAAATTTAATTAATTGTGGCATTCAAGCTCATTTATATTTACCGATGGCCAGATATACCCAATCATCCTAAATTGAGGAAACAGACAAGTCTACCATTGGCAATTTATAAACCTTAACTAACAGATTTTCTGAAGTTGTTCTTTGTTTTCAATCTATTAGAGTTTTCTCCAGGAGGGTGAGTTCACAGCATGTTCAATTAATGCATTTCCTCAGAGGACAATTGGATCCTTGGACCAGACCCCGAAAGGAAGGTGGGTGTGAGGGATCCAGAGGGTGAGGAGATCTGTTGTCATCTTGAAGGTTCTGGGGGGTGGGGGTGGGGGGGGGGAAATGGATGCCTTGACTTCCCTGAAGGGTGAAGGGTAAGGAAACCTATGAGCCCTGGGGAAAAATAGGATTTTGAAAGGTCAACCCCAATTGGGAAGGAGATTTAAGAAACCAGCCAGCCTGCAATGGTAGAGAGCAAATCGTGAGGAATAAAATCATACTGAAACATCACTGGAATATGAAACAAGGCAGGGGTTCATTTTTTTTTTTTGAATGGCTCAAATTTTTGAAAGCAGAATGACAAATTAGAGGATATTACCAAATACCGAATCTAAGCCACCATACTGTCTTGAGTCATGCCGTGGAAGCACTGTGAAGATTGACGGTCTCTATTTTCCTTTTCTGGCCTTCAGCGTTTGCTTTTTTATGATCTTTTTTTCTGATCACCTGAGCTAGCAAAAATGAGTATGTGCAGAACAGCATTAAGTTATATTTTCCTCACACACATCACTGTGATAATGCGTGAAGCCAAGATTGAAAACTGATTGAAAAAATACTACCAAAAATACCACATCTGCTCAAAACCCTTTAAAACGCCAAACATTTCCCCGACACCCGATAATTGAAAAATAAAGCACAAAAGTCATCTGTCATGATGTCTTTAAAAATGAAATATTTGCAGTCCCGTTCCCATCAGTGTCTGCAGCTGTGTATCCCTCAGTCTGAAGCCAGGGGAAGCAGAATACTCCTTCATATTAATGGCATTCAGCTTTTTAAGACCATTTCCTCTTGGTTCTTTCTTTCTTTCTCTATAAATTTTATTTTATATTGGACTACAGTTGATTTACAATGTTGTGTTAGTTTCTGGTGTGCAAAAAAGTGATTCAGTTATACATAGACATGTTTATTCTTTTTCAGATTCTTTTCCCATTTAGGTTATTACAGAATATTGAGCAGAGTTCCCTGTGCTATACAGTAGGTCCTCAGTGGTTCTTTAAGTTCACGACCATTACGTTACATCACTTTCAGCATTTGAGAGCAGTGAACCCTCCAAGAGGGAACATCTTGGGATGCCCAGTGGAGTACAGTCTAGGATGAAACAGCAGCAGAACTGGTGGTATACGAACACAAGTATCCCTTTGAAATCATGTCAGGTGGGGACGAAGTGCACACTGATTCTTAGACAAAGATTGGGAGAGAGTGTCGGGTTCTCAGCCAGCCCTGAATCGTTTCCTCCTGTGGATCCATTCAGGGTGATCATCATGTGTTAGCCCAGGCAGTGCCCTTGCAATCTCAGGAGTTTATTGGGAAGATACCTGTCCAGGTGGATGTCATGGCATCATCCTTAAAATAAAGTCTCCAGCTTGTCTCACATTCATGTTCCTTCTTTAAGTCGACTTACCTGAATGGTTCTGACCGGTGCTGTGACCACTGTTACAAGGATTGCTTCTCCCAAAGGTATGCTGACACCCTAACACCCAGTGCAGTGAACATGACCTTATTTGGAAATAGGGTCTTTGCAGATGATATAGTTAAGATGGGACCTTAAGACAAGACCCTAGTCCAATACGGTGTCCCCATAAAAATGGAAAATTTGGTCCCAGACATGCACACAGGGAGGACATCATGCAAAGATTGGAGTTCTGTGGCCACAAGCCAAGGGAGACCAAGGATGACCAGCAAACCAGCAGAAGCCAGTAGAGAGGCTGGAGAGAGATCCTCCTCAGAGCCTTCCGACGGACACAGCTCTGTCGACACCTTGATTTTGGACTTTGGGCCCCTAGAGCTGTGAGGGGCTAAATTTATGTGGGACTTTGTTAGAGCAGCCCCAGGAAACCAATGCTCATGCTGCACAAGGAAACTCACTTTCAGCATTAGAAGGCTTCGCCCTGTGAGGCAGCGTGCATGGTATGCCCTGACTGCTTTGGGCTCCTGACTGTGACCTGCACCTAGGACAGGAGAGAAAACTCAATTGCCAGCTGATGGGCCCTGTCTCAGGAACACTGGGCAAACCCCTCATTTCCCCAGAAAGTCTGTGTTGGGCAGAAACCCTCCCTCCACGACGTTCCTTCTTCTTATACAGGAAAAGCTCCTAACGGCCTCAGCATCCTTCGCCTTCCACAGCAATGGGGGCGCCAGCCTCCTGAGAAACTCAGTTCCCTCGCTTATATCCTAACAAAAGTATGGCTTTCACTTGCCGAAAAGTAACTTCTGGTTTGTGAAATGTCAAGGTTGCGCAGTCACCTTCAACGGGTGGTCAAGCATCAGAACGCACAGTGGACGCAGGTACCTGGGGTCTTCCGGCGGCTGAAGGACTTACACTGCGGGGGCCTTTCTTAAACTGCAGGACACATGCACAGCGTTCCTCCTGCCCCCCCGGAATTTGTCAACGAGGTAAATGACAGGCAATCTGGGAGGTATCACCTCATTCATAATTGAGGGTTACTTGATTGTTAAGTCATGTTTGAAACTCACACACGAGAGGCTGGGTGTCAAAGCTCTAAAGCACGTTAGGGCTCCATCTCCGTGACTGTCCTGAGCCAGGGAGATGCATGTGACATCGTGGTGATGCACTGGTGTCCATTTACAAGAACGTCAGGGTGCGGGGAGCTCTCACTGCCTGGTGATCAGGACCTGTCAACCAAATCCTAATTCTGATGGAGTTTTAGATGTAGGGATGGGGGCAGGCAGAGCTAAGGTGAATCAATTCCAGTGCTTTCTGTGTAAGGACAGTAAAGATGTTGTACAAAGTCATCTTTGAATGCTGAATACGAGTCTCTCACATTTTGCAAATCATATTTGTCATGCCCGTGTAGAAGCAGCTAGAGAGACCCACTAGCAGGGTAGTTTAGATGAAAGATTGGACTCATCGATTGCTTTTGCAGTTACCTAATCGAAAGAAATAAATTCAATTTTCTTAAATGCACCAAGTGGGTTTGATCACCTCTCTCATATTTTAAAAATGTTCATGAACTTGAACATTCGTTTCAAGCAAATCTGATCTCACGCCACCTAAGGTTGGCTGGAAACCAGGCTGAAAACGTTTCTCCTTCACCAGCTGTGAGGTGAGACCTTGATAATAAATGATAAGGGTCCTGGGAGATGGATCACCTCCAGGGGCCCGGGGCCCAGTCAGCCCAATGCTGCACTCACTCTGCTGCCTGCAATTCCTCTCCCCCTCCTCTATCTGTTATCCATCTCATCAATCTGTCTTCCTAGATTACCTCCATGATACCGAAACACCTGGTCAATTCCGAGGATGGTCCCGGAGGAGAGAAGGCATTTCAGAGGTGTTCAGCTGGTTGTTCTGGCGTTGCATGGTTCAGTCCCAAAATGCATGTGGCCATCATTCACGTGTGCTTCTCCCATCACACCGGTCGTTGTGCAGCTTTTATTCTACTTCCAAACCACACCTGTGTTGATCTGGAACCCTGGCTGCTGCTCAAAGAAGCAAACAATGAGCTTAGAGGAGCAAAAATCCACCTACTTTTAGAAGATACACATGTTCCTGGGAAGAGAGTCAGTGGCAGTGTCACTGCAGATGGATGTTATGTATATGGGTTTCACAGCCACAAGATGATGCATGTTTGAATACACTGCACGCAAGCATCTAGAGGTCAGGCTTATATGTTTCTCTATTTTTAAAACATTTAACTAAGTGTGCTGTTTTTTACTTTTTTAATGAATAAAAATATACATTATTATATTATATGTAAAAGTTGCTGTCGTTTGATGCATCTCTTAGTGGAGCTCAGTTAAGGCCTTAAACTGGTAAATTCCTCCCAATTTTATTTTAAAACAAGGAATATTTAAACAAATTTGTAATAATGCATATGCGGAAAAATGTGGGGGTTTTTTTCTTTTCTTACTTGTCTCCCATTTTCCTTCTCCCCTCCCTTCATTTATATCAACCAATCTCCCCTCAAACTAATGCATCTGTATTAGTTTCCTTTGCTGTGCAAAAAAATGACACAAACTTAACTTACTATGTTATAGTTTCCATGGGTCAGAAGTCCAGGCCCAGCTCAGCTGAGTTCTCTGCTGAGGAAGATCTCCCAAAATTAGAATCCAGGTGCTGGCTAGGTTGCATTCTCATCCAGAGGCTTGAATGGGGAAGGATCTCCTTCTAATATCCTCAGTTGCTGGCAGAGTCCACTTCCTTTTGGCTGTAGAATTCATGGCAGATGCTTCTTCAAAGCCAGGAAAAGGCAGTCTCTGTGGCTTCAAATCTCTCACCTGTGGACCTGCTTTAAAAGGATTTACCTGATTAGATCAGGCCCACCCAGGATGATCACCTTTTGATTAACATAAAGTCAACAAATAAGGACTTTAATTATGATGCAAAATCCCTTCAGCTTTGCCACATAATGTAATATAGTCAGGAGTGGTAGCTGATTACCTTTGCTATATTTTATCAGTTAGAAGTGAGTCACAGGACTTCCCTGGTGGTGCAGCAGTTGACTCCGTAATTCCACTGCAGAGGGCATGGGTTCTATTTCTGATCAGGGAACTAAGATCCTGCATGCCACATGGTGCAGCCAAAAAAAAAGAAAGAAAAGTGAGTTCCAGGGCCCCCACTCATTCAGAGGGAAGGGATCCCACAAAGGCATGGACCACCTGATGCCCACAGTTTCCTTCCATGTGTCCTCATGTGTTGACAGGACCCCTCGTGTACAAACATGTTACCTCAGGTACGGGCAGCGCCCCTACCAATCACCACTGGCATTGCACGGACTCAAGGGCTTTTCCCTGAAGCACCTGTAAACTTTGCCTGAAGACTTTGGACCCTCATGCAGGCAGGCTGAAAGGAGGGGGGCTTAGTGCTTGCCAGCAGGGCCTGCAGCCGAGACTGACAGCAACTGGTAGGCGGATGCCCCAGTGCCCCCGTCTTTGGTCGTGATGATGCAGGTTTATTCCTCTGTCATCCGGCTCCCAGCAGGACTGATCCCCAGTTTCCCAGAGGCAACATCCTTGACAGTGTATCATAATTGGCTCCTCCCTTCCCTGTGTCGCTTCCATACTCCTCTATGGGGCGTTCCTGGGCTCACCTCCCGAATAAGACACCTGCCCCTTGGCCCTGGCTCAGCTCAGCATCTGGACCCCATGCAACACAGTGGTTACGTCTGTACAGCCAGGTCCTGGAAGTGTACCCTCGCATGGGTCTGTAACTTCCCCAGGGCTGCCGTACCAAATATCACAGACCTGGGCTCAAACGACAGAGGTGCATCATCTCAGAGCTCAGGAGCTGGAGGCCAAGACCAAGCGTGGGCAGGGCTGGTTCCCTCCGAGGCTGTGAGGGAGGCTCAACTCCGGCCCCTCCCTTGGCATCCTTGGTGTCTATCTACCCTGCTTATGAATGCATCTCTGCCTCATCTTCACATAGTGTTCTCCCTGTGTGTCTGTGTTCAAATTTCCTCCTTTTTAATAAGGACAAAGCAGCTTCTTCAACAAATAGATTGAAAGGAAATTGAGAAAACATGGAGTGTCCTGCCTCTGGTTGTGAGGAGGGAACTCAAGCCAGGCCAGCCCTCCTTCAGGAAACAAGTAAAAAACAGGTCAAAATACTCAGGTCTCCTTTCTGCCCTGGAAAAATCCCAGTTCTCAACGTCACCAACATGATGACTCCTTTTTTCTTTAAACAAAGGTGCACAACCATCCCAGAAGAGAACACTGACAGCATCACAAACAGCAGAATTAGCAAAAACTTTTAAGATTTTCTTTCCCCGTTTTTGCAGGAAGAGTCAAATTTCTGTGTTTTACAGTCTCTCCCTATGATAGTTTCTCTCTTTTTTGCCACACTCTGTGTATACACAGTTGAATTTATATCTTTCATCTTCCTTTTGATTTTTAGGAATTGCTTTCTAACTTTGTGAAATATCATAGTGAGTGGGAAGTTAAATCTCCAAAACAAGATGTACACTTTTCCTCTCCACATTGTGCTTTCACTCATTTAAAATTAACCCTTTGTATAGGTCATAGTTTATCAGTTCAGGGTAAACCTATGTATGAAGGCATGCAGTTCATGAATGCATGTATGTGTGTGCATATATTATATATAAATGTGTGTATATGTATTTCTATCCATCTATCTATAAATCATCATCTATTTCTATATATGTATCATCTCTCTATTATATATCAATCCATCTCTACCTCTATTATCTATCCATTTATCTATTGTCTCTCTATAATCTATCTATCCCTCATCTCTCATCTACCTACAATCTCTCTATTGATATATACCTCTATCTCTCATCTATCTATCATTTATTATCTACTTCTATCTCTAATCAACCTATCTATATTTATCTATATATCCATATATCATCTATCTATATGTACCTATGCATCTATTTATCTACCATCTATTAATCTACCTTGATCTCTTATCTATCTATCTATCTATCTATCATCTATCTATTTATCTATCATCTATCTACCTATTATCTTTCTCTTCCTCTCTCTCTCATCTGTTTATGAAAAAGCTGCTATTAGATATTGAACAGCACACAGTAGAGGACCGTGACCCTTGAAAGAATGGAAACAAGCAAGGCGGATCTTCCTTTTGGCACACATGTTTCAGGAGGTGATGCGACATGAGAACACAAGTGGTGCACAGCAGTTTCATGGAGCTGAAGTGAGATCACTTAAAGTCCACAAAGGCTGGGGTATTTGAGGTTTGCAGCACAGAAAGTAGAGAAGGGAGCACCACAGAGACAAAGCCCTAGAAGTTGACACGGGGTCCCCCTGAGCGTTCAGGTAGATGCCAACCTCCAAGCTGTCTAATGAGATACAATGCTGGGCAAACAACAGCCAGTGGGAAGCTTTCAGTCCAAGCACAGCTGAACCGTGAATAATACTGAGACCAGCTATGGGAACCCCAACCAGCCAAGGTGGGAAGACCCAGACCCAGGACGCTGGGTCCAGTATATAGGGAACGCTGCTGGACGATGCCTGGTTCTCCTCCCAGGAGCTGCATTATTTTGCCTTTCAACAGGCAATAATTGAAAGGGCCTGTTTCCACTGCATTATCAGCTGAGTTTGCTGTCAAATTTTTGGATGTTTGCCAATCTGATAGTGATAAAGATTTCCACTGTAGTTTTGATTTATGTTTCTCTAATTATGAGAGAAGTTAATGTCTCTTCATAGGATTAAACACTACCTGCATTCTTTGACTATGATCTGTCTATTTACATGTCTAGCCCATTTCTCCAGAGTTTTTCTTACACTTTTAGAAGCTCTTTACATATTAGAGATATTAACTTTTTGTCATGCTTGCAAATTTTTTCTAGTTTTTCTTTTTATCCAGCTTATAATTTTTTTACAAAGATGTTTTTGCAAGAGATTTTTAAAATGTCCTCAACTATATCAATCATCCTCTTTCAAGTTTTACAAAAAATTACCTATGTTTTCTTTTATTATTCATATGGTTTCATTTTTCATTATAGGTCTCTGACAAATTTAGAATGTATCCTGGTGTATGATGAGATAAATTGATCCAACCAAACCTTTTTCCATCTGATCGGTTATCCCATTACTGTAACAACACTCATTAAAAGGTTTGCTTTTTCCTACTGATTTAAAATGCCACCTTTATCATGTAATTCATTTCCCTATGCAATTGTACCCACTTCTGGACATTCTGTTTCATTAGTGTGTTTATACATAGATGTGAAGCAGCCCCTCTGTTCTCATGTACCAAGGTCCGTTTTTTTGATAGAAGTATAGTTGATTTACAATGTTTCAGGTGTAGAGCAAAGTGGTTCAGTTATATATATATATATATATATATATATATATATATATATGTTCTTTTTCAGATTATTTTCATTACAAGTTACTACAAGATATTTAATATAGTTCCCTGTGCTGTACAGTAGGTCCTTGTTCTTTATCTATTTTATATATAGTAATATATATCTGTTAATCCCAAATTCCCAGTTTATCATGCTCCTCCCTCCCTTTCCCCTTTGGTCACCACAAGTTTGTTTTTTGTCTGTGAATCTGTTTCTGTTTTGTAAACAAGTTTATTTGCAGCATATTTTAGATTCCACATATAAGCGATATCATACGATATTTGTCTTTCTCTGTCTGACTTACTTCACTTAGTATGATAATCTCCAGGTCCACCCATGTTGCTGCAAATGGCATTATTTCATTCTTTCTCACAACTGAGTAGTATTCCATTGTACATATGTACCACATCTTCATTATCTATTCATCTGTTGATGGACATTTAGGTTGCTGAGGTTCTGTAACATACACAGTGTATCATAACTGTATCATATCATATCATATCATTGGTCTTATTTAGTACCATTGTCCTGGCTATTCATCTTTGTTTCTTCTTCCAAGTGAACTTTACAATCCACTTACTTCCCTGGCAGTCCAGTGGTTAAGACTCCATACTCCCAATGCAGGGGGCCCAGGTTCCATCCCTGGTCAGGGAACTAGACCCTGCATGTCTCAACTAAAGATCTTGCCTACCGCAACTAAGACCCGGTGCAGCCAAATAAATCAATATTAAAAAAAATCAAGTTACTTCTCTCTAGAAGAAAGAAACAGCTGCTATCATAGTTGGAATTAGATTAAATTTACAAATTCATTTGGGAGAACCAATATTTATGATGCCAAGACCTCCCAGGACGAGCACGGTGTGATGTTAGGTTGGTCCAGGCGTCCTTTCCTGTTTTTTTAGTGCAATTCTCTGCTTGTCTATTTTCACCATAGAAGGCAAAGTGAGAATTTTAAGTATAGATTATATCATGGCATTTCTCTGCTCAAAACCTTCCAATAATAAATGCTTCATCCCACTCAGAACAAAATCCAAACTCTCCCAGCAGCTCCACAGCCTTAGTAATTAATCTGATCACTCCATAAGCTCTAGAACCTCATTTTCCCCCATCCCCTCCTCCTCCCCCTCCCCCTCCCTGCCTGGCTTATATGTTCCAAACTTCGAGCATTTGGCTTCCTTTCCATCTTCTTAGAAACACCCTCCCCAGCCATGTACCCACCTCTCCTAAGCCTTGCTAGCTGCTGTCTGCTCACGAGGTCTCCCTGCCCATCTGTGTGCAAGGGGTGATCTCCTTTGCCCTGAACTTCCCATCTTCCTTCCAGGACTTATTATTTTTTATAACTCTTACTACCTGATAAACACATATTTTCACATTTATTGATGAGTCAATGCTTTATGTTGAATTAAAGTTGTTCTCACTGATGACCCCCCTGCTCCAGAGCATTGCCTGGCACATAGTAGGTGCTCAGCTAACATCAGTCAAACTATTGCGTGAACAATTAACATGGAGGACAGCAGCTCTCTGCTCACTGAATCTGTTTCTGAAAATCTGTTGGAAAAACAAAATACTCCAGTGGGGCTCCCTGACGGAAACGGCAGGACTCAGCCACTGGAAGGGTAGTGTGTGACTTCTGTTTTCTCTCTCACCTCCTTCTGCCTGCCTCTCCCTGTCCTGGGTACAGATATTTACGGCAGATTTAGAGAAGATTAGCATTTCCAAGTGGTTACATGGAGAATTCCCTGCCCTTTTGTCCTAGGCCAGACAATCTCTGAGAAGTGTCACCATTTAATCTGATAAATGGCAATTGGTTCTGCAAATAAATCCAGACCCAGACATAATAATCAGACCTCCGAGGTGAATTAAAATAATTTTATCCCTAAGGAAGCCAGATTCAGTCTCACTGAAGTTTTTCTTTTGTACCATAAGAAGGCCTTCTACACCTCCCCTCCACTCACACACAGCACACACACACACACACACACACACGTGCATACACGCTCACATCCACACACATACATGTACACACACTGCACACACACTATATACACAGACACCACACACACACACCCCAAACAAGTATACACATGCTCATAGCCACACACATGTATGTGCACACATAGCACAGACACCATGCACTTACACCACACACATGTGCACACATGCTCACACCCACACATGTGCATGTGCACACACTGCACACACACTGCATACACAGACACCACACACACCACCCATGCACACACATGCTCACACCCACACACGTGCATGTGCACACACTGCACAGACACCACACACTTACACCACACACATGTACACACATGCTCACACACATGCATGTACACACACTGCATACACAGACACCACACACACCACCCATGCACACACATGCTCACACCCACACCCGTGCATGTGCACACACTGCACAGACACCACACACTTACACCACACACATGTGCACACATGCTCACACCCACCCACGTGCATGTGCGCACACTGCACAGACACCACACACTTACACCACACCCATGCGCACACATGCTCACACCCACCCACGTGCATGTGCGCACACTGCACAGACACCACACACTTACACCACACCCATGCGCACACATGCTCACACCCACCCACGTGCATGTGCGCACACTGCACAGACACCACACACTTACACCACACCCATGCGCACACATGCTCACACCCACCCACGTGCATGTGCGCACACTGCACAGACACCACACACTTACACCACACCCATGCGCACACATGCTCACACCCACCCACGTGCATGTGCGCACACTGCACAGACACCACACACTTACACCACACCCATGCGCACACATGCTCACACCCACCCACGTGCATGTGCGCACACTGCACAGACACCACACACTTACACCACACACATGCGCACACATGCTCACACCCACCCACGTGCATGTGCGCACACTGCACAGACACCACACACTTACACCACACCCATGCGCACACATGCTCACACCCACCCACGTGCATGTGCGCACACTGCACAGACACCACACACTTACACCACACCCATGCGCACACATGCTCACACCCACCCACGTGCATGTGCGCACACTGCACAGACACCACACACTTACACCACACCCATGCGCACACATGCTCACACCCACCCACGTGCATGTGCGCACACTGCACAGACACCACACACTTACACCACACCCATGCGCACACATGCTCACACCCACCCACGTGCATGTGCGCACACTGCACAGACACCACACACTTACACCACACCCATGCGCACACATGCTCACACCCACCCACGTGCATGTGCGCACACTGCACAGACACCACACACTTACACCACACCCATGCGCACACATGCTCACACCCACCCACGTGCATGTGCGCACACTGCACAGACACCACACACTTACACCACACCCATGCGCACACATGCTCACACCCACCCACGTGCATGTGCGCACACTGCACAGACACCACACACTTACACCACACCCATGCGCACACATGCTCACACCCACCCACGTGCATGTGCGCACACTGCACAGACACCACACACTTACACCACACCCATGCGCACACATGCTCACACCCACCCACGTGCATGTGCACACACTGCACAGACACCACACACTTACACCACACCCATGCGCACACATGCTCACACCCACCCACGTGCATGTGCGCACACTGCACAGACACCACACACTTACACCACACACATGCGCACACATGCTCACACCCACCCACGTGCATGTGCGCACACTGCACAGACACCACACACTTACACCACACACATGCGCACACATGCTCACACCCACACCCATGCATGTGCACACACTGCACACACACTATATACACAGACACCACACACACACACCCCAAACAAGTATACACATGCTCATAGCCACACATATGTATGTGCACACATAGCACAGACACCATGCACTTACACCACACACATGTGCACACATGCTCACACCCACACACGTGCATGTACACACACTGCACAGACACCATACACTTACACCATACACATGTGCACACATGCTCACACCCACACACGTGCATGTACACACACTGCACACATGTCACATACACACACACCACACAGACTCTCGTCACGCTGACCTGAGCCCCTGCAAGTTGGGGCACTTTTCCTATTTGCTCATTCACCTCATCTTCCTCTTTGTCCCTGAAAAAATAATTAGTATCTTATTTGAAGAAATCACCTCCATTAACCACTTACTTAGAATTTGAAACATTTGAGCGTCATTTAATTGTATGCTGTTAAAATTTCATTTCCAGAATACAAGGAACCTGTCAGTTTTATAGGCACCATTAGCTAAACAGGAAATAAAGAGATACAGTCCACTCAAGCAATAGGAAAGTGCAGATTTATTTATTTATTTATTTTTTAACATCTTTATTGGAGTATAATTGCTTTCCAAAGGTGTGTTAGTTTCTGCTTTATAACAAAGTGAATCTGCTATACGTATACATATATCCCCATATCCCCTCCCTCTTGCATCTCCCTCCCCCCCTCCCTATCCCACCCCTTTAGGTAGTCACTAAGCACCGAGCTGATCTCCCTGTGCTGTGAGGCTTCTTCCCACTAGCTATCTATTTTACATTTGATAGTATACGTAAGTCCATGCTACTCTCTCACTTTGTCCCAGAAAGTGCAGATTTATAATCTCCCTGATTTTCTTACAGAATATCAAAGTTGAAAATTACAGTTTGACCCTGAAGAGGTTGAAATGAAAGATCTCAGTTTGTGGAGATGTGTTTTCTGTGCGTGGCTGTCGGAGGTAAACGAGAAGTATGTGCTTGGTCCCGGTTATCCAACGCAAGGTCGGCTGGTTGAAAGGATCACACTGGTTCACTTCAAAGCTCCAGACCCTGTCTTCATAACCAAAACCAGAGGCAGAAATTCACGTAGGAAGCCATATACTTTCCTTATCATAAATTTTTATTATGGTGTATAAAAGACTACGAGGCACAGTATGCTTGACCTCTTAGTCGTGTGTCTCACCCACAGATCAAGTTCCTCATGGATTGTCCCAGAAGCTGGTCTCGAGATCACAGAGCATCTCCCCTCAGCCTTTTCCCAACCACGTACCTGACTGACATCCTTCACTGCGGGGAGAGAGAAGGAGGCTGACATTGCTTAGAATTCAGAACCCAGTGCTGCTCTCAGGGAGGCCAGGAGCTTCCAGGGAGGAGAGGGTCTCCCTTAACTCCCTGCTTCCGTGGTTCAGTGTTTCAGGGCCGTGCTGCTGGGCTCTGAAAGTGCTGCCGGGCGGCATTGCAGGAAAGGCCTCCAGTCCCAGGGGCTTCCCAATGGGACCTGAGCTGGTGACTGGGACTCGCCACCATCCTGGATGGTGAGGAGGTGACCCAGGTTGGGTGATGCCCTATCCTCTCCACCCTCCTCTCCTAGGGGTAAGACGTGGTGGGCACTCACTGGTTCTGTCTAGAGACGGAGTGTGGGACCCCACAAAGCCCTATCCAGGGTCCTGAAAACCTGGACGGCATGAGTCAGTGGCCAGCAGAGGCCCCATGAGGAGGGTCAGGTGAGGACTCGGGGAGACCCTGCCCTGAAGGCAATGTGCCCGCTGTGCCCAAATATTGGGAGGACATTGTTCCTTCAGGCTGAGCACACCCCCAGACCTGCACCTGTTCTGAAAAGGGATGTGGCTCCTAGCTAGACAGGGTCTCCCCCTCCTCTGAGCATGGCGTTACCTCTACCCTGCCGAGTGACCAGAGCATCCAGTTACAGCCCATTTGTCTGATCGCTGGCCCCCTCCTCCCTGTGCACACGTCAAACCAGACTGTGGTTTCTGAGCTCTTAACGGGAATCATGTTAACGTAGAGCACCTCTCGATTGTTCCTTCCTGATTTCCTACAAAGTGGTCTAAGAACCATGCATCTCCCATTTTCCAGCTTGCATTTCTGACAGGTGTCCTTTCTGTTGTGAGGTGAGCCCTCAACGGAAAGCGTGCAGGTGAACAAGGTAACTCAGGTGCCTGTGGAGTGGATGGGACCTTCCGGAACTTGGGAAGTGAGAAGAGTTTCTCATGAGTGGGCAATGCCACAGAGCACTTTTAATTGATCATTTTGCCTAATCACAAACCTAGAGCTGGTTACCAAATTTGTCTTTCGAGCCTGACACTAATGTGCTAGGTTTATTTCATCACCCCTAATAGGAAATGAGCACCAGTGATTCTATGTTACACCAGCCTGACACATCTACACGCTGATTTTGACACGTTTTCTTGCAAACACATGGTTCTAATGAATGAACGGATATAACGGCGACCAGGAAAGACGGTGTGGGGAACTGCCTGCCCTTTCCACTCTGTGATCACGTGTCTCCTGCCCTTAGGCCAGACCCCTTCAGATGAAGGATGCCCTACCTGTCAGTGCAGACACAATTCATCTTTTCAAGGGCTATCCTGAATCAGATGATCTGGCTTTTTAAAATCACAAAATGGAACCATCATAGATTTAGGGTAGAGTGGACTTGATCGTTTCCTTATGATGATCGGTCGATGCCATCAACTCATGTGAGATGGAATCAGATCAAAGGAGCTCAGGATGCTGCTATTTGTAACACTGTCCTGCACCTACAGGCCTGTGAGTCTTGGGCTCCTTCATATGCTCCTGTTTGCCAGGTGTCACAGCCCAGGCGGTGTAGACATGGGTTACAGTCTTTTGTTTTGTCCTGCTTTCTTTACTTTTGTTTTCAATGCTTAATCCGTGGGTTTCCATCCATCTTGGGTGAACATAAAGGATCCCGGACACTACCAACCAACACAAGGAGATGAGGCTTGGGGACGTGGATATTTGCTAACCCACTTCTCTGAATCCCGTTCTTTCTACTGGTTGATCTCTTTGGGGAAATTATTTTTTACACATTCTTTTTCATGTTTTCCATTTTATCAATATTTTCTCTTACTCTTGAAGATATACACAAGATGCACCTTACCTCTGAAAATCAGGATTCTGCAAAACAGGTGCTGAGAATTCTTGGGCTACACAGGGATCAGAAGAGATGTTGACAAGACCCAGTTTCTTTTTGCATTTTGGGTAATTGCATGCACACCCCAATATATCATTTATTTCATTATATCATGTCACCCTCCTGGGGGATGTCTGATGCCCATTTGCAGAGGGAGCCAGGAGTTCTCCTTTGTCCCCTGTGTCACCGAAATTCTGCCCTTCCAACAAACCACACTTCTTCCTCTCCTACTTCTTGTTCTGGCTGTGCCTCTTGTTTAATTAATTAACAGCTCTCGGTCTGCCTCCCACCCTGTCTCATTATGCAACTGCCTTTCTCTCCCTCCTTCTCTCTCCTCACTTCTCACTTTCCCTCTGTGGTTCTCTAAGCCCTGCAGTAGAATTCTGTTACCTTGAATAGTGCTTAGATTTTCTGCTGAAGCCAACAGCTAAAAGTACTCAGTTAAGTCAAATATGAATACAGGTATTTTGGGCAGAGAGTGAAATAACTCTAAACATCTATTCATCAATAGATAAGTTTAATTGATTAATTGATTTAAAATAAAGCAATTTAATTTTTTAAAATTTCCCTATGTATAAATCATAAAAAAACATTTATTATTCCCTCTTAAGATTAATATATTCTCTGAAATCATAGTTTACAGAGAACAAAGGAGAAGGAAAGAGACATTCTTTCTGTCTGTGCTGGATTTTTTGTGTTTGTGTTTGTTTTTAATTTGAATATGGGACTTGGACCTCCTAGGACTGATAGCCTCAGAGAAATAAAGACAATAACGTGGGCAGGGCACCAACAGGACACCCAATGCCCAGGAGAAGAGCAGTTTCCAGTCGGCCCCTTAGCCAAGGGAAGGGAAGTTCAGGTGTACCTTAATCTTACTTATGTTTCACAGTAACTAGTTCTCCTACCCTCCCATTGTGCATGTTTCAAAATCTAAACCTGCATACTATTTGGAAGACTGCTATTAGAATAATTGAATATCCCAGAAGAATTAGAATCAAGAGAACTGTTATTCTGGGGGCATTGGTTGTGAATGTGCCACGAAACCCCCCTTGTTTCTTGTGGCAGGCGGAACACACAGTGGCTATGGGCACGTGATTTGAATTCTGGTTCCAGACTTTCCTGTGCCCTGTCATAGTGGGCCAGTTATTAAATTGCTCAGTTTCTTAATATGTTGATCTTAAAATTGGGTATAATAATGCTGGGTCACAGGTTCTCTGTAAGAACTGAATGAAGGAATAAATGTAAAACTCTTCGCAGAATTCCCGGCGTCTCTGGGTTACATGGTGGCGGCTGCTGGAACGATCATCATCATAACTGCTGTACGTGGGTTTTTGGGGGGTTTTTTCCTTCTTTCTTTCTCATCTTTTCCTCTTGTTTCTGGTGTGCAAAGTAGAATCTGGAAGGATGGTGGGGAAAAACACTTTTCCCATATGATTTAGATCTGAGAATGCCATACTGTCTTCATTTTACCTCTGCACAACTGTTAGAAAAGTGTTTTCATAAAGTAGAGTCTACAGGAAGAAAGTAAGCTTCCAATAGAACAAATGAAGGTCTGATGTTAAGACAAATGTGCTGGGGAAAGAGGACTTCCTCTCACTTATTTCCTGAAATAAAACAGTATTGACTTGCAGGTAACAATTAAAGGTCAATATCATTAATGTTCAATATAAGAACTTGTTCAACCCAAAAGTTGTCAGGTACTACGGAGTGAGCACTTAGGACCTCCCACCCAAACCCCTTGGGGTGACTGGGGTGCCACGTCCACCTGGCTGGAGTCTCTGGTGCCGGGTGCCCTCCAGGAACTCAGCCTCACACGTGGGTGCTGAGCACTTCACACGAGGGTCCCAGGTTTCACACCAAGGTCCACCAGGAGGCAGAGGCTGGAGAAATATTAGGAGAGTCTTCCTTTTCATCTTTGCTGATCTTGAGCATCTTATACTTACGAAGCACTTCTGATATTTCATGGAAAATGTCATACCATCTTCTCTGCAATTTCTTGGGGAACATGAAAATAAGGAAAATTAAAGGATTTTCCCCCTTTCTCTCTCCATGTTAACACATGCTTGACTCTCTAGACTCTTTGTAGCTAAGTCCCATGTTCACATTCCCTGTCCTTCCTTGTGACATTGTTCATCTGGAATCTCTAGACCCATAGGTGAGTCATGATCCAGAATTTAGTTTATCGTAAGTTTAGTTTATAATAAGAGCAGGTAATGATCATGGTGTCCTTCTATCATTTCTCTTTAGACAGAACCTTCCTTGCCATAAGCTGGAGCACAAGACCATAAAGGCATGAGGCACCGCTTTCCAGTTCTCTGTGCGAAGAGTGTGGGCCAGAGTGCTGCGTCCTAACCTACCACGTGGCTTTCAGGGTGTCACCTTGGTTCTGTGTCTGAGCTTCTTCTCCAGGATGAGTGAGCAAAGACAGACATGGAAGGCTCTTTGAGGAGACTGCCATGGTCATATCTGAGTCCATCTATGATTCCAGAAACTGGTGAAAAGAAAATATCCTGTTTTATTGGAAGATGGAGGTAATGATCAATCAGCAAATATCTAGTAAATTAAAATAATTATTAGGATATCTCAGAAAGTCATTATTTTTTACAATGGCAAAAGAGGGGACATCACTACGTTTCCCCAAACTCCAACCTGCTGATCCAACCCTCCGTGTTTCCTGCCCACTCAATGGAAAAATTATCAAGATGACTGCTCTGGAATCAGAGAGACACAAGGACCCTGCTGTAGAGACCTCACCCAGAGAACCTGACTACTGAAGAAGGCCAGCAGGGTAGTGACAGCAGACCTCCAAATATCCCTTAATCCTCCTGCAAGACGATGTGGCTGTTTGTCTTGTAGGTGGCAGAGCTATAAGTAATAAAGGTCTTGGGATCGTTTTTCTGGGAACCATACAGCACATAACTAACCTGTGGTCTGTGGAGTTAAAGATGTACTTGACTTCTATCTGCTGAATGGGTGGCTTTCTTTCTCTCATTCAGGATCTGCATTTGCATTAGAAAGACACACAGACAGACGGGAAAACCTGAAGCACTAAACCTCACTGTAAATCAAGATTTTCACCTTTTAGTTTAGGGCCATCTGACGGGGACGGGATGGACATTCCAGACCTCACATCTGTGTAGGCACAGGGCAGGATCAGGACGTTCATTGTAGCTTCTTATTTAACCGCTGACGCATTTTAAAGCCTGAGTCTTTATGAAGCACCTTGTTTCTGCTGTGTTCTGCTCTGGTGTGTGTGTGTTTTTCCGTATAAAGAAGCCTTGTCTAGCTCCAGCTCCAGAAGGCAGGCGTAACATGAAGTGAGGGAAGGCTGGAAGGGTCCTAACTTCCTGCAAATGCTCTAATTTTTACAAGTGTTTGTGCTTTAAATGATCAGGTGTTGAATGTCTAAAAAACACCTCTTCACTTAAAAATGTTCTCTATACAAAATATGTTCATCCTTTTCTATTATCTCAACATTTCTTTGAGTTGGCCATCCAGACCCACTTGTCTTGCTGGGCTTCTCTGGACCAACTCTGAGCAGCAATTCTTCTCATCAACTCCTTCTGCATAGGTGGCCCTGGAAAAGAGACCCTGAGATTTATGATGTTCTTGCTGGAGGTTCTGAGTTCCACACCAGCTCTTGGTTTCCCTGTATTCTTCCTGGAGTGCCAGTTTCCCATTATAGAGCAAAATTGAATCACCACTTTCTTGTTTTCAAAGGAATCAGAAAATAACAATGCTTTCTAATTTCTGGGGAAATTGACATGCTGATGTTTTGAAGGTCTTTGTATACGGGACTAAGTTGGTCTGGTGATAAATCTTTACCACCTGAGCTTCGGACTCAGAATCCTGGCTTCAAATCCCCCAATTCTGAAAATGAGAATGGAAAGAATATAATAATAACAATAATAATTATCTCATAGGCTTAAATGAAATGGTCTACATACATTGCTCAGCACAATGCCCGACTCATAGAAAACACCCTGAAAATAAGAGGAAAAATAAAACAAATGTAAAAAGCATGATTTATTACTTTTCTTTATCCAGTTAAATCCAGCTCAAGCACCATTCACCGAGGTGGCCCTGAATCCAGTTTTGTTCCTCCTGAGAACATCTTCTACTTTCTAAGGTGACGTGGGAAGTCCTGAGGCTCATGGAATTTTCCAGAAAGAGGTCCCTCTGTCAGTCTGTCTCTTCTCTTTGTCGGCACACCATGCCTCTGATGGGTTCCAAGGGGACTCGGGAAGTGGGACCCTGTTCCCTTAAATAAAAGGACAGCCAGGCTCCCATAGGTGAAGACCAGCTGGGGGCTTCTAGCCTGGCGCCTTGGACGTGACCGACACCTAAACCCTGGAGGATGGTGGATGTTGGATTTATGAGAGAAGGCAGTAGCACATTTGTTGGATGGAACTTCTCCATAGACAGGGTGGGAACGTTACTTAATGTACTTTTTAAATTAGAAAGATGAGAAAATTAAGGGCTCAAAGGAGTTTAATATCTCAGCTCAAGGTTCCTCCTCCTGGTAGAATCAAAACAGAGATTCTTTTCTCCTGACACCAGTCCAGGTGACAGTCCTACTCTGCATGTCACCTGCTTGTTTGCTAAACCTGCTCTCTATGAGTTCATTTGAGCCATCCATTGAAATGCTGGGGGGAGGATAGGCAGAGATTTTAGGTTGGAAAGAGCTCAGACTGCTAGTCAAGGAGGCAAACGTGGGGTCCAGAAGAGTTGAGGTGTTGATGTTGAGTGAAAGGAGAGCATCAGAGGCCAAAGATTTCTGTTCAGCCAGAAAGACATTTCCTACCAGCCCTGGATCTGGAAGCATTTTACCTTCCCTCCAACATCCCCTCCAAGCTTTTCAGAAGGAAAATTTTAGTGAAAACCAGCAAGGTAAAAAAGCAATTCAGTAGAAAGAAAGGCAGCCATTTCTTGCTGAGGGTAACAGGCAGACCCCATGTGAGGCTTCCCTGAAATAGACAAGGTGCTCCCTGTCCTTGTTGGGAGCCATCGGGCAGGTCTATCACCAGTACCTGCAGGAGCAAATCACAGGTAACTGGAGCCAGAGCCACGTTTTAAGAAGACTTTGAATTGAAAAGCAAATGTTGGGTTAAGCTGGGTCCCTGAGAGATTGATGATGCTTAGTAATTGGAATATCACCATTAAGACAAGGAAGAACCAGGACCAGCAGTGTGGATGAAGAACAGCCTGCAAAACACATCATGCTCAAGAAAGGCAGAGCGAGCCAGAGGAAAAAGAGAGCACAGACAGCTCTAAGGTAGAAATGCTTTTTTTTTTTTCACCTGAATAACTCTTCACTAAGAGTTGTGCTAGTTTCTAAGAGAAAAGGCACTCGCAATTTTTATCACTGCTTCACTGCACCTAGGAGTTCCCGTGTATTAGTATCTGTGCTGCTGAAAGCAAGCGTCCCTCTTCTGGTGTTGGTTTGAGCCCACCCTTTAATGACCTGTATTCTAATTCATTCCGTAGATAAGTCTAAGCATCTTCAAATATACTTAAAATTTTTTTTATTGGAAGTATAGTTGATTCAAATATACTTTTTATTGTTGGCTTACGAGACTTTTTGCTTAAAAACTTGCTTGAGTTTCCCAAACAGATGCCTGTATGGATTGGGTAACAATAGTGTGATTCTGGGGGCAGACTTGGAGAGGGGACCCCCCTCACCCTGGGGGTGGCTCAAGCACTGTGGCATCTGGCAGCACCAACCCTTGAGTGGTAGAATTTCATTGCTTAGTTTTCTTGGTCTGAACTGTTACTCAACAACCTCTGCCTTTCCTACCACTCCATTAAAAAATACTATTCAGATGCTTCCATTAAAACAAACAAACAAACAAACACACAAACAAACAAACAAAAAAACAGTTCACTAGGTAGGTGGGTGGTGTTTATATTTTGGAACTAAAATACAAAACATGCTTAAAATATGAGAAAACAATAAATAACAGCTCTAAAAGACAGGGTCCCAAAAGGAAAACCATGAATGTAGCTATTGGATGAAACGTTGGTTTGGACATAAACCAGCAGTACAGCATCAAGTGTGCAAGTAGCTTATATGTTGTATATATGTTATATGTTGGAAGAAAAGAAATGCAGCCCATGAGGGATATCAGCACTTAGTGCTTCAGGGTAAAACCACCAGGGTCACATACGGGTCATGGCAAAGACAAACATGTAGGCAAGATCTTTCCAACTGGTAAACCATCTGGTCAGTTTTCCAATGGCCATTGGTCTCCTTTTTGATGACACACAGGCATCTTGGACTCAGTGTGGCCAAGAGGAACATGTCATCTTTCACTCTTTCATAGACCCCCAAATAAATCATCACCAAGACTCCTGATCCAGCTGCCCAGTTGTTCAGGTATATTTCCTTCTCTCCACCAGCTCCCTTTACTGCCCAAGTTCAGGTTCCTCCCACCCTTTTACCTGGTTCATAGCACCAGCCTCTCTGATTTTCCTGACTCCAGCCTTGCCCCCCACCCCACACTGCATTAATAGTGATATTTCTTAACTGCAATCATATCCCTAACCCTGCTGTTATCTTCACATGGACCACTCTCACCTTCAAGGGGTCCAAAGTCTCCCACGTGGGTTATAGGACTCTTCATTATGTGAACTGAATTTGCTTTTCCAACCTCAACTCCGTCCTCTCTCTGACCGCTGGAGCCCTTCCCAAGGATTCCTCTCTCCAGTCCCTACACTCAGCTGGCCATGTCCTCATCATCCTTAGATTTTCAGCTTTTCTCTCCCCTCTGGTCCTTATCCTCTCCTGTGTGCTTGAGGTAGAGGCATGCATCTTAGTCCCTCATGTCTCATCAACTGATGACTCTCTATTCATTCCAACTCCATCAGACAATAGTCCTGGAGGATGGGGGCTGTAGGTTGCTGATGAATTGATTTCTTGGCCTTTCAGAGAAAGTGGTCCAGGGATATTTGTTAAATAGATGGATAAAAGAACACTCGTAGCTATAAAGGTTAGAAAGGGAAGCAAGTATGAGAACAAGGAGAAAGGCAAACACGGACTTTTGTACTGTCCAGAGATGGGTCCAGGTGGAAAGCTCATCATCAGGGGAGGACTGAGTCTGGAAGGGAGGCTGAGAGTCCTAGAGGAAGGTGGAACATGGGCAGTCTCCATATGCAAGGATGGATCAGGGAGCAGAAGAGCAAAGCCAACCAATGTGAGCAGTAACAACAACACACACACCTTGAGGATGTTCTCAGCCTAAAGTTTTCCCAAGTTAAGTGCAATTGGGTTTTATTACAGAGAATCAAGTAGACTGAAAATTTCTGGGTTGAAATTCCTGACAAAGGGTTTTTTTCCTCCCGATGTAACATGCACATGTGTAAACACACACATACATGTAGTCACACATAAATACACAGACGCTCACCCACAAACAACACTCACACATATACCCCAAATAATAGATCGATGTCATAACTGGCAACAAAGGCTTATGAGTAGGCTTTTTGCATTCTGAAAGCAACAGCTCTCCAGCCCTCACAATTCCTCACGTAGAGGCTAAAGTCTTCTGCGCGTGTGTGCTCTGAGCTCAGTTGAGGCGCCTTCCACGTGATCTCATTTAATACCACAGTGATCTTATGTCTTTGGTATTACCATCCACTTTTCAAATTACAAGTCACCATTTGGGTAGCATGTGATACCTTCAACTACAGATGTTCGCTCTGCAAATTCCAATGACCTATTAAAATGCATATTTTAGAGGAGCTAGTTGTTAAAGTAATTCAACAATGAGTGTATCCACCACATGGCCTGAGTGTGATACAACAAATGCGGGTATGGGCTTGCAGAGAAAGGCAGGTCGAATCATGCAAGCACTACGCCCCCCTCTGTGCTGGACGCAGACTTTCCTGAAGCCCTAAGCTCAGTTTTCTGCACCAGAACATGAGCGGTGATGAATGAGTTGGCAAGGATTCTAGAAGACGGGGGGAGTAGTATATGGTTAGTGTAAGGATGAGATGCTGAGAATGACATTCAGGACCGCGAGTGCGTTCCTCCAAGGATGGGGACCAGCTGCTAGCTGTCTTCAGTGGGCGAAAGAGACGTGAGAGGAAATGAGCTTAAACTCCATCATAAGGTAATAATTTGAGATATAAAACACTTCCATGGCTGGAATGGGTTACCATGGAAAGGGATGGAATCTCCTTTCCTTAAGGTCTTTAAAACTAAGTTCTGGCCAACTTTGTTAAGGTTTGAGTGTTCCTCTGAGCTCAGAGTTGAGGATCTAGCCCAGAAACTCATCTTGTCCAGGTCCGTGGACGTCTATCTGAATTCTTAAATGGTGTTTTCTTTTCCCTCCCTTTCTCTTCATGTCCTTCTTCATGCTTTTCACTTTTTATTTACAAAACTAAAATTTATTATTTTTCGTGTAGAGCTCTTAGTCCTGACAAATGCATACGATCAGGTAACCCACACCACAATAGAATTATGGACATTTCTCCTTCTGATTTTACATTATTTGTCCCCAGTAATGTTAGTTTCCATTTTCTCTATACGTGTAAAGATTTAATAAAATCTGTAAGAGATTACCACCAAATTGCCTTCTCCAACCTTATTTCTTCAATAGGCAGTAAAATGTGTCATATATATATATATATATACACATATATATACACACATATATATTGTTCTCTATAAACTATATATATTATATATAAATATACTATAAATATGTTATATATAATATACAAAATATATTTACATATAAATATATATATTTTATAGAGTGTCTATCTATAATATCTATATATAACAAGAGAAAGAGACAAAGAGATAGAGAGACAGAGAGGGGTTTCCACATTCTCATTTTCCCAGGACTTGGAGTGTAAAGCAATGATGGCTTAGAATGAAGCTGGTGAGGCTGCTTGGCTCCGGTTCTGTGATAGTAGTTAGTAAACTGACCTGGGAAGGAATGGGCATGGGAAATGAAAAAACACAAAACCAGGAGAACCACGTTCCTAAGGGAATGAATCTACGCTAGAATTGTAAGTGTGTAAGGTAGCAATCACAGGCACAGGAGGCTGGTGTGAGCATCCAGAGGTCCAAGGCATTTCCTTCCCCACACACTTTCCCCATCTCCGCCAGCAGGGGAGCAGGAGGCACTCCTTGACGTAGGAGAACAGTGGGGACAGCCTGGAACGAAGACATCTCCTGACTCCTGGAGTGGATTTTCAGAGTCAAGTGTCTCGGAAGGTGAAGCTTTGTGTTGTTGGAATCAGGAACTCACAGACTGAATTCCGAGGAGCCTGAGTTCACACACTGAGGCGTAGCCTGAGAAAGGGTACAGTGTGACCTCCAGAGAGGACACGACTCCTGTTTGGTCAAAGACTGGGGCTCAGAGGCACAGGAAGTAGCTGAGAAGTAGCCTCAGGTATCGCCTCTGGCCTTCCTGTACTGAATCCAGAAGGGCTGCAGGAGACATGTCTATTAACACAAAACAACAACAACATAAACAGAAACATCTGAAGGAAACTGGTCCTTGGTGGCAGGAATGCAGCCCCCAGAGAACACAGACGTCCTGAGAATGTTCGTGACATGCATGGCCCCAGAGAACAGGAGCAGAGGAGGCCAAAGAGCACCGGCCGGAAGACTCAGTGTCCTGCTTGTGCCCGAGGTGGGCTGGCCAGATGCTGAAAGCTTCCACGCCTCCTGCTGGGTCACAAGAAGGCTCAGGGGTGTGGGGACTGGACAAGGATGTCCAGCCAGGCTGAGTGGTATTTATCGGCAGATAACAAGTAAGACCCTGGGAGGTACTAGTTGACAGGACAAACACCATGGGGCCGAGACTGCCCAGAAACCAGGAAGGAGGGGTTACACCCCAGGGAAGGCCAGAGGCCACAGCGGGGACAAGGGGCTCCAGAGCCATTGCCCAGGCTGGGTGATGCACCCCTGGAGAAGCGTGATCAGAGCAACAGGGGTCAGAAGTGGAGAAGGGACAGCATGTTCATGTGTGTAGTGAGGTGCACTGGAGCTTTTCTGAGCTAAGAGGTTGCACATCCAGCTTTTAGAACAATGGGGTTCACAGGCTCAAGACAAGGCTAAATTAGACAGGGTTACGTGAGACAAGGTTAGTTACATGCATAATGCATAAGTAACCAGCTTCAGAGATCTTGTCCTTGGCTTGATTTTTATGATGCACACTCAGAAATCCATGGCTCTAATCAAGGCTACTGTGATTCACATGCTTGCCTTCCCTCCCTCCCTTCCTTTCTTCCATCTCTTTCTTCCCTCCCTCCCTTCCTTCCTCCCTTTCTTTCTTTCCTTCATTCTTTTTGTCTTTCTTTCGTCCTCCAGAAAGGTGAGTGCTGAGTCCATTAGAAGGACTATAATCTCCCCTTCCCCATTCTCTCCTTTTCTCTGCCTGGATCATTTCTTCTTTATCTTATTCTTCTCATACTGTGTCTCCCTATCTTTTTTTTTTGGCTATAGATTTCCAATCATAGCCCATTTTGCCAAAGTCAGAAGAAAAAATATATATCCATATACACGCACATATATGAAGCACACATATATGCAAAGATACACATTATATGTGTTATTTTGTAAAGTTAGTTTTTAGTGGCAAAAGAATAAATGAATTGAACTTAAATCTTTCTTTGGAAAACACATTTCTCAAAGTGCGGTTGTTTAAAATTACAGATTATCCTCCACACTGCCGAGACTCAGCCCTGGGTCCCGGACAAGCCCGCTCCCTGGGGTGGCTCAGAGAGGTGTGTGCTGCCCCTGGCTTTCCCCTGGCTGTCTCCAGGCTGTCCCCAGGTGTGCCCGCGTGGTGGTCTCCGCAGCACCCTGTCCTCACGGTGAACAGCTGCCCGATGGCCGGAGCTCCGCACTCGCACTGGGATTTCCCTGCTCAGACTCCTTGGTTTTCTTTGGCTCAGGCTGTCATCCTTGAATTATACCTCCTTGAACTGCACGGGGTGGATTTCTGCCCAGAAGACGCTAAGAAACCTCCACTCCCCCCAAGGAATGTGGTGTCTGTGCAGCTCTGGTTGCAGTAGGTGAGCCGAGGCGGTGGCAGCTCCCAGATCAAGTGCTCCAATCCTTAGAGGGCTTGGATGTGGAGGGAAAAGGCGCCTCCTGCTTGGGGCGAGGCCTCGTTTCCTCCAGCCTCGCCTGGTCCAGATGAATAGGAAATCTGAGAAGAGAGGGGGGATTAGTCTTGTGTGGAGTCAATGTTGATCATTCCTCACCTGCCTTTAACAAGTCTTTGCCTTGCTGAAATATGCTTTTATTAAATTTTAATCAAAAGCACAAAAACAGATTGTTTATCATAGGAAAGACTGACCTTACTGTAAGTTTTTCTTGCCTGGCTGGTCTTAGCAATGTTAGCAACTTGACAAGAGGTGAGTAGGTTTCCTTCAAGAGCACAGAACTGCAGGAGAGTCAGTGACTGTCTACAGGTGATGGGTAGAGGAGGGTGAATTCATGTCGCCATTATTGGAACCATGTGTCCCCTTTCACATAGGGTTTACTGAGGAACACCCATCTGCTTACTGGTGGTTGTATCTATGCAACATTCCATGGCGAGGGAGTGAGCTGATGAAGGGAGGTTTAAAGTTTGCATGCCTACGTTTGGTCTTCTCTGGATGGTCTTACATAATCAGTCTGAAGTTTTCAGGGTGGATCACTTTAAACAGTGTGCACGATGCACTTTTGGCCTCAGGTGAGCTCACGATATAAAGTCTTGGTTTATTTTCAGGAAAGGCAAACATAAGCATCCTTTGTGGTTTGATACTTACCTTCTAAAGGGGAATTTAAAGAAACATGCCACATCTGTGCGCTGGGCCTGTTATTCCATCCTCAATGGTTTCTTCTACAAGCCCACATTTTCCACTTCTCATTCTTATCCTCCGAGATGCCCTTGAATAGCTGAGTGATTGAAGGCAATCAACATCCTAGCCTAAGAGTAATTAGAAAACAATGAAACAGGGAAGGATGTATTATCCTCTGAGATTATAAAAGATAAAATTTTATTTATTTATAAAGTAATACATTGTTATTTATAAAAATACATTTTTATTTTATATTTCATATCTATTATACAATAATTTTATAATAAAATAATTACTAAGTATTTTTATTTTTTTTACTCAGCAAGACTGGGGGAATGATCAAGGCTAATCAGATTTCTCTGACCTTGAAAATTTCCCTTGACCCTGAAATATTAATGACAGATCTCTAAAACCATCTTTCTGCTTGTTACTCACTGGACTCCAGTATGCGTCCCTTCTAAAACAATAGGACAAATACAACCAAAAGGAACATTGTATGGGTAAGGACTAGGAAAAAGTGAGAAATAAGTAATCGTCACTTTTAAATTTGTAAATGTTTACCAGCTCCTGCCCTCGTTTTCCACAGCTGGTTTTGAGCACAATGATTCCAGTAGAGAAGACTATTTCCTTCTGTTTTCTAATTATTATATTCCTGTTATCAGGTGACAGACTACCAAGCTGGACAAAATTGTCCTTTGTAATTTCAAGTGTATGTTTTCATATTGTGGACAAAACCACATCGATTTTTGTTCAAATTGAGAAGCAGATCTAGGGAGAGAAGAGGGCAAACAAGGGAAGGAGGGTTTCCCTTAAATCTTTCTTTGGTGGGAACAAGGTCAAGCTTTGCTGGTCCATGGACCACGGACGTGGCCTTATTTCTCCTCAGTGTTGCTGTAGTTTGAACCTGCGGTTCTCAGACTGTGATGTCAGACCTGCAGCATTAGCATCCCCTGGGAGTTATCAGAAATATGCTCAGATCTGTGGAATCCAAAACTGGGGAGGGCAGGTCCAGCAAGCTTTCTGGGTGCCCCAAAGGTAAGAGCCAGTGTCACAAAGAAGTAGGTGTTAGGGGCGAAATGCGTCCCCCACATTCACAGGTTACGTCCTGACCCCAGCACCTCAGAATGTGACTGTGTTTGGAGACAAGGCCTTGAAAGAGGTGAACATATTAAAATAAGGTCATCCAGGTGGGTCTTGAGCCAACAGGACAGGTGTCCTTTTAAGAAGAGGATATTGGGACACAGACACACACAGAGGGATGAACATGTGAGGTCACAGGGAAGAGACCACCATTTACACACCAAGGAGAGAGGCCTCCAAGGAAACCACCCCTGCCAACACCTTGATCTTGGACTGTCAGCCTCCAGAATTGTGAGAACATAAATTTCTCCAGTTTACGGTGCTTTGTTACAGCAGCTGCAGGAAAGTAATACAATAATGAAAGTGATGAAGGTGATTAAAGTAAAAAACTCCAGGTGAATGTTGGCCAGTTCATTTTGAGAATATTCAAGGAAAAATATCTGGGTAGGGGTTCCTCTCTCATCCATGGCAATCCCAGCTCACCCAAAAACGCACCACGTGGATTCACGCATGTGCTTCTCTACATGCAGAGTGTAATATTGAATTCTTCCTAGACTAGTAGCAAACCACTACAATTTTCACATAGATGTTAATGTGTTTGACGAGTTTTAATGATCAGGTAGAATGTCACTGGCTCCAATATCACCTGTGGCACTTCTCTTAAGATGTGACTGATGATTGGTGGGACACGGGTACATTGGAGCTTCTCCTACCCCAAGCCCCACTTCAATGGTGAGTTTTGGTTCATCTTAGACAAAGGAGGATCTGTGGTTCCATTAGAACCTATGCTCAGGCTGCCTGAAGGCAGAATGTAATCCACCCACACCCCCAGGCAATCCCTCCATCACCTTCCACACCCACTGCCACCCCACACACCTCCCAACACTGACACACATACACTCACATGCATACACACACACACTGTCCCCACAGGCTCTCCACTCACAGGTGTCCCTACGCCCCACGCCCACCTCCACACACACACACCAGGTGGAGTGACTGGAGCCTGAGCAGAACTTTGTCCATCAGAACCCAGACCAAATGTCCTCTCAGGGCTCCTCTCTCCCTTCTAGAGGTTTTGATAGAAGTGCAAACATAGGAACCAACCCTTCTATTTGTATATGTGGCTTTTGAAAAGGATGTTTAGAAAACATTCCAAGACTCAAGTCTTCATGGTTGGCCATGGAAACCTCCTGAGCTGGTGAGGATTTGAGTGGTTCCCACTTTGCTGAGTTCTGGAACTCTGCATGGTGTTTTGATAGGAATCCAAGGACATGGAACCTCTCAACATCATCTTCATCTATAGATGTAGTTGAGTATACCCTGAAAATGGCCAAGATGAGTGTTTGCATAATAGTTGTTAAGTTACTTATTAAAGACCTCTTGTGGGTTTAAAAATCTTTACATATGTATCATCTATAAGCCTGAAAACTTTGCAAGACAGATATTGGTATCTATATTGTAACAAATTAATTTCTCAGTGAAATTAGGTAAATTTCCCAAGACCACATAGCTGGAAGTACTCATTCTGGACTCAGATCTGTGTCTGTTTCATTCTTCCATTGACCTGGCCTTCCATTTTCCCAGGGCAAATCCATGCCTCTGTATGACCTCATGCACAACACTAGATGCGCCTAACAGCACTTGTGAAATCCGCCTACAGAATCCCACAACTTGGCAAATTCTGACTGAGAATATTTCAAGGACTGATTCACTGTTTAAAAACAAAGACCTTAAGACAGATTCTTATCCTCTTAAGAGTTCATTTGGGAAACACAGAGTTCCAGGTATGATACTGTTAACTTAAGAGGTTTTTCTTTGTTTTTTTGTTTGTTTGTTTTTTCCCTCAAATTGCAGCTGTAACATTAGTCAAATTCCTTAATAAAGTGCTTGGGAACTCTTTAAGGTGGAAAGAAAAAAAAGTTTTTAATGCTGTTAATTATGATCTTCATACTTTTCTGATTCATGCAGAAGACTTTATTGCTAAACTTACCCAGAGTAATTTACATAATAAGACTTGAGATCCACTGTTCTCATGTTTGTAACTTTAATAGTCTAAGATTGTTGGTAAATTGCCCAAAAAGAGGGAAATGCTTTTAAGCTGAGTGGCAGGAGGATAAAGTCAGACCATTTATATTCGTGTTATCTTTTTCCTTCCAGACTCAGTTCAAGATGTGTGAATTGGGCACATGCCAAGATACTTTTAAATTCAGAGATTTTTAAATAAAAGTAGCTCCTATTTGGATTGGGTTTACGGTAGACTCTCAATCTAATCCTCTGCCTTCTTTTGTAATCTGTTAGAGAGCGCCCATGCTCCTTTTACTCTCCTGACTTTTGGCCATCAGTCTGTATTTCTTCATAATTCTAAGACATTATTTTACTTCCTCTCTAAGTTCTCACAAATTAAAGTAAATAAAAATAAACAAAACACACCAAATTTATTTGTTCACTGAAAATTGAACATTTATCTTTGTTCACTGAAAATTGCATCCAGAAGAGGCCGTTCCACGTGGGCACGGAGATTCGGGTCTGGGAAAACAGCAAATTCCCATGTAAGGAAATCTCCCTGTTCAGCCCCTCCATGTCCATCAGCACCTTTTCAGGCTGCTCTATGGAACCCAAGAGACAGGGCAACAATACCTATTTGCTGTGGGATGTGCACCAGAAGGGCTGGCCGACAGGGTTTCAAGTTTGGGTCAAGGGGAATCACTCCTTCCCAGGTCAGGGATGAGAAACCCAACAGGAGAGGCAGAAGAGGGGAAACGTGCCCTGGAGCCATGTCTGTAGCTGACCATCACCAAATTCAAATCAGTTAAAAGGTCAGAGTCTAGGGTAAATGCCTAACCGTCCTGACAAGGGCTAAAACTAGCTTGCTTTCTGTTTCTTTTTTTTCTCTCTCTCTTCTTTTTTTTTTTTTTTTTTTCTTTTGGCTGAGCTGCACAGCTTGTGGGATCTTAGTTCCTGGATCAGGGATTGAACCCTGGCCCATGGTAGTGAAAGTGCCGAGTCTTAACCACTAGGCAACCAGGTAATTCCCTGTTTTCTGTTTCTTGACTGTGAGTAGACAGGAAAAAAAATGAAGTAACTACATCTTAAGGGAGAATAAACAAACATAGCGGTTTTATTTTAGTCAAATTGAAAGTCATAGACTCTTGTAGAAATGCTCCTGTCCTAGGCGGGGCTCCTTGGAAACACTTCATGATGTGAAAAAGACGCTCTCCTGTGTCCTGCAGTTGAAATTCTAGAATGGAAAGATACAGGATTGTATTTCATCCCTATGGGGATTATTGTAATCAAATCCTTTTGGGTTGAGCTTCCCTTTATGCAGCCACACAAATGCCTGCCTACTCAGTGCCTTCATAGTCACAGATAACCATCATGTTGCCTCAATGGGCTGATGCAGCCACTGTGATGGTTCCAGCAAGCGCTGCCTTGGCGCTTTCCAGGGGAGAAGCCAGGCGGAGCTCAACATATGATGGGCAGTCCAGAAAGTTCTTTGACCATTGACTCTCATTTCAGGACGATAAAAGATCTGGTAACCCACTCAATTCCACCTGTCACTGTAAAATTGACCCATGTGGGAAAATGGGGACTGATAGATCGAATTTTACTTTAAAATGAACTGGGTCATATGCGTGCTTTGTGTCAAGGGATACGTATGCATTAAAACCTTCAAAGAATCTGATCTTCCCTGGTAACCTATCCCCACGGGTCATAACTCAGTGTCAGGGAGTCATTCTCCGCATCTAACCTAAATTCTTCATGCTGTCATTTAAACCCAACTCCTTTCGTTCTGCCTCTTGTCACATGTAAGAACACTAGCTGGCCCCCGCCCCATGTGGGAGTGTTTGTATGTTTTAAATGTAGGCACTGAACCACTCTCAGTCACCTCTTCTTCATGTTAAATAACTCTACCCTCTTTCACTGCTCCTCAGGGACTCCATCCTCGTCTTCCCATGTGACACGGTGGTGGCTTCAGGAAGATGCCCTCGGTGTTCCATAGGTCAGGGCAACAAGCCTAGGAAATTTCCAAGCAGTAATCACCAAAATTCCTGATCATGTACATGGTTTGATTAATTGAGTTAGGACTTCTTACGAGAGAGTATAAATGAGAAGAATTCTGATCCTAACCGGATCCAGGGGCGAGGGTGTATTGGCAGCAGGGGCTGGGTCACCTGCCCTAAGAGAACATCTGAAACTCTCAGTGCCATGGAGGGAGGTCAGCAGGCTCTACCCCAGGAGCCCACCTTCCTCCCCTGCCCGGGTGATGGAGCAGCTTCTTCGTGGGCTTTGACAGGCCGGCGTCATGGCAAGAGAAGGGAGTACGGCGCTCCCGGCTCACAGCGCTGGCACAGACACTGCAGCAGCTCCTCTGTCTGCGTGGTTTTAGCAAAGGACCCACAGGGCAAGGCTTCCTGGACCCAGCAGGAGAGATTAGAAAGAAAGGGGATGAGTCAGGTGGGCGGGAGGCCCCAGGAGACCGGGGCGATCAGGTCCCCAGGGGAGCTCCCAGCCCAGTCTCGGTCGCCATCACCAGGACGCTGGCAAAACAGGAGGTCACAGCTGTGCCAAGGCTTCCGTTCAGCACAGCATAGGTGAAAAGCTCTGTTTCCGCTGATACCATCCCGGTAAAAATTCAGTTTTGCAGAAGACAAATTGGAATCCCCAAAGCACTGATTTATAAATTAGAAAGTGACAGGGTATGTTGGGAGTCAGGGCTTGTATCACTGTTCTTGGCTGTATTCACCATCTCTGGACACTCTGTCCTTCCACAGTGGGAAAACAGTGAGATCTGTGTACATGCCTAGACATACCGAAAAGGGAGAAAAGTTAATCGACTCCAGGGTAGGGCTATTTAGAGTTGTTCTGATAATTTTGCAGATAAAATATCTTCCATGGAGTGCACACCCTTTCTGAAAATTGGGAGGCATGAACTGAACCAGCCATAACCCTGTGTTTGTCAGCAGCAGACAGCAGTGGGACCCCCACTGATTACAGGCTCAAGACATTGGAGCATCTCCAAGACACACTGAATAGGGAGGATTCCAGAATTAGCTGACGACTCCCAACTCTCTTTCATTATCCTTGTCTGATCTTGACTTGCCTGTGCCCTTAAAACCTTCAAGTGAAGAAGATTTTTAAATAGTCTACTTGGCACTCCTTCTATAAACTTCCTAAGTACCCATTAAAATATGTATGAAGACACATAAAACCTACCGCTATTAAAGGCAATTATTGATGACCTACTTGTTGTATTTTGACTTGTCATCCCCCACTCACCCTACAAAAAATAAATAAATAAATAAATAACATTTGAGACAAAGATCTATGTGCAAATGACATTTAAATAAGTGCCTTCAGGAGAGATGAAAACCTATAGAGTACTCTTTACCCCAAGGATATAGCCTTGACTCTTTATCTGTCAAATCACATAGCAGTAAGATATATAAAGCCAGACATGGACATAAAAACAACTACTGGTGTAGACAAGTGAGTCTCATAGGTGGTTTTTGAGGTTATGATGCTCTACAAAGTTGGGGATGTGAGACCCCTGGGGGGGGGGGTTCTCAAACTTCACAGGTGCCTGTCCCAGCCTTCCTGTCCCTGCTGGAAGCACTGAGAGAGGGTCCCCAGTCCAGAATCTTTTCAGTGACAATGGACCCCAGAATGTAGTGCAAGGGCTTGTGCTCTGGGGGTAGGCACCATCTTTACTGGCCAAGACACACGTCTGGCAAATTATATAATGAAACCAGCCTTGTTCTATTGATCAAAACAGGGTAATGATGAGGGCCGTGTTAGTTTGTTAACACTGCCATAACAAAGTACCACGGACCATGTGTTTTAAAAAAAAAGAAATGTATTGTCTCACAGTTCTGGAGGCCAGAGAACAAGGTGTCAGCAAGACTGGTTCCCTCTGAGTCTCTCCTGGCTTCTGGTGATTTACCAGCAATACTTGGGGTTCCTTGCCACGTAGAAGCATTGCCCTGTCTCCACCTTCAGGTTCTCACAGCATTCTTCCTCTGTGTGTGTCTGTGTTCAAATTTCCCCTTTTTATAAGGACACCAGTCATATTGAATTAACCCCCCTAAATGACCTCATCTTAACTAATTATATCTGCAATGACCCTATTTCCAAATGAGGTCACATTTTGAGGTACTGGCAGTAAGAACTTGAATCTGAAGGCACACAATTGAACTCATCCAAGCAGCCTCCTCCTGTGGTGTCTGTGCAGATAAAATGAGCTGATTTCCAGGGGCAGGGAGCAGGGAGCTGGCACCGAAAGAGAGCCACCTGAAGTTGGCCATCACACTGAGGAATTCCTTCTGAACCTTTACACTTGAACCCTTCATGTGTGCTTTCACCTGCTTCCCTAGACTCAGGCAGGAATTAATCAATAACCGAGCAACAGTGAAGTATTCATTAATTATTAAATTACTCGATCAAAAACGTTGAATTATAAACATGTGCCCGATTTAGTTTCTGAAAAACAGAAAATATATCTTTCTTTTAATGTATCCATGAAACATTTACAAAAACTCACCCATAAACGAGGTCTTGAACGAAACCTCAATGAATTCCAAAGAGCAGAAGCTTTACACAATTTCTTCTTCACCTCATCGATGTGAAACTAGGATTCATTTAAAATAAATTAGCAACAATGGGAGAATTTAAAACGATGCTTCTGAGAATCTATTAGATTTTTTGAAAATGTTTAAAGGTCTTAAAGCACAACGCTGGTGAATAATCAGGGGAAAATGTTTAGGAAAAATGAAGAGATTCTGTGTAGGAAAGAAGGGTCACGTGGCTGAGATGTTGAGTGTGTAGCAAAGCAACGTGTCTCGGATGTGGACCTCAGAGTGTGAACCCTCCTGCCTCATATAGAGACCAAGTCACATGTGAATGGGGGAAATTCCTGGCCTCAATTTTATTGCAAAATAAAGAGATGCAGCTGGATTTATTTGAGATTCTTTCCAGGGCTCTGAATCTCTCAAGCCTTGACTCAAAGCCATCCTGAATCAAGTAGGACAAACATATAGGGTTAAGCTTCCACTTTTTCTGTACAATTGTCCCTACAATTAAATAGGGGATATCGATTAGATATTTAAATTTTCCATTGCCTTACGTGCTGACCATATTCAAGGAAAGATTTCTTAGCCACATAAAGAGAACATCATGATGAGATGCAGTCTTCTGTCAGGCCAGAATAAAACCAATTAATGTTGAGTGGTTTAAGGGCCGGGGAAGGAGAGAAGTTCAGGAAGAAGTTTGCTTTTACACTTGAATCAAGGGGCTTTTCCTTAAAGAGGCTGAGTTAGTCCATTGAAAGCACATATGAGTCTGGAATTCAGATTGCATTACAGAATGAAAATAATGAAAATGATACCTGTGTCAGATAAATAAAGCATTTTTATCAAAATATCGACTCAAGTTTAAAACACCATGAAGTATGTTCCCTGTTGACTTATTCAAAGAAAAAACAAAATCCATTTCCCTTATTTTTTATTAAATTTTTAACTTATTAAATGGTGGATATGTATCATTTTACAGCTTATCAAAGGTCCTGTGAAATAGCAAATTAAACTATGTGCACTCTTCCGCCGGCTCCTGAGGTCAAAGCAGAAAAAACAAGTTGAAAAATAATTTCTTGTGCATAAGATTCATCATCCAGATCAAACCAAGCTATTGCAATGACTGTAGATTTAGAAGCAGGTCACATTTACAGGCAAGTCCCTCAATAAACCAAATGTGGAAGCATCCTTTCTGATGCAAAGGGGAAAACTGGCCCTGGGTTCCTTTCTGCTTCTCCAGAACTAGATTTGAAGGGATTAGGATAATGCTATAAAAGAGGGGGTGGAAATAACAAATAAAAAGATAAATGGGTACTTGCTCATTGAAATATAGCATTGATCTAGTTTGTATTTACAATGTGTTGAGAATTCACACATGAGAAAAATATTACAGCAAGGTATTTATCAGAAGAAATGTAAATAAAACAGCAACAAGTTGTTCACTCAGAGTTAACTACAAGCAAATTAGCATCACTGCCCTGCACAAAAAATAACATGAAAGAAATGTAATCACTGTGCTAAACAAATGTCATTAATATAAAGGGAGACTGAAAGTTCATGGAAAGAGAAAAAAAAAAAATCCCTCTTATGTTGATGAAAAAACTCTTGGATAGTCTTGCCTGAAGCCATGATACAATCTCACAATGTGTTCACCATACACTTTTCACATGCAAGAGAGAAGAATGCATATTTTCAGAGTTAGGTTTAGAAGAAATGAAACAGAAATAAGAAACTGGGAGCATGATGTTAGCGGAACTTTAAGGGTGACAAAACCAAAGATGACCTTAGCCAGAACAGCAGGTTAGTAATTAGCAGCTTTCTTCTTTTCAGTTTGTATATATTTTTTACATATTGTCATTAATTAGGAGGTAAAGGTGAGTAGTTTGACACTGAGGGAAGAAATACATATTGAGTTCAAAAGATTTTAAATATTTTTATTTTTAAAGAGGTTCTTTTTAAAATGAATAGCTTGGGTTTAAATAAGGGATTTTTAAAGTGCCCTCATATACTGCCTTTTTAAAGACTTTTCTCCTTGTACAAATCAGTTCAGGCTGCTATAACAAGGTAGCGCAGACGGGGCAGATTAAACAGCAGAATTTTTGTTCTCAGTTCAGGGGTCAGAAATCTGAAGTCAGGGAGCCAGCAGGGTTGGGTTCTGGGGAAGGCTCTCTTCTGGGTTCTCACTGTGTCCCCGTAGCATGGAGAGAGTGTCTCTAATTATAAGGGCACTAATCCCATCACAGAGGACCCACACTCATGACCTCATGCAATCACCTCCCAAAGGCCCCACCTCCCAATATCAGCACCCGGAGGTTAGGGCTTCAACATATGAATTTGGGGAAGATACAGTCCAGTTCATTGCACGATTGCTACAGATTTTGGCAAAATGTAAACAAAACATATCTTTATATTCTATATCACTGATCGTTATTGGTCAAAAATTGGATACTAGACTGGATTGGTCTACATGGGGATCTGCAACCTACATCCTGCAGGCCACAACCAGCCCACCACCTGTTCTCGTAAATGAACTTTTATTGGCGCACAGCCATGCCTGTTCATTTACACATTGTATGTAATACATGACTGTTTTCTCTATAACTGCAGAGTTCCATAGAGGCCTTATGGCCAGTGAAGGATAAAATATTTACCATCTGGGTTTCACAGGAAAAGTTTGCTGACCCTTGGAGAGCTATGCTGTCTGGTCCAGTAGCCATTAGCCATGCATGGCTCTTGAGCACTTGAAATGTGGCCAGTCCAATCAAGGAGCATTCTCAGGGTAAAATACACAACAGATTTCAAAGACATAGTGAGGAAAAGTATGTAAAATCACAAGTTTTTCTGCAGCAAAGTTAGCCTCGAGGGTAGAAAAAAGATACTGCATGTGAGAAGTCCTTTAAACTTTGCCATGGCAGGCGCATGGAAGTGAGTGCCGTGTAGAGTGTAAACTCCTCAAGGACAGGGCACTGATCTCCACAGTAAGACCGTGTCACCTCCACATGGCACATGCTGAAGGAGACTGTTGGCAGTCATGTCACCCGCTGTACTAATCGAACTTGGGAGGCGGGCACTCAGATAAACGGGGTTGTGCTATGGGCCCCATGAAGGCCAAGAATGCCAAGGAACTACTGTCCTGGTCAGCTTGTTGTGAATCTAACACTGTTCTCATTGAGCCTGGATAGCACTTCAAGCAACTACTCAAATTGATACTGATTCTCAAGTAAAAACATGTCTTACACACGGCCTGCATCATTTATGTACATTGTCCAAAAATTCTACCCTCTAAATTCACTTCAAAATTTCCAAATATGTAGAAAAAATAATGAAAGTGAGGAATTTCGAAGTGCTTGATAATGTACTATTTTAGAGTTGGCTGCAGTGCTTGGTCTTCCTGGGGTCTCCTTGTATTCCAGATGTTGACTTAACAGAAATCCAGGGCCCTGCACCCGGGGTAGGTGGATGCACAGGAAAAGCAGGGGCTGGCAGAATCTCTCCATCCTTCCTGCCTGGGTCCTTCACTGACTGTCAGTCCTGCGGGACTGAAAACCTTTGCATGTGAAGCTTTTGCCCGGCTGCTGTGGTGTTACCCCAATCACAACTCCAGACACCAGGAAATTGAGCTGAAGGACGCTTCCTACTAAGAGAAAAGGTGTGCCCTTCCCTGTGAGAAAACACTGACAGCAAATATAACTAAGATTGCCAAGTCAAACTGATGAATCGACAAGAAAGATGTGAAAATAGAAAAATGGTAAATAAATAAACCAGGCCGAGTGCAGAAAGTGACATAAAAATTGGTACTAATTATTCAAAAAGATGTACAACCTCACAGGTGACCCAAAACATGCAACTTACAACAGCAAGGAGATACATGCTATTGCTCTTCATCTGGACAAAAGTTAAAATCGCCATGGTATCTATAGGTGACAAGGACGTGGGGAAATGCACAGGGTTGTACATATATTGCTAAAATACCTGATAGGAATGTGTTAATGCAGAATATGGCAGTAACCATCAAAATGTAATACGGGGCTTCCCTGGCGGCGCAGTGGTTGAGAATCTGCCTGCTAATGCAGGGGACACGGGTTCGAGCCCTGGTCTGGGAAGATCCCACATGCCGCGGAGCAACTGGGCCCGTGAGCCACAATTACTGAGCCTGCGTGTCTGGAGCCTGTGCTCCGCAACAAGAGAGGCTGTGACAGTGAGACGCCCGCGCACCGCAATGAAGAGTGGCCCCCGCTTGCCACAACTAGAGAAAGCCCTCGCACAGAAACGAAGACCCAACACAGCCATAAAAAAATAAATAAATAAAAAATAAATAAATTAAAAAAAAAAATGTAATATGAACGTGTCCTTGGGCCCAGAGGCTCCCCTTCTTGGAATCTACCTTATATAAATTTTGACACATGCACAAAGGTATGTGTATATGTATCTTAGTATTGTATATAAAATATACAATATAATGGCAAAGATGGCCATTGTTGCATCATTCATAATAGCCAAGAAAATAGAGGAAAAAGGATAACTCATGGTCAAAAGGGAATTAAATAAATTAGAATTCAATTTCACTCTCGATTACAATCATTAAAAGAAAGTCTGGTAAGGAAAGGTGTCCAATAATACAATTACACCTTAAAAAAAATCAAATAGAAGGGAAATAGCATGGTATAAATATGCGTCTTGTATATTTGCCCGGCTCTCCGAGGGGGTGCTTGCTCAGTGTGTACTCGTTTTTAGGGATCAGAATTACACCTCCCGACAACAGTAACAATACGGGGACCTGTCCGTTGGAGGACTCTGCCCTTTAGCAATTCTGAAAATGCCTTCCTGACATTCTCCCTGTAAGTATCAAATGCTTAAAAATAAGTGTGTAAAACATTTTGGGGCAAGAACACACATTCCAACTTATTACAACATCATTGTTATTTTTACCTACAGTCCCTGCTACTTCAGTCCAAGAGAAATGTTGTTAACCCTTTCAGTCTCCAAATTATCCGCACGTTACATGCCACGTTTTGTAATGGTGATTATCGGCTGTAAAGAACACCGTGATTGTGCATGAAATTCAGTTTTTGGAACCTGGTGCCTCCTGTTCATTCTAAATCTCCTCCTAGTATGCCTCTGAGGTCCTGCTCCATGTTTTATTTACACCTCCTCACGGACACGTATTCTTTGTGATAACTCTGCAGTGTGCTTGGTGAGACGCGTTCTGTTCACCAATCTTTCTACCTGACAACAGACAACACAACAGTTTGCATTCACATAGCTTCCTTCTGAAGAAGAAAGGGCGCTTACACAGTATCTTGACACTTTGCAAGTGCCACCCTCAGGAGTAAATATGGAATTTTTCTGTAACAGTCACAAATGTAAAACAAGGCAAAGTTCAAAGACCCTGTATGTTAATTAAGGAGAAAGTCAGTCAGAACACACTTACTGATTGGCCCAGTATACCATTACTAAGCTCTGTAATTTTTCCTCTTTTATTTCCATTATTCTCACGTAACTTGAGTTTCTCTTATTTAAGTCTGGTTTTGCCAAATTGAGGCACATGCACACTTCTCTCCCCCCGTTGCTGGGCTGTGAACAGGTTTCACTTTCAGCCTCTGCACAGCTGTTCTTCACCTTGGCAGCCGTGCTATTGACTGGACATCAGTCAATGTGAGATTAGCAGGATTGTCGTCCAGAGACACCACTCACTCTCCCAAAAGGAAAATGATTTCTGGTCTGGGGAAGCCTTTTCACTTTAGGAATTATCCTTTATTTCTGGTTTCTACCTTTCCAATTACAATATATTTTAAAGGATTCCTCTTCCCATGTAAGTTGGTGAGAGATCAAATATCCTTGGGGAATTTGTCTTATCTACAGGAGGGAAGCATGGGGACATGGGAAGATCTCTGCTCTGGAGCCAGGATGACCTTGGGTTGAAGCCCAGAGTGACCACTTTCAGCTGAGTGAAACCCAACAGCTATTGAAACTCTCTGCACCCTGGTTTTCATCTTTCGACATGTTGTGATGCCAGCACTGCAGACCATGAGAAGTCAAATGTTGTTGAAAAATGCCTGATGAAGCCGGGCACACAGTAAGTACTCAGATATTAATATTATTGGATTTCATTGCAGATGGAAACAATAGCACATTATTTTGATCTTAAAACCAAGCTTGAAAAGATCTTTCTTCCCACTCTGCTGCCTGCTGTCGACATGGATAGATTTCTGTACAATGGAGAGCAGGGGCTACGGAGAGAGATGATAAGCCAGTTTGAAGAGCGTCCTGCTGTATATTGTCTGGGGCAAGACAGGCGAGCTCTCACAGTCTAGTCTCTCATCTAAAAGGGAAGGTACTGATGCTAAAATTCTTGGGTTTTTGTCACAGTGGAACGAGCACCTAGTGTGTGCCAGGCCCCTCTCAGGGTATTTCACATTCGCTGTTCTCATTGAACATGACTTTGTAAAGTTGGGTCCTTTCCCACTAGTTTACCAATGAGGGGCAGAAACCCAGTTTGGTTGTGTGATAATCTTGGCACCCAGATCCAAGGAGGAGACCGTAGGGGTGCTGGAGAAGAGGACTCCAGGCCCTGGGTATGGGGTCTTGTGCCCCCAGAAAGGGGGACAGGCAGACAAAGCAGGAAACTGCAGACTTGCAGTGGGGCTCCCCCCAAGCTCCAGGCTGTGGTATGGCTGTGTCTGGTTTGTGGGGTTTACATCCTACAGTTTCACCTGCTAGAGGAAGAGGGGCTGGGGTCTCTCCCATGAACCCACATTTCTAAGAGGACAGCATCACCAGTTCAGCCCAACCCTCACCTCTGCGAGATGCCTCTGGGAACACAGAACACTCCAGATGTGTACCAGGGAGATACACCTGGGAAGGATCTTGTCCTAGAAGCTGCCCTTTCCTTTGCCAACATCTCTGGGCACCAAAATGTTGCCTGAAACTAGAAGCTGAGGTCAACTAAGCTCAGCCATCGTCGTTTCTCCTCAAAATCTACAAGGGGGATTTAACTGGCATTCGCAAAGACGATGAAAGCAGGCTTTGAAAATGATTGAATTTACACTATGGAAAAGCAATACACCATTTACTGATCAGAGAAAGTGTCATTAAATACAGCAAATTGTTTTTGGTGTTAACTTTCTAAACCTTCTATTAAGGAATATTGATTCATATCTCAGCTGGGCGTAGTCAAGGAAGCCTTGGAATGAAGCTGCATCCCTTTGGCCCTCCCTCTGCAGGATTTTCATTCTGATGATAGAGGGTCTGGGCTTTCTGCAACAGCTCTGAAGGGAAAACAAATGAAACACTGCCCACGTCAACTCAAGTTTTAATTTTCTTTCCCAGAGTACATATGTTCTGTAACATGTTTGCTAAAATTACATCTTCACTGGGAATGGTTTCTCTCTATATTATCTGTACTTTTTTCTGTGCGTAAAGGGTGCTACTTTTATCAGTAACAAGAAACAAAACTTGTGTTCTAAATGATGGTCTTTATAACAAAGTGTACAAAGTGTAACTTTGCTTTCATTTAATGTATATTCAGAGTCTTTTTGTTAAAGACTCCCAGAGATAAAGCACATTGGAAAAGGAAGGCCACATCACCTATGTGGCTTATCGGTTATACAGAAACCATTTGGGGTAGGGAAATTGTCAAGCCAATCTATTTGATTTTAGTTGTTGGAAGGTGTCAGTTCTACTAACTTATCAACTGCCTGGCTCTTGAACCAGTTCTATCTGGTAACAATTCCAACCTCTATGACTAATAAATGTCAGGGAGTGTATATAGGCTCCAGGATTCCTAATGGCTAATGGGGAGAGGATTCTGGTGATGCTCTCTGGTAGCTCAGATAGCCCTCAAGGATTCCTATGAAGATGTCATCATCCACTTGATTGACAGAAGGGGACACGAGCTGAGGGAGGTGACTTCACTGGGAGCAGCGGAGGTGGAAACATTGGAAGAGGGGAAGTGGGTGATGGTGGAAGGGTGGGGTGTTCTCTCACCTTCTACCTTACAGGTGCCAACTTCCATCTCTTTACCTACTGCCAGGATGAAGGATTCTACATTTGCCTAACAACCTTATAGAAGTGAACATTCTGGAAATAATGCCTGTAATCCCATGTATAACTAAATCACTTTGCTGTACACCTGAAATTAACACAACATTGTAATTCAACTATACTCTGATATAAAATAAAAATTAAAAAAAAATCTCGACGTTAAGTAGAAAAAAAATTAGATGAATTGAAACCATACAGAGTATATTCTTTGATCATAATGTATTTAATTTAGAAAACAAACAAAAATAAATAAATAAATAAATAAATAAATAAATTAGAAAACAATGACAAAAAGATTTTTGGAAAATTTACAAATATTTCTAAATTAGACAGTTTATTTCTAAGTAAAACATCAAAGAAGAAAAAAATAGATAATATTTAAAATTTTAAAAAAAGAAAAGCAGGAAAGAGTATTTTCAATCAATGTACCATAAAGAGAAAGGGACCAAAAAAAATCACAATTTGTATAATCACCAGGAGCAATTAAACTTCCATACATGTCATGGCTCTGTTTAGTACACTTATAAAACTATGTATTCTAAAACATATTTGACCCGGTATTAGAAACCAGCAAAATTAGTTTATCACAAATAGAAAATCCAGAGCTAGCAGCTTCAATCAGATGTCAAATTAGCCAAAGTCACTTTTTTATTTACTTAGTCTACCTACAGTTTGTGATAGGACTTTTAAGATAATTTTGGATTTTTTGGGGGAAGGACGTTGCAGCCAGTGTATAAAAATCATAATCCTGATTAAATTGTGTTACACCCCATGTGTCTAATTTGTACAGCTGAGCATCCAATAAATAAAACATTCAAAAATATTTTGTAGGAAATTTGTCCTTCACTGTATTGATTTCTATCAAAACGATCTAAAACTTTGCAAGCTCGACCTTTTCTTCTTTAAAGACAAAATATTCTCCCAAAGTGACAACATTAAAATGTTATCATGTGGAAAACCCTTTGGTAAGGTATGTGTCATCAGGAAATAAAGGATGAGGGTATCCACCTCGAAAAGCAGAAGGCAGCCTGTTGTCCCAGACAATGATGGATAATCAGGTGGTCAGGGAGAATATGTATTTTATGCCCCCAAAGGAGAGTCGTGTGGCCCCATAACCACCATGAACAGGTAGCCCCACTTGACAACTCCTGGGAATCACCATGTTTCTTGATGCAGTATTCGCCTCTATGTTTTGCCAATCTTTACTGAAGTTCTTCCAGGACTTTCTTTTGTCAGCAAGATCATTGATTTTCAGCCTTACTTACTCATATGACAACCTTAAGAAAATTTAAACAGAAAAATGGAGTAAAGGTTAGAAACAGTGGCTTGTGACTATGGTTTGTGATTGTCAGTTAAGTCATTAAGAAAGAGAGAAACGTGTCACTCCAATGTCCATTTTTATTGCAGCTTATATGAGCATTAAACATGCACAAAATAAATTTACAGGGCTGGGACTAAGAAAAGGAACTGTGGGAACTGAACTAGGACACCATAGTTAAGGGCTGTGAAAAATCAGTCATCAGGGTAAATATTATTTTGATGGAAGTTTTTAAAAATCAAAATTATTGCAAAATATCCATGATGCATCAAATATAAAATTGTAAGTAAAGGCAAGGTCACTATTGCTGCTATTTCCCTTTACATCAGGCTCCAGTATGGCTTGACATAGCATGGCACTGTGGAATACAGTAGCTGGTACAATACATTCTCCAGGACAAATTCTCCAGGACGGGGACTGTCTGGGTCAGAGTCACCATCTCCCTGAGTTGTGGCAGAGAAAAGAGAGGGGAAGAGAAGAAGGCGAGAAAATGTATATAAATATACATATATAATCATATATTTATATATTATATTAGTGATAATTATATTATTATATTATACTAATTATATAATATTTTATTATATTACTATAATACAGTAATAATAATAATATTAATTCGTTATTTATTTATTAACAATAAAATTATTTAAATAATATAAATACTATATATTATACATAGACACATATAATATGTACACACGTATACACATACACATATATACAAACACACATACACATGCATACCACCATACATACATGTGTATACATATGTATTACCATATCAGTTATGTTATTATTTAATTTCTAATACAAGTCTGTAAGACACATGTTAGTTTATACAAATTTATATGCAATTTCTTTCAAATATTGAATTGGTTTCTCCTGTCCTGAGCATCACAGCTCATAGAAAGCTTCCTGGCTACGTCCCAACCACCACCCTGTAAATCAAGATGGGATCCTCAGACCCGGAGCTCCAGGTGTGCACCCGCCCACCCAGCCTGTGTGCAGACCCACAGGCAACTCGGCCCCCGAGGTCCTCAAGTTCAGGCGATTTTCCAGGCAGACATAAATGCCTGGGAATGTGATTTTCAGGAATCAAAAGAACTGAGGTGAATCTCTACATCATGCAACAAGTATGGGGAGCTTCTCCTAAGAGGCAAACGTGTCCTTTTCGCACGCGAGGCAGCATGACTTTGTCCACAGAACAAGAAAGGAAGTGATTGGATTAAGTAGGACAGGTCAGGCTGAGGCCTGCCCAGGGGTCACATCACAGAAGCACTCAGAGCCTGATCCAGGAGGAAAGGGAACCTGGGTCTCAACACATGGAGGAAACGACGATTTATGAACTAGCACTGGTTCCCAGATGAGCTATTTGTAGGAAAGCTCTTATGCACTTGTGGAGTAAAAAGAACAGATCTCCCAGAAGTGGGGCAGATGAGTTCTGTATGTCAGAAAAGGTATATCATTGCGTGAAAGTTCCTAAAACCCTAGTGAAGCCCCACTTGAGAGGACTTGTCTAAAGATAAAAGGTTTAAAGAGAAACCACCCTTGGTGGAGGAGTACAGCAGAAGAAAGAGACCATTTCCATTGTGGCACGGGTCACAAGAGTGACACAGCCGAACAGCACAGTTGGGAGAGGGGGAGATCCCAATTTCCAGGCATTGACTGGAAGCCTCATTCAGCTAACGTAGTGTATCTGATAACTTTCAACTTTCTCTGCTGACCATTTTATCTCCCAGGAAGTAGAGAGGGAATAAAACACAACTGTTACTCTGGAATAAATGTTGAGTGACAGGTTGGATGAAGGGGAGGAAGCAGAAATCTTGTGGAGAAGCTGTTGCGTCATCATGACCCCCACCAATGGGATGAGATCTCACCAAGGGTAGTTCTACAGTTCTCAGGAGAATGACCATGTTTAAAGGTGCTCAAAAGTGTGATTTTGATGTACATGTACGATGCGGTTACTTCTAAGAGGGAGGGAAGGAGGGAGGGAGAGAGAGGGAGGGACGAGGAAAAGGAAAGAGAGAACAGCAAGCGTCCATAATGGACTTGTTGATAAACTCATCTTTCACAAGGACATGTGGAAAAGATTAAAAGGAGAGTTCGTGTATAAAGAACAATAAGAAAGTTAAGATCACATACTTGAACAATTTTGACCGGAAAATGAATGTTTAGAATAACCTGCAGCTTTCAAAGTTGATAAAGACAAAAGTTAGCTTCTCAATCCATGTTTTAAATCATACAAAGAAGAACAAGGAAGATCTAGACACACTGCTGGGAAGAGATGCCCTGAAAACAGAACTTCCCAAGAGTCCTCTTCATAGTGACCTGCAGGAGACATTATCCTTCAGATACGTATTTGAAATAACCTCTTGCAACTCAATAGTAAAAAGACAATCCAATAAAACTGGACAAGAGATTGTAATGGACACTTTACACAAGAAGATGTAAAAACGGTCATGGTGCATATGGAAAGGTGCTCAACCCCATTAATCGTCAGGGAAGAGCAAATTAACATACTCCACCCATCAGAATGACTTTTTTTTTTTAAATTTTTAATGATCACTATCAAATGTGTCTGAGGATGTGTAGCACCTGGAACTCTTGTATATTGCTGGTGGAGATGTAAAAATGTACAACCACTGTATAAAATGTTTGCCAGTTTCTTATAAAATAGAACATATAGTGATCCTACGGTTCAGCCATTCTAGCCTTAGTCATTTACTCAAGAGAAATGGAAACGTGTCCACAGAATATATGTACAAGAAGGTTCATGGCAGCTTTAACCATCATAGCAAAAACCTAGAGACAAGCAAGGGGTTCGTCAGCAGGAGAATGGCTCCATGGCGAGGTATCAACAGTGGAACATTGTAGAACAATGAAAAGGGATGAGCTTCCGATACATGTGACGGATGGAGAGCGGGCCGAGTGAGAGAAACTGCACACAGAAGAGTATATAGTGTATGATCCCATATATATCAAGTTCCAAATCAGGTAAACGTAAACCTAACCAGTGGTTTAAAGAAAAGAAAGGAAAAGAAAAAGGACAGAAGTGGTCCCGGAGGATGTGAGGATGGGGGCTGACTGGTCAGGGACTTGAGGGTACTTTCTGAGGTTGTGTAATTTCTGTATCTCTACAGGGATTTGGTGATACAGATGCATATGTTTGCCAAAACTCAGTTAGTAAACACTTAGGGTTTGTGCTTTTCATTGTATGTGAGTTTTACATCTGAACAAAAACCTATACATAAATATTAAACTCTAAATACTGAATTCAGCCATTTCCTGTAAAATGGATCAGGGAAAAAAAGTGTGATTGATCAATGAATGGATGCATAGATATGTACAAAACGAGGAAAATAAAGTGTCCTTAGCAGACTATAGGTTGTGGGCATATTGGTATTAAAATTTTCAACTTTGCTCTGTGTTGAAAATTATAATAAAATGTTGAGAAATATTTATAAGAAGGAATGAAGCAGATATAGAATAGTAGTTTATAAAAGTAGCCTGAGGTGCTCTATGCTGGAATAAAGATTTTTAGCCTAGACATATCATATATAGTGAACTGAGAATTTGCAGATGAAGTCAGCGGTCAAGATTAAGGAAGAGTAGAGATTCAAATATAGTTTTGATTCTCAAATAGAATATGAAAGTTTTACTAATATTGTGTACTGTTTAATCTGGCATTTATCCTGAGTAAAGATAGTGTAGGACTCAGTATTGTCTTAATTAGTATTCGTTCACTAATTATTGAGAGTCTGTAATTTTTAATTTATGATATTTTTGCCCAAATATGCCATTGTCTTTCTATAATGGGATTGATTTTCATCTATTCATTTATTTATTGATCCAATAATTATTTGCTAAGTGTCTACTATGTGTTAGGCAGTGTGCAAAGCACTGGGAACTGAGTGGAGAACAAGAAAGATAGTGTCCCTGCCTTCCCTGACACTATAGTCAGAGGGAAGTGAAGTAAAATACAAGACGAGGGGAAGGCTGCAGTCCCGGTGCATCTAGGCTGCAGCAGACACTGGACAGTCTCTCCTGGTGTGTTGCTGTGGACACAGTCATGTCGGCAGTGGCAGGCATGGTTAGCTTGATCCCGTGGTTGAACAATTTGATTCCTGGAGCATTTTTACAATCCAACCTCAGTTTGCAGGAGGCGCATGTTGGCACTCATTTACACAAGGGCACAGAGCACAGGCCCATCAGCTTCATATTTGATTAAAAGCCAGAGTGAGGGCCAGGGTGCCAGAGACACCGTGAGAATCCCAAAGGACCTCAATAGGGTGGAAGGATGAGTCAAGTGTTACCACGCAGGGAGCATTTCAGGTAAGTCTGCCTCCTGAATTGATGCCCCCAGATCCCTGAGCAGACCTAATGTGGAAGTTCTGGTTGACTGACCACATTATCCCAAGAACTGGAAAACAGCAACAAAGTGTCAGGTTTGCTCTCTCTGGAGCCCAAGACCCAAAACAAGTGTCAGTTCTAAGCAGCTCTGTGATGAAAGCCTTTCTTTCATTACGCTTTTCACAGGTGACTGTCCCACCACCATCGAAGGGCCCCCTTCCTTGAGAGCCGGTAAGCATGTGAGGAATTCAGTAAGTCAAGTTCAGTAAGTCTGCAGGTCATTGTCCTTTTTAATGTCTAACTTACTTGTTTCTAAAACATCTCTATGCAGTTTATACTTACTAACACGTTATAAGCAGTAATGAACACCTTGATTAGAAAAGTCAAAAGCAGCATTTTTTATGAATTAGTGGCATCTTCGTCAGTCAGCAGCTGGGAAGACAGAACAGTTCACAGCGGGAGAGCAGAGGTCTGACACCACCTGGTCCTGGATTTGAATCCTGGTAACTTTCCTCTAACTCAGCATTACCTGTTTCTGAAAAAGGAGACAGTGGCGAAGCCGAGCTCTGAGGATGGAGTGAAGATGAAAAGAGATGATGTGAGTGAATGCTTAAACACGCTCATGTAACAGCAAGTAAACACTGTCAGTCACTGTGACTGTCACTGTGGATTTGAGTTTGTTGAGAACACAAAGGAAAGCCTGCTGACAGGGGTCAGGAGCCATCACGGCCAGCCGGTGGAAATAACCCAGATTCCAGGCATACCCACACCTCTCCCAGTACCCCTCTCAGGGAAGACTCCTGCCTTCTGCTAATGACATGCCCAACAGGGAGCAGAGGCAGGTACAAATGGAGAATTTAAGTTTAAAATAACAATAAAGAGGTTAACTTGGTATCTTGACGTTGGACTTGGTATCTTGATGTTGAAATTCACAGAAATGAAAATGTCTATTAAAATAGCTCATGAAAGATAGCTTAATGGAAATGGCGAGAAAAGAATTGATGATTAAGATGAAATACATAGGTTTTCTCAATGAGGGAAACCGATCCTCTATAAAGGTGTATTTCAGCAAGAACATGAGTCCTCAGGTTGGTAGAGTGGCTGCTTCATTCACAGTCTAATCCCCAGCACTGGCCAGCACCTGCCGACCCAGGTCTGACCACCCGTTAGGGACACAGGAGGGAATTCTGCATACAGGTCCTCTGGATGAACTCAATCTAAGTGAGATGTTTAGTGTTGAGAACTGCAGTGGATTGGTTATGTTAAGACAAATGCTACTTGTCTATTCTAATTTTTTAAAATATTTGAGGACTAAGTTGTATCTTCTTTAACAAGAAACATTTGCATTCATTCTCTGCACAGTAGATAATTTTTAGGTTATTAACTCAAGAAAAATGAGTCATTTTCCATTGTCTCAAACCATCCAAGTACTTTATTTTAAATTGTGGCCATTTTTCCATTTAAAAGGAAAGATCCTTATCTAAATGACACAACTTTTTGAATTATTGTTGCAGTAAACAGGGTTGCTACATCATCGAGTTAACAGGATTTGCCCCATGCTTAACAATGGGGTCCCTCAACTTGGGGCCCCACTGTTTTCTTTTGAGAATGTTCTCAGGATGGTGCAGCAAGGCACCTGAGCTGATAGCCCTGTCCCAACCGGATGAGTTTGGAGAAGCATTTCTTAGTGGGGTGACTTCTCCCACCCTGATAGCAGGGGACATTTGGGAATGTCGGGAGGCATCCAGTTGTTGGGACTAGGGAGCAGGAGGGATTCTTCTGGCATCTAGTGGGTAGAGTCCTGGAATGCTGCTAAATGTGGAGAGCACCCATCCACAGCCAGTTCTAGCCCAAAGTGTGAACGGTCCAGGGTGGAGAAAGCCTGGTTTGGAGGAAGACCGGTCTGGTATTTGAGGGGGTGGCAGGTAATTTCAGACAGAATCTTGGGCTTTGGGGACTGTCCTCCCTGGAATCAGGGAAGGTCATGAGTGTGGAATGAAGGTGAGCTTTCCATTACCTTTTCCCCTTCTCAGCTCATGGAACATATCTTTCTCTTGACAACACGCTTGAACAATTTTAGTCAAAATTCCCACTTCCTTTGCCCTATAATATATGTGTCAACTCATCATGTTTATTGACTAAAATGACCTTGTAACTGTAACAACAAGGAAAAGGAAGCATCCCCGCAGTCTGTGTAAAGCGTGTGGTTTGAAACACACATGAGGGTTTTGTGTATGGAAAGCTGTGTGCACGTGCTTTCCTGAAACTTGACCTTTGGTGCTGACCTCGGCTCTCTGCAATTCCTCCGAGCGGCCTTCCTTTTGAAGTAACTCAAAGAATTATTTTTTACTCTGGGGTTTTGGTGAAAACCTTTGCTTTTAAAAATTCTGCGCATTTTCTCCCAAATTTATTTGTGTTGTGATTACTTTTCATAACCAACTTCCATGTGAATGTTACCTTTTGGGAAAAACTGGAAAGTAGATCCTTTTGAAGAGTAGCCTCCACTACAATGTTCCATTGCAGAGATAAATTATGCATACGTATATGTATGTATATGCGTCAGTTATATGTATGTGTGTACATGCACATAACACACACATGCACATACATATCCTTAAGACCCTAACTTATACGTTTAAAAATATGTTTTCCTCCTACTTTAAAGATACATCACTAGATGAAATAGCTCGGCAGTGTAGCTGGAGTTCAAAGTATTTGAGGAAAAGCTTTCAGGGATCTCAAGTCAGTGGTGAGAATTTCTGATGAAACACTGCAGAGACTGGGGTCAGCTACCAAGAGAAAGATGAGCAAATAATCTCCATCGAGGTGAAAAACATAATTTACGTTTTACCAAGGAAGCCAAGAGGAAAGTGGTGGAGCCCGTCCTCCACGTGTACATCAAGTTTCTTTGCTGCCCAGGGATGCTGTGTGAGAATTCACTGTCTCGCTCCCTCACCCAAGGGCAGGTGTCTAATCCCTGGTGATGGGAGCTACACCTGGGAGACTCACAGGCTGGCAGTTTCCCCTTCGCCTCAGCTCCACGCTTAAAAGATTCCTTGGAAGCATCAAGTTTAACAGCTGGAAGAGCTCACAGATGCCAAATCCTTGGGTTTACAGATGAGAGACTTGATGTGCCTTCAAAGGACATGATTTGCCCAAGGACCACAACTAGGTAGTGACAGAACTGTGTTCTAAACCCAGAATGGCTGGATCTTAGTCCAGAGTTCTTTTTACCAGACTGGCCAAGGAAGAAAATCTTATTTTTTCTCCAGCAATTTAAGATTTCAGTTTTTATCACCTCTCCTCTCACCACGAAATCATCAAAACCAGCGTAAGCCTCACCCCTACATGGAGAATTTTCTCTCTCTACTCTGGTGTATACGGATGTCTCTTTTCTCTGAATTCCTGTAACATCATTTGATTGTTTAGTTGATCATAAACGTTTATTCTATATGCTGTCTTCCCCAAAATATCCTTGTGAGAAGGATTCCTAAGCTTCTATCTTCACTCTAATTTCTAGACACATCAACAATAAAAAAGTATATAAATATAACAACCAAAGATAGTACATAAATGCATATATAAGATTTTCACTTAAAATCTCAGTTAATAGCCTCCTGAATTTTTTGGTTATTTACTGACTTAAAGTAGGCATTCACAATCTAGATTTGTGACCGTAATAGTTGATTTTTTCTGAAAATTTCTGATGATGATTAGTAAATCTGTATAGTTCTCTCCAGTTCACCTGCCAACATTTTAACCTCTACAGACCCTTCTTTACAGTTCCTTCTCTTTTAAGAGAATCTCCCTTTTCATGGTAAATTCTATTTCTTACCGATACTTTGTGTCATTGTATACGTGATAAACTTTCCTTTGTATAATAAAAAGGGGGGATCATCAAGACACCAGACTTTTTCTAAATTCAATATGTATATAACTACAAGATTTTTAAGAGGTTGCTTTGTATATTTTGAGAGAATACCTCCTAAGGTTAAATTTATTGTTAATCAATCTACAGCTAAAGTAACTCCACACACCCCCAGGCATCTAAGGAAACACTGTACAAACTTGAATCTCATCACAATGCTTTGACTCAGTTATAACAACCTTACACAGAATTGAGGCCTAAACGGCAAAAGTTGGAATGAATGTTCATCAAATATGGATTTTAGAATTAAGCACAGAGACTATCAATATCTTAGCATTGTATACTGATAAATAAAGTAAGCGATGTGGTTATAGAGACAATTAGAAAAACCAGGAGTTCACCTCTGTGAGAGGGGGCGAGACCCTCAGGGAGGAACCAGCTTGCCCTGTCCTCGACTCTGCTGCTACAGACCTGCAGTCCCAGGCACCATCTCAAGGTGCAGTGACAGACCTGTCACTGCCACGGTCTGTGGGCTGGCCCTCCCACCGTTTAGAGGTTAGCCATAAATAAAAATCCTGTAAAAACATTTGAGAGATATGTAAAACGTTAACTCATGCGATTTCATCAATTGGATAATTGAGGGCAGAGCACATTGAAATACTTGGAAGTCTGAGTGATCCTCTTGGAATATTTATACGGATTAAACAAACCAGATAACTTAAAAATTCCTCTATAGTTCATATATTTATATACAATCTAATTTCTTGAGATGCATGAAAGTCTACTTATTGTGACAATGATTCTGTGAGTTGAAAACGTACATTCAGTGCTAAGAAATGTTTGTAATAGCTGAGTCAATAGTCTGTTGAAAGTCAAAGATTAATGGTATTTTTTAGACAAAATTGGCTTGAACTTAGAAATGCAACTTTGTCAAATAACCAATTAATATAATGATTTGACAAACCTTGGGGGAAATCATATGCAATTGTATATGGTACAGTTCTCCCACCCAAGAGAGGGAAACATGCACTCTAATGAGAAAGGAAGAGCTTTGGCATGGAAACAAATTAAAAAGAAAGGAAAGCTTTCAAGACCCAAAATGTTTAGTCTACATACTAATGTTTAGGCTCTGCAGTGCCCAAGCAAATGCGTCTCCTCCAAGCGAATAAATCTTGATAATGGCCCTCCCACCAGTCAACAGGGCACAGAATAGGAGAACCTCTTTAATTCATGGGGAAAAACAACTGCCCTTTCGAATTTGCATGTGATGGCATGACAAGGAGGACAGTAAATGCATGATGGAGAGGAAATCCACGGGGGTGGGCATGTGTGGATTCTGTACTCCCTTGGCCATGGATCATGGCGATCTGGTCTCCCATGGGCACAATGACAGGGACCTTGCAGCTCAGTTTGCTAAATAACTTAGAGCCAGGGTCGCCTCTCCCTCCCTCCGTTTCCTTCTTCTCATGATCCTAGAGTATGTGTCTTCCTGGTTCAGAGGGCAGTGAAATATCAGAGGTCATACACTCCTCCCAAGACTGTTATTTGCTTGTTCTCTACTAAACACTTCTGCAAAAAGCTATTTATAAGTAGCCTCGGGTAATACACAGATCCCAAACACTTCCTCTTCTGAAACAAATTTTTGACTCATGGGCTTCACACTGAAATTTGGGTTTCCTTTTCAACAAAACAAATAAGAATTTACTCTTTAATCAATCTTGTCTTTTCTACTACACTGAGGTACAGTATTTAAATGTGGAATTCACACAAAAAGGTGGCTGCATCTTACAGGTGAAGGACGTGGAAATCCATGAGTGAATTGATGAGTCAGCACATGTTTATCAAGGGCCAGCTGTGAGTCAGACTTGGAGCTGCTGCCCACAATGGATTCTTCTCTCCAGATGGTCCTGACTGGAGATTATAACACAGCATAGTAAACCCCTAGTACAGACCTACCCCTGGAGAAACCCAATGGGCACACATGGGAAACATAACCCTGAAGGCCAAGGTCATGACATCAAACCCAGGCTCTGCCATCTGCTACCATATGACTCTGGCCAAGTAACATAATCACTTTTCCTCGGTTTTCTCATCTATACGTTGGGGATAATAGTAGAGCACTGGAGGGACGTCAATGGGAGGAAAGCACATGAATGTAGGGCTTCTGTGCATCATGAAAATCACAGGCATTTATCAACTTCCTGACCTGGGAGGAGGGAAGGAGGGAGGAAGAGAAGGGACAATTCCTAAAGAAGTTGGAGCCAGAGCTTTGCCCTAAAAGGCAAGGAGGGTTGAGCCCGTGCAGGGCAGGGTGAGGGGCAGGAGAAGGGTGAAAACCAGGCTCGAATCACGAGTGGGATACAAGGGCGAGGAGCTCCATCACTGCTGTGGCTTGTGGGGCTGAGAGGGGGCGGGGGCTGAGTGAGGACCTTACCTGCCCCACCAGGGACTCTCCCCGAACCTCCTGGAGACCACACACTGACAGACAAGACAGACCCCCCCCTTTGGAACATCAATAACTTCAAGTCTTTTAAGGAGATAGTTCTCCTTCTAAGGTCTGTTAACTGAGAATAAATGATAACAAGAAATGTCCACCATGAACCCAATAATACTTTAAAATACATTGGTAATTAATTACCAAAGCATCTCTATGTAATATTCACTTTGCATATGTTATAAAGGTGGAAATGACACACTTTCACACAGAGTCACATGTCTCTTGGAATAACGTGAAATTTCCCTGAGGAGCTTGCTTTGGAGATGCAGAAGTGAGGAGGGATTTTAAACAGAGGTGCATGACATGACGGGATTTGTATTTTAGATGAATGATCCTGGTGGCTGTGTGGGCAAATGTGCAGATAGAAACTTGGGTTAGGCGGTCTCCCGGGAGGCTCTTGCAGCAATCCAGCGGGGGGTGAAGGGAGTCTGCAGAACATCACTGAGCAGAGATCGGAGGGGTGGAAATGTGTGGGAAACGTTTAGAAATGATACATGACATCTCCAGCCTCACCATGTCACCCTCCTACCTGGAATCTTCCACGTGCTCTTGTCTAGAGCACAAAATCAAGACTCCTAGGAATGCAGGCCTCTCTCAAATGCTTCCCCCTCAGGGAAGGTTTTCTAGGATCCCCAACTAACACTGTCACTCTGGCCCTTACCTCCAACCCCCCGTCCCTGCTGGGCTTTCCTTCTCATCCCTTTTCTGTGTCTGGGATATTCTACATGTGACTGATTTACTCTGTTACTCTCCAGTCTTACCCACTTCACTGCTCAACAGGAGGTGTTTTTATCTCATATTCACAGATGTTCTGGGCTAAGTTGTGTCCTGAAAATTCACAGATTAAATCCCTAAGCCCCAGCATCTCATAATGTGACTGTGTTTGGAGATGGGGTCTCTATAGAGGTAAATAAGGTAAAATGAGGTCGTTAGGGGGGGACCTAATCCAATCTGACCAGTGTCCTTGTAAGAAGAAATCAGGACATAGACTGGCACAGATGGTAGACCACATGAGGACACGGGGAGAAGATGGCCATCTACACGCCAAGGAGGGAAACCTCAGAGGAAACCAACCCTGCTGGCACCTTGATCTCAGACTTCCAGCTTCCAGAACTGTAAGAAAACACATTTCTGTTGTTTAAGCTGCCCGGCTTGTGATACTTGTCATGCAGCCTGAGCTGACTAATACAACTGCCTGTTGCCAACACCTAGAACGGTGCCTAGCGCATGGTGGATATTGAGTAAGTACTCATTGAATGAGTGAATGAATGAATGGATGGATGGATGGATGTCTGCAAAGACCACCATGCCCTGTGTTAAGGACCCTCCTAACCAGCCTCCTGTCCTCCAGCTCCTCCCACGCATATCACGTGCCCCTTCCTCCAGTCACCTTCTTAAGAATCTGGGTCATCTATCCACCTGCATCTGTGATGGGCAGACTCACATGCCTGCCCATGATTGAAATGCCAACCGTTGTCCGGGGACGGACAGTGAGGGAGCAGGGTGAGCGGGAGAGGGCGGGGGAGGCCAGCACCTGTGCTTTCAGTGGGGGGCCGACCCCACCAGGCCCTGGAGGAGCCCTGGGGAAGCCCTGGAGAGTGAGGTGCCCTGTGAAGCAGGGCTCTCGTCCCAGGCAGCTGCCAGCCTCTGTGCACAGAGCCTGTGGCCAGGTCTGGAGACCCCCAAACACTGGTCATTGCTGGGTGGGCAGGATGCCCTCTGAAGAGGTTGGCAGGTGCTGTCCACTAGCAGAAAAGCATGCAGAGGTGTGTGTAGGGGGGGTGACCTGTGCGAGGTGAGCTGGAAGGGGGTCTCCGGCTATCTGGGCAGGTCGCCGCCCGTGCCCACCAGAGTCCTGTCCTCCAGAGCCTGCTCTCTGCTCCTGGGCATGGGGCAGGCCTGGGCTTTGAACAAATCCTATGGAGATAGGGTCCGAGTTTCCTTTGCTGCAGGGTAAATTCCTCAGGTGGACCCGCACCTGATTTACTCTGCTTCTCCTCACATTCATACCATGCCTGGGGCAGGCAGGTCAGGGGGCAAATACTTAACTGAACTGAATAAACGCAGCTTGTTGATTGACTGAGATCCTCTTTCTGTCTATTGCGGTCCCCAGATTTCTCACAGCTATGGGCAGCACTTGATTTCCTACAACTTCTTGGTTGATACACAATAGGATAGTCCCATAGCAAATATCATCAGGAATCTTCCAGAAACACAGACAAAACTTCACTTATGTTCAGAAGGAAACTGGACGGAGTGAAAAAACTGACAAAGGAAAACACAGGTGAATGCTTTCAATATACGTGTAATTATGTGAAATATTTGCTTCTAGAATCTGCGTGTAATTAGCTTACTACGGTGATGTTAACCTTTCCATTCGACAAAAATATGAAATCCTTGACTATGTAGAACAATTTGAAATTTATAGGCGGTAGTACAGAACCTGATTCCAATGAACACACAGAAGTTTTGGTTTTTAGAAATGGGATGTACTCTAAGAGATTTTAGACCTATGATCCGCCCATGCTAATGTTCCTCAGAAAAGAAAACTCCCTGAGATTAGAGCAGGGTGATTATACCTACCATGACAGTGGCAAAGAGTTGCTTTTCCACATTTAAATAGATTATTCTGAGTTGAAAAAAGGAAAACTTTAGATTGAGACATTTTAAAAATCTAAGAATCCCCAAAATTGAATGAGGAGGTTATGCACTTTTTTAAAAAGTGAAACAGCTGGCAAATGCCCACGCGCAAGCGCGGGCACACGCGCATGCGCACACACACACACGCACACTGATATATTCTTTGTCACTTTTTACTAATACATTTTAATTCATTTCATTCCTAGACGATCCTCAACTTTTTTTTTTTTTTCTAACATCTGCATTGCATCCCTTTTTTTCCTCAGAGGCAAAAGTATCTTATAAAATCACTTCCGATGTGATACATCCAAAGTATATAAAATGACTCAGAAAATGTCTGTGTAAATTACATGTTATCCTCTATGTCAAGAGAAGAGAATGGCAGAGTGTCTCAAGCATATCAGCCACTCAAAACATGGGAGCTATTGTTAGTTTTGATTAAATAATATTAAAGGATGTGAACAATTCACATGAGAAGTGCAGAAAGCAAACAGTCAGAAATGCATATCATTGTTAAATTCAAAGAAATTAATAAAAGTTTAATAATATTAAAGTCATCAAACCCAGGAAATCATTTTAAATATTAAATGTCACTGCTATCTTACTAAAATAGGAATCTACCCATATAACCACATATAAAATGTTGGTAAACTTACAGCTTCTGGTGTTGGTATAAATCGTGACCGCCCCTCGGGTGACACTTGATGCCCGTCACCCCCTCCAGGTAGTAACCCTGTTCCTTTGGAGGAATCGCCTCCCTCCAGTGGTGATAGGGGTTAGTGGATTAATAGTCATGGGTTCTAGGTTCCCTGCAGTGGGCGAAAGAGCAGGGCTCCCCCACCCCTTCCTTCGCCAAAGTGCGTGACCACCGTCTGGTCTCCTTCCTACTTTTTGACACCCTGGCAATCGAAGCAGGAGCCGAGTAAATCTACAACAGTGTTTGCTGGGGAAGCAGCGACTAACCAGGCTCCTTCTGCTGTGGGTGTCTGCTCCTCTGTTCTCTGGAACATCCTGCGTGTCCTCTCAGCCCCAACCCTGGTTCTCTAGCCCCTGGACAGCATCTGAGTCCCCAAAATCTGTCCAATAAATGTGTTGCTTAAGTCAGCGGTCCCCAGCCTTTTTGGCACCAGGGACCGGTTTTGTGGAAGGCAATTTTTCCACGGACGGGGATGGGGAGGAAGATGGTTCAGGCGGTAATGCGAATGATGGGGAGCGATGGGGAGCGGCAGATGAAGATTTGCTGGCTTGCCTGCCGCTCACCTCCTGCTGTGTGGCCCGGGGTGGGGGGTGGTTGGGGACCCCTGGCTTAAGTTACCGGGACCAGTTTCTATGCTTTCCATTCAAGAAATCCAACCAATAAATAAATGTAAGTGAAGACCTGTAAAATGTTTGTGACTTTAAAGTAACATCCTCTGCGGGGTTTCTGTTATCAGGTTGTTTCTTTGCCTTAAAACGCGGCTTCTTATGCTCATCTCCCAGCCCAGACTCTGCCTTCTCTGCCTCACCACGTCCTGGGAACTGGGAAATAGATGTCCCCGTAGCTCACTGGTGATCTCATGATGGACATGCAGATCTCCTTAGAATTGATCATTACACTCAGAGGTTTTGTTTTGCAGGACGAGGGGGTGGGTCTGAGCAGGAATCTCTTGGGTCCATCCATCAATCTCTTCCTCCCGAAGTGCCCTGTGAGATTTTGCTTATGCTGCCGTCACGTCTGCTCTCAGGCCAGGACTTTTCCAGACCAGCTGACTATTCTCAAGCATCATAGAAACTGTTTGGGTTCCAAGTTACAGAAACACACCAGAAATTAGCTTAAGAGGGAAACAGAGGTGTGTGTATGGTGGGGGTGCAGGTGCATTGACAGTCTCAGATAACTAGGAAATCCAAAATGGAAATGGACTTGGTCACAGCATGATGTTGAAGTCCCAACAGGGGCGTGTAACCTGGCCCTTTCCCTACCCCACCCCCAACTCTGTGCTCCGGGCACCCTCCCACCTGTCAGGCAGCAGCTCAGCACACGGCTGGGCAGGCTGCACGGTTGCCCACCTCAGAAGGACATCTTCATGAGAGAGAGGGAATTATAATAATGAAGACTGTGAGCTCAAAATGCAGTGCTTAATACTTTGTGCAGTGGACGATAAGGGATTTATTTTCATTTTTGTAAATTATTTAAACGTTATAAAACACTTTCATCTTTTAAGAAAAATCAGGTTTATATTTGACTGTTCACAGAAGAGAATCATGAGCAAAACTCTTTGTCATTCGTTAATACTTTTGGTCCAATTTCTTTTTTTCATTTTACTTTTTTTAATCTTTTTAAAACATCTTTATTGGAGTATAATTGATTTACAGTGGTGTGTTAGTTTCTGCTTTATAACAAAGTGAATCAGCTATACATATACGTATATCCCCATATCTCCTCCCTGGTGGGTCTCCCTCCCACCCTTCATATCCCACTCCTCTAGGTGGTCACAAAGCACCGAGCTGGTCTCCCTGTGCTATGCGGCTGCTTCCCACTAGCTATCTGTTTTACATTTGGTAGTGTATATATGTCCATGCCATTTTCTCACTTCGTCCCAGCTTACCCTCCCCCCTCCCCATGTCCTCAAGTACATTCTCTGCAACTGTGTCTTTATTAATGTCCTGCCCCTAAGTTCTTCAGAACCATTTTTTTTTATTCTATATATATGTTTTAGCATATGGTATTTGTTTTTCCCTTTCTGACTTACTTCACTCTGTATGACAGGCTCTAGCTCCATTCACCTCACTACAAATAGCACAATTTCATTTCTTTTTATGGCTGAGTAACATTCCATTGTATATATGTGTCACATCTTCTTTACCCATTCATCTGATGATGGACACTTAGGTTGATTCCGTGTCCTGGCTATTGTAAATAGAGCTGCAATGAACATTGTGGTACATGACTCTTTCTGAATTATGGTTTTCTCAGGGTATATGCAGAGTAGTGGGATTCCTGGGTGGTATGGTAGTTTTAGTTTTTTAAGGAACCTCCATACTGTTCTCCATAGTGACTGTATCAATGTACATTCCCACCAACAGTGAAAGAGGGTTCCCTTTACTCCACACCCTCTCCAGCATTTATTGTTTGTAGATTTTTTGATGATGGCCATTCTGACTGGTGTGAGGTGATACCTCATTGTAGTTTTGATTTGGATTTCTCTAATGATTAGTGATGTTGAGTATCCTTTCATGTGTTTGTTGGCAATCTGTATATTTTCTTTGGAGAAATGTCTATTTAGGTCTTCTGCCCATTTTTGGATTGGGTTGTTTGTTTTTTTGATATTGAGCTGCATGAGCTGCTTGTATATTTTGGAGATTAATCCTTTGTCAGTTGCTTCATTTGAAAATATTTTCTCCCATTCTGAGGGTTGTGTTTTCCTCTTGTTTATGGTTTCTTTTGCTGTGCAAAAGCTTTTACATTTCATTAGGTCCCATTTGTTTATTTTTGTTTTTATTTCCATTTCTCTAGGAGGTGGGTCTAAAAGGATCTTGCTGTGATTTATGTCATAGAGTGTTCTGCCTATGTTTTCCTCTAAGAGTTTTATAGTGTCTGGCCTTACATTTAGGTCTTTAATCCATTTTGAGTTTATTTTCATGTATGGTGTTAGGAAGTGTTCTAATTTCATTCTTTTACATGTAGCTGTCCAGTTTTCCCAGCACCACTTATTGAAGAGGATGTCTTTTCTCCATTATATATTCTTGCCTCCTTTATCAAAAATAAGGTGACCATATGTGTGTGGGTTTATCTCTGGGCTTTCTATCCTGTTCCATTGATCTATATTTCTGTTTTTGTGCCAGTACTATACTGCCTTGATTACTGTAGCTTTGTAGTATAATCTGAAGTCCGGGAGCCTGATTCCTCCAGCTCTGTTTTTCTTTCTCAAGATTGCTTTGTCTATTAGGGGTCTTTTGTGTTTCCACACAAATTGTGAAATTTTTTGTTCTAGTTCTGGGAAAAATGTCATTGGTAGTTTGATAGGGATTGCATTGAATCTGTAGATTGTTTTGGGTATTTTGGTCCAATTTCATGAAAATATTTTAGACTAAAGAAATACTAGAAGAAAGGGACTTGGGTTTTTTCATTTGTTTGTTTTTCCTTTTGGTTTTGCTTTGTTTTGATTCACCTGTGTGAAAAGAAAGAATCCTATTCTGTACAATAACCATGTCTTTTTTTTTTTTTCCCCCAATCCTTAGTATTTCAAGATACTCAATAAAAAGCTATCATTCCATTAAATAACACACTTTCCCCTGCAGAAAGAAAATATAAAATGGTATCCTGAAACAGTTTTATTCTGTGTAGTTATTCTTCCTGTGCCTATGGGGGCAATGAATTTCTCAATAGGGAATCATGTTTGAGTGATACTTCAAGGTCCTCCAGCCCATCCATGACCCTGTAAATGATGCTGTAAATCTGGATGAGACTGTCTGTACTGGACACTATCTCCAGACCCATGAGGAATCCAGACTGGGGAGAGCAGTGGCCCAGTGGGAAGGGCTGTATTCACTGTGGAGTCTGTGATTCAGAGCACTGCTCCTGGGCCACGCTGGGCAAGCTCACATGCAAGGCTGAAAGGTATGACCTGTCTGCCCTAGGATTTTGAAAAATGCCAGAAGTCTGTGTACAAGCAGTGCACTTCTCCAAACATCACGGGTTTCAGCCGCTTAACAAGTCCCAGTAGCAGTGAAAAAGGATCGGAGATTGCACTCAGAGCATCAGCTCAGCAGAGGGTCCTCTGGGGAGTGCCCATCAGTCTGTGCCACCTTTCTGCAGAGAGGGCAAGGTCAAGCTTTCAATTACCATCTGCCCCTTTGAAAAGAATTGCAGTTTTGTGGTGGGTGTTGTTATTGACCTATAAAAACAAAAACAACAACAATAAACACACCTAGATATTACTTTTTAAGGCATTTACTTAATTGGAAGTACTATATTTTATGCATTTCTGATGGTTTATGCTGAGGCATTTGTGTAGAACAGCCAGAAATGACTCCTTTGTTGGGTGCTGTGGATCTGCAGACACTGGAAGAAAATCTTCAGAGAGAAACACTCATTCCCCAGATGGTGTGTCTTTATATGTTTTGCAAAGTCAAAGCATGCCAGCCCCAATGGGTTTAAACGTGATAAATATTGTCACAGCTTAGTAAGTTCTTAATTAGCTGAAAGAATAAAGTCAACAAAAGTATTTTGGAAGAACAAGGAACATTTTCACACCAAAATTAATAAGTTCAGCCTCAATGAAGCCAACTCACCATAAGCCAATAATTTCACTCATTCTGCTGATTGAGGGGCCACGTTGCTGGCCTGGCTTGGACCTGAGATGCTCAGTAAGGGAGAATGTCCCTCTGAGCTCTTTCCACCATGGGTAGGCACTACAGGAGGTGGGCAGATTCCCCAGACAGTGGATCCTGACTCTGGAGAGCCTCCTGGGGGCCCCACACTGCTGCCCCAACTGGTGCGTTTTTAAAATCCACTTGGAGGAGGCTTTGCTCTCGTTTCTACTGTAGAGACTCCTCCTCTCACTCCAAAGACTTTCACATGGTGTCAGTTCTCCTTCCTCTCTGGTCAATTTCCAGGGTAAAGAGAAGCAAGGAAAACTGCAGGGGATTATTCACTCATTAGACCTAGCATTTGTTGCCCAGTTGATGGTCAATGTGCCTTTGGAATACTTCTTTGGTCACTACCAGCAAAAGAAAATGTTCACCCTTTTGTCTCCTGTGGCAAAAACTTGTGTGAATCTTTACCATGATCCTTAATGCTCTGCAATGTAAGTGTGTTTGTATGTGTGTGTGTGTGTGTGTGTGTGTGTCTCCCAAAGAAGCTTATTGGCCGCCAGAGAAGGGACTGTGGTTTGGTTGCCTACATATAAAATTCAGCCTCACAAAATTCCTAAAATATGATGGAATCAGTATATATTTGTAGGATTTGGGCCATTAATTTCTTTTATTCCACCAAATTAAGCCAATGATGCCTAATAATCACAGTAAGTTTAAACTTTACTTCTGAACAATGACACAGCATTTCTGTCTATCAGTGACTCATCTCTAAATGTGCAGAACACAAAGATGTCTTCTCAAGTTCTCTGGATGAAAAAACAAAGTTCCAGACACATCTTCCCTTGACAGCATGACCAGTTTGCCATCAGTGTTCCATGGATGTATTTGGTGGGGAGAAAAAGATTTGAATTTGTGTCATTTAACTCTATTTAACTGTTTTCTTGTTGTTAACAACTAAGAAGTCACCTTCCACAGTTAATATAAAAATATTATGGATTACTAATATCACTGAGTCAACAGTTGTCCTAAACATTAAACCTCCAACCAGGGAGGGACTTTTGCTCACTGTCTGACATCCTGGGGCACGCTTACAAGAGCTTCTGGGCTCTGTATGAGAGACAGGATGCTGGGCTACGGTGTGCGCATGGGATCATTCTTATTAGATCATGTAAATTGATTTCCCTTGTGGTTGTTGTTTAAAGCCTATCCCGCCCCTCATTCTCCTCCTCCTCTTCCTCCTCCTCTTCGTCTTTCTCTCTCTCTTTTTTTTAATCTCCTCCTTCCTTACCCTGTTAAGACCATCTTTTCTATACTCTTATAGAGCAGGTTTGTTTCAGATTTTTAGCCAGCACCACTGAATGGCAGCTACTTTGGTTTAAGGTTTGCTCTGTGCCAATGAGGAGCTGGGTGACTGAGATTCACTCTTTCACTCAATACTTGTTACTCTCCCGTAGGGTGGCTACTATTAATACACCCACTTGTCAGAAGAATAATGAGAACAGAGAGGTTGAATAGTGTGTCAAGGACACAGAGCAAGGAAGAGTCACAGCTGTGCATAGCACATTCTCCTTGGAAGATTTTGGAAATGGGTTCTAAGCAAAGGGATCTTTTCTTCCCATGCTGCAGGTGAAGTTAGACTCCTCTGTGCTGTGTGGCGAGCATCAGGTGACCACAGGAACTGATGATGGAGAGGGATGCGGGGGCAGGATTCAGTGAAAAATGTAGGGAATTTCTTTCCTGAACTTTGCGACACATCAGTTCCAGAAGGAAGAGGCCATTGTTATCTAATATCCTACTAACATCTTTGACAGGAGGACAGAAGCAAACATTCCACATCAATCATGCCAACTGTGAGTCTTATCACTAAAATGGACAATTCCGTGTTTCCTTTCATGGATGATCTTGAGGTTTTCTGCCCATGTTAGAGGGTTTTGCACATCGTTGAGGCCACGTGATTTCTGGACCAGAGGACAGGTCCGCAGCAATCATGGATTTAGGTCCCAGTTGAAATGGGTGCATGGAATAAGCTAAGCCACGTCAGTGCGTGAGCACACAGAGGCTGGGTTTCACTTGAACAGATTACAGGCTAGTCCTGTGATCTCGTGGTCAGACCTCAACTTTCATCCCTTCCTGGATGTGTCTTTTACTACCCTGTTTAGGAGGCTGTCCTGATGCATGGTTTCCGCAATAAGAAATACTCAAATTTGAGTAATGCCATGGAGTACTGCTGAATTAGAAAAGTTTCGCTAACGTCAACATTTTTCTAAATCCAATTCCATTGAAAATGTTTGCCAGCCTTCTGTAGTTCTCACAGTTAACTCTTCTGGTTCCGTCACTGATAGTATTTGTGTGCACATGTGTGCGTGATGTGGAGATTAAGATAGCCTTCAGTCCAAATTGCATAAAATCTTAATTAGATGTCTTCTGTGTATAACTATTTTTCCTTGTTCCAAGCCTCTTAACCTAGTGATTCATAATTCCTAAACTTTGGATTTGAGACGTGATGAGAGAACATTTTATTTTAAGCAGTGGTTTTGGAAATTTTCCACTTAAGTCCTTTCACCAGACTCAGATTTGCACAAACCCTCCTTTTCTACCTCTTTCTATGTCAAATGGGTCTCCCTTTGTAGGTTGCTTTTAGTTTTTAAATCCCTTTCATGTGTCTTATTTTCTTTATTTTTTTATTCAGAGAATATTTTTAAAGTACAAAAGAATTCAAAGAATGAGATTACAAACAGCCTTTTTTCCATCACTCAGAATTAATGATATTGTATCGTATATTTTTCTAAGTCTTTTAAGAAAAAAAAGTGCATTAAAAGATAGAAACCAACAAACAACAATTCCTCACTTTTCGTGATGAGGGGTTGCGGGATAGGAGGAGGGGTTAGAGAATTAAATAAAGGAAGAAAGAAAACAGACCATTGGATAGACTAGTAAGCATATCTACCCTCTCTTTTCTTTAGTCCTGACTTGGACATGATCATATTATTGTAAAGGCTTTTAAACCAGGCAAGGGGCAGCGGGGGCCACAAGTGTGATGGTGCCTTTGGGGCAGACCTCAGCCTTCCATTCTGTCCATCCCTGGTGCCTGAGACCACAAAGATCACAGCTTAAGTGAGTCTGAAGAGAATCACCCCAAACATTAAACTCAATTATTTTTTTCTTGGCTTCTCTTTATTCTGAGCATTCAGAGTTTCCTTAACGGCATTCCAACTCGTGAATGTTCCAGAGAGATCAGAGCTCTTGTTCCCCGGGACATCTTTGGATCAGCATCTGGAAAAGGACAGTAGGGTCCATGGAGGACATTATGCAGGAGAATCTGGAAGGCGATGGAAGCACTTAGCACTGGTTGTGGGTGTGATGTGCTGTCCTCTACGACGTGATGCGCATTTTCCCCACAGGGCTCAATAACGAAAAGAAAGAAGCAAAGAGGGCCTAACCTTCTCTGAAAGATAGCTCCTCCTGCTGAACATGTGTTACAGACACGGACCATCAGGTGGGGGGCAGCTATTTTTGATGGCAAGAGAAGGTGGCAGATTTGTGAATTTGAGCCCAAGTCCATGTCCTCTTGTCGCCTCAATGGGCTGACTTTTTGAGACCATGGTGGCCCCAAGAATGGGAAGGAAGGAACCGGCAGGATGTCTGGGACCTCCCAGGCTCAGCCCTAAATGGTGGGCACAATATTTTATGTCCCCAACCCTGGACTAAACTGCAAACATCCATCTCCCACATCTTATAGGAGCCACACTCACTCTAACAGAAAAAGGAAAGAAAAAGGTGCCTGTGAGGGAAAAAAATACGTGTTTAAACCCAGTGAAGCATGGCCTGGAGAGCGCTGTGTGCCCCTCTCGTATCTGCATATGGTTTACTGACCTTTTATCTTGGCTGATTACTGACTTCTGTGGTTCATCTAAACACCAAAAATGTTAGGACCGATGTTTTTCTCCATTTCCTCAAAATCCAAGTGAGTAACTGAAATCGGCCCTACTGTTTTTAACTTTCTGTGGGGAGTGCAGCCCGGCAGCCCATCTGTTGTGGAAATTTTTGAAAGACACGGAAGGTACGTTATTCTTAGCCAAAGGATTTCTCTTGGAATTTGAAATTGTTCTCAGTCTTTCATCCTTTCTTCCCTTGGCCTCCCTGGTCCCCATGTTGTGACCAGATGCCCCAGAGACACACAGAGCCTGTTGCCCCTTGGCTTCACTTTGGTGCCAGTGAAACGCTTCAGTAATGCATGGATTTCCTTCCTAATAAGATTCCAACCTATTGTATATAGGAAAATACAATGGAAATTGGTAGATGGCAATTTCAATTATTTCACTATCAACACATAGATGGAACTAAAGAGCTAGATGACAGAAATATTGCAGACACAAATGTCTCTGTTTTTGTACGTGGGGACTCGGCTCAGCCTGGCCACAGCCAGACCAGCCATATCTGAAAGCTGGTGTTTCTGTCCACAATTCTCCATGATGGGATGATACAGCCTGTGAGATGACCCTTCTACAGTTTGTATGAGAGAGTCTTTGGTTTCTCTCATCAACTCCATCGCTTGCCTTTCTTCACCTTTCAAATTTAATTCTAAATTTTAATAAGAGTAATGATGTGTTATGATTTCGTTAGATGACATAGCTAACATATGTGCAAATTCTTATTACAAATTTCCTGTACTTGGAATATTTCAGAACCTATATAGTATCATACGTGGTATGATACGAATTATGATCATTTATAATTTAAGCGTTATGCTGGAAAAAATAATTTCATATATATTAGTAAGCATCATTAAAGATCTTTCACTGTTATATTTCCAAAAAAACTTTGGTGGTGTTACTTATTTGATTATAATAACTGTAAAGTATTCCATGTATAAATCCATCGCTCATACTTTGACCAGATTGTCATTCAAACTACGTAAAAACTTTTCTTTTAGGAGAATTTTAAATGCTGAAATTCCATTTTATACACAATGCCTTCCTGACTCAAATAGTTGTCACATTGAGCTCAGGTGGTTCTGATGTTGTTTATCATCATGACTCTCAACCTACATAAAAAACTTGGAAGCTTTAAATGAGCCAAAGCCATTCATGATTTGTCTAAGGCTCAGGAGTTGGACAGGGCACACCATCTCTAGCAGCAGGTGGAGGCTGAAGAAGTCATTGACCTTAGCCCTTCCTTGCCTTTCAATCCCATAAACATGTATGGAATTCTTACCTGCTGTCAGGTACCATAACGAAGTGCCAGGGACTCTAGGTCCAGGGGCCTGCTTCCTCCTCCTGGGCACATCTTCCGGGATGTGTTTTCTCCTCCTTCTCACCCCTCCCTTTTGATCCATCTCCATATAGTTCTGCTGCTTCCTGTTGCTCATGTTAACTTTTACCAGGACAATCTCTGCATCTCTTAGCCTCACTGAGATTATATAAAGAGGATTTCACAGATCCTCGGCTACACCTGAGAAAGATGGCAGAAAGTAGAAACAATTACCATCCATAATTAAAACCAACTTAGAATGAGTCGGAAACATATCTATTAGGTTTCTTCAGCATCAATTTTCCATAGATAAATGTTTCCACTTGGTTGTGTGTGTGAGCCATTGTTGAGACCAAAAACATTTCAAAACAGATGAGAAACTACTTTGTAAGAATCGTGTCATTTCAATGTATAGATGCAATTACTTTTGCATCAGAGCTGCCACAATTTACTTTTCCATTAGTTAGTAAATAATATCAGCCTTTCACTAAACTGACACATTTTTGGATTTTTTAATGCCAATTCTCCAAGCATAATTAGAAACGGTGGCTGGAAGATCTCAATCTCCAACATTTCTCACCCATCCAGTCTGCAGCTGGAGGCCCCGAAACCTTGGCAATCACAGCTTGGGGATGTCAAGGCGAAACATCTTTTCTAAGTGAAATCCTCATTTCCTTCAGCCCCAAGACCTGCACTCATTCTGCTTCTACTCCGCATTGCGAGAACGCTAAGTTGGCAATTACTCCAGATTCTGAGCAGTTTGAATGTGACCAGGAGAAATGACAAGTATATTAAAAACCCAATCCACTTTTGCTCATGCATGGGCTGTTTGGACTTTCAAGCCACCACCATGGACCAGATTTTTGTCACTTTACTGGTTCCATTTTTAGCCTAGTTGGCTTGTGGGTCTGACTGTTTGCTGATCTCAGTTTCCTTCAGGAAGTAACAGCACCTACATTAATAACAGTGATGGCAATGGTACACACACACACATGTGAGGCCCAGGAGTTCTGCAGCCTCTTGCCTGGGGTTCACATCACTCTTGGCCAATGGCATCACTGCTGTCCCCAGCTCAGAGACCAATGATGAAGACTCAGTGTCACCTCCTTTCATTAGGCACATCCATCCTCCAGCAAAGCTCAAAAGGAGAAAGCATTGTTATTTTCCACTACTTTGTCTAATACATTTTAAGTGGCTGATTCTCCCTGGTCGTGTGACCTTCAGTGGGGATGGCCCATCCATCATGCCTTGAACTTTTCATCCTGTCCCATGCTCATTTCATCTTTGCAAGGAAACCTTTGTCCACAGCCCTGTTTACCACTCACGAGGGAGCCTCAATCTCTGTACCTCAATAACTCACTCGATGCTCAGGTATGCAAAGAAAGAGCACCAGCTCAGCACCTCCAGAATCAAGTACACGTGGTCATCAAGAAAATTCATCTACCATCATTTGTCCATCATTGTCTTGGGCAATGAAAATTACCTACTTTCAATAGAAACATTACTATATTTGTAATAGTGACTTTCTAATAGGAATCTGAGAAATCTCCTTAACATTATATAGATTTTGCATTTATCTACATCAATAGAGTAGAGTGAAATTAGACCTGAGAATTTTACTTGGTATAATACACAGCCTGGCTTGTAAACACTGGCCACCAGCTCTTCTAAGTTTCTAAGTAGAGAAGAGAATCCTCCAGGGTTTTGCTGCTAGAATCTTGGAGTAAATTCTTATAGCTCCATCCTGTCTTCTAAGGAGCTTTTTAGGAATTAAAAGCGTCTAGTAACAGATGAATAAGTAAACAAACAAAAATCTTGTCCAAGTGCCAGATTAAAATAAATGATCTAATCACTCACCATTTAAAAAAAAAATGAATTAGTGATGTGGAGATGTATTTTCCTGAAGGTCTGACTGTAAAAGGCAGGTTTTCAAATAGCCAAAACTTGGTGCTGGAGGTGGGTGTCCCCAGAGGGGACATTGGTCCTGGGTTGATAACTCCATCCTGTCTACTGCACTTTGTAAATGGAATAAAATTGCTCTGGACTGTATTTCTTTTTCTTCAATTTAGTGCAAAACTGTGGATAGAAAATGGGCCTGGAAGAATACATATAATCTTATTTAAGATGATTGTCACAGGCTCGTAAAATGATGTGCAATTTCTAATTCCTTGTTCAATGTTTCTGTAAGTAAATAAAATTACATGTAAGTGATAAAAATCGCAGATATGACTAATATAGCACTTACATTATATGTTAATTAACTCATTTTAATGCCAATCTATGGGGGGATTAGATTTAGTTCTTTCCCCAAAGTTCAGTATTGTATGACCACAAAAAAAATATCTATGGATGAGTGATTTTCAATTGATTCATGAATATCCCAGTTTCATGCATTAAGTAAGAAGCAAGGAACACACTTTCACACAGAATCTAGGGATAACGGAAATGACAAACCAAAGAAAATCAAGTATAATATGTTTCAGAAAGCTCTTCTGAGGATAGATAACCTCTTCTCTGAATTTCAAGCAAATGGTGGCTTTGGAGATATGTGTATATAGTTGAAGTGTGACCTGCTGGAGCACGTTGGGGTAGCTGTCCTGGCCTGACTCAGTCTCGCAGAGGTAGAGCAGAGTGTTCAGAGGGGGACCAGCTGGCATTGGAGCCCTGAGGTGGGATGAGCTTGGCATGAACACAGCACTGAAAGACCAAAGGAGCACAGAACAGCGAGGATGGGCAGAGTGGAGGGAAGTGAGTTCGCAGAGGTGGGCAGGACCAAGCCATCGGTGGCTTTCTTTGGCACAATAGTTTTTATTTTATCCTAAAAAAGGATGGAAAGGAGAAGACATAATTTCTCCCAATGTAGGAGAATTCCCTCTAATTTGTGTACATACTCCACTCTCAGAAACTAGAGCATAAATCTCCACTCCCTAAGTGTGGGATGCCTTTCGTGACTCAGCTCCAAAGAGTACAGTATGGGCCAGGGGAACTTGACAGCAGCTCGACACACATGACCTCAGCCAGGCGATCAAGGTCAACACCAGCTGTGAAAAGTCACGGTGAGCGCATGAACCGCTGATGCGATGTGATGAGATGGCACTTTACCTCCGCGGCCTAAAGCCCATAACCCCAGACCAATCATGAGAAAACCATCAGACAAATCCCCATTGAGAGGAGCTTTATAAAACACATGACCAGTGCTCCTCACGACTGTCAAGGTCATGGAGAGTCTGAGGACCTGCCACAGCCAAGAAGAGCCTAAGGAGACCAGATGCCTAAATGTGATGTTCATGTGCTGCAAGGAAGTACTTTACAATTTCTACTACTTCATTAACATGGAAAGTGATATAAAAAGCACTATGTGACCTTCCATCACAAAGAGCACTGGGAAAAAGTAATTCGGGATTCTGGGAGAGCAGATGTCGAGTGGGATCCGAGAGGCACCTCGGCCGCTCCTGGACTAGGAGTTTCCCACCTGTGCTGATTGGAAGCTTTCCGAGGTTCTGGCCTGGTCTCCATTCTAGCAGTATCGTGAGATGGCGGGTAGAAGGCGTCCCTCCTGATTCAGTCATCCTCCTGCTGCTTTGAAGCAAACTTCTATTCCAGGCGCAAAGTGCATTCCTGGGATTAAAGTAAAATCCAGGAGAATTGCAAGGGGCTTAGATGCCCAGTTGTGAAAACAAGTCCCTGAGAGAAGGGTGCTTGGAGTCCCCCAGGCCTGCAGCACAAGTCCATCAGAACTCTTCCAACACCTGAAGTGCAAAATCCTGAAATTTTCATGGTTCATAAATGTCTTACCTAAACCCCTCAATAAGCAGTCATATTGCCATCTTTACATCCATTCCAATGAAGAGACCAAGAAGGTCATCAAATGGTTTCAAGATCACAGGATGAATGAATTTCAGGATGGCAAGAGAGCTTAGATTTTTCAGGCTCAGAAGACAGTTTTAAAAGCTATACTGCCCTGCCCCCTCTCGCTGAAAAGGAATCCTGTCTCTGGGACTTGGCGGTGTTCTTGGGTTTCTGTCTATTTAAATTTAACTTTGTTCTGGCTTCTAAAGTACTCAGACAGACACTTGCCAGATGGGCAATATAAAAATAAAAGCAGAACTAGCTAGAAAACTGTGATAGGTCCCTTTGTGGAATAAGGACTATAATCTTTTATTTATTAAGATGTTATGTTAAATATTTGAAGAGATCAACATTTAATTTTAAAAAATCTGTTGAGTTTGAAATGAGCTCCTGGTTTATGGATATCTAATGAAATAACAGCAGAACATCTACTGTATCTTTTGGATAGAATAACTCTTTATCAATTAGTTGTAAAACTGTGTTTCATAGAAATTAAATGTAGTAAATCCAGTGTCACCACATTTTCATCGCCCCACATAAAGAAGCAGAGTCTGTCTTCTCAGCCCTTGAATCTAGTCTAGACGTTGGGCTTGGAAGAGATGTTACATAACCACCAGGCATAGGCAACAAAAGTCCTTGTAACTTCTAGCTCTTGAAACCAGGCCACCATGTAAAGAAATCCAGGCTATTCTTCTGGAGACACATGACCCATCAATAGCCAGCACCAACCCCCAACAGGTGCATGAAACTATCGTGGACCATCTAGTCTCAGATGAGCCACCAGATGTGTGACCCCAAGTGACATCAGCCAACAAACTCTCCAGCAAATCCCATCCTAAATTTCTAATCTAGAAACACCTAAGCAAATAAAATGGTTGTTTTTAACTAAGATTTCTTTTTGATGTGTTACAGAGCAATGGATAGATGATACATGAAGTAACTATGACAGTGTGTAAGGTGTGCATTTGTGAGTTAGAATTGTTGACTGATATGTACAAAAGTAGAAAGATATCAAAACTTACAGTGACTTTAACTTTTAATAGCAGGATGATCTTATAATGCCCCCTCTATTTTTATGCCCTATTTCTTCATTAGTAAGTGAGAATCATATGGATGGAATGACCTACACATGGTGGTTTAACTTCCTTCTCTAGCGAGAGAAATGCAGAAAATCTTCAATTTTGAATTTGGTCATGTCAGAGGGATAGGTGTGAACCCTTTGAAATTAACTGAAGACAATTCAAATCACATGAGTTGATATGGTTGTGGCCTCCTCAAGACAGGTGAGTAGAGTCCCCCAGGGTAAGGGGGAACAGTGGGCTGGATCCCACTATTTGAGAAAGAGGAATTTGGGATTTTTCAAGTTTTAGAAGAAGTGCTTTCCAAGGCATAAGTAGTACACAGGATGGAGGGATGGAGACATAGATTCTGGGTCAGCAAGCTGACAAATTTGACAATGACTCCTGACTCAACATTAAGAGGTGGTTTGTTACTCCTGAAACCTTGGGCACCAGTGATTAAGGACCTAAAAGTAAAGGCCCGTATTCTGTGCTGCCTTGATCTCTGCTATACCTGATATGACTGTTCTCACCACAAAGTCCTTCCTCACTTGCTCCAGTGGATAGTTTCCAGACAGACCACCCTGCTTACTGAGAGGACAGGGAGCACCTCCTGTTTATATTTGAGTAGTGGTGTCAATTCCCTGCCAGCCCAGGGGATTATCCAAACAAGTCAATCATGGAGGCACCTCATCCCCGTGTTACTACAAAGCTTGCTCCCCTGCAGCTCTTGCTGCTTCACTCTGTCCCAAGTGCGACCTTCTTGAGGCCCTGCCTGGTGTGCCCTGTCCTTCCCTGGACTGAGAGTACATGTCACCAATAAACTCTGTCATCCGCATCTGTCCAGTGTTGAGTGTTCACCCATTCCCATTACTCTAGGTCAGGAATGTTTCCCTCATCAGTGGGGTAAAGGAGAGGTGATAAAACCAGAGTCCCAAATTGAGGAATGATAAAAGGATTATGTTCCTCTCAAGGTACCTGGATGGCCTGAGCAGCTACCTGGGTCAGTAAGATACCCTTGAGGAGTCGACATGCCTGCCATTGAGACAGCAGAAACCTAAACTGTTCACACAGGCCGGATGGTCACTTGAAGCAAAGATGACAGGCACATATCAGAATCTGGTACCACCCTTGCTCGAGAGTAGATATAAAGAAAGACCTTCTTCACTGTGTAAATTCTCTGGGATCTTGGACAATTTTGGGTGAAGGATGAGATTTAAGTGGTTGATTGGATGTGAAATCTATGAGTGCATTTTCATCCTAACTCCATGGTGTCTACAGTAATAATTGTTCTACTCATGTCACAACCTTGTGGGAAAATAATTTCCAGACTGTGAATGAACTGAGAAACTTTCTTAGAAATGTGGAAGTAAACTGTTCTGTACCTGTAGGCAGGATTTACACCTGTCCTCCAGGAGCCCCCCGTTACCTCCCGCATACCTGCACCATCCTCTTGCCTCCCCTAGATTTCTAATATGTGTCCACAATAAAGGTCTATGGAAATATGACGGCAAGTGAATGCAAACATTGCTTGTTTCGGGGTGGGGTGTGGGCAGTTACTCCAAACTAACATAGCAGCCAGCACTGAGTCTAGAAGAATTCTTTACAGTTATGTCTAAGTTCTTGATATCCACTTAAAATGGGGCCACCCCTTTCTTTTGTGCTCCACCAAAGGGAAAGACCTAGTTTGTTTGCCTCTTGTTTGAGGGATTTGTTTCTCTATGGGATTTTGGTTCCTTGGTTGAGTTGCGGATCATCTCTCTTAAACGAAATTTAGTAGATTGACTGTCTTCTTCTCCTCATTAGGGTTGAAGCAAGGCTCTGTACTCCTTTCTACGTTATAAGTGGAAGTCAAAGCCTAACTCTGATTTTAATTGACTGCTATATTCCTAGCACTGAGCAGACACTCAAAAGATAGTTGTTTAATGATAAAGGAAGCAACAACAACAAAAAGACATTTTATGTAAACAAATTGTCCCTGAGCTATTCTACTTGATTATTTAGAACTTGAATATTAAGCATGCTCAGATATTTGTAAGGGTAAATGACAATACGATATACACTTTGGACTTTTTACCTTGTATTTAACAAAGGAACCCACCTTTAACCTTAGCTCTGAACAAAAGGTAAAGAAGGTACAAAATTAAATGGAAAATTGCTGCTTATTTAGTTGAGAGCAGTGCAAAGGAGGTCCAGCAAAGCTCTCTCATTGCCAAGGATGTGTACAAAATGACTGTCATAGTTCTTTCCAGTCAGGAAATTCTACAAGGTTTAAAGGTGTCTAGACATTCCAACCAATGGTTCCCACAGGATAGTCTGAGAGAACGGAATGGCCGGACCACTCCAGTTGCATGGTGTAGAAAGAAAAATTACTTGCAAGCTGGATAAATTTATCTCATTTTTCATAAGCAGATGAGGACATGTACAATTACCATCAATACCACAAAACTGGCATTCACTAAAATTAATTGTTCTGTTCACACTTTAAAATGATATCCCAAGATTTATTAATTTGTTTTGTACATATTGTAACAACATGGATTAAAATGGAAGTTACTTTGTATTAATGAAGATGTCATATGTGTTATAGACTTTCCTCTGTAAAATTTGCTCTGTGATTAAGTCTTGATTATGTCTTCTCTCCTGGTGTTAACATTTCTCTTTTTTCCCCTTTATTTTCTCTCACACACCAACTTTCAGAGAGAATATATTTAATTTAAGAAAGGATCTCCAAAATATTTAAATTGTTGAAAATTCTTAAGATATTAACATAATGGGTATAACAAAATACTTTTGTTTTTAAAGTATAAGCTTTAAAGAGAAAAGAACACAAAATAATATGTGTTTATCAGTGGATCATACAAAAAAATCTTCTTCAATTAACATTATTGCCTTTGATCTTAGAGGCACAGCTATTTTCATAAAGAAATTTTATGTCTTAGATATCTTCTTTATCACTTGGAATGTATTCACAACCCAGGTTTTACATCAGAAATGCAGTGTATCTAGTAAAATGTATAAATTTGACATGAAATGTAGGTCTGGTATTTTTTTTTTTTTTTCATTTTTATTGTGCCTGTGAGTCCATGATGAGATGAGATTGCACAAGCTGCTTAGACTCGAGGAGCACTGGTCTTAGGACACTCATGATCATGGTCAAGTCTGGACAGTGCCACCTACTTTCTGTAGAACCATTTCATATTTCACCAGGGTCATCTCCCCCATCTCCTCTCCTATGTAGGGCTACTGGGAGGGCTAGGAGACACAACACCTGTGAACACAATCTGTGGGTTGTTATGGAATTTGGGGCAATTATTATTAAAATAAAAACAAATAGTACATGGTAAGGAATAGATGTTCTTTTTAAAGAGCTGTTTGTTATGTGGCAGTTATAAAATACGTCTCTTTTCTTACCCAGTCCTTTATTTGAACTCAAATTCATCCCAGCCGAGGTTGCCGGTTTGCTTCAGCACCAGATGGGAGAGAAGAGATAGAAATTGGTGAACATTACCCTTGTAGTGAGACCTAGAGAGCATAAGTGTCTGAATGTCTTGCTAATCTATGCAGCCAATGATACCTACTCTATCTTTTCTCAATTTCTTCATTTATAAGAAAAGAAATGTTTGCTTCTAATTTTTGCCTTTCATCCTTATTTCTAACCTTTAACCCCAAATCAATACCTTCTTTGATAATCTTGATCTTCTTTGATCCTGTTCACCTTGCAATGCATCACTTGCCCAATGAGTCATGCTCACTCCCTCTAATGACATCTTGCCCAGACGACTCCCTTGATGTCAGCCTTTTGGAAACTGATCTAGGATGGGCAACCTGCTACTTATTCCACTCTTAGTTATAATGTAATGATTTTTCTCCACTTTCTCATACTGTGCTCTTTTTTCTCAAGATTGCTTTGGCAATTCAGAGTCTTTTGTGCTTCCATAGAAATTTTAGGATTATTTGTTCTAGTTCTGTGAAAAAATGTCATGGGTATTTTGATACGGATTGCATTGAATCTATAGATGGCTTTGGGTAGTATAGTCATTTTAACAACATTAATTCTTCCAATCCAAGAACACAGATTATCTTTCCATTTTTTGTATCAGCTTAAGTTTCCTTTATCAATGTTTGTTATATAGGTCTTTCACCTCCTTGTTTAAGTGTATTACTAGGTACTTTACTCTTTTGATGGAATTTTAACAAGATTGTTTTTGTTTTGTTTCATTTTTTTTTACTTTCTCTTTCTGGTAGTTCATTATCAGTGTATAGAAAAGCAACAGATTTCTGTATATTAATCTTGTATCCTTCAACTTTACTGAATGCATTTATTAGTTCTAATAGCTTTTGTGTGGAGACTTTAGGGTTCCCTATGTAGAGTATCATGTCATCTGCAAATAATGACAGGTTTACTTCTTTCCTTCCAATTTGGATGGCTTTTATTTCTTTTTCTTGTCTGATTGTTGTGGCTAGTGCTTCCAATACTATGTTGAGTAGAAGTGGCAATAGTGGACATCCTTATCTTGTGTGTCTTCTCTAACTGGAAAAGAAGTAAGGATCAATAGGAAAGAGAAATCCCACTAGAAAAAATATATATATTAAGGACTGAGGATCAACTGCTTAAATAAGCCAGTATGAAGAGAAAAGAAAAAAATTATAAAAAGCACCTATAACTACAATAAATAGTTAAGGGAGAAACATGAAGATGTAAAATATAACATCAAAAACACAAAATTGGGGGAGGGAAGTAAAAATGTAGATCTTCTAGAATGTGTTAGAACTTAAATGACTGCCAACATAAAACAAGTACATATAGTTATAGTTCAACATAGGTGAATCCCAAGGTAACTACAAATTCAAAATCTTCAATAAATACACAAAAACTAAGAAGAAAGGAACACAAGCATACTACTAAAGAAAATCACCAAACCACAAGAGAAGAAACAAAAAGATGAAGAAAAGCATGTATTCTTTTGTCTGATTAGTTGGTGCTCATGCTGGAAAACAGAGAGAGTAGTAAAGAGAGTCTTGGAAGTCAAACATTGAGGGTGAGGAATGGTGTAAAGATAAATTCTCACGTCTTCAGGAGCCCAGGGTCGGTGTTGAGTACATTTCAGCCATGGCCATTATCACTGGAGTGAAAACATGCTGTTAAAATTTTCATGACGTTGTGTGGTACAAATTATGTGGCCTCTGAAAAGGCTGTGCAATGGTGTGCCCATTTGGGCTGCCACCACCATCACATGAAGCATCAAGAACAGAGCACCTTGAAATAGCCACAGATGGTAATGGGACCTTCCCTCTTTTCTGTCCTCAGCACAGAGTTTTTTTTAGTATTGTGTATTATGGTGAGGGGTTGTGAGCTCAAAATATCTCCAGATGAAATCTCCATCCCTTCAAAGCTTCCTGCCGATACCAAAGCAACACAAGAAATTCAAACTCAGGGCCTATTCTCACATACAATGTTGTTATGTAAAACTTTTCTATAACAAGATGTACTTTGGAACGTATGTTAGAAAAACAAATCAATTTAAAACTCTAAGCAAGAGGATATTTGGCCCCTTGCCATGGTTAAGAGGGAGAGAAGTTACATAAACTTAAAGTTAGAGATTCTACTTGACACAGATAGCAACAAACATCTTCTGGGCCATCCTTTGCAAGAAAAAGACAAAGGACCAGACAGGCCAAAATCTATTTGTATAATAATTTTCCTGTATTGTAAGTACTTTTTTGTATGCTGAGTTTATACTATACTTTTCCCAAGAATGTGAAGAAGAAGAAGGAGGAGGAGGAGGAGGAGGAGAAGAAGAAGGAGAAGGAGAAGAAGGAGAAGAAGAAAAAGAAGGAGAAGGAGAAGGAGGAGGAGGAGGAGGAGAAGAAGAAGAAGAAGAAGAAGAAGAAGAAGAAGAAGAAGAAGAAGAAGAAGGAGAAGAAGGAGAAGAAGGAGAAGAAGGAGAAGAAGGAGAAGAAGGAGAAGAAGGAGAAGAAGGAGAAGAAGGAGAAGAAGGAGAAGGAGAAGGAGAAGGAGAAGAAGAAGAAGAAGAAGAAGAAGAAGAAGAAGAGGAAGAAGAAGAAGAGGAAGAAGGAGAAGAGGAAGAAGGAGAAGGAGAATGGGAGGAGAAGGAGGAGAAGTGGAAGGAGGAGGAGGAGAAGGAGGAGGGGAGAGGAAGAGAAAGGAGATGATGTCATCACCTATGGAATTTTTCAGGGTGGAGAAGCTAAAGTCTTGGTCAGAGTCACTGAAGATGTGTACCATGTGCATGCCTATATAGACAGAGAGCAAAGGTGATGATCTTGAATTCTTGCCATACTTGTCATAATTGTCCTATTACTGACTATTTGAATAGCCTGTTCCTCTGTCTTCATTCTTTTTCACACTTGGCCTGGGTTTGACTCTCCTCATGGTGACAAAGAGAATTCACCATAAGGGAAATTAATCTCCATGGGGCAATGGCCTCTAACCCAAACTTGACCCTATTAGCAGCAGAAAGCCAGGACAATATGTAGAAGAAAATGGGTATGGCCATTTTCCTGGATAAATACTGACTTTTAATCTTGTTTAAAACTGGAAGAGAATGTAAGGAGACAATAAATTAAATGAATAACTGGTTGTTATGAAGCAAAAGCATTCTGCCTAAGAGAACTCTATACTCCAAACAAAATCCACTTTAAAATTCCATTCTCCAAAAAGATCAATGGCAGCATCTATCAAATGTTCCATTTCTCGTTCACACTCTCATGATCTCCGTGTGCTTTCTGAATCACTTTTAATCAGTTTATTAATCTTCATCATGGCCCTATTTTATATCCTCTTTTGGGTCTGTTCTTATGGGATTGCACAAACATCTGCTGTAAACAGTCCTCACGAGAAGGTCTTAACATTTGAACATCTGACTAAACTTAAAGAAATGGAAGAAGAAACACAGAGAAGTTCACTCATCTGCAGTATTGATCCCCACTGGGAGTGGGGATGCCATTGCTTTTTCAGCATTAATTGCAGAGAGAAAAATTCATCCTTATGAAGCATATTTCTAAGAAAAATCACAATCCATGTCGACAGTTCCTATTAACTAAGTCGTGTTTACTAGTACTTGCCCGTTTAACAGTTCAAAATTGTCATATGTAATTATCATAAACTGCTTCATAACATATTGTAGGTGTTGCATTGTTTGTAATTAATCACTGTAGCCCCCTCTACATGTTAGCAAGCAGCTTAGTACCTTCCCTATGGCTTTCCATCTTCCCTGCATTTCTAAGAACTCTGGGGGTTTATGCAAAAACCCAAGAAAGACAACTGTTCTCACCCAAAGAGAGAACACTGGATTCTTAACTCATTTATCACCTTGACTCTTCATGCCTCTGATATCTCTCATACAAGTAGGCTCTAAGCAGCTATCCTGAGACCCCTAGAGTGCAGGGAGTTATCGTGATTATTGTTGAAGGATGATCAATCTTTCCCCAACTTGGTTAAATTGGATGGACACACGATAGGCCCTTGCTTGGGCATCAGTGGCCCTGTTTCTTAGTGATTTATTTCCAGCTCACAGCCAGTCCAAGAACCTGGACTAAAGATGAAATCTGGATACTGTTCACTCCTGGATCTTGGGCTAGTATTTCCTCTTCCATCGTGGAGAACTATACCCTGGAGTTCTCAAGCAATTTTAATATTTAAACCCTCAACCCACAAAACACACGCCCTCTTTCCCCAGACAACATGAGAAACAGGCCTGAAGATTCCACTAGTCCTTAGGCTCTTCCTCTGGAAGGAGGTTGACACAGTGACTTCTAGGTGACTTAAGACTGCAGAACATGGTTTCCCAGGTCCTTCCCATGATGTGTCAGTGATCACAAGAAGAGTTTAGTGCACCATGCTCCTGAGAGAAGGAAACAAATGCATATATGTCTTGAAGCACAGTGGGAGGATAGAGCTGCACAGATTTAGCCTAGAAAGCTCAGGTGTACTTGCATTCACCTCACGTGTTGGTGAACAATCATCGGGTAGGAATGACCAGCTGCAGGATTTATGCAATGAAACATTCTATGGGATGGAAGATAAAATGCCTAGTGCTCTCCATAGTCAAGAGCATGAGCAAGGTCTTGAGACAAGGAGGTCATTATAGTTTTTTTGGTTTCCTTTTTTTGGAAAAAAACTGGATGTGGCACCAAACAACTCCGGAGAGTTTATTGTGCACATTTCTTCCCATCTCCCAACTCTGCTTGGTGTCCATCTCCCCAACCCTGTTTGGTGCCGACACCTCGGTAGCTTGAACCTGACCCTGCAGGGAGCGTATATATCAGAGAAATCAGCAAGCACTAAGAATTAGGGTGTGTTTTCTTCTTTTCAGGCAGCAGGTAATGAAACATTTCCCAACATACACTGGCTGTTCCCTCCTCGACTAAGATGATTTAGAGTTATGCTCATTGAGCAAATGCACGTGAAAGAGGGGGTAAAAGCAGAGATTTAAGAAATCAGTCTATTCATCAGATTTAACAACTGCAGCAGCATTGACATGTTTGTGATTAAGGGTAGGAGATCCTGAATTAATGTAATTAGACATAAAGAAAATTCAGACATACTGGAAGCCTCTACAATTATTTTAATATAAAAAGATCATGTCACAATACTATTCCAAAAAGAACATTTTTTAAAGGACAGTTTCAGGCATGACAAGCACTTGCTTGTTTATTTTGAAAGCAAAATTTCCCAGCTATCTCTGAACATATAGCTGATACTCTCAATAGAATTTGTAAACAGGAAACTGCCTTTGACAAGTTGGTTAAATATCTAACTATTTGATAATGATATCGCTCATGTGTTACTCAGAGTAAATTGCAAGATATTAAGGGTTCAATTATTAACAACAAACAAACCCCTTGATAATTATATAAAATAACTATATATAAATTCCATAAATATATGGAATATAAATGGCTAAAATAACTCTTCAATAAAAGAAACAGGTATGATGCTGCAATAATACAGCAGGTGACAGATATTAAAATTGCCTATCTACAGTATCTCACAACTGTGAGATCAGTTCTTAGAAAAATCCTGTTGGCTGCAGAAAAGATTTATGAGTGATCAGAGTGGCTGGAGCCTTGGTTGTAGGAAGATGACTCAGGGACAAAGTGATGGTGATATTTACACTTCCTAAAAGGCTTGTATGCTGTGTTCAGGAACTTTTACTTTTTATTCTGAGTTCTTTGTGGCAGGTGACAGGGATATTGTCCTTCTAGGGAGCAGGGTCTCCATGGTTGCTGCACTGAGACCTGCCAGCCTCTGCAGGGTCCTGTTCCTTGTGGCTGGTGGGACCCCTCCCCTGCCTTCAAGGGCCCAAAATGTTTAGTGTTGTCCCACAGACCTCTTCCCTGTTGTTTTGTTTACTTGTTTCTTTTATACAAATATTGATGATCCATTCAATTTACAGCTAAAATCATTAGCAGGTAATGTTTTCTCTAGCTCGGTGGGGCCATAACAAGCCATGCAAAGGTTATTAATAATCATATTAATGATTAAAGATCGAATAAAGAATTCTATATTTCGTTAATTCATCATTTATTTATTGAAAGCCTAGTCGCAATTATTTCTATACTATGAGTGGTTTCTGCTGTTTAGAAATTTTTATCTTGGAAGAAATTGAAGACCGAAAGCATCAAAATCTGCGTTATAAATTTAAGTCATCTGATCCCACCTCCTTTTCTAGAAGCTCAGGATATTTGAAAGAGTTTGCTTCATTCTCCTTTGTTTCCTTATTATAGACAATGTCCATTTAATCATAGTCAGGTAATGATTTATTTGGATTTTTAAAGGTACAGTAGAAAAGAGCATGGTAGAGATCCAGCCTTACTCTGCTAGTCACCAAATCCCTGGAGCTTGGGTCTGACTGGACAAAGGCCTAAAAGGAGAAACGTTGACAGGTCCGGCCATTCCTAATGGCCCTGTATGCCTGACCCTACAGCAAGCAGCCCAGGCAGAAGTGTTTGTCAAATTAAACTGGGAAGGACATCAGAGTCTGGGTGTTGCCTCTGTCAGGTTGGCTCACTCTTGAAGAAAGCAGGGGCCTTCAGAGCAGAAAAGGTCAGCGCCAAGTCAGGGAGTGACCTGCGTCTCGCCTCCTGCTGTAACTCAGCTTTCTTATCCTGCACCTTTGACAGCCCGGAGGAGCCACAGCTCCGACTACTCAGCCTGCAGGATGAGCTGGACTGAAAAGCAGGGGTCAGGAGTAAGACCGGGGATTAAAGCATCGATTCTGGGTGTTTTATGCCCAGGAGTGCTGCCCAGAGTTGGACCAGGCTCCTTGGGCTTCTCGGAATAATCAAATTCCAGCAGGAGTCATCTCCCGTGACCTCTCCGAAAGCTGGGGACGACACAAAATTGTACTTGGGACCACGATTCATACGATTATAAAATATACAAAAGGAGCCACAATCCAAGCTAATAGCAAAGAAGCCTCTCACATCTATCGTGGTTGTTTGTGTGAAGTCAGCGCTTATTTTCAGGAGGAAAGACAACAGCCCATATGATAGAATCTGACCGACCACAATGAGGAAAAGGATGAGCCACTCGTAGTCTTTCTCTGTTGCAGGATAAGAGGTTTGAAGGTCGTTAAATGGCTCAGCCGCCCTGGGCTGGGAAGACGTGAGTGACTTAGAACTCTGCTCTCTTTGATTCTGAGCATGAACATAAAATACTCGGCTGATGGAGTGGCTGTAACAGTACAAGTCTGGCATGCAGAAGGGCATTTATGATCATTAGAAATAATCAAATCCAGACCACGGAAATAGGAGCAAGAGAATATTAAGTAATTTGTAGCCAAATGACTTTAGGACCTTAAGGTAAAATTTCCAGGTGGTGCTTCTAGGACCCATAAACACTTGATTTAAAGGGGCAACCTTAACATGGAAGTTTATGATCAGAGCGTTGAAATGAAATTGATTGTGTCTGCTCTGGCTCTAAGAATAAAACCGGACTCATAATTTGGTTCCTAAGTTAAAGGGCTTAAAGCGAGGACTCGCATAACAGAGCAACATCTGACATCAGTGAGGCTCAGGACCGCAACTCAGAGTAGCAGGGAAAGCTCCCAGCCCAGATGTGGAGGACACAGATTTTTACACGGACTTCTGTTGTGTTTCTCTGCACCCTCCTGAGACCCAGGGGGTGGGAAGTTGGCAAAGGCAGTGATGCAGGGTCCCTGAATGCGATTGGCCAAAATGCTAACTGCTTTGGGGAATGGAAGAAGCATCAAAGCAAGATGTGAACAAGATAGCAGGGTGGCCACGATGAAGAACTGGAGAAAAATTTGAGGCATCGTCAGGGAAACCTGCTTCATAAAGGCTCCTTGGATGCTTCCAGCTGGAGGGAGGGAAGCTTAAGGGGGTTAGGCTGATTCGGATATCATCCAGGAAGTGGAGAGAATAACAAAAATTCTTGTCCTGTTTCCTTATAGACTGGTTGAGAATATCACCTAGGAAAGTGTCTTGACATCATTCTGTAGATCACAAAGCGGAGTACAAATGCAAGCCCGTGTCTAACATATGTGAAGGGGCTGATGAGTATTTGTCGAATGAACAAAGTCCATATATGCACGGAAGTGTAGGAAACAAGAAAGGCATTAGCCAAGAATTTGAAAACATGGATCTTTCTCCCTCCTGAGGGATTTACTGACCATTCAGAGTTGACTAGCATAGTACTTAATACCAACACTGGAAGCTGGATTTGGCTCCGAATTGAGTTGGCTACTTTCCTGGGCCTTCGTTTTCCCATCTGCAGAATAAGGTGGTAACAACAGGGCCTAGCTCCAGAGTGGCTGCTAGAATTAAAGGACTTGGTACAGATAAAATGCTGCATAAAGTGAAAGGCTCAGGAGGAAAGATAGGGCTAGAAATGGAAACTTGGGCTTGTTGGTGCGTGGATGGTATCGAAAGGCAGGAGACTGGACGATATCACAAGGAGAAATCTAAATAGAGATGGGACTCAAGGGCTGAGTCCAGAGGCATGCAGACTTTAAGAGGCTGGAACATTAAAAGAAAGTATCAAAGTTAGGGCTCCCTCTGAGAGGGAGGTAGAAGGAAACCCGGAGAAAGCGACGCTCCAGAACCACGTGATTTAACAGCTTCTAATGAGGAGGAGTTGATTAACCCTGGTAAATGCTGCTCCTGGGTCAGGTAAGGTCAGGACTGACCATCGGCTCTCGGAACATGAAGGTCATCGCTGCCTTACCAAGAGCACCTTCAGTGATAGGGTGGGGACAAAGCTTTACAGAAGAGGGTTCCAGATGGAATTGGGAGGGAAAACTCAGAGGCGGAGAATGGACTTGGTTTGGAGAGCTCAGCTGTACCAGCAGTGGCTCAAGGGTGGGGCAGGTCTGAGGATGAGAGAAAGAACAGCACAGCATGGTGCATATGAGACCCCGAGGGCCTGAGTCCTGAAGGCCAGGTTCATTCAGGGCCCGTGTTCCTACCTCCGCGGTCTTGCCCCAGCCCTCACTCTCGCTCTGACATGCCCTGCAGCTCCACGACATCTGCTCCAGACGACTGCACCAGGGAGATTCCAGCGGCTCAAACACAGATAAAGGGGTAAGAAGAGAGTCAACTGGGGCCTCATAAAGTCAGAAATAATACAGTGGGATGGGGAGAGGAAGTGGACAGAGGGGAAGAGGGGCTTCACCCTTGCAGGGCGAAACGGGCAAAGTTGAGTGTCGCACGGACATGTCCGGTGGACAAACCGAAGCAGGTCTTCTACTCTGACACCTGTTTCATGTGTTTACAGAGTCTAAATATATCAAAGTTATTGGATTTTTTTCTTTTAATAAAAAGGAGTTTAATTTTTAAATGATCATTAATACACACTATGCACAAAAGGACTTTACAATCAAGTGGGTGTGAATGGTAGGTCTGCAACTCCCAGTGCCTTGGAACACAGATTCTTTTCATGTGCAAGACGTTTTTTTAGTATCCAAACAACCCTGAGAAGAGGATGTTACTCCTTTGTCTACAGGGAAGAATCCGAAACTCAGCCCAGACAATGCCTCTGACAAGCGGCTTCCAGGCTGTGTTACCCCAGACGCAGGGCTGCTCCTAACTGCCGAATATTCTCCTCAAACTCTGTGCCACATGCACGCAGAGTGAGCTCAGTGGTAATAAGGTGTCTCATCCACACCATCAATAAGAAATGGAAGATGTAAGCCAAGGCACACCTTCGTTTTCATAATATGTGTATTAGAAAAGCTAGACAACGTCTTCATGGCGTAATGAAGACATACACTAGGTGCTGAGAGAGGAATAAAGGCTAACATATGTTTTATGATATGATCTGCATTCCTGCTCAAGAGTGAGCTCCATGAAAGAGGAAAGTTTACGTTTTGTTCCCAGGCCCCGGAAAGGCACTGAGACCGCTGCTTACAGGGAACAAATTCTGTTGAAGGCAAGAACGGCGGTGTGAAGCATTGCAAATAGGACATAAGTAGCAATGGAATATAAAAGGTGTTCCAACAATGACAGTTTATAGGTTTATTTTGACTTTTGAGAAAATTGCTCTAAAAATTTGATCTGTGAGACATAGCATCACTTCTGCAGCTGAAGGTGATCAGCACAATAACTCATTTAGCTGTTGGCATGTTACAATGGAGGTTTTTGTAAAACTGTATCTTCCAATGAATTAGAATGTTTCTTTTGGCAATGTTTTCTTCAATTAAGCCATGATGGCATCAATCTGTCTAATGTATATTTCAAATGTCTTCAACTTCTTGCATCACAAAGTTTGCCTTTCTTTGATAGTTCTGGGTTACTCAAATTTAGTTTTAGTTTGTTAAAATGAGGAGAAAGTTTGGGGTGGTAGGTTGGGATAGAACTTATGTTTATTTAATATATATTTAATTCTGAAAATGGCCCTTTGAGGTAGGCTTTGTATTCCAGCCTCACCCATGAGGACGTCAAGGCGATGCAGGTGGAAGGTGCTTTCTGAATTAGTTATCTATTGCTCCATAACAAATTATCACAAAATCAGTGACCTAAAACTACACACATTTATTATCTTAGTTTCACAGGGTCAGGAGTCTGGACCCTCTGCTCAGGGTGGCCCAGGCTGTAGTCAAGGTGTTGGCTGGGGGGAGGGGACATTTCCTTTCTCTGTAGGACTGAGCCTTGCACCTCCCAGGGGCTGCTGCCATCTCCTGTCTTTCAGTTCTCTCTTCTTCCTTAAGGCCAGAGCAGAGCATGCCTTCTGCCTGGATCCTGTTTCCTCCAGACCTTCCTTACAGGCCTCACCCAGAGAGGTCAGGTGCCCCAGGACAATCTGCATTTTGAATACCTGCAATTCAACTCATCAAGGACTTGAATTACACATGCAGAATACCTTTACCTTTGCCATAGAACAAAACCTAATCACAGGTGTTATAATTTGAATTTTGTTTCCCAAAAAAAAGAAATGTTGAAGTCCTTACCCCAGTACTCGCAAATGTGACCTTATTTGGAAATAGGGTCTTTGCAGATGTAGTCAAGTTAAGATGAGGGCACTAGAGTAGGCCTGATCCAATAGGACTAGTGTCCCTATAAATAGAGGGAACTTGGACACAGACACACACGCAGGGAGACTGCCATGTGAACATGAAGGCAGAGATGGGGCTGATACTTCTAGAAGCCAAGGAGCACCAAAGTTTGCCAGCAAGCACCCAGAAGCCAGGGGACAGGCCTGGAACAGATTTTCCCCACTGGCTCAGGAGGGAACCAGCCCTATGAACAGACACCTTGATCTTGGACTTCCGGCCTCCAGAACCGTGAGACAATGAATTCCTGTTGTTTAAGCTGCCCAATCTATGGTGCTCTTTATGGCAGTCCTAGGAAACAAAAGCCATGGGAGGGCCATCCCAACATATCCACAGCTCGGCCCACCCTCAAAGAGAGGGGATTCTACAGAGCACGTCCTCATGGAGGGGGACCCGTGACGTCACCTTGGAATCCCACCCAGGCGAACATCTTCCAAACCCACAGCCATGCTCTCCTCTTCCTCAGCACCAAGCAAGACATGCACAGCCGCCTGGAGCTTGCAGATGCCACCTGGGCTGTTCTGTGGGACACAAACCATCGCACTGCGTGCTGTCCAATAATCCATGTAACATTCCTAGGCTCCTGTTTTCTCATCTTTAAAGCTAGAGGCGTGAGGTAAATGAGCCTTAAAGTTCTTTATTTTCTGAAATTCCACAGTTTATTGTTTTTGCAGGGTTACGTGCAGGGACTTGGTTGAAGTCGGTCTCCTTTCAGTCTTGAGGTCAGCCTTCCCTCTTTGAGGTTTTGTAGCTGTGTTCTGTGTAACTGGCTTGCCAACATTTGGATTATTGGATAAACAAGACATTACCTCACTCGGTTTTATGGGATGGGGTGTATAATTAACCCTATTAATAGGAATATAGACCGGCAAGCTTATCTTATGAGCATCTTTGAACAAACTCTCCCAGTGGTTTGAATCTTTGGTTCTGACCTGACTTGGGAGAGAAAATTTTTAAAAATTAATTGAAATCTTTTCAGTGCAAATGTCACTTCAAGCCCATAGTTCTACCACCTCCTTATTAACCCAGTTAGTAAAGTACGTCTTACACATTTCCTTTTTTCATTTTTTAAGGCCTCTTTCTGTACTAGAAAAAAGTTCTTACTCTGTCTAAAATATAGTTTTCAGCCCGTTAAGAAAATATTTCTGGTTTTGGTTATAAATGAATTCAAATGGGTGTGCTTTATAGCAATTGTCACCTCCTTAAATATTAAAAAAATTAAAAAATAAAAACAGTTTTTCTCTCTGAGCATTCTATGTACTCTGATGTTTCTATGCATATTTTAACCTGATTGTGGATCTTAGAACACACGTGGAGAACAACCAGAAAATCCAAATCATGAACAAAAACAACAACAGAAGACACATCGATCATTAAAATTTCATCTGTTCAAAGGCCTCAGGAAGAGAATTCATGTGTCACTTTCTAAGAAAAAGATAACACATGTGGGTAAATGGTTTAAAGAAGTACAGTCTTCAAAAGCATAAAATGTTCCTTTTCATACAGGAGTTACAAGACAGCAACAATTGTTTCCTAAAACATTTTCTTCATCTTTTTTCAATTTGAAAGCACAAATTCCAGCATCATTTATGAAAAACCTTTGATAAGTCGAGGGTCTCTCCTAATAGTTCCACTTTGCGGCATTTTCCATTCCACAGATGCTCAGAAAAGTCTGCTGCCGAGATTAGATGAATATACAGACCTGATGAAGTTGTGTTGGGCTGAGGGGCATGACATTGCTTCTCCTGTGTTGGAGCATTTCTTTCTGGGTCCCCTGAACATGGAATGTCTCTTTCAAATGTCCATTCTTTCTTCTTAGGGAGCTACTAGTAAAGAAAATTGCATGTTAGCTTTTATCAATCTGTATGAATAAATGTTAAGCATTCTCAGTTAAAAGCCTTCCTTTTAGCTCCACTCATGTGAAAACAGCCACAGCAGCAAGCACATCAGCAGATCATTCCGAAGATTAATGCACTCAGGGCTGCACAAAGACTCGGAGATGTGTATTAGCATTATAGATTTTAATTTGAAATAATGTCAGTCTTTTCGGGCTTGCACTGTAGCGCGTGAGCTGCCATCTGCTTATAATAATGAGTCTGACAATCCACGTAAATGTGATTTGCTGCTTTTGCCAACATAATGGCTGGGATATTGATCCTAATGGTGGAGTCCTTGCAGGCGTTTCATTCAATAGAAAGAAGACAGGCCCGAGAGCTCAGGTTTCTGAGGATTCGGGTGGAACAGCAGTTAACAACCAAACTGAGCCTCCCCACGCTGGTGGCACCGCTGTACATGACCTCAGCGATCATAATTTTGCATCCTTTCTCAATATTTCAATACAACTCTAAGTGCAATCGACCAAATTACCAGGAGAGCAGCCCTGGCCTAAAGATGCTGGACTATCCCCACTGCCTGTTCCTCACTGGAATATTTGAGATGGGAGTGGCCAAACCCATAACTCAGGTGCTCCGTGGTCCAGCTACACCAGTGAGATTGCTGTCCGCCACGGTGGTCACTGGCCACACGTGGCTATTTACACTTCAGTTAATTTAAATTAAATGAAATTAAAAATTTAGTTCCTCAACTAAAAAGATGTGTGCACCCATGTCCATAGCAGCATTATTCACAATAGCCAAGAGGAAGCAGCCCAAGTGTCCATCGACAGATGAATGGATAAACAAAACGCAGTAAAGGCATGCAATAGAATATTATTCAGCCTTAAAAAAGGAAGAACATTCTAACACATGGTACAACATGGATGATGCCTGAGGACATATATTATTCTGAGTGAAAGAAGCCAGTCACAAAAGAACATACACTGTGAACTCTGCTTATATGAGGTACCTAGATTAATTGTTTAATAAGAACAGAGTTTCTATTTTTCACAAGATGAAAACATTTCTGGAGATGGATGGTGGTGATGGTTGCACAAAATTGACAAAAGTACTTAATGCCACTAAACTGGACACTTAAAAATGGTTAAAATGATACCTTTTCGATTATGTATGTTTTACCCCAATTTAAAACAAAAATTATTTCCTCATTTGCCCAATAGCCACATGTGGCTAGAGACTACTGTCCTGGATGATACAAAAATGGACAATGTCCATCGCCACAGAAGGTTCTGCTGAATGTCATCGCCTTAGGGGAGGGCTGTTGGTACCCAGGCTGGTAGCAGGAGCATCTGGTCTGTGGAACGAAGTGGCCACGGCAGGTGTCCTGTGCTCTGTGGCCTTGTGCACATGGGGACCGGGCCATCAACTACACACTGACCATAGTCACGCAGTAGAGACATGGCCTGTAAAATTGAGCGTTGCTGGCTTGGACTTAAATAGCTTCTGTGTTTTCTGTGATGCAGTTTTCACTTTCAGAATGATTAACTGTTACCGCACTGGAGCATTATTATCTGTCACTAGACTCTTTCCATCTCCCCAACAGCATATATTTGAAAGGCTCTGAAAGGCTAACCTTGAATATTGATGCAAATGTAAACCAGAGTGGCCTGTGTCACTTCAGTCATAGAAGCTACCTTTGAATGCAAATTCACCAACAACAGAACCAGTTAACACAGGATGTGGATAAACAAGTAGGAGGTCCACAGTGGTGGGCGTGTCAGTGGAGAGACTTGTGGACCAGCCCCTCATCTGTGTGTCAGCTTCATACCCTATGCTGCCCAACTGTCGGCTTGGAAGTTTACCTAATCGCTCTTTCCTATTCAAATGCCTTCTTTCACTCTACTCAAACCAATCAGAAAAATCTATTCTAAAATATTAAATTTAATATTTTATATTTTTTATTTATTTATATTTAATATTTATTTTTCCAGAATAATGTTATCTCAATATGAATTACAGATTTCACTGATCCTTCTATTCTGTACAAATTTATTCCTATCAAGTGATTTCCTTGGCATCCTCCAAGTACGTTTTATAGGCTCTGTGACCTTGTATTTAACTTTCAATCTATCTTAGCTTCAGTTTCCTCATCTGTAAGTTGGAGATCACAATGCCTGTTTTGTAAGGTTGCTGTAAGGTTGTAGGGGACAATACAGGTAGAGTGTTTGTCATGTGGTCAACAGGTAGTAAATTGCATACATGAGAGCAATGGCTGCCTGAAGTGCAGGGTGCATCCTTGTAACTTAATGCCTGTGTGTAGAGAGTGTGGGAGGATCAGAGCACACACCCCACCTCCCCACCCAACACTGGGGGAACCCAGTGAGCAGGACTCTGGAATCAGCAGGTTCGGGCAGATACAGACAATCAAGAAGCTCAGTCCTGCTGGGAACAAAAGAGCTGGAATTGGAGTGACGGAGGTGAACATGGTGGCAAAGACTGCCCTTGGTTTTGAATACAAGGCAGAGAGATATGAGCTCAATTTACTAGGAAATAAAAGTTGGTCAATATTGGTTCTGAGCTGAATATGACATGAATATATATATATATATATATATATATATATATGTATATTTTAAGAAATATAAGAAAATTAATTGCCCAGATGTGTGAAAGATGGAGTAGGATGGAGAGAGATCTGAGTTAGGGAGGTTAGCAGGAAACAGTTTCCTTGGTCCCCAAAGGAGCTCCCAAGGGCTGCACTGAGATGGGGCAGCAGCAATGCAGGGGCAGATCACTGGGTGGAGTCTTGGCGAGACGGGAGAAGGGGAGTCGAGGATGCCCACAAAGTTTGAGCATCTGTGTACTGACAGAGGGTATGTAGTCTCAGAATAGGAATCTAGAAAGGAAAGACTTCCAGGGACAGGTGTTTTGTGTGTGTGTGTCTGTGTGTTGGTGAGGTTGGATACCTGGGCAAAATAAAATCAAAATATAGTTCAAAGATATTATCCTGACCTACTTGGTAACATAGGAAGTTTCTCCTTTTTAGTGTGATTAAACAATCATGGTCAAACTTTTGGTTAACTTCTGTTTCCAAGAAAATGTTTCCACATTGATTAAACTTTGAAAACCCATGAAAATTTAATATAAGTTGTGTTCCCATCAGCACATGAGCTCAACGATGTTATCGGGTGAATCTGTTTGGAAAACACAAAAGTGCTGATTTTCTAGCCTGGAGTTGGGGGCATTCCCCTAAGTCACCCTGTCACGTGTCTGCACTGACCCCGGCTCAGGACTCTAGTGTAGTGGGATGGGGCACAGTGGAGCACCTGCAGGTGTTTCCATGGCAGCAAAAACAAAAAGGAAAACAAAACAAAACAGAAATCCCGGACCCAAAGTAAGAAAGAGTTTCACTGCTATCAAATTTATTGTTGATGACTCAGAAATACAGTTGATCCTTGAACAATGCAGGAGCTGGGGCACCAACCAGCCAAGCAGGCGAAATCTGTGTATAACTTAATAGTTGTGTACTCTGTTCTTCCGCATCTACAGGTACTTGGTAATTTTTTTTCATTGTAAGATAACACTTTATTAATAACACATAAAGTTTAACATGTTAAAAACCATTCAGCTTTATTAATTAACACATACTAAGCTCACACATAGTCTAAACAAATCCTTTCACAATGCACTGTACAATCCTAGATCAAAAAACAGATTACAAGAATTCAGAAGCATTCTTGATCTTCTGATATAATGATCCAGGAGTTGTGCTTCCTATGGTTTACAAAATAGAGGCTAATTCTTTAGTAAACATGGATGTATATTAATTGTATGACCTTTTAGGGAAAGGTTACCTATACTATTTTGAATAACTGTGATGTGTCTCTTTCAACCATGTCAACTAATATTCGTGACTTATATTGCTTTTATGAAGATACCTCAGAATTTTTCTTAATCACCATCCTTTTTATCCTTAAAAAGCAATTGGCATGGGCTTCCCTGGTGGCGCAGTGGTTGAGAGTCTGCCTGCCAATGCAGGGGAAACGGGTTCGAGCCCTGGTCTGGGAAGATCCCACGTGCCGCAGAGCAGCTGGGCCCGTGAGCCACAATTACTGAGCCTGCGCGTCTGGAGCCTGTGCTCCGCAAAAAGACAGGCCACGATAGTGAGAGGCCCGCATACCGCGATGAAGAGTGGCCCCCGCTTGCCACAACGAGAGAAAGCCCTCGCACAGAAACGAAGACCCAACACAGCCATAAATAAATAAATAAATACTTAAAAAAAAAAAAAAAGCAATTGGCAAAACTATTTAAAATTTAGAGTGATTCACTGTCTTACTTTAATACAAAGAGAGATTTCCTGAACACTTAACAAATGGTGATCTGTTAGTTTCTGGTTTCCCTGTGTCCGAGGTTTCAGCATCCATGGATTCAGTCAACCTTGGGCCTTGTAGTCCTGTTAGGGGAAACACTGACTGAAACCACCCACCCTGGCCAGGCAAAGACAGTAACAATTTGAATTAGTTATTTTATAACAGGAGATCCTGGTAAGGAACACAGAACTAACAAGCCACCACCAAAGGGAAGAATTCAGGAAAGGTCAAAAGGAGAGAGGAGACGCCAGTCCACATGCCCTACCAACCTCCCAGAATCCTTCTCACTGGAATCCATCTTGGCTGAGCGGTGCTCACGCCACCAGAAAGGACCCTGAGTCAGAATGATTGGCCAGAGACAACCCTGAAACGAATCCCATCACCATAAAAACCGAGACTGAGAGCCACGTGGCAGGGCAGTCCTGCTGGGTTCCCTTATCGTCCTGCTCTCCTCCCAGGCACCCCTTCCCAATAAAGTCTCTTGCTTTGTCATTAAGTGTGTCTCCTCAGACAATTCATTTCCAAGTGTTAGACAAGAGCCACTCTCGGGCCCTGGAAGGGGTCCCCCTTCCTGCAAGAGTCCTGTAGAATTTACTATCGAAAGAAGTCCACATATAAGTGGATCCATGCAGTTCAAACCCACGTAGTTCAAGGGTTAACTGTAATATTAAAGCAACAACAACAATAGCAAAGCACAAACCCTTAGTATACACAATAGAAGAAAGTGCTGAGCTTTCAGTGGGTCTATTTGACTCTCGGCCATAGGAACTTGATGTCGATGGCCCCAAAGTGGGGAAACACTTTTCTTGGTGTCCACTGAAGCAGTTCTGGGCGTTAGGCTGCCACCACAGGAACCACAGAAGGGGAATCTAACACAGAGCTCACGCTGTTGCATTTTACTCTTCCAGATGCAGAATCTTCTGAATGCTCATTCTAAATGCAGAGCAAGCAGAGCACAAGAGACTTATAACATTCTGAGAAGTGGAGTTATAAGGAACAGATCATCTCGCATTGTTATTCAAATGGAGAGCATTTGCATAATGGAGTTGACTCACTCTTATACTTTTTCATTGAGAAAATATTAAACTGGGTTTGGTGGTCTTTGAATCCATCATTGGGTAAACCCAAGAATGACAGTGTCTGCTGAGAATGAAGATACCCAGCTTAAAAAGAAAATGTCCCTTGACAGCCCCAGTGTCGAATTCTGGAGAGTTCTGAATGTACTCAGAGATGTATCCGTCATCCCATTATTCAAAATTCTTATTATACTTTAAGTTGCAGTCAATTTCACACTTTGGAGACAATATTTTCTCGTGTGAAAAAGCCTGGCGCTGTGGCACAATCCAGGACCCAACCTGTCCTGAAACACTTGACAAGTTCAGGGATTATTTGTAGAGATACCACCCTGGGCTGAGGAGAGAGCGGAGAAAGTGGGCAGACCCTGCTCTCCTTGGGGCAGGAGGGATGAAGGGAGACAGCAGCAGGGGATGAAGCATCAAGAAGCCACCATGATGTGCCAGGTGCTCCGGACCTGTGCGGGGTGTGCCCGAGGGTGACCCAGGGCTGAGAGGGCTCTCCGTGGACACTGAGTGACCACAGGGACTTGGACAAGCAGGTCTCTGGACAGAGCGATTTGCAGAAGGGCCAGTGTGTGTTCTTCCATTTCTAGGACTCACCCGGAAACTTCTTGATGGAACATCGCTTACATACAATTGATTCTAGATGCGTCCTCTAAAGCTGGATGATGGGGTGGGGTGGGGTGGGGTGGGGAAACGCACTTTTGTGAGGATCCCTGGGCTGAGGAACACATCACCACAGGTTATCCAATCTGCTCCCCCCGACCAGGCTGAGAGAATGGGATCAGTGCCCCCCAACTCTGTGGGGCTCCATCTCCTCACAGAGACAGTGAAATGGCCCCATAGACCCCAGGCCTTTTCTAGACCCCCAGGCCTCCATCTTTCATAGCAGTACCAAGCACAGTGAGATTTGTGATCCCAGCATACTTTTGTCTTGATTGTTTTAGACACACTTTACAAAGGAGAAATGTATTTCTTGTTTGTTTGTTTGTTTCTGCCTAAAGAGACCATTGTCCTTCCCACTTCCAAAAAAAAAAAAAAATCTACTCAGTAAATGTTACAGTAGAATGCCTTTTATGTTAAATCTTTGTAATGAGTTTGCATAGAGTTTTACTTTCCAACAGTCCCTGCCAGCCCTTTTTTACAAGAGCATTCTCGTTACCTAAATTTTATTAACAAGAAGTGAAAAAAAAGGAAATTGTAGATATTTAGGAAAAAATTACTTTTAATAATGTCAAGTCCTTTTTATAATTGAGATGTCAGAATTTAAAATTGAATTGTGCAGTCAGAAGGCCAAATAAAATTTCTGCAGGCCCAATTACTGCCCATGCCTATTTTAAATGCTGTGAATATTCTTGGGAATTATTTTCACCCCCTTGTAAGACTTGTGAGACATGAGCTCACCACAACAGTCAGCCACCTGCCAAGCACTTTATTAGTCTCTCTAACCACCCAAAATAATCGTCAAGGTTTCTTCTGAATAAAATTCCAGGCATTGAATGATACAAACCAGTACCAAGTGGCTTGAAGAGAACGCTCAAAGTAGAGTTATGGAAAAACAGACTGGCTGAGCCCAGAGAAGACAAGAGAAAGAAAGGAAGCAAAGCTCAGGCTGGACACTGCAGTGGGATTTTACATCATTTAATTTAAGGCTCTACACATCCTGGAAGGCAGTGACTGATGTTCATTCTGCTTGCGAAGGCACTAAGATTCAAGGGAGTTAAATCAATTGTGCAGAACCATAGAGACAGTGCTTAGGACGACCTGGGGTCCGATCTCATCTGTCCTACTGTGTTTACAGTAGTTTCCTCGGCTATACTACATCTTTCCTTGGGGTCAAGCCTACAGAGGCCAGCAAGCTCATGGTTTTGAGGGTTGCTGAAACAAAGATCTAAGCATTTTGTAGAGCAAGCTGTGAGCATCTCGACTCTAACATCTCCTTTACTTAAATACATTGGCAGTGGATGCACCCTGGTTTCTCCCATTATTCTGAACTAGAGACCCCTAAGATAAGCCCTCTTCTATGACAATACACTATACTGACTGATTCAACCTTCTTGGGTTTTGGTGTCATATGTGAAGATGGTGAACAAATAACACTTTGCTGATTTGGAATTCCTTATTTTTCCTTTTCATCTAATTGCTCAAAGCCTAAGCAATCCATAATCCCTCCCAAAAGTGGTCTCAAAGTTAGCCCAACGAGGGTACAGTTATTTTTTTTTTAATTTGAACTTATAAAACTTTGATTAAATAACCAAAGTGATTACAGTATTAATGGCATAGAAGACATCTTTGCTTGTGAATCAAGAAACTATTTCTTATATGGTCTTTCCCTTCAAGGTCTTTAAATCTTTACCCCAGTGATTGACCAGATGTTCACCAACGCCACTGAAAATCTTACAGATGATTTGACTATATTTGAAACAGTTTGCCTTTAGGTTAGATATCAATCCAAACTTCTTTACAATAAAGGCTGATATATTACACAGCTGGCTATCCCAAGATGGTCAGAATATATTGAAAACTAATATGGATAGCCATTTATTTGGTGGTCTTAAGGTGAAATTCTACTTACAAGAAGGTTGTATCATTTCCATGTTTTATCAAACTTATTTTGTTTCTCAGTGCATCAAGCATAAATGAAGATAGACAAGAACTGCATCTTTAAACAATGACCTTGACAAGCTGCTGCTTGTTTGTGCCTATCCTGGCTCTGTGCAAGGTATTTTATGTACAGTGTTAACTCACACAGTGCCAAGCAAAGGACCTGGGGCATGGTAAGTAATCAATGAGAAGCAACTCATAAATGCTGTTGAATAAATGCATGGATGCATGAATGGGAAGGCTTGAGAGTAGGTGTTACTCCTACTTCTTCCCTATCTTACAGATGAGAGCAAGACACAGAGAAGCAAGCAAGCTGCCTAAGGCTATGTATCTAGTGAGGGTCCCAATAGGGAGTGGAGCCCAGATTGTCCAACTTTAATCCTCTATCTACTTCAAGGAGAATATTCATATCGACAATATCTATGTCTTTGCTGATATTAACAGAGTTTTAAATGATAATTTTAATCATAAATATATTATCACAGTCAAAGTGGGCTTTCAACTCATTGATCAGTGTTTTCAAAACCTGTCAAAATTAAAATTCCGAAAATAACATGTACCTAAGTGTCTTGAACTAAGTCACTTCTGACTTAAGGCAGGTCTGAGGCATCTCCTCCAGTCCCAAGTTACTAGCAGGGTTCCTTTATCCTTTATTCCTTCTTAGGATCTGAATATGCTGAAATTTCCTTGGGAATTCTGAGCTATGATGCATCATTTATTGAACAAACATACCAGGAGACTCCCATGTAGGAAGTACTACACCTGCTTCTGGTTCCCAGGAACTAGATGTTGGGAATGGTTCTAGATGTTGTCATCTGGGATCCCAGAACTGTTTTACTCCATCTCAGAGTTCCTCTTCCTCAAAATTTGATTTCCAACCTCAAATGAACCCGGGATTCTTTGAGGATTTCAGAACTCTTCTTTTATGCCTTCTTTTATGGCTTGGAGGAAACTGGGACTCCAGAGGGTGAGCCTTAAGTTCCCATGTGGCTCAAATGCTCATGAAGGCTGCTGTAACTGGTTTCCTATGTACAAAGAGAATTGGATTAACCTCGAGCTTTGAAGTGGTTCTAGCTCTTCCTAAAGTTGCTCTGGGACAGTGGTTTTAGAAGTGTTTGTTTGTATGTGTGTATGCTTTAGCTATTGAAACCTTTGTTAAGATATTATAGTGCAAAGATACTGAATTACAAACTAGATTATAAAAGAAGGAAGAGGGGGAAGAAATGGAAGAAGAAGAAAAGAGGGAGAAGAGTAAAAAGGGGGAGGAGGGGGAGAGGGGAGGGGGAGGGGAGGAATGGGGAGGAGACTGCCTTTCTCTGCACTGGTGGATGAGATCCAAAGCCAGTGCCCTGGAATCCCTCCCACTTTAGCCCCACCGCTGAAGACATTCCCTTGCCCCGAGAGGCCCCTGAAGGGCCTAAGCTTCAGTTTAAAAACCATTCCTCTAGGGTCCTGAAAGTCAGAAAGCGCCCCTTCTTTGTACTTGACACTGGTCTTGGTCCTATCAAAAAAATATCATCTAATAAAAACACAGAACAAAGGATGCATTCTCCTCCTGCCCCACTCTTTCAGAATCCACTGTGTACCAAATACAAAAGATACAGAAAAAAACCTTGACAAGTGGCCAGATTACCAGACTACAACCATACCTTGGTTTAAAAAACTAAGGATTTTATAACATTCATTTTACTATAACAACAGTACTGATGCAACACTGCTAGTAGTTCTAATTAAATTGTAACTGACTTTCCATTTTTTTTTGTAAATTAAAATTTTTATTTTATTTTTTATTGAAGTATAGTTGATTTACAATATATTATATTAGTTTCAGGTGTACAGCATAGTGATTCAGTGTACTCCATTAAAAGTTATCACAAAATAATGGCTATAATTCCTTGTGCTGTACAATATATCCTTGTTGCTATCTATTTGCTTATTTATTTTATACATAGTAGTTTGTATCTCTTAATCCCCTACTCCTATTTTGCCCCTCTCCCTTCCTTCTCCCGACTGGTAACCACTAGTTTGTTTTCTATATCTGTTAGTCTGTTTCTGTTTTGCTATATACATTCCTTTGCTTTATATTTTAGATTCCACAAACAAATAATATCATACAGTATCTATCTTTCTCTGACTTATTTCACTAAGCATAATATTCCTCTAGGTCCATCCACATTGCTGCAAATGGCAGGATTTCATTCTCTTTTATAGCTGAATATTTTCCATTGTGCCTATATATATATATATATATATATATATATATATATATATATACCACATCTTCTTTATCCATTTTTCTGTTGATGGACACTTAGATTGTTTCCATATCTTGGATATTGTAATTCATGCTGCAATGAACATTGGGGTGCATGTATCTTTTCGAGTTAGTGTTTCTGTTTTCTTTCAGGATATATACCCAAGAGTGGAATTGCTGGATATTTGGTAGTTCTATTTTTAATTTTTTGAGAAACCTCCGTACTGTTTTCCATAGTGGCTGCACCAATTTACATTCCCATCAACAGTGCACAAGTGTTCCCTTTTCTCCAGATCCTCACCAACATTTGTTATTTGTAGACATTTTCATGATGGCCATTCTGACAGGTGTGAGGTGATATCTCATTTTGGTTTTGGCTTGCATGTCTCTAATAATGAGCAATGTTGAGCATCTTTTCATGTGCCTATTGACCATCTGTATGTCTTCTTTGGAGAAATGCCTATTCAGGTCTTTTGCCTATTTTTTGATCGGGCTGATGGTTTTTTGATATTGAGTTATATGAGCTGTTTATATATTTTGGATATTAACCCCTTGTTAATTATATTGTTTCCAAATATTTTTTCCAGGTTGAGATAAATGCTTTTGGAATAACTTCACATGCTGAACACTTCAGCTAAATGATATATTACATAAAGGCAAGCAATTACAAGCAGCAAATTACAAGCTTCTTTTTGTTGTTTCCAGTATTTGCTTTAATATTTATCTTGTGTTTAGATTATTTAAGCTTAGTATACCATTTCTTTATCCTAATGAAATTTTTATTTGTTCAAGGTCTTAAGATAAGCTTCTTATTTGGCAGTTAGTTCATTGGTCTAGCTGAAGACTCAACAACTGATATTCATTGTGTGTAGTATGTGTCATTTTCTTGGAGCATCAGAGCATTAAGGTGTCACCTTCCTCTGAAAAATGTGCAAATCTCTGGTCAATAAATGAGGAGTAGATGCCCTTTCCTTTGTCCTTTTAAGTCAATTTCTTTGTTGCATTTTGGAAGACAAACATTGACTACTGCAAGTCTGACCTAGATTGCCCTATGTTTAAAATATTATAAGAGGACATGACATACATCTAATTGATACCCTGTTTTCAGCGATTAACTATCATATTTAGGTTTTTTCCTTATCAGGGAAGAAAATGCTCTGAGTGGGGAACCACATACTTAATCAACCAAGAGTTGACAAATACTGCAAGAATTTAGAATATTCACATGTGCCAAGCATCTGCTCCTATGTCAATCTCAAAATTCATTGGTGACTCTCAAAATCTCAGAAAACTATTCCAGCTTTAATTTATGTTTAAATGTTTTTCATGGTAGTAATAATATGATGTGGGGCATAAGAACACGTACGCTTCTGTTGTTGTTTGTTTTTATTCTTAAGGGGGTAGAATCACTTCTACTGGTGCAGGAAGTGAGTTTCACGCCCCTTTGGTTGTAGGTCTGAAAATCCTTGAAATGACTTAGATTGTCTCTCCCCTCTGCAGTGAGGGCTGGAGCAAAGCCAGTGACAGTGTCGGCCAGGAGTGCTTCCAGTGCTGGAAAAGCTGGTCTCAAACATGGGGACTGGTGTGAGCTGGGACCTCACTGGTTTCAGTCTTTTCCTTCACATCCTTAAGGTCCCAAGTAGCCTGCCCGGCACGGGCTTCATTCTCAAGAGCTTTTCCAGAGTTTCCCTTTAAGGAACTTAGGGTAAAGATTCAGACTGTAATAGCATTTCTGGCACAGTTCATGGTAACACTAGTGATATGAGGTGTGAGCCTACTGTATTGATGTTTTAAATATTACCTTCCAGCTAATATATAGTATTTATAAACATACATATGCATTAACACAGGTACTATTAGTTGATACGCACACACGCACACACACCAGTATCTACAGCTACGCTATATCTGTGATTCTAGGCTTACCTTTTTTTGCTGCCAAAATGTCTAGCTGCTCATAGGAACAAGTGGAAAATAGGACTCACAAAAGAGTTTCCTGTGTTTCTGAGTTGGCAGGAAGAGCCAGCGGTCAGGCTGAGAATTCTGGTCAGCTGGGAGGCAGCCCCTTCATTGCTGCCGCTGAGGGGGAAACCCATGAGCTGCAACCAGCCTTTCAGGTCCTCTCCTGTCCTAAGGACATGGTTGGACAATTAATAATCGTGAAGATAAGGGTCTTATTTCACATCTTCACTGCTTGGTTCAGTGTGTGTGTGTGTCCCTGAGACAGCCTCGTGTTAGAGGAGGGATAAAAACAGAGTGACAAGCATTTGGTGAGGATCAGATTCAGATGAAGTTCATCCCATGCCCAAACTGATTCACGTTAAGGGAAGTAGGGTTAGTTTCACATCTACTGAGGTTGTTACTGAGTCCAGGCTCGCTCTGCTCACTGCACGACAGGCCAATAAGTCAGGAGACGAGGTGCTGAGGCAAGAGATACGGCTTTACTCAGAAAGCCGGCAGACCGAAGAGATGGCAGACTAATGTCTCCTAAAAAACATCTTCTGGGGGTCTGGATGTCAGTTTCTTTTATAACACAGAGAGGGGGAGGAGATGAGGAAGTAAAGTAAAAAGACCATAAGATTTGCAAGTGTCCTCTGGAATGACCAGCCTCGGGGAGGGGATGTGTTAATATCTTCTTTCTTGTAGCCATCCGCAGGTGGGCAAGGTCCGGATGTTTTCCTGAGCAAAGGCACTTTGGTTTAACATTCAGGCAGAGGGGCAGGGTGCCTCGAGGCAGGCCCTTATGTACAGACAGTATACTTTTAGTGACCAAAAGCAGCAGAAAGCAAAGGTTAAAGCAAAAGAAACAGATCCAACAAGTAGTCAGATTTGACTCTTCCCTGTTACAAAGTTACCTGGTAGATACCCACTACCTAGCATCCCAGACCCTGAAGCCTGCAGGCAGGCAATGGGGGCAGAGCCCTGTATCCCTCCCTTTCCCCCAGGAACCCCTCTCCTCCCCGGGCACCAGCTGTCGGGAGGCTGAGAGCCCACATCATGAAGGGGAAATCAGCTCAGATGACGTTGGAGAGAGGAAAAGGAAAAGAAGACACACCAAATAACATTTTCTATGTTATTTGTTTGAACTTTACCTTCTCCCACCCAACTCTTGTTTATCGTAGGGAAAACCCACAACCAGAAGCAGGGCTGCCTGTCATAAAACGTGATTCTTCTCCCTGGTAAAGAGAATTTTCATTATATTTTTCCTCAGCCCAGTTCTTGAGGGAAAACACCAGGCATCTGGCCGCTGACCCAGTGCAACAAACTTCCTCTCCTGTCAATTTCAGCTTTATCTTTCTTAAAATTGAAATTTACCTCCAGCCTTTGCTTCTTCCTGGTCTTTCTTTAATCAAAGGGGGAAGTTAAACCTGTCAGGAGGGACACACAGGCTGCCTGTCTGAGACAGAGAGCAAGCAGGTCCCAGAGACGTGACATCTGTGCTCCTCCTGAAAATCAGGCTTGTCCAGTAACTGTTAGATGCAGAAACGGTTTTCCCTGACTCCTAGGGAGGAGGAGGGTGCTGGGGTCAGGGCAGGGAAGGAAAGGGCAGGAAGGTTTGTGCTGCTTCACATCTTTGAAGCGACAGCTGGTGTCCACCTTGTGCATTCAGAGTGGAAGATGGGCCGTTGAGTAAGGCAAGACAAATTTGATGTCCTGATGGACTGTCCCCTGTGCACGAAGTCAGTGAGCTTATTATCACTGCAATTATGTGACTAATGTCAACAGACGCTACATGTAGAAAATGTGTTCACAATTAAGTGGGACTGCTTCCCCAGAAAACCCCGTGCAGACTCCCTCACTTCAGAAAGCTCAGATGTTTGCTGGACACGCTGAGGGCCTGAGAATAAAGCAAGGGGTGTCCTGGCAGCGTGTGGCTGACCGCATTCTCTGCTTACAGGGCCAGGGCAGCACCCATGATGATCAGCTTCCCCGCAACCAGCATTTACTGGTGTCTGTAGGTGGATCTGGCTCGAAAAATAACACAGTAAAAGCTGCTACCTACCTATGCCGATTATTTGTCCCGCCTGAAAGAGTTACATTTTAATGACAATTTGCATGTCTGAATGTAGATGGTATTTTTATTTTTATTTATTATTATTTGTTTTTACTTTTTTCAAGAAGTCACCATACAAGGGGAAGTTTCCCAACAATGAGTAATGAGTTTTCGCATTGGTATGTGTTTTGGATGAAACAGAAATGTTTGCCTAAATTGCTTGGGCATCCTGTCGCCAGAGGTCCTTGGTCATCCCAGCTCTCACGGGAGCAGCAGTTCTGCCCCCTAGTGGTCAGAGACCTTCACCATCTCACGCTTGCTCCTCCCCTCCCCCAGTGCGCTCAGTGGTCCCTCCCTGCGGGCTTGTGTTGGGTACAAGCGTGGTCTCACCCTTTCCTCATGGTCAGCTCTCCCAAAGGCAGGGGCACCGAAGCGGGGGGGGGCGGGGAGGCGAAAACAAAGGTGAATGGAGTCTGGGCTTTCAGACATTCAGTCGTAAGAATTCATTTCAAAGATACTAAAACAAGGAGATCGTTATGCCCTTTTCCTGACACGCACCAGCGAAGGCAGCTCTCACACAAATGACGTGGAAGCAAATGGAACGGCACAGCCACGTGCTGGCTGGTCTGGACTCTGGCTCTCAAGGTCTCTTCGGTCGGTCGTCGGACGACTCTGATGTTGAAGACAATGTGGAATTGCTTTGATGAATATTTCCGTTAGATTCTTTGCAAACAGTTCAGAACCTTCGCATAGTGATTCCCAAGTAGCCTGACGCCTGCTGGTAATGATTCGGGAAGATGAGTCAAATGAAGGGAATCGAGGCCCATGACCTTGTTGATACGCCCCGCAGTTCTCCAAACTACAGTCGCTTTGTGGACGGTCCTGGGATTAATCAGGGGCGGTGGCACTGGTCCAGTCTTGAAGAAGGACTTTCCTTCCAGAAAACAGCTCAGTCTCACAGATGAGAATTTCAGTTTCTGTTTTTCTTTCTTTTCAGATATGCCTGGGTCAGGGAAAACGATCTCTCATGAATATTTTAAGGTATTTATTTTGTGTGATTTCTGTGATGAGCTCAGAAGGTAAAAGATAAAAGAGAGAAAGGAGCCATAATAGTAAAAAGTGAAGGATGAGAAAGAGGAACTTACTTTTTTTCTATAGACCTATATATAGACTCATACAGATAATTGAACATGACCATTAAAGTTGGTTTAATACATCAGGCACCAAGTGTATGCCAGTTCCACAGTGAAGCAGTGGCTGGAATGAATATTTCCAGGCTTCCTGTTTTGATCCATTTATGAAAACAAACAAACATACAAATGAACCATAGGATAGGTCTCATTTCTCCTTTTAATTAAATTTACATCAGGGAATCTAATGAAAGTAAATATATCGGAGGTTATCAGCTGAAGCATCCTAAGTATTCTCACCACAGAGACCCACATGGTTTCTGAATTCTAATGCATTCATGCATAATTTTAAATTGGGATTATTTTAGTGCTAATACAGTATTCAAAAGGCTCCAGCTTATTGATATTTTCTCAATCTTATTTTACAAATCATGTTCTCTACAAATCACTTTAAATTGCATGGGTATCAAGTCTGGAAAAAATTGAGCTGCCAGTCTTTATGCTATAAGAAAAACAGCAGCTTTGAAAAGCTGGAGAATAGGTAAAATGACAGATGAAGATGCGGATTAAAATAGATGCAAGCAATTGACGATAAGTGTATGTAAATACCAGCTCAACCAGGCACACACTTTGGAGTTAGTCTCAGCTTCTCTTGGTTCCACAGTTCGATATTCATACGAGAAATGCCGACTGAAGCTTGTGCTGTTCTTGTTACTTCCTCAGCAAGACTGCATTGGCCCCCTGTGAACGGAGAATGACTCAGCTCGTGTCAGGCCTGGGGCTCATCCTGGGGGCAACAGCCTTGCCCCAGCCTTGCCCACCCGGCCCTCGCGACGGGGAAGAGACCTTCACCTGTGCCCTGCCAGCACTTGCATCTTCCTGTGCGTGAGGCTGGGGTAAGAAGAGTGCTCAGGAAGAAGGCAGCTGTCCCCACTGGGTGACAAGCAAAGGTACTACCCTGATTCCCTCAAGCCTGGAGCCAGTCTGATAGGCTGGTCCTAAGAGTCCCCTGTGCCCCGTCCTGCGCGGTCTGGGTGGTCACTGGCAGAGGAGGGAGCACGGCCGGAGTGGGGTGAGCAGTGGCCATGGCAACGCACCCCTCCCCCTGCACACAGCAGCCAGGCACGAGCCCCAGCTGTGGGAGAAGGAAGCCTGTGCGAAAAGCACCCCCGGACCCCCAAATGAGAAACGGAGAGAGGCCGGAAGAGCAGCTTTCCTTGCTTTCATATTTGGGTAGCAGATTCAGGTGTTGTGCTGGTCCAGCCTCACGAGGGCCAATTGCTCCACAATCAGGAATTGGCAAGCCTGCTGTTTAACCAGGGGTAGCTTGAAATCAACCAGGAGGGAAATGTTTACCCCTGAGAAATACCTGCCCAGGAGAACTAACTGGCTCCCGAGCTTACTACCACATTTTCTCCACGCTCTGAAGGGTGAAATAATACCACCCTATTCCTGAGAGACCCACACACACACTTACATATAAAATTATGGCTTTGGCTGTGTCTTCATTTTGGAATTGGTGTCTAGACTCACCACGAACCCGCTATTTAGAGGGAGCTGACGGAGCCATGAACAGGCTGCGGGATGGATGGAACCAGTGAGGTAGGAGCCGATTTTATCAGAGCAGCGGGTAGCGGCAGTGACTCGGCAGGTTTATTGGACATGGTGGGGGCTTGCTATTCAGAGCAGGAGAGCCTGGGGTCTTGCCTCTGCAGAAAAACAAGATGTGATTCATTTTTCCAGCCTCAGGCTACACTGGGTGGACTTCCACAGAAGCTGCGTGGCCTGGCTCACCATTCAAGGCAAGAAAACCCTGAACCTGGGCCAGCAGGGGTCCTGGTCATCTCACCTCTGTGTGCCTGGGACAGCAGAGGCATGCTGGTGCGTCCCTGTGCCCAGGGAAGGCACGCCCGCAGGTTCCTTCCACAGTTTCTAAACTCCCATGATCTTATCATAAGAAGTTCTTGCTAATTATTAGAGAAATGCAAATCAAAACTACAATGAGGTTTCACCTCACACCTGTCAGAACGGCCATCGTCAAAAAGTCTACAAATAACAAATGCTGGAGAGGGAGTGGAGAAAAGGGAACCCTCCTACATTGTTGGTGGGAATGTAAATTGGTATACCCACTATGGAGAACAGTATGGAGGTTCCTTACAAAACTAAAACTAGAGTTACCATATGATCCAGCAATCCCACTCCTGGGCTTTAATTCGAAACGATACATATATATTCAGAGAACACTCAATTCAAAAAGATATTAATATATATGTATAACTGAATCTCTTTGCTGTACACCTGAAACTAACACGACATTGTAAATCAACTATATCCTTCAATAAAAAAGTTAAAGAACAAAGAAGTTCCTGGATTTCCTGTGAAGACAAGTCCCAGCCCCAGTTCATGAGAAGACCTGCCCTCTTGGGACCTGGAGCTTATTGAATTTGCTACTTTCATGGAAGCCTCAGGCCTGTGCGTCCTGCGGGGGGCTGAGAAGGAGCTGTGCTGGCGTCAGTGTCCTGAGCACCTGCTGAGTCTCTCCTTGCCCGTAAAAGTGATGAGGCACAAGTTCCAACGTGAAAGCTTGCACTGCGCTCTAAAGATGTTCACCATCCGGTGGATGGTGGGGAGGCCTTTGTGATCTTTGGAGCAGACAACGCACAGAGCAACACTGACACAAGACAAAATTATCCCGGAGGCTGTGAAGGTCGGGGAGCGTGCCTGGCACCTCCCAGCCGGCCAGGCTGTGCCACCCCATGTTCCAGCACCTGCCTGATCCTACGCCAGGTGTCAACCTGGAGAATCTCCATCTAGCAGGAGGGGTTGAATCAGGTTTTTGGAGGCAGCGCCATAAAGGCCAAAATGCAGAGGACGGATTGGGAGGATTTAGACAGAAGGCCACTAGCAGGTGCCCACCTGTCCAATCTGGGACATGTTGCCCTTGGAGGGACAATCACAGGGGCATTGGAAGACGACTCCCAGGGCGCACATCTGCCTGGATGAGAGGGAAGACCTCGGAAGCAGAGGTTCAGGGCTGGTCCCCACATCCCACTCATGACATGGACTTCCAAGCAAGTGGATTTTCAGAGGCTGTTTTTACCTGCATCATTGATGTCTTGCTGCCCCTTGTAAATCCTTTAATATGTTGGCCTTACCTTTTCTTTTATTTTTTTTTTATTTTTTATTTTTTTTGGCCACGCTGCATGGCTTGCGGGATCTTACTTCCCCAACCAGGGATCAAACCCACCCCCTTGCAGTGGAAGCACGGAGTCTTAACCACTGGACTGCCAGGGAAGCCCCAAGCCTCACCTTTTTCTTAAAATAACACTTGATTTTTTTAGATCTTTTGTATCCAGTAGAAGGAATTAAGTTAGATTTGAAATGTTTGGGAAGGAATATTTGGAGCAGGTGAGAATAGGCACTTTTCTTTTGCCAGCTCAGTAAATATAACTCTTTCTTATTCCATCAGTGAACAAGTTCAGTAAATTTTCTTCCAGATATCCCCAGTCAAGTAGGACTTCAAAAAAATATGTATTTCAGGCCTGAATTTTGCATTGCGATTGATGGAATCTGACATTCACAAAACTTTTTAAAAGATATAAAAATTTGTCATTAGGCCACATTTGTTTATTTCCCCTCAGTCATTCATGGCCTTCAGAAATGGCATCACTTTATCAGGGCACAACTAACCTCATTACAAAGCAATAAATTATTACATTAAAAAGTGGATATACTGGATGTCTGAATTGTAATTAACTACTAAGAAATCTGTTCGTATGCCGATCAGTAGCAAAGTATTTGAGCTTGGATTTTCAACCATAAATTATTCCTAATTTGAAAGTATCCCATTTCTATTCTGTATCTGTCTTTTAATAATATGCTAGGTTGAGTCAACATATAAGCTTCTTGTTTTTGTCTTTTGTTTAGTAGGTCTATAAACCCACTGGCAACTTCCCTGGGACGTTGTATCAAAGCCTTTGGCTATCACTGCAGCTGCCGATCGTTGAGGGCCGCGCCCCCAGCCTCCTACTGGGTGCACGTGATTCGCTCACCTCCAGAGCGCCCCCAGCCTCCTACTGGGTGCACGTGATTCGCTCACCTCCAGAGCGCCCCCAGCCTCCTACTGGGTGCATGTGATTCGCTCACCTCCAGAGCGCCCCCAGCCTCCTACTGGGTGCACGTGATTCGCTCACCTCCAGAGCGCCCCCAGCCTCCTACTGGGTGCACGTGATTCGCTCACCTCCACAGCGCGGGCCCAGCTGTACCCCTCACAGCACACCACGCTGCAACGTGCAGATGTGGGAGAGGCTGAGGGCTTGCAGAGGAGTCGTAGCCCACAGTACGCCGAACAAGCCTGTGCTTGTTCTTAGGACGGACGCCTGCCCACCACTGATGGCTTTCACATTTCTCATGACGTTTCTTGAGACAGAGGAGGTCCAGCCCCTTGTTCTTTTGCTCATTTGTTTTGCAATGTTGCAAGCAAGAGAGCACAGAGCCGTTGGCATAGACACTAAAGGCAGAACGCGCTGCAAGTCCTTCCCCCAACTCGTGGTTTGAATTCTTACCACGGGCCTCACGTCCCCAGGTGTCCAGGTGGCCTTACCTCCGTTCAGCCTTTGCCATCAGCCTTTTGTTTCTGCCCTCATTGACGCTTAGGACAGTGACATGTGAGTGGACAACATCGCTGGCTACACAGGACGTGCCATCTGGGTCAGAGCCCGTGAGCGTATCCCATCCAGGCTGATTTCTCCCTGGTTTAGCTGCTGGTTCAGCTGCTCTGAGCTGGCACCAGGTTTCATAAGGTTTTCACCTTCAATCTCCTATCAGATTGCTAGCTAGCTAGAAAACCCTTTTAAAAGAACGATTCCACTGCTAAAGCTGTGGAATGAAAGTCTGTCTCTCCCTCACCACCAGAGGAACAGTTGTGATTTTATTATTCTATATTGAGGACAACTAAATTCACTCCCACCTCAAAAAAAAAAAAAAATAGCAGTGTCTAAAATAGCATGGGGTGGTCTCTTCTCTCGCAAATCGTTATCAAGTCAGCCACTCACCACATTCCTACACTAGGAAGCAGGACATTTACAAAAGGGAAAAGCCACTGCAGAGTCTTTAAAGGTATCATTTTGGCTGCTGCTCTAAATAGAAACCTGTGGGTTCGAAACCCATCGTGCTTCATGTTTTCATGGGCGAGCATGAAATCACATCATTTTCTGGCAGTTTTGCAAGAGAGATGGGGATACGATATATATTCAGAATTCCTTGGGAGGATTCATGGTACTTGCTTTCTACTCCTCTTTCTCTGTGATTTGGTTTTCTGAGCCGCACCATGCGAACCTCAGCTTCGGATGTACAAGGATGGAAAACAAGAACTGCACATTTCAAACAGATTTCAGAAACAAGCCGTTCTGACTTCATGTCAAGAAGGATGATGAGAAATTTGGTTTTCCCCACCAAATTTGGCTCCCAGCTGTGATGTGTCAAGTCAAACAGGAACATGTAATTGTATTCAACCCCAAAATCAAGCTCCCAGCTGACGATTCGTATTAGCAGTATCAGAAAGCAGGTCTGCTTGTCTTTTAAAAACAGTCGCTACTTGGGAGCTTTGAATCCTGACCTTGCAAGGTGGCGTCCTGCCCCTCTGCTCCCAGAGGGGAACACAGCCCAGCTAGACTCCTAAGACCCTGGGGACCATGGTAGGGGAAAGGGAGGGACACAGCCTTGAGCCCTCCACCCCGAAAGGCGGTTCAAATGAAGCAAAACGGGCTTTAAACATATCACGTTAAATGAATTCTTCTTTCTCTATTGAAATAAAGTCAGTTTATGATGGACAATCAATAAGGAATATAGAATCTAGGTTTACAAATAGCTCGTCCCCAAATAATTCTCCTGCTTTTACTCTTCCTGGCTGTGTTCAGGAAGAATGCCCTTCCTGAGTGAGGGTACCCTTCATAGTGTGTGAACAATGGGAAAGCAGTAGCTGTTTGCCCACATTTTGGAGGTCTTGGTGAGCCGGACCATAGGTGAGGAGGTGTCTTTCTCTAACCATCAGGAGCACTTGTCTGGAAGGGAATAGGGGCGTCTAAACAAGAGAAAGGATGCCATCAGGTCCTCGGGTGTGTGATGTCACAGGAGTGCACAGGACAGGGAGCCAGGGACTCACCTGCCTGGGGACCACACAGCGAGGACTTGACAAGTGAAACTGCCAAGTGGACTGCCCTGGGCCTCCAAGCCTGCATGCACGGGGACCTGTCAGGCAAAGGTATGAGAACACATTTAGAGCAGAGGACAGAACAGGCCAGGAAGCCTCCTTACAGCTGTTGTTGCTTGGATAACAGCATAGGGTACCACAGAGGCTGCGGCTTCCCCAGTCCACAACTACAGGATTTTCCCTCCTCGGTTATTCCTTCAGGAGAGTAGGGTAGGCTCTGATTCCATTTTGGTAAATCCATGTAAAATCATACTCTAGTATTTTAAATGCCAATATGTCCAAACTTAACCAAGGGGTTACTCTAAGGGCCCAATTTCCTCCTCACCATTTTAAGCTATCTGTAGGCATTTGATTTCAAAATAAAAATCATGAAGCCACATCACATTCCGGCTTGGTGGCCTTTTTTCAAAAAAAATATATAGTTGATCACTTATAAAACTTCAAAATGCTAACTTAAAAACAATAACATTGGGAGAATATGATTATGCAAATTACACTGTTAACAAAATTTACACATAAATGAGAACATTTTTTTCCCATCATAGTTCTTATAACGAAACCCTGGGAAGTAAATTATCTGCAGGAGAGTACAGGATAAAAATGTATTAAAAGCTGCAAGAACTAAATTGAAATGTCAAACATAGTTATTTATATTAAAACCCAACAAAACCAAACAAAACAGGTGATGGGCCCTTCCTAAGCCATCTGTTGAAATTGGGAGATTCATTTTGCTCTTTTGGGCAAAGCTAGTTTCATCAACTTCACTGGGGTTCCTCAGGGGGCAGATCCAGGTCGCCCAATTGTCCGTAATTCTTGAATTCCAGTGATTTCTTTTCATGTAACAATTTTGGAGGTCTGACTACCAGGGATAGTGTTGTTAACGGCTTCAGCAGAGTTTCCAGACTCTTTTCATCTTAAAAATATAGATCTGATACCCAAGACCATAGAAGATATATAAAACGGCATTAAAAAGGTGAATCCACAGCACAAAGTCATCTCCTTATTTGAAATGACTCACTTGTTCAAGTGGCATTTCTCTGTCCTGGCTGTTCCTCCTTCCCCCTTCCTGCCCTTTCTCTTGTCCACTTTTGGGCGCCGACCACGCCCCCGGGGCTATGACATCTGCCCCCAGACAAAGGAGCCCCAGAGCATAAAGCGTGTCGCAGGACGGAGGGAGCTTTTCAAGTCGATGGGAAGTGATGACAGTTGAGCAGGACATGGCTGGCTTGCTGGATCCTGACAACGGGCTGTGTGCCCTGAGGTGCGTCCAGCAGCATGGGGTCTTTGTGGGACCCCCGCCGTCCTCTCGGGGCGGCCACAGCTGGGCAGCTGCTTTGGGAAAGCTAACTGAGCAGAAAGGGCTCCCCAGCCCGGCCTCTGATTTCTCACATTTAATTACCTGCTTTCCCTTTCCTGTGGTCATGGAGAAAATGGAATTACATCACGCACCGTGTAGCCCTGGAGAAGCATTGAATGTTTCTAATAGAGCCACTGGTGACAGACACAATAGGCGTGCCCCTTGTCTCACACTGGATATTAGCCGCTGCAAACAAGTGTGGGCATTCCCGCTCTGAGGGTCTTCAATAACAGACAAAGGAGAGCAGGCTTCTATCGTGTCACTCCTAACACCGCACAGAAAGAAAAACTTTATTTAGCTGCCCTGGTCTGGCCAAGCCTCCTCCAGGTCCTGGGGAGTGGGGAGAACTTTTGGAGACCTTGCCGGTTGAGCTATAAATACTGATTTCCTTTAACTCTGAGATCCCTCCCCGCTGCAAGAGCTGCCATATGTTACCTTAATCCCTTTAGATGCATTTTCATCTTAAAGCTTACTCAGCTGCACCCTTGCTTTTAAGCCAATTCACGCGACCCTACAGAACTCAAGGATGAAACTGTCCTCCCGAATGCTAATGAAACCCAAAAGGACACAGTGATTTCTCCACATTGAGACAAAAAGATGACACCGTAACCGCATCATCAGATACGTTCCATCTGGTGCCATATGATTTAGTTTGATCGATGGGGACTTATCTCTCAGTTTGAATTATGTGGCAAGTCCTAGAGGCTCATCTCAGCCCTTGCCTGGTGTTAAGACGATTTCAACAGCCAGCATCTTCACCTAGTATGACTCTGTTTCAAAATCCCCCTTGCTTGAAAGATGCAGACTGTCTTCAATTTCTAAAAATTAACAACTTAAAAGGAAATAACTAAGATCTTCTATCACCTACTCATCTGCTAAAATGATGTTTGGTTTTTCAAAGAAGCAGGCCATCCTTGCTGTAACGGAGTGAAGCAACCAACACACAGACACACACATACAAAACAAACAAAAAAAACAAAAATCAGAATCTGTGTGTCTATTTTACCATCAGATATAGCGTATCTACAGGGAGTCCCCTGAGTTTAATCTGGTCCACTTTAGTGTATATGACAGTGATGGGGGAAGTCTGTCTCCTGGGTTCAAGACCACTGTAGTCTAGTGGAAAAGATAAAATATGAACAAGCAAATGCTCACGAAAGGTGGAGGAAGGGCCATGAGAGGGGCACACAGTGCATTATTGGGATCCTAAGGGGGAAGGGATCACATTGGCCTAGAGGCAGAAGCTTCATGGAGCACATACAACCCTGTCTCTGCCTTAAAGGAGCCAAAGCTCCCATGGCCAAGAGGCCAGGAGGGTCATCTCGTGGTAGAGGAGTGGACACACATGTGGGGGACAGCGCATGGTTTACTGCATCCCGGTGGAGAGGTGGGTGGGCAGGGCACCTGGGAGTTGAATGATGGCTACATCAGTTAGCCCTCTGGCTGTTGAAGAGCGTGCAGGTAACTATGTGGGGAGCATAAAGGAATTGAGTTTATGGAACAAAATAGAAATATTCCTCTCTCTCAGTGTCAGGGACATCATATGGAAATGGTGCTCCAGATGGCTAGGGTGGGTTGAGTTTGAAGAGCATTGCAATAGTGCAAACAAGAGAGGCTGAGAAATGACGGTGGCGGTGGCGACTGGTGGAAAGAAGTTGCAGGTCAGACACAAAGGTCACGTAGTGTTCTAGGGCTTGGACCCCGACCACATGTAGATGAGGGAGGAGGGTGGTCAAAGATGGTGCGGGGTCCTCAGCTTCGCAGGACGAGCCGTGGAACCAGGAGACGCTGGCATGGAAAAGCTAACCCCTTGAGTGGTGTTTGGGATATTTTGAGTCTACAGTATAGGTTTTTTATCGGGGTATAGATTTCCAAGCATGTGGTTAAAATTTGTAAATTGAAATGTGAGAGCAAGTTTGAGTCATCACTGTAGAGGTTTTGAGGTCTACAAGGGAGCACATTGGCATAGAAAGGACTGCCGTGGAGCGCCGAAGACAGAGACCTTTGCAGTGGTTTCATTTAGGCAACAAAGGTCCTAGAGAACTAGTCAAAAAAGTGAAAGTTGAAGCTGGCAGAAAGAAGAACCGTCAGCAGGGCAAAACGTGGCATCTTGGGCATGAGAGGACTGAGGGGTTTTGTAATTAGAGGATCCCCATTAATCTATTTTTTTAAATAAATTATTTATTTATTTTTGGCTGCGTTGGGTCTTCATTGCTGCGAGCGGGCTTTCTCTAGTTGTGGCGAGCAGGGGCTACTCTTTGTTGCGGTGCGTGGGCTTCTCATTGCGGTGGCTTCTCTTGTTGCAGGCTCTAGGGTGCACAGGCTTCAGTAGTTGTGGCACACTGGCTCAGTAGCTGTGGCGCACGGGCTTAGTTGCTCCGTGGCATGTGGGATCTTCCCGGACCAGGGATCGAACCCGTGTCCCCTGCATTGGCAGGCAGACTCTTAACCACTGCGCCACCAGTCCCCATTAATCTTGCAAGAAAAACTCCAGCACTGCCCTTGGCCTCATCCAAAATTAAAGAGTGAGTGGAAAAGGTGTCGATGAAGGTGACGCAGGTTGAGGATTCTTCTAGGATGCCAAATAGTGGCAGAAAGGATGAAGATTATTTACACACCTTCAGGAATATCAGGGTAAAGAAAAAGATTTGTTCACATATACTTTCCCTTCAGGATTATCTGTAAAATGCTTTATACCCTCCAAGTATTCTGCCTAACACTGGGAATGCTGGAAATAAGACAGACCAGACCTCCTTTTTCTTGGAACTTGCATTGTATGGGAAGCAGGTGAAGGGAGGAGCAAGGGATGTAACAGACAGTAACTGGAGAGTCCCATTCGGCAGGTGTTTTCAAGGGTCACAACAGAGAAGAATGATATTTAAGCTGAAAACTATAATAATATGACATCGTCCTACAGGGAGGGGCAGGTGGAGGGCACCTACAACTGAAGAAAACACACAGGGGCACAGGCTGGTGGGATAGGTGGCCAGGGCCCAGAAAGTAGTGAGTGAGGGTCTCTGCTGGGACCTGGGTTTAGAGACAGGTCACAAAGGGCCTGCGTGATAAAGACTCAAGATCTTAGTCTAAGAGCCTCAGAAACCATCAGAATGCTTTGGGAGGGGAAAAGGTGTGGTCTCACTTGCATATGTAACTCCCTCTCAGCTGGCTCCCAGCATCCTCTCCCTGGCACCCAGCATCCTCTCCCTGGAGCCAGGACAGAGTGAGTCAGGGATAATCCCCCACTTTGCTTGGAGACCTTGGTGAGTGTGGACCTGTGCTGGAGAGAAGCCTGGAGGTGTGGGCCCAAAGGGACTTGAAATGTGTGTGCGCCCCTAGCCCATCTCTCTCCCCCAGACATTCTGGGAGACCTTGACCTCATGCCTGCTTTATCCTACCTACTCCTGGCTTCAAACCTTCACTCTAGATCACTCTCTGGAGCTTACCTTTTACTAGAGAACCCCTCCCTCTCTCCTACTTCCACCCCAAAGACTTCACAGGTGATGGTAAGGATTTTAAAAGCCAGAGGGCATGGTAGACATTCACCCGTGGGATTCCCTCCACCCCGCTTTCATGTGAATTTGCCCCTTCTGTAGAAGCACAATGGGGAGAGATGGGCAAACCTGGAGTTACATCCAGGACAGTTTTTATACTTAGAATCTTGAACTTCTCAGCAAAGGAATTATCTGTCTGTTACTTCTCAACACTTATCCTACATGATCTCTCGCTTTTTATAACACTTACAAAGAGAGGTTTATTTGAGGGAGGGTAAGGAAAGCAATTTAAAAATCTTCAAAAATAAAAGCAAACTATCAAAGAAATAGAAATGAAGGCTGCAAAAAGGAAACTTGAAAAGTACGTGGCTGGGAAGACAGTTTGCGGACATGGACACGCCCACGTCACCCTATGGGTTCAAAGAGAGGATTTAAAATAAAAGTCACTTCACATTTCCTGCTGAATGGGTTTATTTTGGTTTTTCTTTCCCAGTGTTTTATCTCCGGAATCTTAAAGTCCAAGGTATGCTTTTCTCACTGGAATCCTTGCTGAATCACTTGAAGGTAAGTGGGCTAGAGGCCATCCCAGCGGTGGGTACCAGTCAGCTAATTAGGTGATTAAGTCATTAGAGGTAGATGCACATCTGAAAGCTTCAGCCCAGCCACTCCAAGAGGGATGAAGCCCAAACTCCAGCTTTCTTCTTACCAGTCTCCCTTTAAACTGAAAATGTGACTAATCCATTTAACTCAGCCCAGGCTTTTTTTTTTTCTTTTGAGTAGAAAAGGAGAAACCAAATCCAGGAAGCTTTTCAGGAATAGCCTTTGAACAAGGTAGAATAACAAATGCCTCTTTCTTGGGGGTACCTTGGGAAGAGCACGCTTTCAATAGCCAAAGGCCAAAAGGACTTCAGTGAGTGGTCCAGGGCAGGGACACAATGGTAACTTAGATGCAAGGATTTGTCTCTCAGATCATTAGCCTGATTAGTAATCCGATGCTTTTTGATGTGGGTCTTCTTGGGCACACCTTTTGTCTTTGCTAAATGAAGAGATGGCGGTTTGTGTTGTGTTTTCTCCCAGGTGATTCCTCCTGGGTTCCCCAGAGGTAGTGCAAAGCCCTTGCACAAAGAGATACTTCCTGCTTTATCTCCCTCCTGACACAGCAAATCCAATTTTCTGACTCTCTGTCTTTGGAAGGGAGCCTCTTTTCAGAAAAGAGGAGAAGGAGGGGGAGGAGGAGGAGATGGTGGGTTTTTAAAAGAAGTATGTTATATTATGAGAATGGAAACACTAAATATGTCAATAAATCATGCTGAGTTTGAAAGTTCATTGGTCTTAACAAGGTGGCAATGACTAGCACTTAAATATTTAAAAATGCACTGATATCCTTGAAACTGAGGTGACAATCACAGCATGCCAGTGACTGCTGAAGAGACATCTCACCCTGCTGGGGCAGTGACCTTCAGGGCTTGGACCCATCAGCCAGCCCCCCTGTACCCCTCCTCTTAGCAGATGCCCACAGGGTGATGGTGCATTTGCTACCTAAGCAAGTGCCAAGATGAAAAGGTGTGGAGGCTTCTCTTAAGTCCGACCTTTGTTTAGATCGACATGATGTTCCTCAGATACACTTTGTCCAGCACCTTTGCAGTGGATGGTGGGCGAGGTCCGAAGGCTGATCGTGTTGCTGGACAGGAGGAAGGGATGGGTCAGGGGAACCGGTCCACTGGGTACTAGCCCAGAGGAGCCGGTGTAAACCACTCCCCCCAGATCAGGGATATAAATTCAGAAACAAAAGTGTTTATCTTGGGGGCAGAAATTGTTAACATTGTTCCCCATATACAGACAACTGCCAGCCCCTGTCCTGGGCTGAACAGCATCTTAAGGTTCTCATGTTCAACATTGATATATGAGCTTGAGCAATTTTGTAACAAGTGTGATGTGTGGCCCTGGGTGGTTGACACAAAGTAACATTTTTACCCCACATCCTGATAAGCATCATGTATCCTGTGTACTACCCACCCAATCCTTGGGCAAAGTGTCAAGTCCACATGGTCTTTTCAGACCCACCTGGTTAGGTCCCCCATGTACAGCTTTTACCCCAGGACCCCATAAATACTGGCACCACTTCTGTGGCTCGATCTGAACTTTCTGAGGAAACAACACCTCCAGATGTGGCTACGTGGCAACGGTAACTAACATCCCCTATTGCTATTTCCTTTAATTTGATGTATTGATTCTGCCTTTTGAAATAAGAAACACTGAGAAGTTCATAGAGGCAGAAATAATCTCTACAAGCAACAGAAAAGGAAATTACGGAAAAAGATTCCACTGCTTCTGGAAGAAAGTTTTCAAGAAACAAGAGTGGATCCCACTTCTGACAAGATGGTCCGCTGTCCACACCCACCCCACTCCCGCAGAGGTGTCCCCAATGTGGTCCAAGGACCCTTGCTAAAAGGGCGGTCAGAATGGTCATTGTCTTCTTTCTCAACTTCCCCGTACATTTTCCTATTTTTGTTTTTTCCCCTCCCTCCTTCTTTCCCTCCCTCCCTTCCTTCCTCCCTCCTTTCCTTCTTTTCTTCCTGCTTTCCTTTATTAATTAATTTTATTTTATTATTTTATTTTATTTATTTTATTTTAATCTTCCCCACTGTTTGCCTGTGAGCTTGTGTCCAACCATGCATGACTGTCTCAGCTTTACTTAGTCTGACTAATCAAAGCTCACCAGGGTGAGGTGCACACTTGGCCTCATGGGTGCTTACACTACTTTTGGCGAGATGAACCGTCACCCTCATAATGTGGATGAAGATCAGCTATTTACACTTTCTCTGCACATTTTCTCCCGCTCTCTCATGTGACTCTCTTTATCTGTGCTGGGTCAAGGTGCCTGGTGCTGGCTGCCATTTGATAGGCTGAGATTTTAAAGGCTAGACATAATTAATTTCCTTAATTCCTTTATTAATTTCATAAGAGACATATCCAACACACATGCAGAGAACCTCTCAGGGTCCAGTCAGGAAATAGGTCCTAGAGTTGAAAAGCACCATTTCTGCCCCAGGATCCCAGTCTAGTGAGGGGGACAGTGGGGAGACGCCAGGGGTGGGGGACAGGGCAGGCTAAGCCAGGTATCCTCCAATGCAGGCTGGGTGGGGAGATAAGAAGGGTAACCTAGGCTGGACCTGTCTAGGTAGGTAAAATTCAGGTATCAGTGTCAGGAAAGTTTGGTTTGAGAACGAGAAAGATTTTAACTACATGATTATAATGATAGTTGTTTGAAAACCAGTATCAGTCCCACAATTCACTTTCACTTGACTATTCTTTTCTTGGAAAGTGAGGTTTGTAAAAAGGATGACAAATATCGGTTAAATAATATTACATTTAAAAAAGATTCGACAGAGCTATATTCAAAGAAACACAGACACAAGGGTATATTTGGATGCCTGTACTCTGAATTATATTAACGTCTGTTCCCCTTTATAGGATTTAATAAGGCATTTTTTCAAGATTCACCTCAGCTCCTTCTATGTTTATATTAATCCAAAAGAAAAGAGAGCAAAATGAAGATGGTTCAGAGCTCTGTTACCCTCTTTTATATTTCCAACCAGAAAGGACTGAGACCCCCCCATTGCCCACAAGTAAAGTAGCTCTTTCTTCCTTTTTGCTGATCGCTGAATTGAAATCTACATAAACTAATTTATTTATTATGTTGCCTTCAACATTCAGATATGCTTCTGTCTCAATTACCTCTCATTGTGACCTTTCAAGTATGACCCAAGATAAGTTTTTTTGGTTTGTTTGCTTTTGTTTTTTATTGTAGTATAGTTGATTTACAATGTTGTGTTAGCTTCTGCTGTACAGCAAAGTGAATCAGTTATACATATGTATACATAATTTTTTCATATTCCTTTCCATTATGGTTTATTATAGGATATTGAATATACTGCCCTGTGTTATACAGTAGGACCTTGTTGTCTATTTTATATACAGTAGTTTGTATCAGCTAATCCCATATTCTTAATTTATCTCTGCCTCACCCCCTTTCTCCTTTGGTAACCATAAATTTGTTTTCTATGTCTGTGAGTCTGTTTCTGTTTCACAAATAAGTTTATTTGTGTCATATTTTAGATTTCACATATAAGTGATATCATATGATATTTGTCTTTCTCTGTCTGACTTACTTCGCTTAGTATGATAATCTCTAGGTCCATCCATGTTGTTCCAAATGGCATTATTTGATTCTTTTTTAATAGCTGAGTAATACTCCATTGTGTGTGTGTGTGTGTGTGTGTGTGTGTGTGTGTATATCAATCACATCTTCTTTATCCATTCATCTCTTGATGGACATTTAGGTTGCTTCCATGTCTTGACTGTTGTAAATTATGCTGCTGTGAACATTGGGGTACATGTATCTTTTCAAATTAGAGTTTTTTTCCTGATATATACCCCAGAATGAGATTGCTGGATGATATGGCAACTTTATTTATTTATTTTTTTAACAAGATAGATTCTTAATGTACCCTAAAGGTACATCACACACACACACATACATACACACAGACAGACTTCACAGAAATGTTGAATATTGAATGCATTTTCCACCCATCCAATGCACCAAGTGTAGTATGTGAAATACAATCAAGGAAAGCTGTTACATAAAAATAGTAGTCTTTTTGAGAAGCAGTAATGCTCCCAGATCCTTTTCCCTACTCTTCTCAGTAAGGTGACTGTCTTCCCACCAAGTGTGGGTGATCCTGACCTCCAAGGGGGCTAGGGGCAGGACCGGGCAGGTGCCCTGGCAGGTGTCTTCATGGAGAGTACCTACGATGTCCTCATCGGAAGCGTCAGCTGACTTACACAAACATCTGTCTATGTATGACTACAGATTCTTCAGCATCAGAAATCCAGTTGGCTTATTAGCTTCATTGGCTGTCAGAGCTTAACGATAATCCTGAACTACTTCTGGCTGCTGCAGCTATTTATCACAGCACGAGCTCAAGCTCGTTTTTGTAACTGTACTTGCCATCCTGACTACCTGACCTTATGATCTGGGGACATGTGAAGAATACCAGATTTTTGTCTGTGTTTCATATTTGCCTATTTCCCCTCTTAATTGAATTACTTTCCTAGGGAGGGAATTTCTCTGGAAAGTTAGCTGAGAGCTTTAGACAGAGAGATGTTTGGTTTCTGGCTGGTTGTCTTCCACAGCCCATTAATTAGATGTAATGCTTTGTAGCTGTGGACACCCTGTTATTTCACCTAAGAAACTGGCAATTTTTTCTGTCTTCAGTTGCCTGACCTACCGTATGACAGGTAGTTTTCTGTGCAATAGTAACTACTTGGTATGGTGCTTAATTGTACTGTGACTCTTTGGAAGTCACTCGATGACAATGGAATCAAAATTAAGTTAACCTTTATCTTGGTGTTCTACCAGGTACAGAGACCATCCAGAGGAGACAGCAGAGGATGATTAAATTCATGCTTGGCCAGCCAGGGACCAAAGCCACTTATTCCTTCACTTACTTCCTGAAGCCTGGTGAGTCTTTATTTTATTTATTTATTTTTAGTTTTGGCCATTTTCTTTGGACATGGATTCTAAAACATCTTGAATTACAAAATGTTGTGTTGTGAAGAAGGCATAAAATTATTGCCAGTCAGCTTCATTTAGTGCGTTCACTTGGATTACTGAATTGTGAGTTGGTTGTTTGTTTTGGTAAATATCAATAGTCCTGAGTGACCTCACCCACCATCAAGGTGTGTGACAATGACAGCTGTCTATCTATCTATCTATCTATGTATCTATCTATCTATCTATAATCTACCACAGTTACTCCAAACTATGAGCATTTGAAGGTACTATTAACTCTATTTTACAAATTGCAGATTTCATTAAAAATGGAAAGAAGATACTTACAGTTTCACTGTAGCTCTATTATATGGTGATGTTGGAATGAGAAATGAATGTTGAATCTGGTGCTTCAATCCAGCAAAGAACATCAAAATGCAGCCTAAGTGTGTCTTCCAGCTGAGCTGACTTTCCTGGTCAGTGTTACCAGGAGGGGGCCCAAGGACCCAATGCCAGAAAGCCAGGCTGACCTGTTACTCCAACTGAATCCCGAGTTGGAAGGCTTTCACAAGTATTTGGAAAGTTGAATCTCTCTCTCTTCTTTTTATTTCATTCTACCAACTATGAAAAAAGATGCTGAAATACTGTTTTATTTTTATTTTAGAGTACATCGATAATACCCAAAATAATAAAATTGTACTTTCAAACAGTCACAACGTTTAGAATTATTTTATGTAGCGCAGGGGTTAGCAAATTCTGGCCCTCAGGCCAGGTCTGATCTGCAGCTTCTTTTGTAAATAAAGTTTTACTGGGACACAGTGAGGCCCATTCACTTGTGTATTTCCTGAGGCTGCTTTGTGCTCCAGTGCTGGCAGAGTTGAGTAGCTGTGACAGACCACAGGCTCTGACAAAATATAAAACAGTTACTCTAGCCCTTCATAAAAATGCTTACTGATTCCTGTTTTAGATTAGATCAAAGCTAACCTGTTTATTCACAGATTATACAATTTAGGTCTAGAGTTGTTAGCTAACCTCTTTCTAGCCTTCTAGTAGCACAGGTGAAATTTTTTACTGTGGAGATTTACATAAATAAAATACATGGTATAGACTCTTTCATATCTGACTTCTCTTGCTCAGTCTTATATTCTGAGATTCATTCATGACGTCACGCATAGCTGTCCTGGTTCATTTTTATTAGCATATGAAATTGTATGAATGAATGCATTACAGTCTATTTAGTCTTTCTGCTGTTCATGAACACTGGGTCAGTGGCAGTTTGGGACACTGCAAATGATGCTGCCATGAACACTTCTGTTGAGTCTTGAAGTGCATGGATGTGGATGCACACATTTCTGTCCCATATTGTATTAGTTAGCTATTGCCACGTAACAAAGTACCCCCAAACTCTCCCACTCAAAACAGCAAGCACTGATTTTCTCAGTTTCAGTGGGTCAGGAATCTGGGGTAGACTTAGCTGGATGATTCCAGCTCAAGGTCCCTCAGGAGGTTGCCATAAAGATCTTGAGTGGTCAGTTGAGGCTGCAGCCCCTCCTGAAGGCCTCCCTGGGGAGGAACCCCTTTCAAGCTCAGTCACATGGCTGTTCACAGGCCTCAGGGTGTCTCTGGCTCTTGGTTGGAGACTTGAACTCCTGACAACATGGGACTCTGTGTTGGCTGTTGGGGTGCCCTGATGACAGGGTAGCTGACTTCCTTAGAGCGAATGATCCCAGAGAGAGAGACAGAGGCTGAGAGAGAGAGAAAAAGAGGCAGAGACATACACACAGAGAGACGCAGAGAGACAGGCAAAGGTGGAAAGTGAGAGAGACAGAGAGATATAGAGAAACAGAGACAGATAGAGAGAGATGGAGACAAAGAGAGGGAGACAGAGAGACAGAAAGAGAACCAGAGAGAGTTAAAGAGAAACAGTAACTGAGAGAGAGACATAGAGAGATGGAGAGACAGACAGAGGTGAAAAGTGAGAGAGACAGAGACAGACTGATATAAAAACAGCCAGGATGGAACCCACAGTCTTTTTAACCCCGTCACTTCTGTGTCATCTATTTATTAGAAGTGAGTCACTAAGTCCAGTCCACACGCAAGGGGCTAGAAATCAACATCCACCTCTTGGAAAGAGGTGTGTCAAAAAAGCTGGGACTGTGTTTTGGTGCATCACTTGGAGCAGAATGACTGGTTCCCAGCATCCTCATAGGTTCGCTTTCTTTGGCAGGGGCTACACAAGAGTTTTCCAAGGAGACTGTGGTAACCCACACCTCTGCCAGCTCCATGCAAGTTCAGGGAGCCCCCAGGGTCCTTATCTGCTAATGCCAATCTTTCAACTTCAGCCATTCTGAAAACCACCAATGATGTTTTTAAAAAAATGACAGTGGGAAAGGAAAGGTACTTATGGAACTTTTACTAAATATGAAGCTCACAACCTGATAACACACGTATGTAATCACCTTAGGAGGTATCACTTTCCTTAGTGTAGGGATGAGCTCAGGGCAGTTCTGTGGCCTTGCTTCCAGCAGCAAAGCCTGGACCTGGGAGCAGATCTTGCTAATGTTTTGCTCAGATCTTGGTCCTACACGGCCCTGCAAGGCTCTTTGGAACCTACGTTGAGCCAGTGGAAGCTGATCCCCGGTCTCAGCTGTGAGACTGGGGCTGTGTTGCCCCCTCTCGGCCACTGTTCGTGTGGGGAGGCCCCTCCCTTGTAACCACACCTTTCACCAGAATCTGATACCCATGCTACATGGAGTTTGGGAAGTGCCTGACCTGTGCTTGCCTGGTGGGCTTCAAGGAGCCAGGGCCACCCGCCTACTTAATGCGAAGGGCAGCAGCCTTGTCCTGGGATCTTCCGCCCTCTGGGAGCCTCAGGCAGCCGGGCACAGGGCAGAGGCAGGGGCCCCGGAGGGAAAACTCAGAGGACATGAGGTGACCTGGTCCTGTGTAGCAGGGAGGAAGCACTGGGACAGAGGGGCCCAGGGGTGAAGGCAGTGATGCACTGAGGGAAAGAGGACTGCATTTTGCAATATTTTTGTCATCTCAGCAGGTCAAGCAGGACACAGTCACAACTAAGGCCAACACTTTGGGCATTAGATGCAAATTCCACATTTACACCTAGCAGTGCAGGACATTCTGGGGCTCCAGTATGTATTTGACAACTGTGTGCACAGGGGGTGCTTGATGGGGGTGGTTCTTATGGACCCAGGAAAGCGAGGAAGGGGGTTAAATGCCAGTGACCGTCATGAATGCCAACGGGTGTGGATTTGACATAAATATGGTACAGACAAAAATGCATCTATGCTACGTATTGTTCACAAACAACCAGCATCACGTACTTGTAGCCCAGGTACTAGCTACGGCCCCGCCTTGCTGGAAGCATGCACACCACAAGCATCTTTTGCCCAGAGGATCAGTTATGATAGAGGTCTGATTGCTCCTTTATATCCACTTCCCAACTGCAAATCATTTCTTCAAGACTATCCAAGGTTTCAAAGACCATGCAAGATTTTAATTCCCTTCAGTTAAATTAAGGCAAATTCAGCTGTTAGGAAATTCGGCACAATAATCTTTATAATATCATGACTATTCCATCATCCCCTATGCTGAAACATTACTCTTCACATTTGTTTTGCGTTGCTATTCGATGCATTGTTATTGGCTGTGTTGCAACACCAAGTAAATAATACATCTTGAATTCTGACAAAGTGTTATGGGCCCAATGCGTGTAGAGGCATAAGGGTGTGTATACAATGACTGTACGTTATACATGTGTGTGCATATGTACTTTGTGCACTTAATTCGATATGCACATAAGATGGGGGTTTTTGCCGTTTCTTACGCACGGGGATTTTTAACAATATTTTGTGTCTCTCAGGCTTTTTTCACTGTTGAGGCAAAAGGGCAGCTTCAGTAATTAAGGAGGGTAAGTATATATAGGTTGATTTTATTCAGCTTAAAACAATATTTTACAGTTCTCCTGAAGCTTGTATTAATGTCGATGAAGTAGAAAGGGGCTGTTTCCTCCCTCACTGGGGCGCTGAGCATGGTCGCCTGTGCCCTTGGCCGCCACCTAGCCCCAACTCCAGGCCTGAGCGCCTGGTGCCCCACACGGCCTGCCCGAGCTCCCTTCCTGGGCTCTGGCGTGGGCACGAGTTCTGCTGTTTGTCCTACTCGGGCACCTGGGACTTCCCCCAGAATTTATTACCCTCTTTCCTTCATCTTTTGCAGAGAATCCCAGCAGTTTTAACGGTGGATCATTTTTCATGAAAGCAGAGAGCTTCTTTTGAATGAATTTCTAGTTTATGAGTCTGTCTGGAAGGGTTTGAGAGGGTGTGCGTTTACCCTGCTGGAAAATATACCATAAATTTTCATGAGTGAAGACTTTTCGGTTTCCAAACAGAAGTCGCCTCTTGTGAGCAGTTTGCCATTAACCTCATTTCCCTGCTTCTGCTGTGGCTTCAGTGAAATCCCCTCGTGAGCTTCCAGAAGCTGTACTTGTTTGTTTCATTTAGGAGGAATCCGCTTCTGTGTGACCCTCCGACAGGATAATTGCCCGAAAGGAGCTCAGCGACCCAGCTAGGATCCACAGGAAGCAAATCTATGAGACTAAATGTACTTTGAGAGAATTCCCATGAGCGCAGTGGCCACGGGGGCCGAGAGGGGTGATTAGTGCTGAGAAGGAGGGACCAACTCACTAGCAAGGGCCTTCCGAGTTCCCGCCCTCACTGTCTGTCCCTGGATCCTGGCAACCAGTTTGGGAAAGTCCTGGACCACTCAGGAATCTGAGAGGTGCTGCTCCCGGTAAACCGCTCAAAGCTTGGTCCGGCTTTGAGATGTGTTAACCCGGCCCGCAGGTCATCGCAGCTGCGCCTAAACAAGGACTCATCCACACAATGCCTTCTCCCAAGGAGTTTAGTCGATTTGCAAACTAGGAAGAGAATAAGAATGAGAAGATGTCAGTGAATAAATCAAGAGAAAAAGTTTGTGGGAAGCAAGAGAGCAGCTAGAGGCCCAGAGAAAATATAAACCAGATACATTTCAAGACTTGGGGGTGGGTGGGTTTTGCGCCTGCGCACTGCGCACTTTGGAAACCACCCCCGGCCCTCGCTGCCTCAGGCCCAGGCTGGGTGCGAGAAGAATTTCTGTGAGTGTGACTTAACAACCTCATTTTACAGAAGGACTCCGGAGCAGGTATTTCTGCAAATCCCAAATACCTCCGCCTGGTGTGAAAAAATGTCAACTTTTCACCCCATGGATCAGTCCCATCTGCCTCCCATCCTCCTCCAGGCCCAAGAGGTGGAAGTGTCAGGGCCGTGTGGTCAGGGGCCCAGAAGCTGCTAGTCTAGGAGACCAGGTGCAAGCCAGCATCCCCCGAGGGGCACTTCTGGGGAGACTGCAGCAGTTTCCCTGAGTTACGGGATCTCACTGTCTCGGGCGGCAGCCACCTTGGGGATGAGTCCCCCAAACAATCGGACTCATCCTTTCTTCCGGGGCATGAGGGCCGGGGCTTGCGGCTGAGACCACCGGCTCAGAGAGCTCATCTCACTCCCTTCTGGCATTTGTATGGGTCTCGTGGCTCTTATCGCACCAGCAAAACCCACTCTTCTTTCGTCAAAGCCGAGGAGGGAGGCGAAGCTAGGCTCCCTCCTGCTCTTGAATTCTTCCTCACCGTGCTCACTCAGAGCGCTTTCAATCCTGTGCACGACACGTGTGTGCGCACACACACACACACACACACACACATACATGCACATACACGCACATACACGCACATACACACGCACATACACACACATACACACACATACAAGACAGACACACATACACACACATACACACACACATACACACACATACAAGACAGACACACATACACACACATACACACACATACACACACACACATACACACACACATACAAGACACATGTCTTTCTGAGTGTAAAAAGTAACTCATCATTACAGCTATTTTGGCAAAGAAAAAACATTTATACGTATTTTAAAAATTAAAAATATCTTTATATATTAAAATCTTGCTTTGGTCCCTCAAAACTATATTTTGCTCTTGTAAATGTTTAATACATTGTGATGCTCACTTTGTAAGACATTCTGATAGGTGATGCCAGACTCACCACAGAGGCAAAACTTTTGATTCAACAGAGAGGAGACATCTCACACAGCTGAGAAGGTCACGTATCAATATTGGAATAAACCCCAAAAACACCCCACGGAAGTTTAAGGAATGACTAGGAAAGAAACACATCTCCCTTCCCCTTGCCAGGTCTCTCCTTGAACATGTCTGTGACTTTAAAAGGCCCTTAAGCAGGTGTTGACCGAAGAGAGAACCACCAAAAACAATCCCACAGCACCCGTTTGAGATGGAAAAATCTGTAATTTTCCATTTACCGCAAATAACATATTAGGAACTAATCCCTCCACAGAGAATTTTAATTCGCCTCTTGGAAGGATGTTGAAAAGTGGAGACATTTCGTATCGGGTGTATTTATGTATTCATTTATTTTTAAGAAATTCTTCTTGTTCTAAGGCGTTTCAGCCTAAGATCCACGTGTGAAGTGAATCATCAGTGTAAAGAGGATTTTATCCCCATAACGATTGTCGCCAGGGCTGAATGAAGCCATGAAGCGGCTTTTGCAGTGTCACTTTCCTAGGCTCGGTGACTACACAGCCAAAAGCTGTTTTGTTTTTCAGAGACCCAGAGCCCTTGAATTCCAACTAAAATTTATATGGTTTGCTAATTGCCTACACGTCAGGAAGGGTGAGCTTGCAATTTCCTTTCACTGTAATTTGAAATCCCATAATTAACAGTTTCTCGTCATCCACTGGGGAACCGAAGGCTTGGCAAGCTCCAGGCACGGGGGGTTAGCCCTGCAGAGGCATATAATACTGGCACAATGCTCTGTTTTGTCCTCAAAACAATGTTTTGCTGACTCTGGCATTTTGATTTAATGAAAGACTAATAAGTCCAGAAATTCAAATTTAAGAACTGTTCTTTTATTTTTAACCACCAGGAGTAACAATAATCACTAGTTTTCCTTTTAAAAAATGTAGAATTCAACTAAATTAAGTTCATAGACTTTTTCTTGGACTTATATTAATTTGGCTTTAATGTTCTAGGTCTAAATCTTGAAACATTTATATCTCTGGTTTCAGTTAAACTAATAAAGTATTACTATATTAATAATTGCTACCCACTTTATTAAGAACTATAGACATCAAATCCTTTATATTCAGGATGAGAAAGCCATTGGGCTCTAAATACTTTTGGCAAATAAGTCCTTAAGGTATAATCGAGTATAACATGAGGTCTGATTTAAAACCTGAATTAAAATTAAGGACACTACTTCTATTTGCAAATCATTGAAGGGCTAACTTGGAGGATAATTCTTGTGATGACATTGAAATAGGGACTCACAGGAATAAAAGGGCTTATACTTGGGGTGAGCTTCGAAATTCTTTGTGCAGATGGCAGGACCTTCAATATCACTGAGCTGTTTAATATAAACCTGCAATATTCAAGGTAACAAATAAAGAAGCACAAAGGAAATGGCACTCTCAATTAAAGCGATTCATGAGCTGCCTTGAGAGAAAGAATAATTCAGGGGAAAATGCCCTAATTTTAGATGATTTGGGGGTCCTGGATGAGCAGTTGCCTTCTCATCCAATAATATTCAAACTGAGATCAATTCCACAATTGGAATTGACCAAGGGTGAGGGAAAAAACACTGATTTCTGGAGGGTAGGAGCCTGCTTTACCTCCAAGTCCCCACCAGGAGCACGTGTGATTCAAGAAGGCTTTCAGGATTGCACTGTGATTACTCAGGCTAAGTGCTCGGGATAGAAACGTGATTAGAATGTGGTTCCCATCCTTGAAGACATTACTAAGAAGGAAAGTTGGACTCGCTCATAAACAGCTATATCACAAGGCAGACTCTGGTCACTGATAAAATTAATATGTAAATAAGTATCATGGATGTGGATTCTGGTTAGGGAAGAGGCATTTAATAAATGCAAATATCAATAGTGTACTTTATCAGTGGTATGAGCCTTACATCTCATGTTTTCTCAGTCCATGATTACATTCAGATAGATGAGTGAACGCATCTTTAACCTCATTTTCTCTTTTACTATTTTTCCCTCTAAAGATTTATACTACAAAATTACAGCATTGGAAAAAAAGTGTTCTATTCAACTCTCTTAAAAAATGACAGAAACGGAAACTCATGCTTGAAGACATTGGATGAAGCTGTACAAGGCCTTTCAGTCTTATAAATGCAAAAAAAAAAACGATTGGCTCATATCCAAGCATGAAAGCTAACTCAGGACTGAATCCAAAAGCTCAGATGGTGCTGATATGAACACTTCCTCCCTCTTCTGTCCACTGATTCTACCATTTCTCACCTATGTGTCTTGGTCTCATCATTTTCCACCACAGATTGGCTTGTTCAGTGTAGCCAGAGAAGAATCCCCACCCTGCTCATCAACCCTCCTGAGAAAGGAAACTCTTTCTGCAATCCCCCCCGTCAGTCCTAACAAGGGCCTCCCATGGACCCACTGGGTCCCATGCACTTTCCTTGGCGTTATTGCCTAAGTGACGGGGAATTTTTCATCCAAGGCTGGGTCCTGTCTCTCCTCCTTCCACAAGCAGTGAGGGGGCAGATCATCATGACTGAGGGGCTCATTCAGCCACAGGGGAGAGGGAAGCAGTGGCCCCAAGACAGGCGTGTGGGCAAACAGAACATTCCACGTCCCTCCCCACGGCCCTTTGGTGGAGGAGGCAAGCTGAGACGACCACACTGTATGAACCCATCGCTCTTTCTGCCAGACACCTTGCCTTCCAGACAGGAGAGACTCAAGGCAGGCGAGTCAACACTCTGCTGATGAAAGCAAATGAGTCAGAACTCTAAACACAACACAACTGGACGGCGAAAATATCCCCACAGAACCAGGCTGCTTTTTGTGTTCTGTGCCGTATTCTCATATCCGACATTGGGTTCTTAATGGAATAACATCTGGTCACGTGATCACTGAGCAGGGCTACACTTCAGTCTTGTCTCCCTGCCTCTGAGACCTGGTTTCAAGAACCTCCACCTCCAGATCCTCCCCTTCACATGCCATCTTACCCCAGGCAGATGCAGAAAAAGTGGCAACCGGACATTCCTCCCTTTGCAAATTATATGGTTTATGAACCCAGGCACTTATAAAATTTGAGCAGAAAATGCATTTTACCATTTTTCGTGGCACAAGGCTGTATAGATCCATACAAGTAGGCGGGGTCCATGAGTTTAGGTCAGAACCTAATGGCATGCATGGAAAATTTTAAGAATATATTGTATGTATTTCTTATAGGCATCTCTGTCTATTTGTCTTTCTTGGTTCTATTTCATTTATCCAAATATTCTCCCTCCTCTCTCCTCATTTGTGTTCTAAAGATGGAAGACTTTAGAAAAACGAGTATCTAAAAAATCGACAAGATTTCCCTTATACCCAGTCTTCCCTCCCTCTCTCCCTCCCCTCCTTTCTTTCTTTCTTCTTTCTTTCCTTCTTTCCTTCTTCCTTTCTTTCTCTCCTTCTTTCTTCTTTCTTTTCTTTCTTTCTTCCCTTCCTTCCTTCCTTGCTTCCTTCCTTCCTTCTTTCTCTCTCTCTTTCACACACACACACACACACACTTGGCACTGAACAAGGCAAGATGAGTCCAAAAGATCTGTATAAGCCAGTAACTGACTAGCTCCTTCTATAGATGCAACCACATAGACTCAGGCAAATAAATCTCACTCAGTGATACTATGTAATCATTTGTTTAAACCACAGAGTTTCATTCTACTTCTAGAAATTGTAAAACAGAGTGTGTTATTATTAACATTTGTAAGAAAGTCGCCTAAGCCTCAGTGCTGGCTCTGAGCACACAGTTGTTGATGCAGGGCGTGTGTTTTCCTGTGTAGCTGAGGCCGCACCAGGGTGTGCAGGGAGCTGAGGATGGAAGGAGAGAGGGGCCAGGGAGGCAGGGAAGAGCCAGGAGGACCTTCACTGTGTGAAACAGGAAGGCATGGAGGACAGAAGCGCAGGTCTCCTCACCCCCCTTCCGTACAGTAGGGATGAGCAGGCCAACTTGTGTTTGACTGCACTTGCGTTTGAAGACAGTTGTTGATGGGATGGAAAAGAATCATAGGCCAAGGTCATGGTCTGCTAAGGAGAAGCCCCCGGCCCTTCAGTGCTCCCACACAGCATGGTCAGAAGCAGCCTGAGGAGCCTTCCTGGGTGGGGAGCACCCCCTGTTTTGTTTCCAGGTCCAATTCAGTCAAGAGCAGATCACAGTTTAGACTGTGACCTGTTCTAGACCTATTCCCAGGTGTGGCTCTGTTCCTCCTTTCGTGCCAGCAGATCATAGGGCTGCCACCACCGGCTTGACCTTTGTCGAGCTGGGGCTCATTCCAAGGCACCAAGGAAATGCACACCCTACTTCACCTGCATAAAGCCCCATGCCGTGTACTGATGTTACCCCCAGAATCACAGGTGGAGGAATTGGACGGTGCTAAGGTCATTTGTAAAGAACACACAGTTAAGAAGACTTTCTAGTTCAAAACCCAAGCCCAAACCCCAAGCTCACCCAGCTTCATAACCTTGAGAAGACGATTACAACACAACTTCACTGCGTGTCCCCAACGTGGAGATGCTTGACCAGACATCCTCTGCATCTTCCGTGCCTGGCTCAGGACATCTTGCACTGTAACATGATGGACAAATGAATGAGAAATAACCTAGAGATGTGGTCGAAGACGAACCCTTCTGATCTTCCTAATTTCCAGCATCGCCTTCCCTTGTTGTCCCTCCAGACTTCACCATGAGGGAAGTGGGTCACCTCGGGGTCCTGCATCCACCATGGCTGGGGGGATGGTGCTTGCTGCCCAGCCTTTGTGACCTGTTGAGGGTATGATTTCAGGAAGGTGGTGGAGCTTTGGACAACGGTCTTCCCGGGAGCCACATGAAGGACTGTCACCCACATCCCGCTCCACTGCTCAGGGGTAAAGTTAGAGTCTGTGGCATTCCCCGGGCTGACTTGCTGTGAGCCCGACCTCAGAACTATCTCTACCCCTCCTAACAGCACGTGACTCATGATCAGTCCTGGTTCAGGAAAGATGAGCTCATGATGGAAGGCACTTAGCAGTGTGTCTGGCGCTTGGTGGCTTGGGGAGAGTCCAATAAATGTTAGATGTTGTTTCCCACCATAAATCAGGCCATGGTTTCAGGTGCACGCTGCATGCTCTATCTCCAGACCCTGCGTTAAAGGAAAATTAAGAGAATGCTAACTTGGGAAACATTTTAAATACTTAGGACGTGAAGATGATATCTGTATTAAACTCAAATCACTGGTATGCATAGGATTTCCATGTAACTTCCAAGAAACAATTGTATGTTGAACATTATTAGACGTCTAAAGACCCCCAAACACACACACACATGCACCAGTAGTAGATGGATGAATCATGCATGAATTAATATGCCTTGGAAATGAGCCTCAGGGGAGCAGACTGTGGTCAAACACAGCACAGAGCGAACGGCTGGCACCAAGTACATCTTCACAGAGATGAGCTAGCCTGTTGTCATATTGTTAGTCCTGGAGAAAAGCCACCTGTGGGGAAAACGACTAGACACTGAGCTGAGGGTCTGAGATTATTACCCTGAGCGGGCAGACAAGCTGTGAGCCAGGACAGTTAGAAAACTTGTCCCCCAGAACATGTGTCCCCAAGAACCAGCAGTGTCCTGGGCAAGGAAGCCACAGGCTGCCACGGTCATCAGAGATGGCATCAGCCACTGTCAGTCCTGCACAGCTGGGGATCCAGAGACTAGAATGGCCCAGACGGTGCCCGGAGAGAGGGGACAGCACACAGGGCTCTGCGTGTCCCCAAAGCAGCTTCCTAGGCTCTGTCAAGGTGCAATCCCGACCTGTGGCAGTCGTGGCTGAGGAGGGCACCCAGGAACAAAAGGTAAGGAAAGAACAAAGCAGCCACACCTCCTGGCTGACAGTTCATGGTTCAGGGTGATGTGGCTACGGAGGGAGGGAGGCAGAGGCTGGCCAGGCTCTGAACTTTCCTTTGGCCCCAGGATCTGTCCCTGACCCCCCTGTGCAGGAATGGGGGCCTCGCCAGAGGGCAAAGGCCTTCCCACCCTGGGATCCCCTCTGGTCCACCGGAAGGTCTGGGTCACTGCATCTCCCGCCCTCACACCATCCTGTCCTCCCCTCCTTCTGGCTGCTGTCCCCTCCTCCCACTCTGTCCACCCCCCTCCCTGTCCTTCCAAAGCCAACCACCCAGGAAAGGTGGGCAGGTGCTCTCCTCCATGGGGACAACCTGCTCCCCACGTGATGCACCAGTGAGAGGTCCCTCCCTCCACCCACAATTCCTTCCAGAAATAATAAACTCATAGGACTGTGTGTCTCCAATGAATGAAAATGGAAGAGTGAACTCCTGTATGGCAGCTCAAGAGCAGTAGCTGCACTTATAGGAACAACTTCTGAGCAACATCGTTTAAAAATTACTCAGGAAAATGCATGCCTGTGACCTGCCTCTTCCAGACCCTTCCCCAACCAGGCGGGTCCCAGGTCTTGGCCGGCAGGGCTGACAGCCTTCAGGGTGGCCGAGGGCGTCCTCACGACACCAGTGATCCAAGGTGGGGACAGAGGCAGCCTCACTGAGGCCCGAGATCGGAGCAAAGCAAACTTATAAACTCTTCGCTGCTGTTCAGAAGCGTCCAGCTTAGGCCCCTTGTGTAAACACACACTCTTTTTTATTCCCTGCCTTTTGCCATCTGCCTCAAACGTTTTCACTTCTGCTGGAACAATGATAAGGTTGACTTTGATTTTTATTTTTAAAAACCCTCTCTCATGTCCCTTTGGAAATGCCCTCTCAAAAGTGAAAAGCTACCGTTTCCTTGACCTGCAACCAATTCGAAGGAGCGTAAAGGTGTTGGTTGGGCCCGTGTGTGGACGCCCAGCGTCAGGCCAGGGACCTAGTGGTGCCAACCTGCTCCCGGTGGAGCAGAGGAGCTTCCGCAGGTGCTGGCAGCTCCAGAAATGCTGTTTACACATCATTAATGAGGTGACCGCAGCTCTTTTCCCTTGCTCACCACTTTGAACTGCATCCTTAAATGGAAACACAAGAGCAGAGAGAAGAAGCCCACAACAGCCTCATTATCGGGGCCACACAAACACTGGCATGCGGGGTTTATATTAGCCTCGTCCATTAGGACAGGGGGAGGGAGGGAGGCTCAGGGCCGGGAAAGCAGTGGCTGGAGCTGCCCCCCAAACGTCCCTGCGCTGGACGGGCCCCGTCTTTCTGCACAATGAAAGCCCCTTTCAAAGCCCAGCCTTGGGGGGAGCACGAGAAGTGGAAGTCACTGCATTCTCTGAATGAAATAAATGTCTCTTTTTAAGTCCTATAAGGTTTGTGTAAATTCCCTCAGTACAGCATCATTAGGATTCCGCAGGAAAGATGCATACATTAGGCGACACTGTGTCCCTTTTGTGTTCTAAACATCAACCCTCTCCTGCCACTGGTGGAGTTTAAAAGCTTAAACAAAGTGAGGGCTCCTGCTGGGGAAAGGAGCTGCCGGCCACTGAAGCCACCTTTGTGTTTGGGAGCCTCATTTGCATAAGCAGCATGTTGTCCCTGGGAGGGCAGACGCTCCAGCCCTCCGTTCCTGCAGAGAGGGAGAGACAGAGCGTTGTATTCATTTTGTTCTTTCATTACACACTAAAACATCTCTTGGATGACCGAATTTCCCAACTACACACAAATACGACCCAGGGGAGATGTGCCGCTATTTGTGTGGCTCAGACGCGTCTCTGCCTGGGACAAGTGACTTTATCCCAAGACTTTCCTCTTCCCACACTGGCTCCCAGCTGCTCCCCTGGAAGGCATAGGGGATGCTTGTCCTCATTAACAGCCCAGGAAATCCCGGGGAATGTGAGGGAGTCTTAGACTGCGGTTCTGGTCTGTTTTCACCTTGTTTTTTCAGCTTTGATGAGACTTAAACACCGCATCGTGGGTTGAACAAGTGGTCAGGGAGATTTAGGACCGCACGTAAATTGTCAGACTTGAAAGCCTCATTTCAAGTTGTATTATGTTCTCCCTTTCAGGTTCGCAGAGATTTTTCTTCCTCACGTTCGAATGGTTTGCATCTTTGCCCTCCAGCCGTCAAGAGATTTCAAGTGTAACCGGAGCGCCCTTGATTTGGAGGGAAAGAAGGGTTGCGGAGCCCTACTCATGCACATTGATATAATTCTTGATATAATTCTTAATTTGCAGGAAGTTGTCCAGATCGCTGGGGGATGCAGTGAGGATCTCTTTGCTTGGATCCTACCACTGTCCTGCCTGTTTCTTTGATGGAACTGCACAGACAGTGTCTCTGGAACTAGAAAGAGAGAAATTCACGCATGGCTCGACATTTCATGTCCTGGGGTAGATTCAAGCAGGTTAGCATATGAGGGCTTCTGGGAAGCAAAAGTTTTAAGTAAAACATTGTGAAATGAGTGTACGTGCAGAAACGTTTCCCTGGCAAATTCTAAGAGCCAAATTTGCATTCTTTTTTAATACAGAAAAAGGATTTATTTGAGTTCCAATTTTTAAAGACTTTACTTCTGGGGTTTGGACAAGGGGAAGGGGTTCAGTTTAGAAAATGTATTGGTCATTCGCGAACTCTCCTCTCAAAAAAAAAAAAAAAATCAAGGAAAAAAAGCAATCAAAAAGCCCTTAGCTTGCTTTATGGTTTTGCAGGAAAAGCATTGTTTTTATACATGGGAAGACAACATTCTCCTAACCAGTTCAAATTTAGTTTACACGTTTGAAGTGTAAAAGTAACCTTAACCTAAAGTCTTTATACATAAAGTCTAAGTAATCAGGAAAAATACACCACAAAGCTAGCATTCTGCACTTGATTAAAATGTTTACATATATAGTTCGGACAAGCAGATGGAGCCATATTTAATTAAAATGCTATATAAAATTTCTTTGTAAAGATGCCTGTCCTGTTTTGTACACCTATCTGTGCACCTTTATTTAGTATTATCATATATGTGTTATTTTTTTCTATTTTATTAAATGTAGTCCAAGCATGAAACTTTACGATACAGAGAAAAGAGGCTGCCGTGGCATGTGTTTTAGGAGAGGGTGTAAATCCCTGTTAATGTATTACTTGAATCACACACTTGACATAATTTAACCTGGACCGCATTCTCCCAGCGTGTAAGTTAATACCTAGGTGTAAGGTCATGCGTGTGCACACTCTGTGAAACAGAGCACGGAACAGCAAACACGCTCCACGCTGTTCCCCGCTGTTAGTCCTCACGATTAACACAGACAGCTAGGCCGTGTCAGTCAGTGGCTGTCCTCGTCCATCAAGGGGCTGTGCGGAGCCGAGGCCAGGTGTCTGGACTGAGCCCCGTGTGCTGTCTTCCCAGGGGTGGAAGAAGACCCCGCAGGAATAGACTAAAGGGAACAGTTCCCTGATGTTTACACTCATCTTAGGTCAGCTAATAAAGTTCAGAGGTGTGGACGCTTCCAGTCTCCCAAAAGGCTTTACTAATTGGGGGGGGGGGGGTTCAACGTCAATAAACTACTTATTGATATTTTAAAAATGCAATTTGCACTATTTCACAGAGGATGGTTACGGATTGAGAATTCTTTTTTTGAGTAATTGAGCAATTTTTTTCTTTCTTCCTTCCACAAATAATTTTGCACACATCAAATACATACTAACTTGAATTAATAAGAAATACACTCTGAGGATACAGAAATGAATGGATTGCTAGGTTGAACACAAGCGTTTACCTTTACTCTTTCCTCTTCTCCTGATACAAAAAGGTATAAAGTCCAGAAGATGGGAGACAAAGTCAATGAAACATTGGAAAGGAAATGGATGAATGCTGTTCCATTACTGTTGCTGCATGACTAGCTACCCCAAGTGGTGATGTATAACCACAAACGTCTGATTGTGCTCCCAGATTCTCTGGGCAGGAAACAGGAAGCAATGGCTTGTCTCTGCTCCATGGTGCCAGGAGCCTGAGCCTGGAAAATCTGAAAGCTCGGGGTGACAGAAGGCTGGGGGCTGCCTCATCCCATATGTGGTGGTGAATGCTGGGACCTCAGCTGGGCTGGTCATTTGGACCGCCTACGTGTGGTCTTTCCACATTGTCTGAGCTTCCTCTCAGCATGGCAGTCTCAGGATGATCAGACCTCTTACCTGGAAACTCCTGGCTCCGTAGGTGAGTTCCTCGGCTAACAATGCTTAAATTGTATCTCCTTTTCTGACCTAGTCTTGGAATTCATGTAGCATCATTCTGCTACGTTTTCTTCGTTTGACATAATGCATAGGTTCAGATTCAAGGGGAAGAGAATTAGGGTCCACCTAGTAATGAGGGAGTGACCAAGTTCTGGGAGGGCATGTGGAATAAGAGGTATTATTGTGGTCACCCTTGAAGGATATCATCTGTCACAGATGGTAATAGACACAGCTCTCCAGAGAGAGTTGGAGCATAACTGCTCAGAGTTGGGAGGGAAAGGTGTTAGGATGCTGGCTGTTTCTTGCTTCAAAGCCTGGTGGGTGCAGGCAAAGTAGGTACCAGCTACTGCTGAAGGTAGAGTGCAGAGGGTCCTGAAAATGAGCCCATCTTTATAAGGAGCATCTGTGCCCCCACATTCCTGCCCATCCGTGCACTGTCAGGGACAATCCTCTCCGCTCAGGCAGCACAGAGGAGGGGCTGACACTGGTCATGGTTCTCTAGGCAACAGGAGGTCAATACCTGTACCAACTGTACCCAAACTAGAGATTAACCGAAGTTTGCATCCCCAGATATGAAGATCCATGTCTGCTTCTTCATCAGCTCCCCTGATTCAGATTTTCTTCCCCAGAAAATACAGACAGTTTCTTTCTGAAGGATCAGGTTGAAATAGGAGAAAAGACATACAGATGCTGGTATCTGGATATTCCTAGTAAAACAGACCCATCTATTCTCCATTACCTCAAAATACAACCACCAGTCAGTAGGATCCAGTCTCCATCCAGAGCCTGCAAAGACTTCTCATGCCACTCTCTTAAATATGAATGAAGCACCAAGAAGCGCCGGACACACAATGACAGCCAGAGACCAGAGTAAACAGAGATGAAAGGAACATGAGGTGAAGAGTGACAGAGCAGGGAGGAAAAGACGCCTCAAAGAAGACTTTTCATCCATAAACTTATAACCAGATGCCATACAAATAAACATTTAAGAAACAAGAAAACGTTCTGGAAAATTAATATACGTAATATATTAATATGTTTATATGTGAATTATATGTAATCTACAAATAGGTTTAAGTTTATATATAATATATAAATTACACATATGCATGTGGAAATTAAAAAGAAAACCTAAGATAGGGAAAAACTGAGAAAATATTTCATACAATAGACCAAAATACAAAGAGATGGAAAATGGGAGAAAAAAGAATGAGAGAATTAGAGGATCAATCCATGAGTTTCATTATCTAATAAAAAATGAAAAGAGAAGTGGGGGATAAGAAATAAGAAAATTAAAGAACCTATAAGATTGTATCAGATTCTACTTAAAGATGCTATTGATTATCCAGAACAGGAAATGATTTTTTTAAAAAGCTTCAGACACACACGTTGTTATAAAATTTCAGAACTCTGGGAATAAAAAGAAGATTCCAAAACAGTCCAGAGGTGGGAGAAATGATCCAGAATGACACTGGTGGATAAAGAAGAAGCATGAGCAGGGGTCTGAGTGAAATTCTCGTCTAGAATATTCTATAGCCAGCTCTACTAGTCATCAAGTGTGAAGGAAAATTAAAGGCATTTCAGACATCTGAGATTTCGACAAATTGGCACTACTGCCAACGATGCATGGAGTACAGGTTCCCCCCAAACAGGCGTGTGAATCAAGAAAAGGGAAACAACCTTCAGGAAATGGGTCCAGTGTGGGGAGGAAGCAGAGACACCTCCTGAAATTCCAGGATGAGCATTGAATGGGTCCAGAGAGAAGTCTAGGCTGGAGCAAGGAGGCAGAGGGCTCCAGAGGGAGGAACACAGTGGGACTGATCTTTTTTTTTTTTTTTTTTTAATCTATTTTGAGAGGAGTTTGACAAATCTTGACAACTTTGTACACAATGAATAAAGCATATAAAACTCCTGACAACTCAAGAAAAAGCAGAGAGGCTGTGTAAACATGTCAGTATAACCATAGTATATACTGAGTCTTAGATGGGAAGAAAACACCAAATGCTGCTTTAACCAAATGTGAATTACAATGATATTGAAAGTATACATTAGAAGGAAAGTAGGGTGAGAGAAGGAGGTTGAGGTATAAGTGAAATAAATTCTAATCTTTTGTATGAGATTAATAGATAAGGTCTAATTATTTCCCCGGGAACAGTTTATGTCTGAATTGAAAGCCATATATATATATATATATATATATATATATATATATATATATATATATACACACACACACACACACACACACATTTATATGTGTGTGTATACATATATTCTGTATAACCAAAGGATTATTTCTGTGCTAAACCAGGTGTAAGAATCTCGCCACTTCTGAAGAAGAGACTTCTTTACATGGGCAGTAAATAATTTGATTTCAAAGGAAAAATAGCTGATTCCTGGATATGCATACATACATAAATACATACACACATATGTACATACATGCATGCCTGCATACATAAATACACATTTTCCTTCATTTAAGATTAGTCTTTCATTTTCTTATTGAATCCAGGGTTAAAGAGAACCAGTCTAGAGGGATGACACACTGTTAGCTTCCTGAAGTTAGCTCTGAAAATTTCCCAGGGAGTTCAGTTCAGCCTGAAAGGTACAGAAAAGGAACCCAACAAATTTGAGTCTGGTGTGTACAAGTTCACATAATTCCTAGGCAAAAGACTGAGATTTGACTAGAATCTGCCTAACAAAAGTCTGTATTCACCATCTTCTGCAGACTGCTTGGATGGATGTGGTATAGACGAGTGTGGATAAAATCTAGAAGGATAGAGAAGGTACGTTGTCTTCCAGTCAATTTAACTGGTGGAGGCTTCCTTATTTTTAAGACAACTTATGATACTGACCTACAGAGTTATCTCATTTTTAGATTATTTCTGATGGAAACAGAGATGGAGCAATCCTGATTTGAGAGCTAGTTTTTTTGTTGTTCTTGTCATCCATTCAAGATTTTTCATTTGGGTATCACTTAAATTTAACTTTGACCAAATTCAGAGAAAGACAATAGCCTGATTATTCATCAAAATCTTTAAATGAGGAGCTATAACTGTTCGAAGCAAATCACACAGACTATAATCTAACTTACTGAGTACGCTCTTCGCAAATTCTCCCTTCCTGCTTTTAAGGCCCAAAGGCATTTTTGAGTTACCATTTCAAAAGACCCTAAATCTTGGTAGTTTTTAGGGTGTAGGTTGTTTGTTTTTAGGAATTGTGAGGTTTCCTACTAAGTAGGAATTCAGTTTCAAAAGGCCTCAATTTAATTTCAAAATGATGTACACTGTTTCCCCCTCAGAGAAAACAGGTCTAGAGAAAGAACTCAGAACAAGAGGCAAGGGGGTCTGATTTTCCCTTCTGCCCTGCACCATCGGCATCGGCGCTGCCAACAGGAGAAGGGCCCCGGGGCCGCAGCAGGTATCCTGTGGGCACCTGGGGGCTGGATGTGAGGCCACCATCAAGGAGGAAGAGCTGAAAATCAAGGAGGGGGTGATTCCACCCTGTGTGAACTCGAGCTAAACCTCATCCACAGTTCAAGAGCTAGAAGGTTCTTACCCCCTTTCTCTCTTCAGCCAGACTGAGCTGGAGTTTTACTTGCAACCATAACGCTAATAGACACCTCCCCCTTCCACTCCGGTGAGTCTCTAGGTCCTTGTAGACCCTACCTTAGAAGACGGGCCATCCCGTTCAGCAAACATGCAAAGAGTAGATCCATAGGGTAAAATCAGAAGCAGTGAAAGTTGAATTTAAGTTTTTGGTCCATTTACGTCTTTATGGAGTAGCAGAGCTACTAAGAGCTTTCTTGAGAATCTTCAAGAAAACAGAAAAAAATATGTCCTTTCCCTGTGGTTCTAAATAGTCCCATCTTTGACCACAAAGAACCCCTTCTTGTGGCTCCTGTCTTGTTCTGATACATCTCCAAGAGTCTTTAAAGCTTCCTTACTTGGCACAAACCCTGTCCCAGCCTCATCTTTTAAATCAGTGTCCCCACACCTTGAATCAGCTGTTTTTCCAAGAATCCCTGCTGGTGACACAGAGGGTGGCTTTGTTACATCACAGCTGTGCAGGATGTCTGCTTCCTCCTGCCAGGCTGGCATGACATCTAGGTATCTTCCATAAACAGAGCTGGAAGATACATCTTCTTGAAATGAAAAAAAAAAAAAAAGATCACATAAGAAGTTCATGAGAATATTTCCAATTCAAATTTTATATTACAGGACTTAACTTTTGACGTTATCATTCTATTCCTTTTCTCTTTGCTAAGCATTAATATGTTTCTATAGCATTAATATCATTACATATTTATTTATTCCAGAGCACGCACACGCACACGGTTTCAAAATTTTCAAGAAATGCCAATGTTAGTACAAAGAGTAAGACTATCGAGTGAAGTCTATATTTTCTACGCACTTCCATTTGTCCTTAGAAAATATTCTAGTTAGCGTTCCCTCAAAATATTGCTCTCTTAAGATCAGTCAATTTATTTGTCAACCCTAGGGCAATTGAAATGATTCTTTTCTCTCTATGGTTATGTAACCAACTTGTCACACAGTGAGGGTCATTAACTTCTTTTGTATCTAATTATAAAATACTTGGAATATTACATTTTACGAGGTGGTTATTGTCTAATTCTTGGTAGGATGCATTTGATTTCCTTTAATTTAATAATATGAGTTAATGCTTCCTTTCAAGGTTGTAAATTTGAAAACTTTGTAGATTAATTTTATTAAACATTCTAGGTTTATGTATTCATTAAAGCATGTTGTTCAAAGTGACAACCGTTTAAAGGATCTTTCCAGAATAAATACTTGACCTTAGTATTTTCAATGAGAGAAAAAGACAATTATTTTAAAAGAGTAGAAAAAATAATGCCACGCAAAATTTACAGTCCCAAGAAAATGCAATTAAAGCCTCATCATTACATTTTTGATAGATGAATAATTCTCCTTAGATTTAAGGGAAGAGACCAGGATAGAACTGGAACTCTTGGGTGACTCACTTGGATTTCCATTATTTGTCTTAAGTATATCCAATTGCCCATATATCATTTTTCAGTGCAGTTCGTGTGTGTGTGTGTGTGTGTGTGTGTGTGTATCTGTGTTCTGAGCTTCTTCGATTAATTTAACCAAATTGTAATCAGTCTTCAAACCAAGTACATCACTAGATTGAGTTGCCCAATCTGGTGTTCCCAACCTTTTGTGAGGTCTCAGCCCACGTGCTGAACATTTGGATCCACTAACAACTCACACATGTGCCTGTAGGCATGCTCATTCTTTAGGGACAGAAGTTCTTTTTCTGATCGTTTCTCAAGTGAATGGCAAATTCCTCTAAAGGATTTGGAGATTTGGAAATCAATGGTTCTCTTCAAGTAACCAGAAATTGAGATGTGTCCACTTCAGTAATGTACCATATCTGATTCTTGTTTGAATTCCACCAATATTTTTAATAATCTCTATTCCGTGTGGATTACTATAGCCTTTCACCATATTGCTCTAACATTTGGAATTTGACAATTACATCATTCATTTGGCCTGGAGCTTCCTAAATTGGAAATAAGGTGCATTGTTTCAATATCATGGTCTCCTTCTGATGTGTTTGGCCTGGTTTAAAATTAAGGAGGTAGCATTTTCTCCCTTCCTTCCCCATTGCTCCAAAATGTATCAGCTGTTACTGAGTGTGCCGTAACTGTGTTTCCAACAAAGATTACACAGATAGTTCTGTCCAGCTACATGTCCTGCAGGGCTGTTCTGTGGTCTTCCGATCAGTAAAAATGTAATAACATTTTCACATAGTCAATATTTAATTCTGTAAATGCAACTGGTGTAATCTAGGTTATTAACCACATGGTGATTTATGATAGAGGGCAGACAGTGTTGGGGGCAGAGCGGTGGGATGGTCCTCTGGTGACAATAAAAAGGTTATAAATTTCATAGCTCTGCCTGAGAAATGTATTTATATCCTGTATTAAGAATAGCTTTTTATAAATTTTAATGACCCATGTTATTAATGGCTCTGTCATCATCACCGCCTATATGAGACTACAGTCCATGTTCTTTTTCTTTTACTTTTCCATCAGCTGAAGGTCTTGTGAAAAAAAAAAAAAAAGAGCTCTTATTAGCAATTTGCCAAAAAAAAAAAAATCTTTAAGAGTTATAAGCCTATCATTGTTTCCCTGGACTGCAAAGTCTGTGAGTGGTGGTTTGCATAAAGTTTTATGACCAAGGCACAGGTTGGGCTAATTGGATAGAGCACAATGGGTGCTCTGTCATGTTTACAAAAGCCACGTCAATATGCAGAAATAAAACCAGGGCCATATCAAAAAGAGAAGCTTATATATGGAAATTGTCCTTCTCCTAGGCCCTCTGTTCACTTGCTGACAGCCCATTTGCCTTCCAGCTCAGCGTGGGAGGGTACACACATGCGTGCCCAACTGGATCTCAACGTGCTTCCAGGCAAACTCACTACCCATATCAACGCCCTTTCCAACTTCATGCATAATGCCTACAGACGGAGAGAAAGCAGCATTTAAGACATGGTCTCGGCGGGGCAAGGGGTTCTCAGCTGGTGGGTTTGGCAGTGATTCTTATATTCAGACACCGTTTTTTAAAACCAGATGTTCACAAAGCAATCCTAAACAGGCAAAACAGGTTTTGGAAATTTTTCCAAAGATTCTTCCTCCAGACCACGTAATGCAGTTAGGGAATGGGCTCTTTCCAGTTACCTGTTTTTGGTGTCAATCCATTCCACTGTTTTTCCTCCAAAGAGTATGTAGCCAAAGGAAGTATGATGGAGAAAGGGGATTTAGGACAAAACAAACACACAAACAAAAAACTGTCTAGTGCACAATATTTTTGGTCATTTTTTTTTACACAAAATACTAATTTATTGTGGTATAACTTTATTCCAATCAAATTTTCAGGGGGCAAATTTTTTAATGATTAACCTTTTTAAACTGTTAAATAGTTTCTTTATATAGATGACACAAAGTTTCTGAAATCTTTATTTTGTGCTTACTCTCAATTTTGAACTGGAAAATAATGTCTACACGTTTTTCATCAGAAGGTACAAATGAGGGCTATTAGGGAAGACTTTTTTTAAGACTTTATTTCTTTAGAGAAATTTTAGTTTTAGTTTTTTGTTTTGTTTTGTTTTGCTTAATATCTCTGTCACCTAAAAGGAAATCATCATATGATGAGCCATGAAAGTGATGTATTGGAATTTTACCTATATTTTCCAGCCATTTTTCTCTTCTCCTCATGGCTAAAGTTGAATCTGAGATAAGGCAGGCGAGAATCTGGGATCATTGAAAACACAAAGGGTTCTTTTCTTTTTTATTAATTTTTATTGGAGTATAGTTGATTTACAATGTTGTGTTAGTTCCTGCTGTACAGCAAAGTGAATTGGTTATACATTGGAATATTACTCGGCCATATAAAAGAAAGTGTTCTTTTCTTTTCACTACTTTTTTCCTTCTGTTTCCTCTTTTGTGGTCCCTCTCCCTCTCCCCTCATCTCTCTCCTGCCCCCTTTTCTTCCTCTTTACACACACAGGAGACCCAGCTGAGTGTGCTTCGCTTGCTGGGTGATTTGTGACTGAATGATATTCAGGACCCCAATGTTCCCTCTTCCTCCCCTTTGCTCCACCTGCATTAACTGCGGGATTCAAGCAGACTTGCTCCTAATTTTCCTTCCCTGATTCTTCACCTCCACATCATGACAAATCCCCACAACAACCCCTTTGGCAAGACATCTTTTCTTTCACTCACATTTGGATTCTACAAGTAGCCAGTACTTGAATGCTGAATGTCCAGCCCAAATTACCTTTTCAAACCATTGGACCGAAACCATACATCACTAAGCACTCTCCAAGGCAAGCCCTGTCACATCCCAAAGAATGCGATTTATTTTGTGCTGTTCCTCAGGCCTGGATGTGGGGTAGCCTTCACAGGTAGCCTCCTGCCCACTGGCCACTGGACCCCCATATTCTGCCACCTTATGTGGGCTCCATCCCACCCACCACGTGCCCAGAATGACTTGACTGCACCACCGCAAAGACACCTTCTGTGTGTTGCTTTGCTTCTCTGCTGAACTAGCATGCCTACAAGACTGTGCATAACAGTGACTAACTTGAATTTGGGGCCAAAAAATGGGTAGGGAAATTGAAAGACGGACCCACCTTAAAAATGCTAAAGTCTAGGGGTCACAGAGAGTCTGAGTCATGAGGACATTCCTAGTTAATCCATTCTTTAAAGGAACCAGTGGAAACCCTCTTTTCCTTGACTATCAGGGGTCAAGAAACTGTCTAATTAAAATATGGGATTTAGTTTTCAGATTCGTCACTCCCTCCAAAATGATGAGTAGGCTAAGTGATTTCTAACAGTGTAAGATTTAATTAAAATAGCCTAATAAACAAAAAAGTGTGATGAATAGTACAATCATCTGACACCCACCATATACAATCTCTATTTAATTATTAAAACAAATATGGAAAAATGTTAACTGTGTCTTTATATACAAATATTCCTGAGTAGAATATTAACTTTGTCATAATTATTATATTTTATTATTGCCATTTATACCAGTAAGTATAAAGCATTACTCTTGAGTAAATTAAAATAACTCCTTATAATATAGTCTCAGGCAATGCCCAGATTTCTCTAACCATCACTCAGTTGTATGACAGCATATTTTTCTGTGAGAAATGCAATCAAGATTCATACATCATTATGCCCTTTAAACTCACGTGATCTAGACTGTTACCTAGTTCCTCCTGACATTGGTTTTCTAATGTCAGCCGTGGAACACCCTGTGTTTTGTCTTGTGGTTGCCATTTAACTTGTGCCTCCATCCCCTGTATATCCCATAATAACCTGAAAGTTCTGGCCAGTGGTCCATCAGGGTCAGGTGAGACCCTTGTGTTAAGAACTCTTTGGCAGCTACATGCTTCCCATTGCACCACATCAAACATGTAAAGCCAGGTGGTTTCATCTTTAGTGATGCCAATCTTGAAGGTCATAACAGACTGAACTCTCCATTGTAGGTGCATTTTTTTTTCATTAGCAATTTACAACGGCCTTGGTATTCACTGACAAGCTTTGCCTGTATCAGTTGCTCTCAGGGGATTACAGCATGGTGATTTTCTAATCCTGCTATTCTTTTTTATTTATCAGAGAGCATTGTTCTCTAATGAATTTTTCTCCATCAACTGGGGAGGAGCTACTTTTCCTCTTAGAAGAAAGAAAGAAGGAAACAGACATGACAACATTCATGCTCTTTACCTTTAATTATCAATTTTCACAGCATGGTTTTGGGGTAACAGTAAACTCCAAAGTGAGCAAACTGAGAAAAGGAGTCCCTCTCCTTCTCACTCTTTTTCGCTTTCCTCAAATATTATGGGTCCAAATTTTGTTTAAATAATCACTTGCATTTATTTTACATTTTGATGGCAAAATTATTCACTTTGGCTGTTGATCACCCCATCAATCCAGCTTCAGGTCTTTTTCATACGCTAGCCTTAGTCTTTCTGGCACAAGACATCCAGGCTCATTTTGTAAATTGCCTACCTCAGACCTGCAATCATCCCTTCCCACAAGGATCCCTGGTTTCATTTAATGGGTGATTGTATTTGGAAACCAAGAGATGGGCGCAAAGTATTCTCATTGCTACTGGTTGTCACAGCTCCTGGAATTTGCAGTGCACAGAAGTAGAAACATACAAATAATATTGTAAGCATGTTTTAATACATACAACTATGATTTAAATTGGCAATATTTTATTACTGTCTTGAATTTTATATTTGTATCTCTTTTCCCTTAAATTGAAAGTCATGGTTTCTATTATTTATTGCTTGCTTTGTCCAAAATACATAAAGAGGTTGAAAAATCATAACCACTGTTAATATGGTCAATAAAACCAATGAGTGAGGTTTAAAATATGTTTGATTCCTTTGTTGTCCTTAGAATCTGTTCTAATGAAGATAAAAGTCTCGTGTTAGTGTTGAAAAGTTCTTTTCTCTGGGAGGTTATGTTGTTAGTCTAAAGCATTACTGAGTTTATATGTTTTCATTTGTTTTACTTTTAAGGATAGTTTTTTTTCCCCTCTTTTTGCTTTAATTTGTCAAATGTTATACATTTACATGATTTACATAACAAAGCTGTATAAAGGGGGATACTCAGAGGAGCCTCACATATACACCAACCCCTTCCAGCCAAACCCCTATCTTCTAGCTTATCCTCCCAATGCTTCTTTATGCAAATATCCACATATACTGTATTTCCCTATCTTCCACAATTGTTAGCAATCTCTAGACTATACTCAGTTCTTGTATTCTGATCTTTCACTTTGTAAATGTCAGAGTGGAGAAGTTAATGATCAAGAGTTAGGACCAGACAGCCTTGATTTGAACCCTGCTTCACTGTTTACAAGCTGTGGTTGCCAATCCCTCTGTGCCTCAGTTTCCTTCTTTGAAAAATGAGGATGACGATGGGACCTATCTTTCAGGGCTGTTTTGATTATTAAGTGAGTTAATTGTTGAAAGTGTTCAGAACAACGTCTTGCATATAGTGAATACTCAGTATTATAAGCCAGTATTACCCTAAAACAGTGGTTATCAATCAGGGAGGGAGGGGAGCAGTTTTTCCCTTGAGGGGACGCTTGGCAGCATCTGGAGACAATTTTGGTGTCACGGCTGGGGTAAGGGTGCTACCCTAGTGGGTAGAAGACAGGGATGCTGTCAACATCCTACAATGCCCAGGACAGACCCCCCCCCAACCGACAACAAATTATACGGTCAAAAATATCAGTTGTGCTGATATTTGAATGATAACAAATCATTTTTACAAAATGTGAATGAAAAATAATAATTCTAAAAGCTATTTGTAGAATTGTTTGTTTTTATAAAATTTTAGCTCACTAAAAATAATTACCCAATAAAACCATAATGATTCCCTCTTCTTGACTCATGTGTTTATCTATATTAAAGAGGATAATTTAACCCCCTTCCACCTGAACATAGTCATTGATAGAGCCCTTGTGTCCTTCAGACTGGACTGATATGAGAATGTTATTCTGAGCATTTCCTCCAAGAAACATATGACTTATTTAGAAAATGTTTCCTCTTAGTAGAAAAGTAACATTGAACACAGGCTGGTTGCACAGAATTTTCTTCAGTATTGGAAGGAGAAGTATGTGTGGAACAAAGAACAGGGAATGTAACATTTTCTTTTGTTCACAAAGTTATGGTCATATTTTCATGACTCCAATTACTTAGCAAAAAAAGCCAGCAATTAAAGTATGAGGTCATGATTCTATTCCATGGAAATAGGCAGGAAAGCAACAACGTCACACACAACATACTGTATTGTTTATTATTTTAAAACATTTATTTCAATTTTAAGGTTTTCTTTAGTCACTTTTTCTACATATCCTGAGCATTAGAAGATTATATATTTTTTAAGGGAAAAGTATTGATGAGCCTATAGAAGACTTATTTCTTTAAAGTGTTTAGGATTAATATACTAGGCAGGGACAATATGATTATTGGTGTAAAAATACTAGAATTCTAATTTCAGGGTGAATTAAGACTCTTTTGAAGATCTAAAACCACTATGGGATGCAGTCTTGACATTAGCTGGGAAAGAACTATCATTTCAGTGTTAGAGTACAGAAAGCTGCGTGTATGCTGTTGAAAGAGCTACGATTTTGGAACAAGTTCTGGGCTCAAGAATCAGGCTTTCTAGATTCCAGCTGTGTGGACTTGAGTCTTATATAAACTGCTTTGAGCTTGGATCACTTCATATGTAATATGGAAAACTCTCTACCCAATCTTTCTCCATAGGATTCAATAACTTGAGCCGAACATCTAGCTGAGAAACGCACATACAGTAGGTGCTCAAATAGATGCTAGTCTCTTTCCTACAGCAAAACTACAACATGTCATAATTATGGCTTATGATACAGTGATTCAAATTGTTCTAACCCATCTGGAGCATCCCCAAATCAACAGAAGGATGACCCAACCTCTGATAAGTGAGATAAGGGATATGGCCCAATCTCTGATAAGTGCACAAGTGCACAGAGTTTCATGAGAATTTCACCCTTCGCCATGGTTAATTGAAATCTGAAGTGAAGTCTCATGCCTGAGTGAGCATAAATAGTATAGGGGTTAGAAATGATATTCCTTAAATTCTTGTTTTGATGTTGTAAAATTCTGCAGAATGACCCTGTTGTATCTTTAAAAACTCTAATGCTCTATGAGAGTACTACAACCCCCCGCCATGTCAAGAAACAGAGACCATGCCTTCCTTAAATCTTTGTCCCACACTCTGTGGAACACCATTCTTTACAAGGCAGCACTCCACACACTGAGGGGCAGGGATGGGATAGACAAATGAGCAGAGGATGCAAAATGCTGGACTTGAGTATGGAACCTTGGGGACCCTACGGAGGTCAAAAGGAACGAAGGTGGACCTGACTGCCTGCCCTGAAGGGATCACACAGCAAGGGGAGGTGAAAGGTATTGTCCAGAGAGGTGAGAACAACTCTGGAACCAGATGCTGAATCTGATTCATACTGCCCAGCTTTTGACAGGAGGAACAGGTACAAAGACATAGGAAATGAGATCATCTTCATGATCTAAATGGCTTTACTGTGCCAAATTGGACACAGAGTATATTTTGGTTAGGAAAATTATGAAAACAGTGGGAAGTGATCTTTTCTATCTTTGGACCAAGAAGTTATAAAATATATTAATAGATTGTAGAGTAATTAAAATCTCAGAATGGAAAATAAATTCAACGGGACCTTATACAGCTGTCATATGTTTTAAAAAATAAAATTTGTTTATTTGTTTGTAACTCCCTACTTTTGTTTACCCTGGAGACTCTTATTTTCTCTATTTTGGAACATGAATTTAAATATTTAAATATGCAAGAGAATATATCCTTAAACATCCACAGATATTTCAATATGACTTACATTCACCGTAGAAACAAACCACTGCTAATTAGGAAACTCTTTCTTCGCTGTATCGGTGGTCTGGGCTACTCATCAAGAGCCCCTGGGCTAACCATGTCTCATCAACTGGGAGGATATCACAGCAGAGCCATGTGAAGAAGACCGGGTCATTACCTTCAAATGAAGAGATGACAAAATTTCTTCATAAAGGAGAAAAATAGTGTCTCAAATACTCTTCTGTTTTCTGGTGCCTATGGTCCCATATCCATTCCCAAAGAAAGAAAATGGTGCATCACCAGCTATGGAGAGATGACCTTGTGTGCCTGTATCTAGTCTGTGTCAGTGGTGCCCCGTGTTTGTATTATTTTTTTCTATGGCTTTCATTTTGTGCACTGCTTTGTGCTTGGGTATCTTCTTCCTGTCCTGTTTCTCAACTGGGTTCTGGGTTCTTGGTGGGAAGTAAAAAGGTCTCATCTTTCTCTATAATCCCCAGGGGATGTCTGGTCAATGGTTTTCAAACCCTACATGTTTAGTAAAACATTTCATCTTACTAATTCAAAATAAATTCCTACTCAAGGTAGTTAATTCCACTTTCCGATTAATGGACACATTTGTTTTAGCGAGGTCACTAGATAAAGGTGTTATTCAAGCCACATTTTTCTGGGTACCTGTGCAGCCTGCTGCCCTGTACATACTAGGTGCTCTATAAATATTTGCTGACTTGATTTGATCTACTGGTAAATATATATTCAAGACTAGAATAATTTTTATGCACTAATGTGAACACAGGCTTCATTTTGGAAATAAATGCAGAGAAAAATGAAAATAAACATGAAGTAGACAGATCTTAACCAGGGATGTTAAAGTACACAGTAAGTAGTAACCTGCTGTCCTCATCTTTGCTATGACATTTCTCTGGAGGTCAGGGGGAACTCACATAAAGGAATAATATTAGCCTTCCATCCAGTTCAAGGTTCTGAACAAAATAGTCAAGACTTGGAATCTAGGCATTGTGCCAACACTGCTGGATGAGTTTCAACTTTCTTATAAAAACTGCACACAGAGGAAGGTAGCAAATAACTCAATGCCTCTCTTAAAATCTGAACTCAGCTGCTCAATCCAAAGTTCTAAAAGTGCCTCAAATATGCTCATGTACAAGGGAGAATTCACGTATCATCTCAGTAATTTGCTCTACAAGGCCAGGCACTGCATGTAAGCTAGACACATATCAGTTACTACTTTGAACTGCACTCTAGGGACGATTAGTTCTCAAAGTCTTGAATCTGCACACAAGGGCTCATTGGCTAACACAGAAAGACCACACTTCACAGGTGACTACTGCCAGGGAAGATGTTGTTTCACTCATTAGTACCAGGTATTTTGCTATGTTAAGTACTAAATGTCCGAAATAGCTTTTTCTTTGGAAATTAGGGTCATGTTAATCAGCACAATTAATGCTGGTAATGGGCTCTCATTAGCATTGCCTCTGTTGAAAAAGTACCACTAACCACACAACATGGTCTCACCATCTCCACACTACTCTCACTTTTCAGACCTCCCTCTGGCAGCCTCTCATATGTTGTCAACAATGACTGTCTCACTTACTCCCTTCTTTCTGTAACATGATCTCCCTCCCTTTGGTCATCTTCTGTTTCCTCTTTTTCTATCCAGTACAGTGTAGCCAGGTCAATACTTGGAACTACTTCATTGACTTACTTTGTACAAATACTGTTGTGGAATACACAGCATCTAGAAGAGTGCGTATGTCAAATATAAGCTAAGGAAATTAATGTTATTCAAGGCATGGGAATTGGAAATATTTTGGTGACATGTTCCACTCTTGTATGAACAGAGAATGAGAATCCTCTAGCTTGTACCCATAGATATGGTTCCTGAAGCTTCATCCCTAAAAAGACTTATGCCCAGCTATTGGGCCAAATAATTTTTTATTCCTTTGTGCCAATTCTGAAGATAATAGAAAGTTGCTTGCAGAATATAGTTTCATCAACTGTGAAATTTACTGTGAGTAAATCTTTTCTGCAAGTGAATTTTTCATGGTCAGAGAACTTCAAAAAGTAAAGAGCTGGGTTCATCATGCTTATGGAATATTTTGCATCAACTGTTTTGGCTTCGAGTTCTTCATAGCCTGATAGTGAGGTTGTATGGGAGCAGCCAACCCTCATCAAACTTTTGAGAAGATACCCAAATGAGACCTGTCAATGAGAATCTAAGAGTTAGCAGAACAAATTGGCTTAGGGCATCTCACTGCTCCATTGTGGCCCAGAATGAGTAGGGAAGCTTCATAGAGACAACACCTTTTAGGATGGACCTTGAAGGATGAATAGGATCGAGTTAATCAGAAATGGTTAGTAAAAGCATCTAGATAGAGGGAAAGAAACAAGGGCAGACTGACATAGTCAGCAGTGTATTCAAGAACTCACAGGTAGTAAGGTTGGAAGTGTAAGTTGGGTCCCAGATTGTGGAAAGCCATGATTATTGGATGCTTTGTGTTATATTTTGCATTGTATTAATGTACTTGTGCCTGCATTGATGTCTATGCTGGACATGTATTTTTTGTGGAAGGTGCAGCTCTGTTTGTGCAAAGCAGCTCAGGAGTGTGTTAAGACCTCTGGTCTGGCTACATTCTATAGGATGGGTGGGGAAGAAGGAGATGATTAAAGCAGAGAGATCTCATGTGGAGGGAGGACAGGAGTAAGTTGGGCTTTTCAGACAAAATGTATGCGAGGCTACCAAGAGAAGGACTAAAACGTGACAGTAGTCATTATGGACAGATTGTGTATGCCTCTCCCCACCATTCATATGCTGAAATCCTAACTCCCAATATGATGGTGTTTGGAGGTGGAGCCTTTGGGAGGTGATAAGGTCGTGAGGGTGGAATCCCCATGAATGGGATTAGTGCCCTTATAAAATGGGCCCCAGAGAGCTTCCTCGCCCCTCTGCCATGTGAGGACACAGCAAGAAGACTGCTTTCTATGAACCAGCAGGCAGGTTCTCGCCAGAACCCCACCCTAATGGCACCCTGACCTCGGGCTTCCAGCCTCCAGAACTGTGAGAAACAAACTTCCATATTTTATAAGCTCTTCACTCTTGGCTGTTCTGTTATAGCTGCCAAGACAGGCACAGACAGTACTTGTGGGGTGACAGGACCTTGCAAGCTGACGTGGTGCTGGATTTCCCCATGGGTAACTGAGATCTGAGTTCTGGGTGGAGCTGTTACAGGAGGAATAGAAATGGCCCAACAGGGCTTTCCTGGTGGCACAGTGGTTAAGAATCCACCTGACAATGCAGGGGACATGGGTTTTCGATCCCTGGTCTGCAAAGATCCCACGTGCTGTGGAGCAACTAAGCCTGAGTGCCACAATTACTGAAGCCCACACGCTTAGAGCCCGTGCTCCACAACAAGAGAAGCCACTGCAATGAGAAGCCCGCACACCGCAAAGAAGAGTAGCCCCCACTCGCTGCAACTAGAGAAAGCCCACGCAGCAAGGAAGACCCAATGCAGCCAAAAATAGATAGATAAATAAATAAATGAAGGAATAAATGAATGAATAAAAAGAAATGGCCCAACAAACACTGTAACAGAGGAATAAACAGAGATTGAACTTAAAATAAATGACAACAGATAAAGAACATATACTTTTAAGTCTGGGAAATGGGAAAATGAGGATGGAGAAACGGAAGTATCTAGAGTGGGAATCGATTTGGTGAGAGAAAATAGGAAATGAGAATTTAGGGCAGGCCCACTTCCACCTACTGATGATGAATGGTAACACCCGGCTGGCCTTTCCCTTTGATGCTCACCCGATGAGCTCAACCATGTGTTTTCTTGGTCAAAATTCAGAGTAGATCTGGTGTGGATGAAGCCTGGAGTTTCTGAAACCTTGGTGTCCTCCAAGAGATACGGAGCTGTGTACAAACAGAAATGTGACAGAACGACTGGGACCTGAGGTCTGAGCATCAGCGACAGGCGGGAAGGCAGGGAGGGAGTGAGAGAAATCAGAAGCAGAAGCAGAAGACAGGGCCAGCACTGCCTACCCCTGGGTGGCTCCTGACAGCCAAGAACAATGGCAGGTGGGAGTCAAAGGGATTTGGCTGCACCCTGCCAGTAGAAAGTTGTGTTTGTGTGCATGTGTGTGTGCTTGTGTGTTCAAACTATCCCGTGAGAGCTCACCAGCCCACTGTTCACCACAAGTCTAATTCTTTAAATATTCATTTTTTGTACACTGCTAAGTTATGTTTTCAGCAGAAGCTGCAACAAACCACCTACCCATAAAGGGTAACCAGTCTTTGCCAGAGCAGTCGCATATGCCTGGATTCTCTGGTGTCCACTCACCATTGAGATGAGAAAGGGCTTCCTCCTGATTTTGCAGGGTGGACTTTCAGCCAAATGGAAGTCCTGGCTGACAACCGTCCTCCGTGTTTTCATTTCAACAGGCTGGGTACCCAAGGTAGGGGACATGAGGCAGAGGGGAGAGAATGTAGTAACACCTTGAGTTTTCAGAGAACTCTATGATAGCAAAACTCAAAGAAAAAGAGTGTCCACATCTTCAGGCAGCAAACAGGATCGACTGTAGTTTTTTTTTCATCTTCTTACTGAGTGAATAACCAGAGAGAGAGTTTCCAGCAGAGCAATTGAAGTAGAAACCATTTTGCAACATCAAGCCAGAAAATCTGGTCAGCTTACTTGGAGAAACTTGATAGAGGGAAGAGGTGGAGTTCACGGGACCCCTTGCCAGCAGGGCCCTCTGTTTGACTTGAAAGGCCTGTGCATATTTTCCAGCTAAAGGTGGGAGCTGGGCGGTCTTCAGTGAAGAACGTTGATGGGCACTGCACGCCCTGCTCTCAGTCCCAACATGTCTCTTTCTAAAGCATCAATCTGGCCCCATAGGCCTCTGTGGGAGAGCTCGCAACACATTCCCTTTGTCCAAGAGTAAAGTCCAAGTGAGTCTCTGCATACCCCACTGAGCCCCCTCTTCACCCCGCCAGCCTGCCTTGTCCTCTGACCAGCCACGCGTGTCCAATGAGACGACCACGCAGAGATTCCCACGGTACGGTGCGTGTGGCCAGCTCCTCCTCCCATGGCTTCCATCCCTCCTCTCAGCTGGGTGGGGGCTGTAGCCACCCCAGTGATTCCCTGGGGTACCCGGTGGTCCCTGCCAGGACTGCCACCTTCCCCACCACAGCCGTTCATGGGCCTTTTGGTCACTTGGCCTTTGCAGGCCTCTGGGGCCACTGGCACTGACATTTGTTGAGTTGTTTCTGAACTAAAGCTCTTGGCTGTTGGAGACGTTCTGTGTGTGGACTCAGCCAAAGTTCCATTAGACCTCTAGTCATGGTGACCTGTCCTTCACCTGCCACCAGCTCTGCACAGGAGAGAGGTCATGCCGTGAACCTGTGCCTTCAAAGGCCTTGTGTCCCTGCACGACCCCTATGGAGAGGGCCCACCCACATCGGAGCCCCCTGGGCCTTCTCTGCACTGGTCACTGGTCGAGGATTCCCGCCAGTCCCGTCCTGGGGGCTGAGAATCCTCATCCCCTAGGTGCCTTGCGTTCCTGAGCTCCATCAGGGCAGGGCCACCTCGTACTCATCCCTCCATCCCCGGAGACAGGACGTGCTGGCAGGAAGCTGTTGAATGCATGGATGAGCGTGGTCTGGGCTTCCTGGCAAGATGAAGACCTGAGTAAAGGGGTTTGTTAGGTACTGATCAGGGTCAAACCAATAGCAGTGGTAAAAAGAACTCGTAGCAGTCACTGCTGGTGCTTTCAGTCTATTAGCTTATCTCATTCTCACCACAATTCTATGTGTCAGGGACTATTCTCCTCCCCACTCTACCGGTGAGGAAACCGCGGAGCACAGCTAGTGAGCAGCAGAGGGGAATTTGGACTCAGGCGCTCTGGCTCCAGATAAGGTCAAGTTGAATTTCACTTATCAATGTAAGAGAACCTTCACCAAAAAGGACGTATGACCTCTTGACATAGAAGCTGTGGGATGTTAATTATTTTGAGTGTAGTGTACAGGATGGCACGTTATACCTTTTGGTTTGCTTCCGTTCACATTTAGGTATTTAACCTGCCCAATGAGCATTAAATCAGCAGGTGGCAGGTAAATTCTAATTAACTGGGAAAATGGCTCAAAGTAGATATGGTCTAACTCCATTTTGATTGTTTACTTAGTTCATAATAAAATAGGTTGAAAGGAGAAAAGAAAAACATAGAGAAATATTGTTCCAAAAATAGATGTGCTGCTGTTATTAGAATGTTCCCATGTGGGCCAAATGGAGGTCGGTGACAGAGGCCTTTCTAAGGATAGAGAAGAAATAAAATAAGACAGAGGAGAGGGAAAGCTGCGGAGTCTATTCAGCCATGAAACCTAGATGAAGGAAGGCAATTTTCAGCAAAGATTCTGCTCCTTTCCTCCCTCCGGGTGTTTCCAAGGGTAACTCACACCTTAAACTTGCATCTCCTCATTCCCTGCCTCTGGCTACCTCTTCCTGCTCAATTAAACCCTTACAGTTACAGAATCCAATCTGACTTTTGTCTTTCAAGTGGCCAGCTACACTTGACATTTCTGAAAGGAAATAGGCAAGGTACCTGGCCTCATTCACTGGATTTTAGTGAAAATTAATGAAAGCCTGAGGCAGAAGAAGTCCCTACTGAAGGCTTTCCAAGAACTAGAGTGGCCCATTGGTCTGTGATGTTGGAAGAGGGAGGGAGGTGGAAACACAGTGTAAAGTTTCTGATTTCAATTTAACTCAGCCTTATGGAGACCGGGTCTGAGATGGGTGTAAAGCATGTGTTTGACAGAAGCGACCGATTTAAAACGAGGACACAGATCCTATAATACATTTCATTTATCAGTTTTCAGAGAAGTTGCAATTAGGCTTCAAAACATCACACTTTTTATTTTTTTATTTTTTCTGATTGGCAAGGCCGTTCCGATGTCAGAGTTTTCCTTTGGTGGAATGAGCTGGATGATTTTGATCCGTTTTCAGTCTTGATATTATCATTAATTCCTCTTTCAAACTCAGATCGCTAAACTGGTGAGTTTATAGTTGACGCCAGTGGGGAACAGAGCGGCCCTTATTTGCTGGACCTGAGCCGGGGTGGCTGGGTTCAGGTCTGAATCCTGCTCTTATCAAATGGCCCCTTTGAATTTCAGTGAATGGAAGTCAGGGCTCAGGTTTTCTTCTAAGGCAGTCCTGAGGCAGACTCTCAGAAATCCGCAGTACAGAGTCAGGGGTGGGGATTTCACCTTCAAAATCATTCATCTGCTATTTCAGTCTCACATCCTCTGTACTCCCTGACCTTCAGGACTTTTTTCCACCCAGTAATGACTGTAAAACTCTGGGGAAAGTGCCTTCTGCCTTAGCTGAGTTGCTGCAAGGCAGCTGTTCTTTGAAAGTAGAGTTTGGCCTGGGAACAGAAGCTTCTTATCCCAAGATAGTAGGTCTCCCACACCTCTTCCTCTCCTGGACCTGCCCCCTCAGAGCAGGGGGCAGGATAGCAGTCCTGGTGGGGCGGCAGGCAGAGACCTTCACCCCAGGATCTAGGAGTCCACCATGAGCAGGTACCCAAACGCCCGAATCACCTTATTTCTGTTGTTGCTTGTTTGTTGTTTTTAATGTTGCTTTTTGTGAAGGTAGATTTGTTACCACAAATTGACAGTAAATTTAGCCACTTCAGATGTAAAACATTGTCCGTGCTCATTCACCTAGAAGTAATTAATGGGTTCAGTAATGTTCTGAAAGCAACCTGCTTTATAATTATTATATTGCCCTTGTTTTCAGTTATTAGATGGAAACATTGAATGATGCCAGAAACTGTGCCTCCCTGTGACTTTCACATGGCTGCCCAAATATCCCTCTTGCGGGGTCTGGCTGGCCCCAGGCCTGCATGCACCCCCGTTAAGAAAGCCATATTACCGAGAGTAGATACATTAGACATAACTTCTTTTAATTGCTCAACCTCTACGAATGATTTTTAAAGCCAACACTAAGACCCTATCCACTGTCAGAAATCGTATAAAGAAATTTCAAAACCGCAATTTGCCAGAACAAGCCAGAAAAGGAAATTACTTGAGAAAAATGACATCCCACAGGCCATTTCCAAAGCCATTTACTGTAAGAACAGTCTCCTGTGCATGTATTTTCGATGTCACAAAAAGAATATTCCATTTTTATTGACATCTTTGTTTCACTAGATTTTCCAGACATCTACTCCTATCATTAATTCTATCAGTTTTCTTCCAAACCACTAGTAACACTCTCATATGTTTGCTGATGTTATTGTTACATGCAGTTTGCAGAATCAAGATTTTAGGATGGAGGTTGACAGATTCTTAAATAAAACTACTTCAGATTTCCTGTAATTCTGGACCCTGTGAGTCCTGGAGAATCAATTTATCCACTTTGTGTCTTGGCAGGTGGGCACCCAGTGTCAGGAGAAGGGAAGTGGCAGGCTGGGGACCTCCCTGCTGGGAAGAGGTGGACACAGGGGACTTAGAACCGGGTGTCCCAAGTCACAGGTGTGTTATCCAAGGGGCACGAAGTGTGACAAGAACAGGTCCTATGGTGTGCAGGTGTCTGTGTGGGTGTGTAGGTGTGTATGAGTGGGTGTGGGTGTGTATGAGTGTGCATGGGTATGTGAGTGTGTGCAGGTGTGTGTGTCTGTGTGGGTGTGTGGGTGTGTGCAGGTGTGGGTGTGTATGAGTGTGTGTGGGTATGTGAGTGCAGGTGTGTGTGCAAATGTGTATGTAAGTGTGTCTGTGAGTGTGGGTCTGTGTGAGTGTGCCCCAGAGTGTCTGTGTGAGAATGTGTATGTGAGTGTGTGCAAGTGTGTGTCCTCCACCCCTACAGAGAGGGGTGAGGGAAGGACAAGGGTAGGTAGCTTTTCATGGAGGGAAAACCCTGTGAGACCTCCTGCATAAACTGTGGGGCAGCATCAGAGTTCTGGGCTGAGTTGCGTCCCCCAATTCTTATGTTGAAGTCCTGACCCCCAGGAACTCAGAATGTGACCTTCTTTGGAGATGGAGCCTTTCCAGAGATGATTAAGTTAGAATGAGGTCATCAGGATGGGCCCTTCCAACATGACTGATGCTTGGTGTCCTGACAAGAAGTGGACATTTGGACACAGACGTACACACAGTAAGGCCATGTGGAGAGATGTAAGGGCCTGTGGCCTCTCCAAGCCCAGGAGAGAGGCCTGGGACAGAACCTCCCCTCACGACCCTCAGAGAAAACCAGCTCTGCAGACACCTTGATTTCCAGACCTGGGAGAGAATCCATTTCTGTTGTTTAAGCTGCCCAGTTTGTGGAACTTTGTTACAGCAGCCCTAGCAAATTCATACAGCCAGTTAAGAGGGTGCCTGCTAGGAGATAAGAATAAAGATTAGGGAGGGAGAAATTGTAGAGGGTCTTGCCTTTCAATGTAACATGCAGCAGGCTTCACATTATCCTACAAGGGTCAAAGGGCCGTTGAATGATAGTCATCAGGGGTATGCATGCTCCAAGTTGCATTAAAAACTCTCCTGCAGCAACATACAGTTGGCCTTGGAAGGTGTATCTCTCAAGGCAGGTGGCCTCCAAGATTAGAGCACTAATCCTGGCAAATGGGAAGGAAAAGCAGATGACATTCATGGAGGGGGAAGTTCAACAGGAGGTGCCCAGGTGTCTGGAGTTGGAGCTCAGCAGGTGGTAGAGCCACTGGGATAGAAAGAGGGAAAAGAAACAAGAGGGGAGGAGGAGGCCTGCAGGACTTGCATTCTAGATGAAGATGTAGATTACGGAGCTGCCAGCGTTTGGGTGGTGTAAGGACATCACATGGGAGAGAGCTGACCAGGGACAAGGCTGGGGGTTTGGGGGGGCTGGCTAAGGGGGACCACCCCTGGGGAGGTGGACTGAAGGCAGAGAGAGACAAGTGAGGCCGGGGGACTGAAGGAACAGTCACTCAACACGTCAAGAAGCACTTTAATGACTTTCTGCTCTAGAAGTTTCCCAGGGACATCAGCCTCGTGTGTCCACCTATTTATACAAAAGTCAAGTAACAAATGTGAAATCTGCATTGAAGTGCAGAAGACGATTCCATTCTGTTCACGCTCTTCATGTGATAGTTTCATATCAGTACAGATGGATTAGGAGGGTCTTCCCAGTAATCAAGTCTCCAAATCTACTTTTTCTCGCTTCCAGGGTATTTGGAATCTGTCTCATGGTTACGGCTTTATGTATTCCAGCAAATATATAAACCATTGTACAGGCTCAGGGGAGATTCATTTACAGATTCTGACAGGGGTTTGGAAATTCATATGAGAGAGCCATAAATATTTCTATGTAGGTAATGGTTAAATGGGTGGGTGCCTTTTAATTATTGTAATAAACATTTTTGAAATAATTGTTTTTTTCTATAAAAAAGTAGATACACGAATAACTATTGCAAAATACTAATATTTGAATATGGATCTAAGTAAATAAATTGTTAAAATCAAATTTTATTATGCTATTGTAACCATGCAAGTCCTATGGAAGATGTGATGATATGAAATGATATGATATAGGATATGATTGTTTCAGCAGTTTTCTTAGTCTCATTTTTATTTCCTTTAAAGTTGACGTTCCAAACCTTGGCAACAAAAGGGTACTTCTGAAAATAAACCTGTCTGATCTTACCCTACCTTATTGAGTCAGAACCATTGGGGCAGTGGGGCTGGGCATCTCTATTTTTAATTAGCTCTCTTAGATCATTTCTATTTACCCCAATGCTTGATAACATTGGCTTTTAGAGGTTAAAAGATGGCCTGTGAGAATAGCTAAGTAATGATGTCATAGCTTCTGTACAGCCTGCCACCCATTACCGAAGGATACACATGCATTACTTTATCCCAAATCTTCGTTGCTCACCGTGTATGCTTCTAGGAAGTTTGCAAATCCCCAGGATGCTGTCCTACCAACATACCTGCTGCAGGCTTGGGCCTATGCCTCCCTGGGGGATCTCTCAGCCCTGGGCCACCCCTTCCACTCTGAGTACTTCCCTGACTCTCTGTGTCTCTATAGAACCACCACTCAGACACTGAACCCACAAAGCCTAGTCTGACCAGCTCTCAGCTACTCCCTAGAATACAGTCATTGGCAAATATTCTCCCTGCCAGAGTATGTCTATTAGGTATTTTGCTATTTCCAGGCACAAATCTCATGCCATTTTTATTCTCTCTTGAATTTTATGTGCAGTCTCTTATCATATATCTAGCAAAGGGTAGGAAGAAACTGAAGAGTCAGAACTAATCAGGCCTTCCTCACTCCCGGGGGATTAGGAAAGCAGCCACTGCTCCAGTGGGACACTCAGAGATGCAAGGTTATCCTGAATCCTGTCCTTGGCATTTACACATGATGCAGGTGCAAACTTCCTCTCTTCTGAACAATGCAAAGTATATTTGGAAAGAGTTCTCTCTGCAGCTTCCCAAGGCACCAGGGCAATCGATGCCCCTCTGTCCCAGGTGCTGAACAAGCACTTGGAACTTGCCGCAGAGGACTCGGTCTCCAGGGCAGCTGGGACAGTGAGAAGTACCTCAGGCTTCTCTCTCCACCTCCATCCGGCTGTGTGTGCGATATTCCTGCCACAGACCTGAAAGCATGGCGGTGTCTACTGCTGAATGGTATAGTGAAACCCTTCGCAACAGGTTACCCTATCTTGATGTGAAATTGAAGATAATTTTGGACATAAAGACAATGTAGACAAAAGTTTTCCATTCACAGAGAAAGAAGTCAAATTATTCAAAAGCATTAGAAAATGTTTCCCACCAATAACAGAAGGGAACCCCATGGAACACTCTTGGGAGGAGTTTGCGGGCGTAACTGTGGGTGATGGATGGAGAAATCTAGCACAAGCTGATGTGGTCAGAAGGGGAGAGATTGGTCCCTGGGTCCCAGGGATTCAGCCAGGCCTGCTGTGGGGTCAGGACTAGTGCCCCAGGATGTGGGTATCTCAAGGACAGCCCCTCTGGTCTCTGGGCTCTCAGCACTTGGCTGGATTCAGTCTCTCCCTCCTTCACCTCTGAAAATACCGCTGCCCACACCCGACGTGTGCCTGTGTTGGAGGAGACTAACCTCTGCTTGATTCTTGTTTGGAAACCCTAAGAGAAGCACCCAGCTTCCCAGTATGGCTTTGAGGATTATAACTGGTACAGCTCAGGTCAGGTGTCCACACCTGGACCACTTTCTGCAGGTGACGAGTGGGGTTCTGCAGGTCCTGGAGATTCCCAGCTCAACCAGTGAAGGAGAGGAAGGGTTCCCAGGAGATAACGCCTTTGACAGCCTCTAAATGGTCATTGAAGAAAACCTGCATGATTGCCAACGAGTCACAAAGCCACCAACTAATATTAGGTGGTGAGGTTCTTCACAGATCTCTACAATTCACTGGTGAGTCCACCCAAAATCAGTTTAAGCCTGAAACTATTTCATTCCTTATCTGATTAAGGCTACTAGATGTGTAAAAGGAACTAGACTACAATGACAAAATATTTAGAGGTCCTCAGTATCTTTTCTTCCCTTTTTCCTATCATGCCCTTACCTTGACTATGCTAATGATGTTACAGGTAATTAACCCACCTATCTTTAATTTTCTTGGCCACAGTCAAGAGGAACATGTATCTTCAGGGAGTTTACATCCTCAGGAGCTATTGAATATAATAGCACTAAGTTAAGTAAGTTCACACGTAATAAGACATTGGATCAAATCAGCCGCCCTGTGCAACACACCTTAGACCCATTTTATAGATGGAGATGCTGAGTCTCAGGGTGACTTGGTTAGGTCACCTGGCAGAGCACCTGCATGGGGCCCAGTGCTCAGCTACTATGCACTTAAATCTACGTTTCTTACCCCATCTCATTCCAGGCTGGCTATCTCTATGCAGCTCTCCAGGACCTTTGTCCCTTCCTGCCCGAGTCAGCGCTTGCCAGCATCCTAGCCTGCGGGGATGAGAAGGACCCATCCTGGAGGTCAGTACCACAGCAGCCTGGCCCCAAGGATCTCCCAGGTCAAGGGGCACCAGACGGCGATCCAGAGTCAAGGCTGAGCAGGAAAGGCAGCAACTCAGAACAGGGCCTCAGGACAGTTGGAGCCAGGGTGGGTCTGATCACACAGAGATAATCAACTTTACGTAAGTCATAAGGGTGGGAACCTAATCCTGTAGAACTGCAGCCTTATGGGAAGACGAAGAGATGTCTCTCTCTCTGTATGTAATGCAAGCAAGAAGGCAGTCGTCTGCAACCCAGGAACAGAGGCTCACCAGAACCCCACCACGCTGGAACCCTGAGAAATATATTTCTGTTGTCTAAGCCACTCAGTACATTTTGTTGTGGCAACCTGAGTAGACTAACACAATGTCCTTGCCCTGAGCATCAAAGTCTCTGCTCTAGAGTTTTCCAGACTTTCCTAGATTTTTCTAAAAGAGCAAAGCTGCCCACTTGCATCCCCTGTGGTTTTTGTCACTTGTAGGATGACACCCAGCAGTGCCTTTCTTCCAAGTTTGCAGTGCTTCACATTTGCCCCTTCAGGAAAACACTACAGTTAGAGCATTTTAGTTTAAATCATTAGCTTATGTGTTCTATTTATCGAACTTGGAAAGTAGCTTTGCTTCTGAAAAATCATATTAATGTTCTGTTCTGTTTTTAATTAAGGCTGTCACAGAGATTGCCACAAATAAGTAATCTCACACTGCTATGTGGCCCCCAGCAAATTATCGTGCATGTCAGTTGCCTCGGTGCTGACATTCTTTCCTGGGAACCACACAGTGATTAACACATGTGCTGAGGATCATAATGAGAAATGAATTTTTCTTTATCTTCATGGAAAATCATATTAGGTGTAATTGGATAAAACCAAGAATAAACAATCAATCATCCCTAGTTTAAGCTCAGTTTTACACCTAGATGGTTAGACAGTGGGGATGGCATTGACCCTGTATTTCATATCAGAGCATCCTGCAGTGGGTGTCATGGTGATCACAGGGCTGGTCAAAACAGGAAGATTACCCTTGAAAGTATATGCCTGAGACAGCAGAACTGAAAATAGCGTTCAGGGGACCTCATTTAAAAACAAATATTCTACTGGGTGTATTTTCTCTAAGTAAGACAAATGCTGTTCATCCCATCCCTATTAATGTGCACAGAGCTAATACTTAGTGACACTTGGTGTGTGTGACACAGAGAAAACGCCCCATGCTGTTGGCAGAACCACGAGACAGTGAACGGATGCTTGTGGATCACACCAGAGTCCACCCTCTCTCTCCTGTGACCCTAAAGGATGGGGAAGCATAACCCCCCATCTGCACCACGGATCAGGAATAACTCCTAGAAACATGGACATACGAGGGTCTGTGCACAACAAAGTTTGCCTACACCCCGAGCAGGCTGGGAATCCTCTGCAGAATATCACCGGGAGGATTTCTCCACCACCAGGAGCCCTGATCTGAAGAACGTTCAACTGCAGTGACTTTTTTTTTTTTTTCTTAATCAAATAGGCAGCTTGAGAAATCTAGGATGTAGGAGCTGGAAGGACACAAGTAGATGGTTTTAACCTAGTATCCACATTTCTGCTGACAAAATTTGAGGCTCGGAGGGATCCATTATTTGTCATGTGGCTGCGGAGGCGGTTACTGTAGGAGCGTATCTTCAGATGCTCTTTGCACTGTCACAGGCACCTGGAGGAAGTGCAGGTTCAAAATCTGTGTGTATCTGAGTGGCAAGACATGAACTGTATTTTCTACAATTCAGTGTCAACTCCATTCACATAGACATTTAATCTATTCCCTTTCATGTAATTACGCATTATCGAGTCCGTTCAGGTTTCAAACAAATCAGGTTAGGAAACAAGAGTCCCATGTCCCCCAGTGTCCCCGTTCCAAGGGAACTTGCTGTGTGTCCTCCAGTGAGGCGGGAGTAGCAGGACCGGCCCCAGTTGTCCCTCTTCCTCTGCTGGCCACTGTCTCACCGGGCATCCCTCCCTGCCACGGGCTTTCCATCTCGGAGTGCCAGCTTCATGGACGTTGAATAATTGTCACCTTCCTGCAATGTTCTGAGTCCTGGATGGAGGACGTCACCCGTGGTCAACATCCCAAACCTGGAAGACAGGCTCTGCTAACACATTCTTTGTGCTGATGAGAAGAGAGTTTGACTGACTTGCCTAAAGTCACACAGAGCAAGGAGAGGATGGAGCTGAGGTTCAAAGCCCACCCCCAACCGTGAAATTACCTGGTTTCCTAGCCCAGTCTCTGGCAGTCCCCTCTCAGACCAGGTCTGTATGGCCAGCAGATCTCAGTCACGTTCTCACCCTCTTGAGGGCGGAGGAATTCTCAGGGTCTCCCTCTGGGCTGATGAATAGGAGAGTCAGGCTTTGTCTTGGATCTTTCTGACCTGAATCAACTGGCTGGTCTGCTTCTCTCACGACTCCCCTTCCACGGGGGCATCGGGATGTATGTATAAGGGAAGGGGAGGGTCTTACCCTGAGCTACAGGAAACAAGTATGAGTCGCCCCTACTCCTAGGTCCCCACCCTTCCATACCCACCTGGACTTCAGTCACCCTCCTCTCCAAACTCTTCACAGTGAAAAATCCTTCTCAAAGACCTTCACCAGGAATTCACTTTATTACTCTCTGCTCTTGACACTTGAAAAGTGTCGATGTATTTGCTTAGAACAGAGAAGGCTTGAATCTCCCCTCCTTGTGGTAGGATGAACTGATAATAAAATCTTCATAAAGTTTTAAAAACATCCAAACTCTACTTCTTAAGACTTCTGGATTCTTGAATTTTTAGATCTTATTTTTAAGTTTTTTTTAGAATTAAAAAACAAAAAACAAAAAACTTATCTCCCCCAAATTACTGTTCTTGCAATGGGAAGGATGGGCTTTAAAGGAAATGTCTCTGAACATAGGCATAACACTCATTTACATAAATCCTAGCAATATTTTTTTGGATCTGTCTCCTAAGGCAAAAGAAAAAAAAAGCAAAAATAAACAAATGGGACCTAGTTAAATTTAAAAGCATTTGCACAGCATAGGAAACCACTGACAAAAGACAACATATCGAATGGTAGAAAATATTTGCAAGTGCTATGATTGATGAGGGATTAGTATCCAACATACATAAACAGTTCATAAAACTCATATCAAACAAACAAACAACCTGATTAAAAAATGGGCAGAAGACCTGAAAGGACATTTTTTCAAAAGAAGACATACAGAGGGCTAATAAGCACATGAAAAGATCCTCAACGTTGCTAATTATTAGAGAAATGTAAATCAAAACTGCAATGAGGTATCACCTCACACCACTCAGAATGGCCATCATCAAAAAGTCGACAAAAAACAAATGTTGGAGAGGATGTGGAGAAAAGGAAACCCTGTACACTGTTCGTGAGAATGTAAATAGGTGCAGCCACTGTGGAAAATAGTATGGAGGTTCCTCAAAAAACTATCCTGCTTTCCCAGGACAGCATGTCATTTTCTATAAAAGCATAAGAACCTTATAAGTATGCTTACATTTCTCCCCTCCCATCTCCAGTGAACTTGTCACACCTATTACTTTTGCATATTGTAAACTACACTATAAATTTTCATTATTGTCAAGAGATTAAATAATAAAAAATCATATATTTATCCGTGTAGGGACCATTTCCAATTCTTTCATTCTTTGCATTGATCTTTACCATTCTCTTCTGCCTGAGGTTCTTCCTTTAATATTTTTTGTTGTGTGTACCTTTGGTGAGAATTTTGTTCAGCTTTTGTACATCTGAAAATATCATTATTTCACTTTGCTTTTGAAAGATATTTTTGCTGGGTATAGAATTCTCGGTGGACAGCCCCCCTCCCAGCCAGCACCTTAAAGATGTCCCACTGTCTGAAAAGATACTGTCTGTAACTTGCATTGTTTTCAACAGGAAATCTGTCATTCTTATCCTTGTTTCTGTGTAGCTAGCATTATCATTTTTCCTTTAGTTGTTTTTAAGATGTACTTTATTGTCACTTTTTGCTAGACACCCTCTAAATGGTCCTGAGTGAGTCCCATATCGTGGCATCCATGTCCTATGTCATCCTTTCCCTTGAGTGTGGGTTGGACCTATTCCTCACTTCTAATGAATAAAATATGTCAGAAGTGATGGTATAGTTTCTCAGCCTGCTCAAGATGCTATAATGAAATATCACAAACTGAGTGGTGTATAAACAACAAAAATTCATTTCTCAGTCCTGGAGTTTGGGAGTCCAGGATCAGGGTCCCTGGATTGTCACGTGAGGGCTCTCTTCCATGTCATGGACTCCTCGTTGTATCCTTACACTATGGAAAGGGCAAGGGTTAGGGAGCTCTCTCAGGCCCCTCTGTACCAGGGCACTAATCCCATTCATGAGGGCTCCACCTTCATGACCCTGGCAACTCCCAAAGGCCCCATGTCCTAATAGCACTCACATTGGGTATTAGGATTTCAACATATGGATTTTGGAGAGAGACATTCAGACCATAGCAGATATCATTTCTGAGATTAAATTACAAAAGGCTGTGGCTTCTGTCTGTGTCTCTCTTTCACTTTGATGGAAGCCAACTATGTGTTATGAGCTACCTTACGGAAAGGTCCAAGTGGCAAGTAAGTGATGTTTTCAGCCAGTTGTTACTGAGGACCTGAAGCCTGACAACAGCCACTGCATGGATAAGTTTAGAATCAATTTCTCTCCCAGTCAATCTTCAAAGTCCTGATCAACACCACAGTTACAGTCTTGTTAGAGACAGAGCCAGAAGCAGCCAGATAAATTTTGAGATTATAATACATATTTAAAGTCACTAAGTGTTGGGGTGATTTGTTACACAGCATAGATAACTAATATATAGGTTTTGAGCAATTTGATCAGGATGAGACTTGGTGTGATTTTTTTTCATGTCCCTTCTACTTGGGATTTATTACACTTCTGTGGTTTATAGTTTTTATCAAATTTTGAAACTGTATGGCTAATATTCTTCAAACATTTTTCCAGCCTTTCTCTTTTTTGCTGACTTCAATTATAAACTTATTGGTCTGTTTGAAATTGTTCCATATCTGATAGTGTTCTGTTCATTTTTCAAATCTTTTTTTTCATTTTTCTTCCAGGTGTCTCATTTTAAATAGTTTCTACTGTAATATATCACTAGCATTTTCTTTTGCAATGTCTAGTGTCCCTTTAATTGCACTCAGAATACTTTTCATCTGAGATGTTGCAGTTTTTGTCTTTATATATTCAACTTCAGTGGGTTTTTTAAAAAATATTTTCTGTGCCTCAAGTTAACATTTAGTACATATGGAATACCATTATAATAATTGTTTTAATGTTTGTCTGTTAATTCCAATATCTATGTCAGTTCTGGGTTAATTTACACAAATTTTTCTCCCCATCATAGATCATATTTTTCTGCTGTTTGAATGCTTGTTGAGTTTTTTTTTTTTTTTAATACCGGTCTTTGTGAACTTCACCTTGTAGGATTTTGGATAATTTTGTACCCTGGTAAGTACTGTTGAGTTTGTTCTACTATGCAGTTAAATTGACTGGAAACAGTTTATAACTTTGGGTCTTGCTTTAAAAATTTACTTGGTGGATCCAAGCTATCTTTTGTCAAGAGCTTATAATTCCCCATCGCTGAGTGCCCTCCCAAATACCTCCAGAATTATGAAGTTTCCACTCTGGCCGGCAGAGTCAAGCCCAGGTCTCAGCTCTTTGTGAGGGCTAAGTTCTATTTTTCTCTGCTCTTTTTGGGGGGTTCTTTCCCTGTTCTTGGTTTCCTCATACATCCACTGTTAAGTGCTCTGCTGAGTACTCAAAGGAGACTACCCATCTCCAGAGCACTTCCTACACCACTCTGCACTGCAAACTCTACCCATTTTGTTCTTTCTGAACTACTAGATCTGTCTTCTAGAGGTGATTCGTTAAAGGTCAAAAAGCAGAATTTTACTCACCATATAGTACTTATTGCTTAAACCTGTACTTCTGTTAACCAAGGCAAATATTTTCTTTTGGTTGTTAAAGAGGAAAAGTATCTTGGGGAATGAAAGGAGATGGTCCTTCTCACATGAGACTAAGATTACAGAGACCCCAGCCTTTTGTAAGGCCTCATGTTGCAGAAACTGCCCCTTCTTAGTTGACTTGTTCTTATTTCCAGCAACAAAATAAGACATCTTTAATTTTTTCCTACCTTACAGAAAGGCTGAGACAGTGCAAGTATAAATTTTTAAAAAGTATGTGATATCTGGAAGTCCTTTGTGATCTGACCAAACCACCTAGGGCTCCACGGACAGTCCAGCCTTCATCTGTTTCATATGAGGCAGCAAAGAGAAGTTACCGAAACATTTACTGAAATTTGGTTGTTGGGCTCTAAGATGTATTGAAGATAGTTTAGATTTGATAAAGAATTATATAAATTTGATTATTTGTCAAAAATTTAGGAAATATAAGTATGCAATTTATGGTGTATATATATAATTTGTGACATATGTATATAAATATATTATACTAATATATATATATTACCATTCTGTTTAGTTAAGATTGATGCAAATTCTGCTCTATTTAGTAACTTGAAACGTCCCCACTAGTATATGAAGTCATTCTCATAGTAGATTCTGCTTTTCTTATCTTTACTTTAAATATTTTTATTTTTACAATTTTACTAAGTTTAAAAATATTTTGAAGTATATATTACAAAACAATTAAAAGTATACATAAAACCTTGATAAGACATTGATCTTTATTATATTAACCTTTTCCAAACTGCAAGGTTCAGCCGCCCCATCTATCAATGTCTAACTTAATAGATCCAATCACCAGTTCTAAGTTTATTTTAATTAAAACTTTTAGCTGGGTTGCTGCATTAACACATTTGTTCTTTGTTTAAATATTACCTAAATGATGAAACTCTCAAGGTATTTCTTAAGAGTATGGAGACTAAATTGCTTTAATGGATATTGTATAACAGAAAAATAGTAAATCATAAGGGAAAGTTAGGAGACACTTTGAAGATTATTTTATACAAATATTTGGGAAACTCATGTGAAATATGATACTATCTCATGGATCTGACAGTCATAACTTAGACTTATTCTATACAATTACAGCCCAACTGGTCTCAACAAAACTTCAGGTGTATCTTAACCATCTCACTGTCAAAGGGGATGGGCTTAGATTTCCTAAACTGTTTGCACCAAGCCAAGCCAGAGGATGGGAGAGATCAAACAATTTTAATCACTAGGATCATATGAGTGAAGCCTTAAAAGCCTCATTTATTTATTTCTCTCTAAAGCAGAAAGGCACTAGCCAGGCATGATAAAGCATATACCAGCCCCGTGTCTATTCTCTCCGAGGGTGAGACCAGGGGAAGCCTCTCCAGAGGGCTGGCCAGGCATTGCCAGGATCTCAGAACATCTCTTTGGTTTCCCACTGGTCTCTCCCATGCAAAGCAACACAACTGTGTTATTCTCACATTGATCTGGACAATCAGCTTCCAAGTTTACATTCAAGTGCACAATGCAAATCATCTCCCCAAAACATAAATGCATCGCAGTCTGTTATCTTGCCAATAACCAACTCATGGGTTCTAGTCTGACCCTCAGTGACATACACTCCTTAGCCACAGAATATTAAAGTTGCTTTTTTGTAAAATAAATAAAACAGAATCACTAAGCAGTATGTGTCCAAAGGCTCTCATAAGAGCTCTTTGTGTTAGGTCTGCGTGTCAGGATGGCGTGCACTGTCCCTCCCACCCCACTGCTGTTTGGAGGGCTTACACCTGACTCTGGCTTCTGGGAGGGCTTGTGGTCACTTTAGAAACCAGGAAAACGTATATCCACAGAGTTGTCATGGGGCTTTAAGAGCATCTTTAGCTGGAGAGTCATGTTAACAGATAGGAAAATGCTAAAGACCAGAATTCTCCCAGTGCCACATATTGGAGAGAAAAATCCATTTTAGGATAACACTTTTGACCCCATGTCCAATGGCTTTCTTAATATCATCCATTCTGCCACTTTGTATTTGAAACGCTTTAAGCTAATGTTATGATTAGGGACAAAATTGTCTATTTCCCCAAATAGAAGATGTAAACATGTAGTTTGTTTCTAGAAAATAATGTCATAAATGGTTTGAGGTTCAATTTTTGAAATAAACAATGAAATCATTTTCTAATCTTGCGTTTCAGAATTTCATTGATGAAATCATTATAAATTAAATAATGAGTCCTCTATTATGTTTCAAACAACTTGGAGGAAGGGACAGATTCTGGAGGAATCTCTGTGTCCTGTGATGTCCCTAGCGCCAGGCCCGTACGTAGTAGGAGCTCAGTAAACACTTGGCCACAGCACTGAATATGAAGCTTTTGAACACTGGTTTGTTTGATTGACTGTTTCCCCTTATGGCATATTCTAATTCATGTTCTAATGAGCCAGGTTATTGATAGAATTACCTAGTCGTCCTCACGATGGAATCCTACAAAAGTTATGAAATGACATATTAGATAAACATTTCATAGTGCCCCAAATCTCCTCCCTCCCTCCCTCCTTTCCTCCTTCCCTCTCACCCTCCTTCCTTCTTTCCTTCCCTACGAGTAGGGGAAGTGAGGGAAGATGTAGCCTGCAGATTCCTCTATTTACATAAATTTTTCTGTTGAGTCTTCTTGGAAGGGCTGAACAGTGCCTTGTGCTGCCAAACTATTTCACTTTTACCATAAAGCCCAATTTCCTAAATACTTCTAATTGGTCTTTCTCTTGCCATTCATGGGTTCTTGGTTCCAAGAATGAATGCTCTGTACAGTCTAGGTTCCCATGCTCATTAACAACTCAGCTGATTTTGTAACTTTTCGAGCTTTCTGGTACATGTGAACTTCTTTGAAGTTTACACATTTTATATTTTATTTTGGAATTTTTTGTTTGATTTAGTAGAGGGAAAAAATTGGATTTTAAGCAAGAAAGATCACTCTCTCATTGTCATTGAGTCAGTTTGTTTCTGTGATAGTTAAAGAATGGGAAGACTTGCACAAAAATGCTCATTCATAAAATATTTTGTAGTAGGTATCAAGTAATGAAAGAAGGCAAGTTGATCAATCAATCAATCAATATTCTTAAATGCTTTTCATTGGACACTGGGATATGTGCTCTAATATGAAATATGTTGGGCCTGGTGTTTAACAACGCACAGTATAACTGTCTTTGTCTACAAAGGCCATGATCTTCTGAGGGAGGAAGCCATCCTACCTTCTGTGTCATGTCCTTGCTGGGAATCACCTTCACAGTTGCTGCCTCATCTCAGCTCCAACACAAATGTTGTCTAGTCTCACAGACTTTCTGTAATGATTCCAGGTCCCAAATTAAAATCAACAGAGAAATGAAATATTTAGGTATTTTCCATATGACACAGAACCTTCAGATATTTCACTGTTCACAGAGGAAAGCAGCTTTTTTGTTTGTTTTTTTGAAAGTTTAATCGAAAGACATGAAACAATCTATATAAGAATGTGAAATGTTAACATTTTTTCCACAATTATACCAGTCTGAGTGTTTTGAAAAACTTGTCATAATGTAAGATGAAATAAAACTAGATATTTTTCTGACTGTGAAAATTATCAAGCTAGCTGTGCATGAGGACATAAATCAACCCTTTAACTCTCTGTCAATACCCAGGCGTCTCAATCTTGGCAGGACTGATGTTTTGGGCTGGATTAGTCTGTGCTTGTTGCTCTCCTTGTGTTGTGAGAAGTTTATCAGCATCCCTGGCCTCTGCCCACTAGATGCTAATAGATTCCCTCATCTCAGTCACGATAATCAGAAATGTCTCCAGTCATTGCCAAATGCTCCCTGAGGCAAAATCAACCTTGACTGAGGACAACTGATCTATGTAATGGGATCTAACACCTCAAATATACACACAATTCCAATATCAATTTAGGAGGTACATGATTATAACTTTGTGTCTCGAGTTAAATGGACAAAAAATTCATTCAATTGAGTTTTTTCCCCTTTTCAAGGGGTTCCTTTAACTTGGAGCAGGCATAGTAAGAGTTCATCCTGCTCTATCAATCAATCTCCCTTGCAGTGGGTTCTTTTACAATGCCCATGGGGCTAACAGATGGAGGTATCTCCATAGGACCCTTGGATGTTTAGACCAAATCAGGAGGACACCACACATTCGGCATCAAGGCCAGAAACACAGGGAGAGACTTGTAAGTTGGGTGAGAGGGTGAGGGACAACCAGGGGTCAGCATGACTTTCAGACCAATTCAAAGCCACCGGTCAGTTCAGCAGGAGACAAAGGTGTCTACGCTGTGATGGGCCGGCCGTGCTGGGCTTAAAGCAGCAGTGAAGACATCAAAACAAGGCCTGGGGGGCCAACCTCTCTCTTCTTTACCTCAACAACTCCTAGTCATTCTAACTGTACATTTGAAAAGACCAATTGGAAGCCACATAGGAAAGAGTGACCCTAGAAGTAGGCACAGGGGGCTCTGGAATGTGGAAAGAAAAGCCATGGTCATTTGGCACCTGCATGGTGTGGCAGAAACACGTGATTCTGAGGTCACCCTGAAGCTCATTGCATCAACATTCCCGAGCTTGGACTCTTACAACAGGATAAGAGTGTCTGCCTTTCGTTTCTGCTGGGAGAAGGGGGTGGGTAATAACACAGACCCACACTAAAGATACGTTCTCTCTGTCTTAAAATTTATCTCAGTGAATTTTCTGTATCTATGTAAATATATCTACATGCATTTTACATATATGGCAGAAGAACTTGGTCTGTTTAGCACAATAAATGAGAGGGTCTGGGGAACACAGCAGTTGCTTTTACTGTTTTGGGGCTGCCTCTCTGAGGGGGCTTGTGTGTCTCCCCAGGTAAGTGGAACAAGGATCCACGAGTGGAATCTTCATATGCTGCTCTTAAAGGTGGGAATGTGGGGTCACATCCAGTCCAGTGACCTCTTTCTCCACCTCGGGATTTCTGTGAGCTCTGAAGCCACTTCCCCACTGTAGGCATGATAGATCACTGTGGCCCAGCGAACCACAAAATCTGTTCCAGTGCTTGGCTATCATGGCTGATGGAATGTGAATGCAGAGAAGCAGAAAATAAGCTCTGCACCAGGCTCTTATTCAAGTCAGTGCTCCACACTCTAATGGGCCTGTAACTTCCCCCCTTCCATGACAGTAGAGATGCCCTGCAGTATTGTTTCAGCCAAGGGTTGATATGTTATCTCGGTAGTAACCGCGTCCATATTTCACAGTGATATCACAGTTGGAATTTACCTGAGAGGATCACCTGACTTTTCTTCTCTCCATTCTTCGTAAATATATGGCAATCGTTTATCTATCCAATCCCCATATGTACACACACACTCACACACACACACACACACACACACACACACACACAGGAAGATGAATATATACATCTCTATAACAGGTGTTCTTCCATCAAGTTTAAGATTCCTCTTGCCAAATTATCAAGAAATGCAGTACCTCCTTCCTGAAACTTCCACCCCATGCCTGACTTTCCCCAGAACCCTCGCGTCTGATTGAATTCTCATGATGTCAAAGACTAGGCAGAGAAAGAATGCAGAGCACCAAGAGTTGACCAGAGAGCTTCTGGTTTGTATTCATGTTTGCATCTATGTTGCCTGATAGGCCTTTGTCCATCATGGTGCTGATTTGATTAATTAAATATGTCACCTGCAGGGACCCCCGAGGACCTCTATGCTCCAGACACAGGGATATCTTTCTCCAGCTCGTGCTGCCTGGGCTTCCCAAGGTCCAAGTGCCACGTCCAGGTGGTTGCGTCAGAGCATAATCTAGCCTAACCAGACACTGTGCAGGAACCAGTCATGCCCTGTGAGCTGGACCCCACGGCACAATCCCCTTCCCTGTGGTGAGCCCACTGCTGGTGCCTGGCCTCCTGTTCTACAACAGACAAGAGTCTGAATTAACCCAACCTGTTCAATTTCTTCCACTTATGATGATCCTCACCTGGGCAGGACTGCAGACATCTCTATCCCTCCTTCCCAAAGACCCTTGGATCATGTACTATCTATCTGCCAGCTTCCCACGACAACTCCACATGCCAGGGCCGTAGGGAGAGCCAACCTTGGCTAGACTCAACCAGGGCAGTGAGTGCCCACTTATAAAGAATTTTCATAAGGTTCTTGGAAGATCTAAGGTAGACCTTCTCTAAGATGACTTTGTGTGGTTCAATTAAGAAAAAGTAAGATCCAACTCATCAAGACATACAAAACTTCCTTACTTCATACATACATACACACACACACACACACACACTCAGATGTGTGCATATGCTGCACTTTAATAAGTAAATCAATAAGCCATGCAAATAGTTAGGTAACGTGTTCCCCAAACTGCCCAAATCTACATGGCATGTCCTTACTTGTACAGCTAGCACTGGTATTCTTTCCATCATTATTGTTTTCAGTTAGTGTATTTCATATATGTTATTTATGTTATTAAACTTCCCTGTGGTTCTCTGTATTTATTTGCTTCTCTTTATTGAAAGATTTATTCCCTTCTTTCTTTTGAACACTGGTTGCAGTCTTAGCAATGAGTCCTGCTTGGAAGAAGAGCTGTGGGTGATAGTAACCCATATAATGTTTCTTACTGTAGATGTGTAAAATCTAAAATTATGATGCAACCATCATTTCAATTCCTAAAATAAGGTTTTCTCTGTTAACTACTGCTTTAGATAATTTAAATACAGACCACAGTCTAGGCCACATTGTCATAGGTTCAGTAAAATTGGCATTTGATTCATTTTGGGTGGTATTTTAATCAGACACAAAATTTTAGGAGTGTGATTTTTCAAATGTACATTGAAAATACATTGAAAAATATTTAAAAACTGAAACATCTTTTAACATGGAAATCATTTTTCTGAGTTTTTTTTTCCCTAAGGAAGTAACTAAGATATACAAAGTATATAAGAATAAATACAGCATTAATTCAGTGGAATGTATGATAACAAACATTGGAAACAACCTAAATTTCAATAATGATGGGATTTTTAATTAAATTAATAGTGATAAAATGGAATCTTAAAGAGTGTCAGAAAGTACCTGTGTAATACATGTTATGTGCAGCTTTCATTTCAGCATGGTGAAGACACACAGAGAGTGCTTATAACAAAGCAAACACTCAAATAGTGATATTCTGCCTTTCTTCAGAGTTTTTTCAAAACTTAAAGTAGTACTAAACTGAAATATGATAATATTAGTTAGGTGTGTTTCTTTGCTTTTCTTTCCAGTCCAGTTTCTCTCCCTACTTCCAGTCAAGAATTATGTGGAGCACTTTCTTATAATCCATGATTTTATCTTTACCATAAAGAAATGTATGTATCTACTTTCTACCTATTTATCTTAACTATATCAAAAATCCAAATTTTTTGCATATTTTAAAATATCAAAGTAATTTTGATTAATTACTCATCTAAATTTATTAATTGTTTCTGCCTTCCTTTAGAATTAAGCAAGGACTTAGCTTGGTTTAACTTCCCTCCAAAACGACCTCTTCTATTTTGCATGCTGTTATTTTTATTTTTATTTTTATTTTTAAATAAATAAGTTTATTTAAAAAAAGAAAAAAACACCACGTGTAGAGTAACCCTGGGTGAAGTCTGTATCTGAGCCCACCCCTGCCACCCAGAACTTTCTCCCAAGCAGATGTACTTAGACAACAGAAACCAAAACAGAAATGGAACTATTTAAAGCCACCACCTTGAACAACCTCAGAGAGATGCTCCGTCCCAAGGCACCTTCAGAGAATTAAAGCCTGATCCTCTGATCAGAGGGTTCACTGGGTGTGTGAGTTTCAGCCCTGCCCCATCAGCTCCTAAGGCAGGGAGTTAATCATAACTGTGCAGAAGACGTGAACTCCCCAGCACAGGGATTACCAAGGGCATCCTGCAACAGGGCCCTGAATCTGACCACACTCAGCCTTCTCCACACCCCAGGAAGGTTTCATGTGAGGGAAGCAACAGACTTGGGGGCAGCCTTGACCCAGGGGGCATGTTAGCCCTGGAGGTAGTCTTCCAGCAGAAGACCATTTATCATGATTTTGCTGTCACCCTTTATATTTTTTCTTCTGAGTCTATTGGAAGTTGGGAGCATCAATTGAGGTCATATACTAGTTACAGCCTCCCTGCCATCTCTTTAGGGGTAACAGAGGCCAGATTGCAAAGGAAGAAACTCATTCTGGAGGATTTCATGGACTGACTCTCAGAAAAGGGCTTTGGCAAACACTGAGGGCCTCCCAGGCACAAGGGGCAGTGGAGGCCCTTGTAACTAATGTGACTCTTAGTCTGTTTGGGCTGCTATTAAAAAAAAAAAAAAAAATGGCACTGACCGGGTGGCTTATAAACACAGAAATTTATTTCTCACAGTTCTGGAGGCTGGAAGTCCAAGGTCAAGACATGGTCACATTCTGGGGAGGGCCCTCTTCCTGGATCATTTTCATGTGTCCTCACATGACAGAAGGGTAAGGGAGCTCTCTGGAGCCACTTTAATAAGGGCACAAACCCCATTCATGAAGGCTCCACCCTCATGACCTAAGCTCCTACCAAAGGCCCCATCTCCTAATACCACCATATTTAGAGGTTTAGATTTCAACATATGAATTTGGGGGAGACACAATCAGACCATAGCACCCAGGCTATTAGCATACACTGGCATGCCCCTCCTCCCATCCTTAATTATGTCTTGAACATCTGATTGGTTTTTTTTAATTGAACACCTTCATGATGGGATCAATGCCCTTGTCAGAAGAGGAAGAGACACCAGAGCTCTCTGAGACACCAGAGCTCTCCTTCTTTGTCATGTGAGGACACAGAAAGAAGGAGGCCATTTGCAAGCCAGGAAGAGAGGCCTCACCAGGAACTGAAACTGCTGGCCCCTTGAACTGGGACTTCCAGCCTCCAAAACCATGAGAAATCAATGTCTGTTATTTAAGCCACCCAGTCTCTGGTATTTCGTTATAGCAGCCTAAACTGATAAGCATCATTTGTTGTTATCTCTCTTTTTAGTTCCATTTTTAATAAAACATAAACAGTATTTTTATAATCAATAGTTAATTACATTACAAATATAATTTATCAATTTATTTCTATTTACTTTAATCCAACTTCTTCCTTTTGAAACCTTTTCTTAAGGAATGACATTATTTAGTAACTACTTTAGTTCTTCAGAGTAGGACACACGAGTCTAAATTCATGATCTTTCCATGCTTGGAAAGCTCCTTATTGTGCCCTCACACTTTCATGATAGATAAACCACATATGACAAACTGGGTCTACCATTATTTTCCCTCAGCATTTCAAAGATGTATTTTTTATGATTTTACAGGTTTTGTAGTTGTGGAAGAGATGCCTAATGACAATGCAATTATCCACATTGATGATTATAAGTTTTTCCTTTTAAATCTCATACACTTTCTATTTATAATTTATTTTGTGTAATTTCATTAAAATGTATCTATTTTACATTTTATTTATTCTTCTCAGCACTGGATATATGCTGAATATCTAAAAGCCATGGAAAAAATGCATGACTGTTATCACTTTAAATATTATCCATCATTTCTTTCTTTTGTTTAAATTTTTGACCTTTTATTTTTCTCTGTGATGTGTGTGTTTTTAATCATTGTCTTCACATTTGCTAATTCTCTCTTTAGCAGTTTCTAATCTAGAATTTATCTATTCTATCAAGTTTTTAAAAACATATTTGTTTTCTATATTTTATTTTTAGAATTTTTAATTGATTCTTTTAAATATTAAATGTATTTTTAATCCTTTCATTTTAATTTATTTTTACAGATGATGCTTATTCCTTCATGTATTTGTTTCTTGAATAATTTAAACATTCTATCAATATTATTTCTAGATTATTCTGTCATTTCAATTTTCTGGTGAGATATTTCTCCCATTTGGAAAGATTTTTCTTTTTTCCTGTATCTTCTCAGCTCTTCATTTTTCTCATGTTTATTAAAATGTGTTGTGACAATACATGTAGAGCAAGTTCTCCTTTTTACTCAATTCAGAACCAGATCTTGGGTTGTTAGCTTTGGATCTTGATCCACAAAGACTGCAAAGATTCTGGCTTGAGCCAACTTAAGTCCTCTCCTGGTTCTTGGGTTCTGGTGTTTCTATGGTTTCCTGCTGTGGCAGACAAGCAGTTCATTTCTGGAAATGACTCTGACCATTTGAAGATTTTTAAAGCCTCTTTTAATGGGAAATCTCTCCACACAATTAAAGTGTTCCCCACTTTTCCTATTTCTGTTTACAGAGCCCAGTAAGCCTTTGACTTTATTCCTTTCTCGTTGTGTGTTTAAGCTTCCTCTTTGTCTCTCTCTCTCTCTTTCTCTCTCTTCCCTCTCTCCCAACCTTCCAATATATATAGATATATTAATATTCAGTTATGCTACTTTCAAACTCCCAGCTAAATCTGACAACTATTTGGATGTTACTTCCTGTTGCTTTCCACTGTCTTCCATGGGCCCCTGGGAGCCATCATCACATTTATTCCCTCAGGGATCTGCTTAGTTCATTATGGTCAATTATTCCAGCCTCATTGATGGGATCCCCTTTGGGCCTATTGGAGTCATGGTACCCCTTAGCTCTGGGCTCCCTGCTACCCTCTGTTTACACTGCACAACAGTGTATACAGTGGGGACCCGGCACTTCTGAACATGTGGTGCAAATGATAGGCCATGAAAAATCCTGTTGAATTAATATATTAACATCCATTCAGACATGACCAGAAGTTAACCTCCATAAGGACAGTGATCTTTGTCTATTGGTTCATGGTCTCCAGTACCCCCAGCAGTGCACAAAGCAGGGACTCAGTACCTGTGCTCTGAATGGATGGATGAGGTCCTGAGGCTCTGCACCATCTTATTATAACAGAGAGAGTATGGCATGTTTGTCAGTCTGAGGATGAAGAATTGAAAATGCCCCATGAACAGGATTATTCCACATCGATGTTGTATATCACGTCTCTCCCCCATTCCCAGCGTGAGGCTCTTCTCTTTCTATTCAAATTTAACTCAAATGTTCCTTGGAAATTCACAGATGATTTTAGAGCTCAAGTCAAGAAGAAGAATATTAAATTGGAATCTCTAAGGTAATTTCCATTAAGTATGTTGTTTGATAGCATGAAAACAGATGGGAAGAAAATATCTTCATCTCTTCCTTATGGTTCACTGGAAATAAAAAGTTAGAAAGTTGTCATAAGATGAGGTCTATAATTAAAAACAATTTGGGTTGATTTCACAGTTGGTTAAGCAATTCTTTCAGTTCCTTTTTGCATTGTCAGAAACTAAGATGGAAGCTTCGTCTGTGACTGTTAATTATTCTTTTTTATCACAGCCCTGGCACTTACGATTTTTTTTTGCTCTAGTGTTCTCTGTAGTTCAGTGTTATGGTCAAAATGTTTATTTCTGCCAAAGTTTTTCTTCTAACAGGAACATCACCTCCACTTCTCATTTAAAATTTAGAGCAAAGCAAAGCCTGCGAAACTTGCATGGGGCATCTCTGCTTGGGATGTGGCATCACTGTATGGTCCCCACTGCGTCCATTATCAACATCACGTTGATTTCCCCCCATAGCGGGGCACTGGGTAGGTCCCCCCCCCCCCCGCACTCACCAAGTCACTCTGACTATTTCTGTTCTCAATATAAATGCAATGCATTTACTTTATGAAATATCTGGAGAGCACAAAAAAAAAGTGCACAGAAGAAAATAAAAATCAGCTGTAATTATATCATCAAAAGAAATCCTCACAATTATTTTTGGAGGTTCTTAAACATATTTTTGAGAATCTCTTTAACCAGTTACCATTTTATTGTGAGGCTTTTCCCTTACACGGAAAGACACTTTGAGAGTGTTATTTTGTGGCTGAAGAGAATACCCTCTAATGATGCACTGAGGTAACTTACCATCCCTTTAACAGGGGATGTAGTTATTGTTTAAAATGTTTTATCACAAGTAAGGATGTTTGATTCTGTTCGCAAATACACACTTGTTTACATCTCTATTTAACTGACATACATTTCTAGAAATCCACACCTTTTAGGAATAGTCACAAATTATCAGAATGATTATTTTTCTTTTGGTAGAAAGAATTATTTTTTCCTATCAGGATAGTCGAAAAGAGGGTAGCATAACACCTTCTTTAAGATGAAGAATTTAACTAAATAACAAATTTTAAATGCCTTAAGGTTAAGCTGATTTTTATTTAACCTAGACAGTACAGCAAATCACAAAAACCATGATTTAAGTTGATCATCTCAGAAACACAGTTCCCTCTCTCTTCTTCTCCATTTAGAACTTCTGACTTTGGGGGTTACTTCTGGGACTGACCCAGCATGGCCATGAGCTGCAGTTCAGCACGTGAGTGGATGGAGATACAGATGGGGAGATGGAGGATGGGCACGGGAAGACAGATGGTCCCTGAGGACGCTTTCCTGACTCCCTGGAGCAGATGACCAGTGAGGCTGTGAGGCAGCAGCAGAGCTCATTTCTAACATCATTCAGTACCTGTACAGGTTGGATTGTGTCCCACAAAAGACATGTCGATTTTCTAATTTCTGGTACCTGTGAATGTGACTGTATTCGGAAATAGGATCTTTGTATGTGTGATTGAGTTGAGATGATGTTAGGGTGGGACTAATCCCATCTGACTGGTGTCTTTGTAAGAAGAGGAGACACAGATGGGAAAGGTCTTGTGAAGATGAGGTGGAGACTGGAGCGGTGTGTCTGCAAGCCACGTACGGAGCACCAAAACCAAGGGCTGTGTCCAGAAGCTAAGAGGGCGGCTCGGAACAGGTTCTCCCCTGGAGCCCTCAGAGGGAGCACGGTACCACCCACACTTTGGTGTTGGACTTCTGTCATCCAGACGGTGAAAGAATACGTTTCTGTTGTTTAAAGCCATCCAGCTTGTGGTCCTTTATAATGGCAGCCCAGGAGCTAGTTCAAGGCCCAAGGAGTCTGGTCATCGAGGATGGAGGTACAGACCAGACAGCATCAAAAGAAACAAAGCCTGAAAATGCATCTTCAGACCTCCCATGTCCTCCTTGTGCAGTGCTGGTGGATTTGGTACATAGAGCCTTGTTAAGGGGTGATGTAGCTGCTGCGTGCAGGTGTGTGTCCTCCCTGCCTCAGCCCAGTGATGTCATTCATCCTGGTGTGTCCCCTCTGTGAACCTCTCAGCCAGTGTGTTGGAAATGCAGGCACAATCCCAGGCAGAGTTGCAGGTTAATTTCCTGCCAGACCAGCCCCTGCTGACACGCTGACTCATCTCTCCTCATTTCCATCAAGCACACTTGCCTGCCAACAGGTTCTGGATTTCTGTTTGTTTGCTTTTTTCCTTTTCAAGTGGTGAAATGCCTACCTCTTTCGTCATTAAAAACATAAGAGCAAGATAGTCAACATTCTATACTTGGGTTAACAACAGTCTGAAGGAGAACATCACGGTGTGAATATTATTGTTTTCTCTCTCTCCATCCTCCACTCACTCTTCCCAAAGCTGCATTTAGTTCTTGTTCTTATTGTCTCCCTTCTTCTCCTGGTCGTAACCACCACCTCTCTCCTGTTTTGTCCTCTGCTTTATCCCTATTCTTCCTCTTCCTCTTTTTTTTTTTAATTAATTAATTAATTTATTTATTTATTTTTAGCTGTGTTGGGTCTTCGTTTCTGTGTGAGGGCTTTCTCTAGTTGCGGCGAGCGGGGGCCACTCTTCACTGCGGTGCGCGGGCCTCTCACTATCGCGGCCCCTCTTGTTGCGGAGCACAGGCTCCAGACGCGCAGGCTCAGTAATTGTGGCTCACGGACCCAGTTGCTCCGTGGCATGTGGGATCTTCCCAGACCAGGGCTCGAACCCGTGTCCCCTGCATTGGCAGGCGGATTCTCAACCACTGCACCACCAGGGAAGCCCCCCTCTTCCTCTTTTGTGTTTCAAAATATTTGCAAACTATTTTGCAAACTACTGAAAAATGTTTGCAAAGCAGTGGCAACATATTCACAAATTTTACCAACTGCTTTTGAAGGACGGTGTAACACCTGCGTTTGAAGAATCCATATGAAATTTCAATTTAAATTTAAATCCTGGAAGGATTCCTCCAGTGGATTATGTAACGGCTGGTAATATACTATAAGCATGGGTATCTTATTGCCCCTGTCATGGTTGACATAGAGCAGCATGTGAATTCCCATAAAAAATTAGGATATATTTCTATTACTGCTTTACCAAAACACACTCTTTTTGTTGATTTAATTAGCATTCTTCTTTACAGACTGGTTATAATATTGAAGGGAGATATAAAATAATCCATGCTTGAAAGAGAATTTAAAAAACAAAAAGCACAATCATATCATCTTACAGGGCTCACACATGCATTTTGAAATATTAATGAAACATTTGGCTCTTCTTAAAGTATAAAAAGTTATAAACATTTGGTTTCCTAAGGTATAAACATTTGGCTTCCTAAGGTATAAAAAGTTTGCTAGGAATAAAATGAATTCAAAGATCCGTCTGTGTACAAAGTCTATGAAGTTGATTTCAGAAGAGCCCGTTGCAGGATTTTCTAAACAATGTCATGTATAGCACCTGGGCCTTGGGGTTCAAAACAGAAACGCATTTCAATACTGGGTTGAAAAGTGCCTGGAATCACTAGATGCCAGAGCAACAGAAAGACAACCAGTGTCCTCCCTACCAGGGTGAGGTCGCTTCCACCCCAGGACAGCTGGAGCCCTGATGCATGTCTGCCTCATCTGAGGACCCAGCGCCTCGGTCACCCTTGGGCACAGCCGGGCGTGGAGTCAGTGGTGGGCTCAGGGTTGCAGAGGGTTAATACAGCTGCGTTCAATGGAGACACTTCCAGATAATAAAGCAAACTATTAGGTTGAGAAAAGAATGTCAGTATGATATAGAGATTCCCCTTGGAATCAATGATTCTGTAGATTATGTATAAAGAAAGTTTCCCAGGTGTGGGCACTTCCTTCTTGATGTCAATTTGTCGACTGGACACAGTAAAGGGGTCACTTCCTAGGACGGAGCTCGATCACTGGGCAGAGATGCCTATTTCTGCTGATCAGTAACACTCGTAGCCGAAAATGTCCGCCTTCATCCACCAAGTCTAGTACACGTCTGGCACGGCCATGGTCATAGTTTCCTCAATCCGATCTGGCTGGCCATGTGAGAAGTTCCTGATGCCATCATATTAAAGTGGAGGAAAAATGTAACTAAATGACCTACAATGAAGATTTCCCAATACTTTTGTCATTACTCCTTTTTAATATACATGGAAAGGCCCAAGGGGAAGAGTTAGCAAGATGAAGTAGGTAAAGATGTTCTTATTGTTTTCTTTCCTTATAAACCAAGTTATAAGATTAATTATAGATTTTTATGGGTCTGCCATCAATACTACCCATAAAAATCCATGAGCATAGAAATTCCTGGTCTTTACACAGCAAAGCCCCCAACCCCAGACAGCCCTGCACACCACTTCCAATGAGAAGAAATAGCACCGTCCCCTCCCTCCGCACTGAATGTTAATCACGGTGATTTACACTCATTTTCTCAGTTGTTGGCACCGTCCTCCTGTTATTCTACATGGAAAGACAGCTCTTGAACAGTTATTTTTTCTTAACAATATGGTTAGTTTGAGAATCCGATGGAAGCCTAAGTTAAGTGTCTTTGCGTAAGTCTTATTTCTGTCAGCACAACAAATTTACCGCTTTTGTTCGCTTTTTTGACCGTAATCCCCTCTGACTCGTTATTTCAGACTCGTTATTTCAGACTGAAGAGTGGATAAAGCTTTTCTTCATTTTCTTAAGTGCTCTGAGGACTTAAGCTCCCATCCGGGCCTGTGCTCTTCAAATGTGCTGAGTGGTCGTCTCTGAAGAGAGGGCTCTGGTAGGATCGAACCAGTTTTATCTGGAGATCACGAACCCAATGCTGTCCCTCCTCACCTTTCCTGTAAGGAAACTCTAGCCTCAGAAGCCTTTCGGATGGGAGCTGCCCAAGGGACCCCCGCCTCCTTATTTAGGGCGCAGGTGGATGGTATGGCCCAGGCTCTCCCCATCCATCATTCCGTTTGGGTCCCTTCTTTATGGAGACTTCTCCTGCGGAGGCGGGGACCAGGCCTGGGAATGGTGCTCCAGGTCCAAGCTTGTTTTCTATCTTTATCCCAACCCGTCTGCAGACCCCTGTCCTCAGCTCTTTCCGGTGGTGCAAGAGGCCAGAGCTGGGGTCGTTCCTGTGGGTTCTGGATTACTTATCCAAGGTCCCTTAACTCTCCAGACCCCTCCTCCTATACACACTATCCCCAGCCCATATGATTATTATCCCTTGTTTAAAAATTGAAAAAGGAGAAGTATTTTCACAACTGCCTTTAGAAACCATTCCCACGTGAAATGTGCCTTTTTCTTTTTCCTTTTTTTGGCTGTGCCACGCGGCATGCAGAGATTTCAGTTCCCCAACTGGGGTTCCAACCCAGGTCCCCTGCATTGGAAGTGCCGTCGTAACCACTGGACTGCCAGGGAAGTCCCAGGAAATGTGTCTTTTGCCCCGTCTAAGGATGACTAGCACGTGCTTCTCTGTGCAGGGCTCACAGAAGATGGTTAAGATCTGGTCACAAATGGTTTTTCTATAACCATCAGTAAGAAGGGGCGGAGCGTTACACACACTCCAAATACGACTTTTAGTCATGCCACCAAGTAGATTTTAATTTTAGTTTTATACTCAAGGTGACAAAAGTATAGCCCTATAAAATATAGATGTTTACGAAGACATTCTGCTGGCCTGGAGACGTGGTCGGGAGCAGACTCTGGCTTCCCTGCGTCACTCCTCACCAGTCACACCTGTGACCCTCTTCTGTGCAGTGACCTCAAGTTCGGCCCGTCTTGTTGAGGAGCAGAGTGTGGACGCAGCTGGGCTGAGTGGAGGGGTGTGCAGGGCCGGTGTGGATTGTGGACGGACCCTGCAGGCCTCCACCATCAGCTTAAGGCCTCCCATTTGCCTTTGGGGCACATCACGATGTCACGTGGTCCCTGGGTCATACACCTGAACCTGGCTTAACCACTTCAAATAGGGGCCCAGAAAATTCAGTCCCTCTCCTAGAACTAATTAAGATCACCCACTTATCCATTTCCAGGGCCCTTTCATCCGCTCTCTCCTGGGCCAAGACAGCCTCTCTGCTGTGTTTTTCTGCCACGTTGGTCTTCACAAAAGCAGCCAGTGCGTGCATTCATGTCTGGGGTAAGGAAGTCTTCTTGTAATCAACTGAAGTGATCCTGCAGATCTGGCAGAGGGGAATTCTTGCGGGCGATTCATGGGATGAATACAAGCTCGCTCCTTTTCTGAGCTCTCACTCTCAGCTTTGAGTTTAAGATTGCAGCTTACACTGTCAAAACGCATGCTGATTTGATCCTCTTTCTTATAGGTCTGGATTCATAGACAAGCTGGCTCTGTCGTGGTGATAAAGGCCTATTCAATGTGGGGTCTGACCCGCGGAGACACGCGGTGCTGCTGGAGTGGGAATGGAGCTCTTGCGCCCCCTACAGACCAGAGGCCGTAGGTTCATCACACAGGCTGATTTTTTTTTTTTTTTTTGAATGACTCTTTCACAACCAGATCATTGGGTGATTTATTTATCATGATGCATTAGTGAGCTTCAGAGTTTATGTGTGGAGGCCTGAAAGTCTGATTTATAAACGGAAACCATTTCTCTCTCCTGGTGCTCAAGCAGCAGCGGGTCCGTCATCCCGGGCTTGGAGGAAGTTCTGGGTGGTGGAGGTGGACCTTCCTGGGAGATGCGCTCCCTGCCAGCTGCACAGGCCGAGGAGGGGATTTCACATGGTGTTCCTAGGAAACGTCACAACTTTCAGCCCGAGGTCGCAGTGGTCCCTTTTGCAACAGTTCGGAGGAAAGAACAGCGGGTTGCATAAGCCACTGGCAGCGGAACAGAGCTGGATTGGGTGCCTCTGTTGTCCAAAGGCTGACCTTGGCTTTGTGGCAGGGAGGCTCAGAACCAGCCTCCCCTGGACGAAAGGGGAGGTGACTATGAGAGGATGTCTTTATATCTCTATATACATACACATATATAGCATATATATATATATTAAGTATACACACACATAGTGTATATATATGATGTGTATATATACACACACATAGTACATATATATTATGTGTATATATATACATGCACACATATATAGTATATATATTATGTATATACATACACACATATATAGATATATATATTATGTATATATACACACACATAGTACATATATATTATGTGTATATATATACATGCACACATATATAGTATATATATTATGTATATACATACACACATATATAGATATATATATTATGTATATATACACACACATAGTACGTATATATTATGTGTATATATATACAGGCACACATATATAGTATATATATTATGTATATACATACACACATATATAGATATATATATTATGTATATATACACACACATAGTACATATATATTATGTGTATATATATACAGGCACACATATATAGTATATATATTATGTATATACATACACACATATATAGATATATATATTATGTATATATACACACACATAGTATTATATATATTATGTATATATATACACACACACATATATATAGTGTATATATATATATATTATGTATGTATATATACACACACAGACACATACATCCCAACTCCTAAGGCCAGACCCAGAGCTTGCGTTGTCAGTGTGACTTCTTCTCAGTACTAATCAAGGTAGCAGGGTGTGGAGTCAGAAGAGAAGCATCCTTTGTCCTGATGGGCCTCACCTGAGCAGGCAGGGGGCTCTTCAATCCAGACCCCAACACACACAGAAACGTCATTTGGAAATGTGAAGAAAAACTGACTTGTCCTATTCAGTTTGCTGTGTCTCTTTTTGGACAGAAAAAGGAAGTGGCTGTATGCTCTGTCCTACTCCCCATTGTTACCCTTCAGAATAAACTGACATGGGTGCCCCGCCTTGGTCCAGTGAAGATGCAGGCTCTAATCGGATCCCATCAGCAGTGCACGTGGAGCCGGCATCATGGCCTCCGCCAGGCTGGGTCTCTGCTTGACTGCCCAGGACCAAATGTTCCATCCTACGAGGTGCTTCCTTCACTTTAAATGGTGCCTACACTTGGGCCAGTACCCGACAAGGCTGCCATTCCCACAGGATGGCATCCATGAGTGTAACGAGAGGATGGCTTTGTCTTCCAACCGGAGAGATTCAAAATCATCCCTGAGCCCCATATAGTCACCTCTCTGCAAACTTGCCTGATGCCATCCTCGAGACAGCCACCTAACTCTAGTATATTCTTAGAACTTCTTTACAGCAATTTCCAACCTGTAGAAAGCGAGTATTTAGTGGAGTTTCACAGTACGCTTTCCATCGTGGATGTAGTTTGACTCTGTTTTCAATACAGTTCAAATACCTCCTTAGCAGAACTTCTGCAGGTGGCAAGGGAAACTCTACCAATGGCCCAAATAGCTAAAGGTGTTCTTGTATAATAGTATTCAAGGAATTACTATGATTTTTTCTTTATTAAAAAATTTACATAGCATAGACTTGTTATAGAGAAAGCAAATCTGGATAATTTTGTGAAGCAAAATATCAACATTGTCCTCTGAACCTCCCCCGTCCTGTTTCTCAGAGGATACTGACAGTAGCGCTTTGTTTACATTCTCTGCATCGGAAGTCTTGATGAAGATTCCACAAGCCCCATCAAAACTCCACTTAGGACAATGCCAATAGTCCAGAATGTTTCTCCATCCAAGCTGCGAAAAGCCTCGAGGAAAAGCAGTGGCCAGTTTCTTGAGCAATGTATTTCTAATATTTCTAACACAAAATCATCGTCATCTCTACATCTTTTAGATCTACTGTTTGGAAAAGTAGAAATATATGTCTATATTTCACTTGATGACACACACAAATCTTTCACCCAAAGATTGATTTTTCTTCACAGATTTTTTGACATAGAAAAACTGGAAAATGTCTGCATGCAAAGCACCGATAAATTTGTATTAGAGCAAATGAAATTAAAGATCCATATAAAAACATCTTGTAAAATGGTATAAAGCACAATATAAAAATAAAACACAATATAAAGTAAAAAATATATTTTCCACAGATAAATTATGTCCCCAAAGATTAAGCTTATTCAAAATACAAAGAACAGCTAAATAAAGTGTTTTATGGAAGCTGCAGGAGGGTTTTAAGAATGTTTTTTAGTAGGCAAGGAATCCTATTTTGCAGAGCTATAAAAGTTGCTTTCTTTTTTACCCTCAGAAAAGTTCTAAAAAATCTTTCCAGATTCTTGAACCTGCTGAGAGTCTGCAAAAATCCAAACAAACATTAAATTGCCCTCACGGTACATCCATTTTTAAGAGTTTATGATAAAACTTACACAAGAGACAAATAATGCCTATGCTATGATTTATGTAGGTAAATAAATAACTTAAAATACAAAGAACAAGATGTATTAGAAAGAGAATTGGGGTAGTTCTGACTCCTGTAGCTATAGCAGAAAATAACACTTGCCATACCTTACACATTAAAAATGTTCCACATTACTTTAGGAAAGAAAAACTGCCCATCTGAGCTTTCTTTATTTAAACATCAACAACAGAAAGAGGGCATCTGAGTAAGTCTATGAAGGCACCAAAAGAAATATGATGACAGAATTTAAAATGGAGACCATTGAGAGCCAATGGCGAAAGAAAGGTAAAACAAGGCATCTAATTCAGGTTAAGGGAATCTTAATTTATTATTGGGATTTTTCTTAAATAGTATTTCAAAATACTTTATATAGATTATAAGATTAATTGCTGTCATACTTAGACAGTTAAAAGGCAAGAACGTATTGATCTCTTCATTTTATAGATGAGAATACTGAAACGAAAAAGAAAAACCTTCATGTTCATCAAATGATGTTATTAAGAGAGAAAAAGGCAAGCCACAAAGTAGGAGAAGATATTTAAAGTATATATATATCTGATAAATAGCTCACATAAATTCTTAATTTCAAAAAAAAAGGACAGAATTCCTAACTTGAAATGGATAAGAAACATAAATAATCATAACTCACAAGAAGCCTTCCAAATGGCTAAACAAATGAAAAATTATCATCTTAATAGTTATCAGAGAAATGCAAATTAACATTATAAAGACACGTCACTACATAACCAATATAATGTTAAAACTAAATAACTACAGAAATAAATAAACGTGTTTGTGAACACATGGTGCTCCCACTGCCTGTGGGAGTGTGAATTAGCATGACCACTTCACAAAATTGTGCAGTGGGGTCTACCAATGCTAAGCATGATCCAGCAAGGTTCTTCCTAGCTCAGTAGCCTACAAAAATGAATATTTTTAGGAAATATCTAAAAGGTATGTGGAAGATTGTTCACAGCATCATTATTTCTATGTACTTGAAACTGGAAACAACCCAAACGTCCATAAACAGTAGAGTCCATCAATTTATTGTGGTCTTTTCAGCCCATGAAATACTACACAGCACTGAAAACGAATTGGCACCCATTACATAAAAAAGCATGGAATGGAGCTTGCAGATCAAGGGAAAGAATCCAGACACAGAAAAATATTTAATTCTGACAAAGACAACTAAGCTATGTGATTAAAAATCAGAAGAATGACTGAGGGTTTGGCTGACAAGGAGGGTTATGGAGTACAGGTCATCACCTTCAATATCTTGAATGGCTTGGCACTTACATAGATGGTGAACTTTGTAAAAGCACATTGAGATGGCACTCATGATGTGTGTGTTGTATTCTACATACAGAAAACACATTTGGAACCCTTAAGTAGTTCCAGCCACCCCACATGGTGAGACCCCTCAACCCATGGCTGGTTGGTTTCTAGGCAAATCACTGATGTTCTATTCAGTCCCCACCCTCCTCCCTGTAGGAGGGACTGACTTCAGGAAATACATCAGGAGAACACTGGGAGAATCCTCCAGTAATCTTAAGATTTGAGAATGTGATTATTCTTCTGAATCCCAAACTCAGGGACAATGGAGACATAGCACTGAAATCTTTCCCAAATGGTGAGAATGACATGGCCAAAGCAGACTCTACAACTCAAAGGTGTTATCAATACCAAATTCTCCATGAAAATATTCTAAATTTCATTCTCTCTGTGTCTTGAGGCAACAGCGTATAGTGAGAGTATCACTGGATTACGTGGTGGGACCACCAATGTCTTATTGTTTCCATAACTTCCACAAGACATTCACCTCTTCATGTATCTAAAGTGAGGGACTTAGGTACATTGGTCCATGGTTGATCAATTTAGTGGATGTGGGATGCTGACTGGAGATGGGGCAAGGGCAAAGGAAGGACATTCAGGCTTTTGAAACGTGTGGTATTTAATTAAATGACAACTTTTTTACTGGATATGTAGAAAGAGAAAATAAAGTAGAAATATTGATAGCCAATAAACAAAATATCTCTATTCCTTTCCAACGATGACATCAGTGTTGCAGGTGCATTGTTTTACTTTGTTTCATTTTGTTTTCCTTGTCTTTCTCCCACTTGAGTGTCAAGTGTTCCCTCTGTAAGAAGAGAGGTGTTACCTGTCTTGTTTATCTCTGCATTGATACCACTTGCAGTGTTGGACACATAGTATACACTTAATAAATACCTATTGAGTGAATGGAAGGATGAATCACCATGGCATACAATTTTCTCTCCTCTGAATGAAATGATCCCCAATTTTCATGTATTTAGCAAAAGATATATATGTCATAACCATAATTAAGAAAGAACTTGTTTGCCTGTGCTTACAGATATATTCCTTTTTCCTAAAATTCTTTTAGTATAATTTGACTGCTTCCAGAGTTGTCTTTTTCCCTTGGCTCATCTGGAATTAAAGACTTTTCTTAGACAAGGTAGACCCTTGAGGACCATGGGCCCAGAGTTGAACCATCAACTCACCCTCACTCCAGTGGGAAGCACACTAACGTATGCTGGAATAAATGCAGAAGGGACATGAACTTGGCCAGGGGCAAGAAAGTCCAACCTAATAGCTCATTTACTGAAGAAGAGCATCACACAGACCAAATTCATTCTTTCTGTCTTTTCCAAAATGAGCCCAACTCTTGTTAACCCAAAGTTAGCGTATTTTGGCCTCTAGGCTAACACTAACAGATATTTACTTAGATTGTGTACAATAGGGCCTTTCAGACTGCTTATTTTGTGTTTCAAGTAATGATTTTGATTCTTTTTATTGAACTCACTTATTTTTGGATTTGATAAACTATTTAACTATATCTGGAGATCCTTGTCTGTGCCAAGCATTTTGTTTGAGGTTTTTATATCTTTTCTCTTATTAAGTTTTCTGAATGGATTGATGGAAAATAGATGACATTATTAACCTCTTGTCACTGTGTAAGTAATAGAAAAAAATAAAGTAACTAAAACATGATGGGGATTTTTCTCCTTCCTGTCTGAGAAGTTTGGAGGTTGTTAGTTCAAGGCGGGTGAGGTCTTCCATGGTGGAAGTGACTATGGCTTAATCTTGAGGACACCTCATGGTCCACCATGGTTGCTGAATTCCAGCTATTTTGCCCTCTTTGCATCTAACAGAAAGAAGACAGCAGGTGGAAAGTGGGGGGAAGCCAGGGAATAAGGAAATATCCTTCTCTTAAGGACACTATTAAAGTTGCATATATCACTTTCTTATAGTCTGTTGGTCAGAATTTAGTCATGTGGCCACATCTACTTGTGAGGAATGCCAGCTGGGAAATGTAGTCTTTGTTATGGAGATCCATAAGCTGAGCTGAAAATTGCTAAGAAAAAAGGGATAAAATGGGTATTGGCAGGTAGACGTCTCTGCCACAAATTGTGCATAATTTTTCTGTATAACATGAACACTGAAGTCAAAGAATTAAAGACTATATTCGTATTGATTCTAAAGTTGACTTTTGTCTGTGATTACATTTCAGATCCATGCCAGTAAGAACCCTGACAGAGAAAAAGCAAACCTCAGCCAGTAAGAAAGCACTTCCTTCACTGCTCCAGGACAAGGTCTGCTAAGAGGAGGAAAATTGTTTGGGGTTGAAGCTTAGGGTAATCCTAACATTCTCATCACCAATAAATGGTTATTTCTAATGTTGAGTGTTAAATCTTTTTCAGTCTTTTTTTAACCAATTCTCTTAAACTTTTCATTCTGATTGCTCCACTTAGTTTATAGTTGTCTTAGCAAAGGGGGAAAAATACTACAGATAGACATTTATAATGCCCAGAGAGTCCATGGAGGCCGTACTTGGCTTGCAGCATTAGGGGCCTACTTTTCAATAGACCCAGCATCAGAAAGTGTGACACAAAGCACCAAAGAGCAAAATAGAACATTTGAAGCAACATGCAAGGTTGGGATTTCCAGAACTTTAATAGCTTTCCACTTAAATTTTTGGCCATCGCGCACTTTAACTAAGAGAAAAAAATGATGATAATGAGTTTTACAACATTCAACTTGCTTTACAACATATTACATAATGGTGTAAGCTCCATAAGGAAGGTTGTGAGCAATGCTGTAAAACTTATTAGGTCACCAATATTTCTAGTTTCATGTTAAAAAATTAGACATAATGGTGCAGATTTGAGTTACCAGAATTATTAAAAATACTTTGAATCGAATCAGTCATTCCTAAGGATATATACTAATGAATCTGTAGCCTTAGAAAAGAAAAAAAAAAGTTTCATTTATACATTCACCTGAGGTGAAAGAAGTCATGTTAGCATTTTAAGTTCTATGTGGACTTTCCACAGGCTGAAGGGCTCTCTCCGCTCACTTCCTGCTCTACACAGCTCACCTTAATTTTCATTTTGTAGGCCTCACTGTGAGAATGATTTTTAAAAATCAGACATTTAGTCTGAATACAGTAATGGTTAACTATCCTGCTTCAGATGTTACTCTAAGTTTAAATGTTTAAGTTCCATGAAGTAGGTTAAGGTCCAGCATCTTCTTCAAATTGTACTTTTTCCTTCATTCTTTTGTTCAGCTTCCCTGTCCTCTGCCTTCCTGGTCAAGATAACACCTCGCAGAAGAAGGATAGAGAAAAGAGTAACATCATAGTTTATGTCGCATGCTGCTTTGAAAGCCAGAATTACATTCTGTAAACAAGTAAAGGACAGATCTTGACCCAGGATATAATTTATTTGTCATGCTCTCCAAAAGGAAAGCATGTTTGGACAAAGTGAATCTCCCTGTTTTTCAGGGGATAGTGGCAAAATACAGAACATTAACCTGCTTATTAGTCACACATCTCTTGGGAAGATAACACTAGCTTATCCCTATGTAATCCTTATCCATTAATCAATCCATCTATCATCCATCCATTCATTATCTACCCAAACTTCCAGCCACCCACCCACCATTCACCCATCCATCCAACTAATCGTCCATCCAACTTATCATCCATTTGCCCAGCCAACCAGCCAGCCAGGTAGCCTTTACACCTCCAAGTATTGATGCACCAAGTGTTGCAATGACATAGGTGTATTGATATTATCTCTGCCCTCTAGGAACTCACCATAGGATATGCATACACAGGCAACACAGACAATGGTAGGAAGGGAAAAGTTGTACTATGACTGGATAAGATTCTGTGGGAGCAAGATCCCCAAAAAAACTCTGGGGAAGTCAAGTTCACATAACCTCCTTAAGGAATTAATGAGGTGTAGGTCAGTATTTAATAACTTTCCATTTATATTTGACTTAATTTATGATGAATGGGTCATGCTGAGCTACAAGTGTACATTTATTTTATGTACCGTTAAGAAAAAAGTCCTAACATAACAATCTTGTAGGAGACCTGCATAGCGGGGTGATCAAAGAGTCATGGCCTCAGTGTGAGGGTGAACAAAAACAGAGCCAGAACCCAATGAAGAGGGAGGATACTTGCCTATCTCAAAGTCGGCCTAGAGTGGAAGAAGAACAAAATCTTTTTAAAAATCGGCACCTCATGCTGGCGTACCCATGGATTTTAGCTGGAATTCACAATGCCAGCAAAGTACAAAGATCCTCAGGCAGAGAATTTATCTGAAAATGGTTTAAAGCTGATGGGCTCCCGGATTACAAATAGTCGAAATGCAAATCCTCTTCAGAAGACTCCAATCTCCATCCAGGCCTGCAGTGATTACATGACACCACTGATGGAAAGTTGCACGTCAGTTTCAGAGAAGATGAACTACAAAGGAAATTAATCACCTTAGAACCCATATTTATAGATATAGAGTCATATGACTCGTTGGCGTGCATTCAATGTATTTATCTCCAGTTTGCTCTAATTAGATATAAGACTTACAAGGACTGGCCATATTTATATGTAGGACTATGAAGTAAATATGTGACAGAAGTTTGGCAAAATTGCTATTGAGTAGTTTAGTAACCGTATATCTAGTAAGAAATAAATACGTTATAGCTCTCTTCTGATTGAGGTGTATTTTGTAGAGATGACACCGTAAGTTTAGAACAGCATCTCACAAGGAGTGGAATTCCTTCATTTCGTGTTTGCCAAACAAGAACATTTTGATAAATAAGCAATATATAAGGATTGTTGTATATTGTCTTTATCTATGAGAATGGGTCTCTTCATTGAGACAGGTGCTGAGTTTTTTAATCAGATTGTGGGGTGGGCATTAATAAGCCTTTCTAATTTCTTTGATAGAGTTATTAAAATGCTTCACTCTTGTAAGGCTGTTTTAGGGTTAAGTCTAATTGACATAGACAACCACTTTCAAGAGTAAAATTAACTTTGGGTCCCACAACAAGCAAGATTTAGAGTTACATGCATAACTCGGCATGATCAAAGTTTCCGAGTGGCTGATGAATACAGGAATTCATGGCACTTGACCTTATGCTCTGGGGCATTTGACCGGAGAGTCAGAAGTGGTCCTACCTCATTTGGTAACTGAGAAGAAAATACCTTTTCTGAGCCTCGGTTTCACATCAATATGGCATTCATTCAGCAGACATTGATGGGGCTTGTCCTATGTGTCAAGTGCTGGGGGACCAGTGGAGGATCAAGACTTTCTCCCAGGGATGTCACATTCTGAGAATTCCAGTTGTGGACATGATACTGTTGCAGGGGTTTTGTGTACCCAAGGCATTAGACCTACAACAGCTCCTTGGTCACTCATAATCACTAATGTTATTATGATTAATCCCTAGAATTCTCAACCACTGAATTAATAACCTGAGAATATTTTTGAAAGTGGAACAACACTTCAAAGAGGCAACAATCAGACACTTGGAAGAAAGGATTCATGATAGCAGGGAATGGACACATTCTTTAGACTACTATTAAAATAGGATACAGGGCTATGATGGGTTTATATAATTGTTTACTTAACTAGTCCATGGAAATTTATAAATTTTATGAGGGGGACCATCTTTGTTCTATTTTGTCCTCCATTCCTGATTTTTTCCCCATACCACCTGTATTGAAAATCTACTATGTACTAGGAGAATATCTACTATGTCCTATTCAGGACCATGTTTCCCAGGAGCCCACAGTCCAGCAAAGAGACAGACCAAATATATAAATATTTAAAATACCCTGTGACAAATTTCATCATTTAAGTATGCAAAAGACATGCGAGCTGGCAATCAGGGGTGGAAGGTTATGTCTGCTTGGGGTGGAGAAGGAGGTGAAGGCAGACAGAAAGAAAAGCTACAGAGAGAAAATGTGAGCTGTATCCTGAAAATAGAATGGGAGGACACCTCATGGAGTTGACTTTGTTTCTATACGTATTTATTGTTTCTAGAAGGGTCTGCAAGGACAGATGTCTGGGGTGGGTGAGTAGTTATAGAAAACACATAAATACAAGTCATTCTCATGTTCCTGTGACTACTTATTGATTCCAAAATGCTTCAAAAATATCTCTATCCATCCTCAGTCACACGGGGTTGGAGACAAGCATTTCCATGCTTGTGTCTAAACAGAACCCAGGGCTGAGGAAACCCAACAGGTGGGGGTGAACCCAGACATCACTCAGTTTGGCCCTCTCGTATAGAATTCATTCATCTAGTGCCTATTAAAGACTATGGGCACTATAGATTCTAGCTCTTCAAAAACTGTACAAGCTTCCCTGGTTATAACTGGCCAAACCTGCTAACATGGTGTGAATGGACAAATCGGAGCAAGCTCTCAGTTTCCTGCACCCAATAGCCTTTGGGTATCCCAGGATTCTGAGTTCTTCTCTACCTGTAAGACTTTGCCTTAGACCCAAAAATCCTATGAAGCGTGCCTCATTTTTATTTTTATGGACTTACTCAAGTTACATTCTTGAAGACCCCAACTAAGGTGTTTTTTTGTTTCTTTTCAAATAAAACAAATTGAAGTTAAAGCTAACCACCTGTCTCAGTTAAGTCAGGCTGCCTTGTGATTCTTGAAAAATAAAAATAAGTGAGTAAGTGCTTTTCAAAGAGATATTTTAACCTCCTGCCAACACTGTTGCCATAAAATATGATTTTTTATTATTATTCAAATGTGAGTTTGGGGACATGATTGAGGTTTTCCTATAATCAGTAAAAATGAGGAAACAACTTAAAAATGTTTGGGCGACCTCCAAATAGAGGGGGAAAAGAGCTTTTAAAGGTGAGTGAGTTAATGTAGCACATGTTATAATAAAAACCCAACAAAAAGTAGCCCTTCTAGTCCAATATTCTGGCACACAAACTCAGTCATTCTTCAGTGAGACTTTACTACCTTATTTCTAATAGAGACCCCTAATTATAACACCCAAAACACTAAGGGGTGTCGGGAAGGTATGAATAATTATCTAGTGCCATAGTTGCAAGGAGGTGGAACGAAGTCTGGGCCCCATCATGGGCCTTTTCCAGCCCTTAAAAAGTCTTTCGATTTACAATGTGTGACACTGAAAAAAAAAAATCTTGTCACTAAATGTGAAAAGTGAGGTAGCAAAGAACAAAACTTTCAAATGCATTGAAAGCAGCCCATTTTATCGAAGGCAATAGTATCTTTTGTTTTCATCACAGCTTTTATCTAGCATCACATTTTCAGCTGTACTCTCATTTTCCAACCCACCAGGCAAGGTGTGAGATATGTTTAAATACATCATTTGTAGCCCTTTGCTCTTTCAACTGAATGTAAAATGTGGTTAGTTTCATCAAGAGTGACTAAATCACCATGGCTCTAAGCTAATATTTTCTGACTTTGCTGTTAAGCCATTGGCTCAAAGTTTGTGGTCAAAAATATGTTTCATTAATGAAATATATTATCACAAAGAGAAAAAGCATTTGGAAATAGATTCATGTGAAGTCTCATAAGGTAGTCATCAGTGGCCCCTGCTTGCCAGAATTGGTTGGCTCGCGTGATGCAAGGCAAGGAAAAATATTCTTGTTGCAGAATCACGTGCAAATGAAACAGGGGTGGGAATTCTGTGTCTATGTAGCCCCCAGTTCTCTTAGCAAGTGCAGCTCTGGGTAGAGCTGGTTCATGTCTAACAAACTTCAGTCTGTTGCCAAAGAAGTTGATCAAACCAGGAATGAGCGTTATTAAACGGATCAATCTAGGAGTTGTAAAGATCAGATCAAAATAAGCACCATTTTTCAATTTCCAGTTGTGTTTGCTGGCTTCCATGTGCATCATCACTGGCTGGAATTCTCAGTGATTGCAAGTTAAAGGAAAAGATGGGTCAGAGGATGTCTGGGATTGTGTGGCACATGAGAGGGAGTGCAGGGGAGCTGGGAGCCTGTTTCCCATAAACAGGGGTCAAGGAATTTCCGTCCTTCTTCCTAATGACACCAAACTTTATATCGGGGAGAAAGCCCCAGATGGAAGTGAAAATGATGCAGCAGATATCTACAGGTCTGAAGCAGCCAGCTGGCCATCTGGGACAAACTCTGGAGACAGAATCCCTGGTTGAAATTAGGTGTAAGGAAATGGGCGTGTCTAGGAACTAAGCTCCAAAAGCCAAGGGGCCACTCAAGGCCATGGTCAAGCTGGAGCAGTTATTTTGCCGGGAACGGATAAGGTCAGTGATTTGTTGCCAGAAAAGCATCAGCTGGAAGCCAGGTCTCTATTCAATGATTAACATTCACATCGAAATTTTTAAAATATCCATTTCTAACCAATATCTCACCTTGAGTGGCAAAATGTTGAATTCATTCACTTTTATATTTTCTTCTAGATGTGTGGATAAGGTTAAGCAAATGATATCTAATCATATTTCCCCCAACAGTTACATTTTTCTACATCGGGGAAGCTGCTGTAAGTAGAGTATAATAATCAAATTAAAGTTTTATGCACATACTCAACTCAGTAGTGAATCGAATGTTCCAGTGGGCCCATATTTCACTAGAAATCTTTCAACTGCTAAATGAATTATTGTTTTCTTTAACACATACGTCTAGGAAGAAAGTACACTGATCCAAATCCTTGTTTTATTGTTATGAAAAGAGGTTACGGTTTCCCATATCAAAGAAATGAAACTTGCTTCATAAGCAGGAAATGCTTCATATTTTGAAGAGTCGAGGTCTCAGTGATGGGTAAATCAGGCAGCTGTTGGTCAACCTCTGCTAGTGTATTTTATACCTCATGTGTCCATCTGTTCTCATTGCTCTTCTTAATCTGGCTGAGATGAAAATACGTATATTTGAAGTACTTTCCTTCCAATGTCATTGTATTTTAGAGAGAATTACTGATCCTAAAGTTCTAAAGTTAAAAAAGCAAAAGCCAGAAAATAAGATCAGTTTCTTAATTCTCCCCCTCCCCCAAATGCTAACACAGTCATGTTTTATTGGCTAATTCAACTGTATGGACTATTTCTAAGGAGCTAAATTTTCTGAGAAACAATCTTTCTCTTTAAACAGAGGCAGTTTTGAACGAGAGGTATAGAATTTTGTACAAGCTGGCAATGAATCTTAAAAAATTAATCATCACCCTGCAGTTCTGTATTTCTTTTGTGGGTATTTTATCCCTTCATAATTCAAAGCTTAAAGGAGTTTTTGAAAACCAACTTGGGAAAAACACCATTAGTCTAACTCTAATGTAGAACTTTTAAGTTATGTCAAATTTTAGGCCTAAAGGTTTAATTTCCATGCTTCCTGGTTGTAAGCCAGACAGACTCCAAATATTCACTTAATATGCTTTCTTATGGTTTAATGTGTAGTAATTTTAGGATTTTCGAAAATTTATGTTCCTGAAAAAAAATGTGCTCCACTGGTATTTCTGGGGAAGAAAAAAGGTTTAAGAGAAAACTTACCAGTTAGAATTATGAAGCTCATTAGTATAATTTGAAGAAAAAAGTATGAAATATTCCACATGAAATTTTTGTTTTACCTATGCCTCATCCCAAAAATTGAACAACGGAATTAATAGTAAAGCTATAAATGTGAAATCATATTCAGAATAAAAAGATATGATAGGCAAATAAGGAAGTCTTGAATGTGTTTCGGATGGAATGCAACATTATCTTATTTTGGAGATTTCAACGCTGAGTAAAAGGAGAGAGCTTCTCTGGGCCTCAGCTGCCCAAGTATGGGTCCATCTGTGAGAATCAGTGTGGTGTCAGGACAGGTAACCAGCCAGGGCCCTGAGTCCATTGCTACCAGCCTGCTTTTCTCACAGTACAATGGAGGAGAAGGCAGGGCTGTATGTGCCTGGCACCTGGGGGGCACTCGTAAAATATCCCCATCACGCTCTTCCTACCACGAGCTGATGATAAGACAGAGATGGCCCTATGAAGGGAAGAAGAAATAAGTGCTCAGAGGCCATCAGATTTTCAAGTGGCATGATACTGGCACTGTCAGTTGAAATTTGCAACATTTTATGTAGGAAATTACTTTTTAGTATCCTCCAAATTGTTGCATATTAAATTAAGGGGGAAAATGGACACTCTAACAAATACATACATACATACATACATACTTTAAAAAAAAAATAGGCAGGGAAATGAGAGTTAAATATCAGGCAAATAAGCACAGTTGGGGGTTAGATTTAGAGGTGGAATTGTGTTTCATCACAAGGTGAAAGGACTCTTCCTGGTCCACAAGCCTCTCCCCTCCTCAACCAGAACTGTGTCACTAGAAATGCATTTTTTTTATATTGCCAGGCCCACTCTTCCTATTCAGTGCAGATATCCCTGGGAGATATATGTCGATTATGAAAGCACTTGAGGTCTTCCGTGAATCCCTCTCCCAGGCTCCCTTTTCCTCTGTCTGAGAGTGGCATCCATACTTTCATTGAGAGTGCCAGGTGTGGGCAGGAGGAGGGGGGAGGGGCTGAAGCTCCAGGTGGCACCTGCTGAGCAAAGGCACCCACGGAGGAGGCTCATGGGTACGGTGACTGTCAGGAACGTTATTTTTTCATGGAAAAAGGCATATGACATGGCAGTGGTTCCCAAAGGGTCACCTGTTGGATACCAGCAATGTTAGCCTCACCTGGGGGCATTGTCAGCTGTGCAGATTCTTGGGTGACACCCAGGCAGATTGAGCTGGAGACCCTAGAAGGCGGTCCAGCCCTCTGTTTGAACAAGCCCTCCAGGTGGTTCTGAGAGCAGCGTGGGGGAGATCTCTGTGACAGCCATGTTTCCTAATCCTGCCGACTACGAACCACCTCTCTCCCCAGGTCTCCTCAATGGGCATCTCTGGGGAAGCGGCTCTAAAACTTGTCATTTTAATTGGTGCCTAGGTGATTGTTCTAATCAGGGGATCCTGAGGGCCGCTCCCACCATCCACAATGAAGAGCAAATTCCACGGGCAATGCGGAGAGTCTGTGACTAGTTCATTATTAATCCTCATCTCCACATCCTTCATGTTCCTCTTTCACGTCTCTTATGATTCTTCCTCCTTCAAGAGTTTCTATTAATTAAATATAAAGAAATGAAATTCTCCCTCTAGAATTATCTGCATCTATTAAAAATGAAATAGTTTTCTCAAATCCTTGAATCATAAAACAATTCCAAGTTCAACAATACTTTTCATAAGAAAGTGACTGCTCCTTCTTCTAACTCTATATATAAACAGGCTGAGTGCAGTTGTGGAGAAAACCGATTCTTTGTATAGAAAATGTTACTACAAGGGCAGCTTCAACTTGAAGACCCATTTATATGCAGATCATCCTTCCATATGTATCTCCTGCCCTGAGCTCTTTTATGAAGGTCAGATCTGGAATCCTGACATCGTGTCCTGTTCAGCTCAAAGCCCTGTTGTCAGTCCCCACGTTAAATTCTACACTATGAAAAGCTAGCCTATTGTCCACCATCAAGTCTTGGTCTCTCCTGAGTCCTCTAGGTCAAGTTGCCAACTTTTGACCCCACTACAAAGGACAGATTTCCCTGAATCTTCTCTCTGGCCTCCTTCTTCCTCAATTCTGTGTCCAATTGGCCTTTTTTTATATTTTCTTCTAGAATATCACTGTTTCCAGTTGGTTTTCCTTTAGGTGACTCTCCATTGCTTCATTTACCAGATGAGCTCAAACTTTGCCTCTTTCCTTGCCCTCCTTATTTACAGAACAGAGTGATGTGCACAAGGGCACCCTGTAGGAGAGCCAGGGTTTGCACGTGGTACTGCCTGGGAGACTCTGCTCAGACCTGACCTTCCACACCTCCAGCCGATGCCAAAGGCCAGTTGTGTCCACTGTGTGATCAGGGCCCTGGATGGGGGGAGCAACCGTCATCCTACCAAGTGTTAGCATTTGTCCTGGGGCCCTAAGAGCTTTATCACTGGTCCTCACAACAATGTTTAAGTTAGATTTTATATTTTACATGTAAAAGTAATGTTATGGTCTGAAAGTTTATGTCCCTCCAAAATTTATCTGTTGAGATTTTAACCCCTAAAGATGCTGGTATGAGAAGGTGGGGCTTTTGGGTGGTGATTTAGGTCATGAGGGCAGAGCCCCCATGATGGGAGTAGTGCCCTTATATAAGTAAGAGACCCCAGAGATCTCCCCTGCCCCTCCCACCATGTGAGGACACAGAAGATGCATTCTATAATAAACCAAAAAGAGGGCCCTCACTGGACCATGCGGTGCTGTGCTCTTGGAATTCCCAGCATTTAGAACTGTGAGAAGTAAATTTCTACTGTTTATAAGCTACCCAGACAGTGGTATTTTGTTATAGCAGTCTGACTAGACTAAGAGAAGTATCATGTGAAAACTCAGCATTTTAGAGCAAACCATAATTTAGAAGATGATTTCTCTATTGAGCTGTGCTTTAATTGACCTGGGGAATATTCTAAAAATACACATTCCCAGGATCCACCCCACACTCAAAATGAATTCCAGGGGAAAGGGGTCTATCACTGAACTCAAAGAAGGCATGTGCCGTGCCAGATGAAACGGATGTTCCCACCCACAGGGAAACGCCTGTCTATTCATCCACGATGCTAGTAGGGGTCATGACTCAGTACCATGGTCCTCCTCCTCATCCACAACTGCATGTGGTTTCAATCATATTTCTGTGCATGTTTGTTGATTTGAGGACTTTAGGGAGAGCTCTTAACCCACACCATTGCCTTCAGATGGAAACTGTGCTTTCACAGTCTGTATTCTACCTCTCTTTTCTCTGTTTTCCTTTCCTCAGCTGGATATAAATTTCTAGTTCTTTCAGGGACTTTTCTGCTTACAAACTTTCTGAGGTACACAGCTGAGCTAGTGCGATCCGTCAACATGGCCACCACCCAGCACGTGGGTTACGCCGTCATGGGCAGTGCTGGCCTTACACGGGCTCCTTGTTGACGGGCCCTGGAAACTTACCACTGCACTCCCAGAAAGGATGGAGAACAAAGGTGTCCAAAGTGGTAAGGAGGAGTGTTTTATAATAACAATGGAAGTGATTCACAACTGAGGTCGTCAGCGCATCCTTTCTCCATGTGAAATGTATATGGTCATTCACGTCCATCCACTGACCGCTTGTACAGCATCTGCTGAACTGGAGTAAGAAACCTTGATTGTAGTCTTGACTTTGCTGGTAATGAGTTGTGTCACCTTAGTCAACTAACTTTCCTTCTCAAATCCATTCTCTTGATCCCAAAGTACTCACTTTCCCATCTGAAAAATACCTTCTCCCACATTAATTCTGAGAATTATCTCAGACACAGCATGGCTGTGGGCATCCATCATGAGTCCACTGAGATTCTCTGGTTTTCATTCTTTACTGGAAAGATTCAGCATCAGGCATCATTCTCGGGCACAGTCTGTATCTCTTCGGGATGTGTATTTCTAAGGCTACTACTTTACCATCATTTATTTTTTCTCTGCCAATATTAACTGGAGAACATTGTGCTGGATTCTAAAATCAATGAGATAGCTGCAACAAAGGAAGAGTAATTATATCTAGTTGATAAACATATGTTGTCTCCAGCTTCATGCTTTTCAGTGATCATATATGTATAATCATACGCATATGCATCTTTATATGCAACAATTGCTAGAAGTGGAATTTTTTCAAGTTATGTAAATTCTATTTTTTAGCTCACATTTCTTGAGGGCTTGGGGGAGAGGAAAAAGAGAAACAGACTGGGTTGTGTGCAGAAGACCCAACCTAGGATGACTCATTTAATTCTAGATGGTAGATGGTAAGTAAGAAGGTTACAGATGAAGAAACAGAGATTCTGGGAAATGCATGGAAATGCCCTAACACCCACACAGCAGAGATGGGATAGAAGCTCAGGTCTGTTCTGTTAAGGTAGGACACAACCTGTGGGTTAATCTCCCCACTGAGCACCCTACCTCTGTACAGCCCAGGTGATTGCTCTGTGAGGTCCAAGTTACATTCGAGACATTTATGTATATCTTTCATCCAAATTCTATTTTTAATTATATAGCATAATTTAAAAAACACTCTTAAATGAAAACTATTAGAAATATTTCAAAATTATGAATTCAGTTGGGAAAAAATGAATAAAAATAACATGAATTATAGAGCACTTTAAAAATGAAGGCAAATGTCATATATCACTTATATGTGGAAACTAAAAAATGATACAAATGACCTTATTTACAAAATAGAAACAGACTCACAGACATAGAAAAGAAATTTATGGTTATTAAAGGGGAAGTGTGGGAGGGAGAAATTAGGAGTTTGGGGTTAACAGATAAACACTACTATATATAAAATAGAAAATCGACAAGGACCCACTGTATAGCACAGGGAACTATATTCAGTATCTTGTGATAACATACAATGGAAAATAATCTGAAAAGATATATATATATATATATATATATATATATATATATCTGAATCACTTTGCTGTACACCTAAACTAACAGCATTGTAAATCAACTATACTGCAATAAAAAAAAAAAAAGTCTCTTAAGGAGGGGATAAATATTTTTTAGGGGATCTTGGTGACTGTCTAACCACTTCCTTTTGAGATCCTTTGAATTGAACCAGAGTTTGGCATGTATTGAACTTAACCATCAACTGTGGTTGCTCAAGCATGGCAATGGCTTTTCATCACACACATTAGTCTGGATAAGAAGGGAGATTTCTGAATTTGCCTCAGGTTTTGGACACTGACTTGTCCCTTTCAAGCCATTGTTTCTTCATGAAGCTGTAAATAAACAACATTATTAATTTCACTGGGAAAAAAAAATGTGTCCACTAAATTTAGAAAAGTCATTCAATTGAAATTTAATGAAAAAAATATATTGTAAGTCAGGAAGCTCAGATGGACTAACTATTTAATGTGTTTCCAGAGGCTAATAAACCGCATTGCTTTTATAAATGTTTCAGTGCTGCGAAAATGGATGATATTTGAACCTTTCAAAACATTTCAATTATTATCAAATATCTCAATTACTACCTTCAAGGATGTAGTTGTTTCAAAGGAAGCACTGTAACATCTTAGTGCCGCTCCTTGGTGTGTAACACCATGCCATCCACTGAACTTGTGAGTGCAAGCACATGACCATGGGGAAGGGCAGTCTCTGGCATTTCTCCACATAGAGTCGGGTTTGGGGACAGACAAATCTGGGCTGTGATCTGGAGCTAAGTTCTGCTAGCCTGAGTGGCCCCTGCTAGGTTCTTCCATAGCACCTCAGATGACCCCTCTCCAGCCTTCGGCGGGACTGGCAGTGGCTTTTCCCTTGTCTTATTTTTCCTTCTTGGGCATAAGCTCCTACAGGGCAGGTGCGGTACGGTTGCACATTTACCAGCACTTGGCAGAGAGAGTGCCCATAATAGGTGCCCATGACATCTGATGCAGTCCATCACACTACAGGAGAGATACTCTCCTTGTATTTATGGAGTGAATACCCAGAGAAACAGCCTCAGGGAATAACTGAACACATTCACAAGGACATCAGAAAAAATATGTGCCTAGCAGCATTGTTGATCAGAGCAAAATATAGAAACATTTTAAACGTTCAAATTTATGAGATTGGATAAATAAATTATGGTTTCTCTCTACAGTGAAATGCTCTGTCATTATTATAAATTCTGAGGTAGCTCTATTTGCAGTGGCACTGAACAATGTTAATGACTTGTTAAGTAAAAAAAGAAACAGGTTATATATGATACAATTCCATTTTTATTAAAAGTCTATTTACATGTGTACGTATGCCAAGGGAAGGATATGCATCAAAGCTTTAATTCAGTGTTTTTCTCTGAGTGGTAGAATTATAGATGTTATTTGTTCCATTTTCTCTTTTTGCCCATGTGTGTTTTAGATGTCTTCTATAAATATATGGGCTGATGGAATAATATGAAAAATATTAACAGAAACATCAGGGAGATAAAACAAAAATAAGAAATAAACAACATGTATGAGACCCCGTGGACACGTGGTACCTTATCATAAAAGACTGTTTATGAGCTAAATTGTGCCCCTCACTGCTCAAATTCAGACACTGAAGTCTTATTCCCTAGTACTTCAAAATGTGAATGTATTTGGAGATAAGGTCTTTAAAGAGGTAGTTAAGATAAAATAAGGTCATTTGGGTGGACGCAAATCCAATATGACTGATGTCCATATAAGAAGAGTTAGGACACAGACCCACACAGAACGAAGACCATGGGAAGACACAGGGAGAAGACAGCCATCTACAAGTCAAAGAGAAGGGGCTTAAAGGAAACTAACCCTGTTAACACCTTGATGTGGAACTTCCAGGCTCCAGAATTGTGAAAACAAATTTCGGCTCTTTAAGACACTCACTGGTTGGTGCATTGTTACAGCAGCTAGAGCAAACTCATACAGGTCTGCCCTCCTGAACATCAGTAACAGTTCTATACTAGACATAGACCTTTACACATTTTATCCCATTTTGTAATCACATCAATCTTTTGAAGTTTATTATTAATTTCATTTTACAGTTAAGGACACTGAGGTATTCAGAGGCAAGCTCAACATGACTACTCCCTTCACTCACGAGGGCCAAAGCCTTGGACTTTCTTACCTGCATCTCCCAACTCTTGCAGATAGCTCCTGCCTGTATACCACACTTGTGTGGAGGTTTCTTACCCAACAAATTAATTTCTCATATCCCATACCCGCTAATGATATTGTTGGCTTTAATACATTATTTCTTGACTTTCAATGTTTTTATGTTAAGCTCTCTTTTATTCCACCTAATTAAGATATTTGTAACTCCTCAAGACATCCAGAAGAAAACTTAATTATGGGATTTTATTTCAGGCACCTTGGTAGTATAATATTAAAAGTGCTTAGGAGGACTTTTTGAGGACATTAAAATAATAGTATGTAAGCAGATTAAGGACAAGCCAAATGGAGTCTTACTTGGAATTGTTTTGTTTTGTTTTTTCCATAGGTTGTCATTTACTTGTGACCCTATTATCAAGCTACTCTGATAATATAGAAGATCACACTGGTTTCCAATAAAATATAGTTAGCTATTTATTAGGGAAAATTCAGTGCAGCTATAGATTTTACTGTCTACAGTCCCCAGCAGTAGGAAATTTCCAACAGACAGTCAGGATTGTCTTTATAAAGCTGTGTCCTAGAAATGTGATTTGCCAGAGTCAGGAGTCTGTTTCCAGACCTTAAGTAAAATGACCCTCATGTGTATTCCAGCAGTTCCAAAGTTAGAATTTGTCATCATAAGCCAATGGAAATGGATGGAGTCATCTGTTACCAAAGTGACAATGGTCCATTCTGGAATATCTTTCTGCAGAAATTAGAAATTATAAGCATAGCAGCCCTCCCTAAGAGCAGGATGATGGCAAATTGTTCTAAAAAAAATGATTTCTTTTCTATTTCATGTGTAAGATGCCCATGAAGAGTGATGTTTCTCTCTGTCCGTCTTTTATCTAGCACAAGCCTACCTTCCCCCAAGAAAAATAGTAAAAGCTATCAAGATCAGAATTGCCTCCTAACTTTTATGGTGTGGGTTGCCAAAGGCCACCAGGTTTTGATTGTGCAGAAACAAGATGGCAACAATGTTCTCGCAATTGGGGCTCCCATGACAAGCCTCCTAATTTATACGCATGGGGAGATTGGTGCCATTGTAGCTCTCCGGCTCATAATAGCTGTGCTGATCTTCCTGCTTCGAGGCAGGTCGCCTCATATTGTGCGGCAGACTAGAGCTAAGCAGACAGAGCAAAGGTGCTGTGCTGAGCTATCATTTAAAAGATTCTGACATGAAGAAAGTGTTATGATGTTTAACTTATAGGGCATCCAAATGTCATAGACCCCAGCAAGTTCCTATTAGCAATAACTCAGGTCCTCCGAAGGGATGTGACATTCAAAACTGATGAGCACTGGTCCCCGGGGTCTGCTCCGACCTAGCCTCACCCAGGCCACTCGGTAACCTGAGCGGCCCAGGGGTCAAACCATGAGAGCACTCTTCAATCTAAAGAGCGGCTTCTCCCCGGCTGCCGGGGCTCTGACTCGGCACGATAAATCTCCGGAAGAGCATAAAGAGCCATCTAGTGTATATCAAATCAATATCACTGTGGCTGGCAGCGCTGAGGCTACAGTTCACAAAATAAACTAGGCCAGGGGCTGGATTTCTGCCCTTGGCAATCAATCAGGCTCCCGGGTCATGGATTTTAGTGTAAATTAACACAGCAGAAACCATCATGCTCTCCAGACGATGATATAATACAGGATTTGCTTTTTTTTCTTTTCCTTTTTTTTTTTCTTTTTCCTAAACCCCATTTCACTGCTTCGGCTCGGAGGTGATGTTACACTGAAAAGAAATAACAAGAAGTAGTGATTAGGAAGGTGGTGGAAATCGGAAAGTAAAACATTAATATTCTCCTGACAAATATACAGAAAAGCACATTGAATGAGGTAAAGAGTTACTAAGCACGAGAAAAGAATACAATTGCATTAGAAACTATTCCACAGGACTTTTCTAAATTGATCTCATCAAGTAGATGGTGCTAATTGTATCAGATGTGTGAGTAATGTAAAGATGCAATGTTGAATATTTTGTTATAGAATGTTCTTCCCAGTTTTCAGCATGACCCCGTCTCTGTGAAGGACCCAATGAATGTCTCCTTGAAACACGTTATAAATAAGGCACAGTGCGACCCCACCCCGTCCCATAGTCTCTCAACTTGGAAATCATGTGCTATTTACCATCCCTCCTTATTTGTTGAGAAAGAGTAAGTCATCTTATCTTCTAGTGAAAGGCACCCTAAGTATCTCCAAAGAATAATTTATAACGTACACTTGCATGTGAAGACCCATTAATAGAAATAATTTTTAGAACAAAACCTGCAGGGTCTGGAAAACTGTGCAAACATAATGAGTTGGGTTTGAGAGAGAAGACTCTGGACTTTATTTATTTTAAAAGAATAAAACAAACTATCACACACCTCGCCATCCTTCCTAGAGCATTATACAGTCTGTCAAATCAAATTGCATATATACAGGGTGATGCACAGTTTATTTTTTCCTATAGCTTAGAGTACATACTTTCTGGGCCTGGGTCAATATCAAAATAGGGTCCACATATTTGAATGAATATCTTGTAAATTAACACATTTTGTAACTTATTAAAATGCACACTAGTGGACATGATGATGCTTCTTTTGATATCCTACAGAAGAGAGACCCTCTTTGCCTCCACAGATGAGTAACTGCATTGTATCCAGATGACTGAGTTACTGGTACAGCTGCTGAGACTGGCTCAGGCTCCACTTTCTCAAGAAGAAGTGCCGAGGGATAACTACTGTCCTCGATTATCTCAAGGGGTCTTTTTGACCATCTAGTGAAATAGTTTGTGAAGGAGAACATGGAAAGATTCTAAAACATGAGTTTCACGTAAGATATCATTATAATTATTTTCAAGTATAGCCTCACGCTTCTGTCACTTCTACTGCTTCCTTAGGAGTGTAATTAAAACCTACCTATGGCCTTAAATTAAAAAGTGAATATATTTTTAAAAACATTTTTGGCATATGGTGGCAATTTGTCTGAGATTGTCCTGGACTGAGGCCTATTTCTAAGACAAAATAGCATTTGGCTAGAAATTCTTAAGGCTTTTTTAAAACAAGGAGAATAATCATCATCTTCGTCTTCATCATCATCATGATCATCAACGAAACAGAACAAAACAATTACAACTACACAATAAACATAGTGCCATCAGGAAGCATTAGGTGTTGGAATAAAGTGCGATAAAGAGAGAAGACCATTTCTGTTTACAGCTGCCCATCAATATGTTGAGAAGAGACACACTCTGTTCCATCCCATCAGCTTTGGCGTTCACAATGAGAACGGTGGATATCAGTTTGTGACCATATTTAACCTCTGTTGTGCTGTTTGTTTGGCCTATTTCTGAGCTACAGGGTCATGGAAAAAGACACATGTTACAAGATGCCACACTCTGATAAGCTCCAACTGAAAACTGAGTTCTGCAAATAATGTGTTGAGCAGCTTAATTTTGGTAAGAGAGACACATATGGGTGAGCTTAAGTTCCAGAATAGCCCAAGAACCATGTCAACATGAACTGGATTTCTTTAAAACAGAAAGACTTAATGACAACAATTCTAAGAAACTCACTAAGAAATAAAGAAATTATGGTGCAAAATTCATAATTACAGTGATCTCTCTTTAAGTCACCTGAGTCAAGGAGCAAAGATCGGACTCGATTCCAAGTTAGGTGCTGGCATAAACAAAGTGTGGCAACAATCATTGCCTTCAGTTTCCGAGGTTCATTAGAGCTGGGTCCTTGAGGTATTGGACACGCCCATGAAGATGAGCTGTGAAGAGAGATGTGATGTCTTTAGTTTATGCCTCTCAACTTCTTAGGCATGAGATGTATCTTGAGACCAAGAGCAATGCGATTGCCATCAACACTCACTGTCTCGGTTGGGGTTTGTTAACATTGCTGCTGCTTGAAAAAACAGAGTACAGAAGTTCTTTTGATGCACCTCTAAAACTGTGGGTTCTGACTATCTATCCAGCATCCTAACCAAACATCTGATTTGACTGATTGGTTTTAACTCAGTTGACTGATCATAATGGTGATTTTGGCACTGTGAAAACGTAGCTTCAGTGGAAAATGCCAGCTGAATGAATTCTCTGACTGTAAAATGTAGATCATACAATTGGTATAATGTAGACCATACAATTGGCTGATGGATGGGGAAGAACTATATTTTCATTTTTCTGACAGCAATTTTGGAATTAGATAAATTAAATGATAATACTCTGAAACATCTCAGGGAAAGCCATTAGAACTGGGCCAGTAACTGTCAGAAAAAGTATCAAAAGAAGAATTGTGTCAAACACAGGGTCTGTTCTACCACCAGAATTCTAAAAGTTCCTTCGAATTAATTTTTCTTTCCATGTGACACATGCCATGCAGAAGATGCCTAGTAATCTCTGTGAGATTTCTAGAGTTTGTAAAAACAGTTGCATAAAAGCCCTCTTTTCCTGTAACGTGCAGGAGGTGTCCATCAAGCCAGATCAGGGACACACCTTGTGCAATCAATTGAGTGACTAACTAAGAAGTGGAGGGAGGTAGAAAAGGTGGTCCTGAGGGTCATAGATTCAGGAGCCAGTGAGGAACAGGGCAGAGTCCTACAAATAGTCAGCCACTGGAAATACAAGAGAAGTGACCCAATGCAAAGACCCAAGGTCAGCAGGGGGATTCACAGGAAAGGAGGAATCAGGGTCAAGAAAGGGAGGATCACCCTCAACACTCCAACAGCTTTCCAGACCTAAATACCGGAAACCATCCTTGATTACGTGTTTTCTTTCACATTCCACATGCAGGACTTCAAGAAATCTTTCTGGCCCTACCTTTAAGATGTAAGTGGAAGCCACCTGTTGCTGTCTACCTCCACTGCTATGACCCCGGACTGAGCCTCCATTGCCCTTCACCTGCATCATTCTACTATTTGTCTATGTGTTCTCCTGGCTTCTGCCCTTGTTCTTTGAGAGGCTATTCTCAAGGTGGTACCCAGCGTGAGCTGATTAAAATGTAAGTCAGACTGTGGTTTGCCTTTGTTCAGACTCTGCAAGGGCTTTCCCCTGGTTTTCCTGCAATGGGCTCCATGCCTTAACTCTCTGCTACCTTCCCCAGCTCACAGTGTCCTAGCAACGCTGTCCTCCTTGCAGCTCTTCAAATGTAACACATACAGTTCCTTTCCCTGCACTAGACGGTGGACATTCCCTCCGTGAGGATTCTTCTGTCCTAGGGAGCGTGGTGGTGAACTCCTTCACCTCCTACAAGTCCCACTTTCTCTTAAAATTGCGAGCACATTTCTGCCCAGCTCCCCTGGCACTCCTGGGCTCCAATTCTTCACAACATTTACACCTTCTGGTGCCATAGAGCATTTGCCGATTTATCACATTACTGTTAGATGGTCTGAGCTCTCCAGGAGATGCAAAGTCACTGAGGGCAGAGATCTTTTTCTGCTCTGTTCACTGATGCATCCCAAAGGTTTTCAATGATGTCTGCCATATGGTAGGGTCTCAAAAATATTTGCAAGGTGAAAAAAAAAGCAATGCATAATTGGCAAAGATTCTTTAAAATACAAGAGAGAGGCAGGCTGCTGTCCCAGAGAATGCTGGCTTCACTTCACTCTTAGACCTAATGGGATATCAGCTGACCCTGTGTCCTGAAGGTAATAAAAGTCAAACATAGCAGACTCTTAGCTGAGTAGGGGATTGTGGAACAAACACAGAAATCCGATGGAGAAATGAAGCCGGCATCTCTTCATTTATTCACAGGTGCACCGTGCAGGATGGGGCGCTGTGTGTCTGGAGGTTGGGCTTTGTCCTCCAACTTCTTATTTTAATCTTAGAATAATTTGAGATCAAATGGCGCATCCGGGTCATTGTTAAGGTATATGTGTGCTTGTCTGTGTGTCTGCCCATTAAAATATTTATCTTTTGAGGTAAAGCAAAGATATCATAGAAAGATATAAAGAGTCTCAACAAATTGGTCATTAAGATTTTCATCAAAAAACGTTCGGGTTAATGGTAGGTCAATATTATATCATTCTGTTTACCACTTTGTTTCAAGTCTTCCAGTTGGGAAACATATCATGATAAAGAGATTTGTCAGGAAGGAAGCCTTCTATTTTATTACATATTTTATTTGTGCAGAAAAATCACCACCTCCAATTCATGACGATCTTTATGTGTAAAGTACTGACCATGCTCCCAGGCAGAATTCCAACAATAAGATGAAAGTTGCAAGTTTAAGCACATCAGCCTTTTATTTTAATTATGCTAAAATAATAATTTGAATGACTTTTAATGTATCCATTCATTTTTTTAGATATCATGAAGGAAAAAAAATCTCATTTAGAGGTCTGTTTTAATCTGGGAGAAATACACGGAAATCCAGATAGGTACAGGGTGTGGATAAAGCAGCCAAGAGACACTTTATTACATGAAATTATGATGCTACCACCTGGGTTTAGCTGATTTGTTTTTCCACAAAATGTCATAGTTTCTAAATTTCTTCCTAGAAAATATTTACATTTTAACTTAATATAATTAGGGAATCACTGAGCTGAAACATTACATAGGTTGGTTTTCATTATAATTTCTGCATAATGTCACGCACATTTTCTAGGTAGTAATTAGATGCATTAAGGATGAATGATTCCTTCGGGGCTTATTCTAGAGATTTTTCTTCCAAATTTGTGTCAAAGGTCAGCCAGGGTAGAAAACAATAACTGTCACTAAGAAGACTGCAGATAAAAGCTTCTGAAATGAATCAATGGCCGTTGACCAAAAACTTGGACATTTAAATTACCCAAGCCATCAAATGCTGTACCCCTGAGCTATACCCGAAGCAGAATACTGATGGGGCAGGCTCTTACCTATGAGCATTACCAGGGCTTTGAGAAAAGAAAATGAGCAGATAGTTTTAAAATAAATGTAAGTTTGGACAAAACAAGTGTATAATTGATACCAGAGATAAAGGATTATCAACCTAATTTCAATAAGAAGGTGGAGGTTATCAAAGGGTTGTTTATTTTCGATCAAGATGAGTTTTGGGGTGCCAGTTTTATTTAGCTGTCTTAATGTTTTTGAGCCTCAGTTTTCCCTTCACATAATGGGGTGAGGTTCTATATAATCTTTCATCCTTGGATAATAGTGTATAAAGTTTATCCAAGCTAAAAGTAATCGATATTTTGTAATATTTGTGTTGTTTTGTAATTTTTATATTAAAAGTCTATTTAAATATCTCAGAGCATCTTTGAATATTAAACTTTTCTGTTTCATTTTTTGTAGTTTTCTTTTTAGAAATATTTATCTTTTGAATTCACTTCATGCAGTTAATGTGCTTGGATAAATTTCTTTTAAACTGAATTTTTTTGGTACATGAGTCCAAATTTTCTAAATAGTCTCTTCACAATTCACTCCTTTCTCTCTTACTCACCTATCATATAAATGCTATTTGGAACAATAGTTTAAAATAGCAATCTAAAAATAAAATGTTTTCCAAATTTAGCAACTAAAAATATAGGACAACCAGGTAAGTTTGAATTTCAGATAAACAACCACTACTTTTTAGTACAAGCATGTTCCAAATACGGCACAGGGCATACTTACACTAAAAATAAATGTATTCCTTATCTAAACTTCACATTTGAATGTGAATTTCAAACTTCGGTTCCCTTCTTTAGAGAAGTAAGCATATGAAACCTCTCGAACAGGTTAAATGAGAAGGTACTGAGTTAGTTTCTCCGCGCACACACTGAGCTGAATGGAAGGCGATTAACACTGAGAGCTGCAAGCCCACCCTCTCAGCCCCGGAGGTGGCCTATTTCCTAGACCAGCCTCAGCTACCTGGCCAGGTGGTCTGCTGCAGATGGCATGCTGGTTCATTTTATGTGTCAACTTGCCTGGGCCATAAGGTGTCCATATATTTGATTAAACATTGTTCAGTGTGTTTTGGGGAGGGTGCTTTTGGATGAATTTAACATTTATTGGGCTGGCCAAAAAGTTCCTTCGGTTTTTAAAATGAAAATAAAAGACACATTTTTCATTTTCACCGAGAACTTTATTGAACAACATATTCACCCTTTTGTTCCACTACTTTCTGCCATTTTTCAGGCAACTTCATAATTCTGTCTTCCCAAAACTTTTTATCTTTTTGAGCAAAGAACTGTTCTAGGTAAATTTTACAGTCTTCCAGGGAATGGAATTTTTTTCCATTAAGAGAATTGTGTAAAGACTGAAATAAATAGAAATCCAAAGGTGCAATGTCTGGTGAATACAGCAGATGAATCAGAACTTCCCAGTCAAGCTGTAACAGTTTTTGCCTGGTCATCAAAGAAGCATGCAGTCTTGTGTCATACTGATGGAAGATTATGCGTTTTCTGTTGACTAATTCTGGTTGCTTTTCATCAAATGCTGCTTTCAGTTGGTCTAATTGGGAGCAGTACTTTTTGGAACTGATCGTTTGGTTTTCCGGTAAAAGCTCATAATAGAGGACTCTCTTCCAATCCCACCATATACACAACATCACCTTCTTTGGATGAAGACCGGCCTTTGGTGTGGTTGTTGCTGGTTCATTTCGCTTGCCCCATGATCTCTTCCGTTCCACATTATTGTACAGTATCCACTTTTCATCGTCCATCACAATTTGCTTTAAAAACGGAACGTTTTTGTTATGTTTAAGTAGAGAGTCGCATGTGGAATTACGGTCAAGAAGGTTTTTTTTCACTTAACTTATATGGAACCCAAACATCAAAGCAATTCACATAACCAAGCTGGTGCAAATGATTTTCAACACTTGATTTGGGTATTTTGAGTACGTCGGCTATCTCCCACGTGGTATAATGTTGATTGTTCTCAATTAACGTCTCGATTTGATTGTTATCAACTTCAACTGGCCTACCCGACCATGGAGCATCGTCCAGCGAGAAATCTCCAGCACGAAACCCCACAAACCACTTTGGACATGTTCGATCAGTCACAGCACCTTCTCCATACACTGCACAAATCTTTTTTTTGTGTGTGTTTCAGTTGCGTTTTTACCAAATAATAAAGCATAATATGCCAAAAATGTTGCTTTTTTTCTTCTATCTTCAATATTAAAATGGCTACACAAAAATTCACCAATTTTGATTTTCTTTTTTTTTTTTTTAAATGCACACTGATATGACAGCTGTCACATTACAATCTAACAAAATTGTTTCAAATGAAGTTGAAGACAACTAAGTGCTACTGGAGCTATCTTATGGAAAGAAACAAATGAACTTTTTGGCCCACCCAATACATTGATTGACTGAGCAGATTGCCCTCCCTACTGTGGGTGAACCTCATCCCATTTGTCAAAGACCAGAACATCAGAATAGAACCAAATGCTCGCCGTCCAGCAAATTAGAGGGAATTCTTCCTGCCGGACTGCCTTTGATCTGAGACATCGTCTTTTCCTCCCTTTGACCTCAAACTGAAGCATCAGCTCTTCTGGGGCCTGAGTCTGCCAGCTTTCAGACCAGAACTACACCTTTGCCTCTCTTGGGTCTCCTGCTTGCCAACTGCAAATCTTAGGATTTGTCAGCCTCAAAGAGCACATGAGGCAATATTTTATAATAAATCTCTCTGACTCTGTTTCTGTTTCTGTCTCTATCATCTCCCTCTGTCTCTCTATCTCTCTCTCTCTCCATGTGCACACAACATGGAAAGGCCATTTGGGATTGTTGTAGCAGGAAGGAAGCCATCTGAAGGCCTGGAAGAGAACCCTCAGCGGAAATCAGATTGGATGGAAGTTTGATCTCAAACCTCTGGCCTCCAGAACTGTGACACAGCAATATATGTCAATGAAAATTAATCATCAGTCAATTTATGAAAGAAGTGGAAAATTTTCTTCAGGCCAAATTCAGGATTATAACCCAGGAATAACATCTCAGAAAACTCTGAGAACTGTTCTGCCCATTAGAAGTCCAGGCACAGTTCTATAAGTTTTTTGAGACAGAGGTTCTATACATTAAATGACATATTACTGACAGTTTACACAATCCAGAGCTAAGCGTTATCATGGCCCCTTACAAGATCAAGAAGGAATGTTGTCTTTTAAGGAGCTGTCTTGTCGGTGCTAGGAGAATGTTGCTCTTTATGGTTGAGCAGGTATTTCTGCTGATGGGGGAGGTTTGTTCAAGGCCTAATGCAGACACACGGTGCACAGTGTGAGGAGAGAAGAGGCCAAATTTTTATGTTTAAATTGTTCTTGTCTTGTCATTAAATATGAATTTTATTTTACAGTCAGTAGGTTAAGCCCTGCAGTCTATGGTGTTTTGTTATGGCAGCCTAAGACCAATACAGAAGAGACTGCTGTGGGAATCGACCTATAGACTCTAGTCTGTGAGCTGTAAAACCTTGAGCTTGCAATGCCTGGAGATCAAACATGGGCTTTGAGTGTGAATGTAGAATATCTGAAAGAGACTTCCCGGGATTCTAGACCTGTCTACACTGCTGGTAACACTTCTTGGAGGAGAGGTAATGACTCTGACATTTCTGATCCCTAATATTAGATCTGGAGGTGGGGGGGCCAACCATAAAATCAGACCTTTGGTACAGGGACTATGTTGTATTTTCATTCTTCTAGAAGTAAAAATAATCTGTAATGTCTATTGGTTATATTGCTGAGCATCATTTATTTATAATGGAAACAACAGGTCCCTTTATTGCAGGAAATTTATCTACTCTAGGGGCAAAAAAATTGCAGTAAGCATGGAAATGTTTATGAATTACTTGTGCAAGATTTCTGTGATCTATTTGCTGGGCTGTATCATTCTTGCCTGTAGGTAGATTTCTGGCCTCCAAAATAATATATCTTTCTTCAGATTCTCTGCTATACATTTTCTGACAGGTAGGTGATATGTAATTTTAGACTAAATAGGAAAAGGCATTTTCTCTTTGTTTATGCTCAAGCAGCATAAGAATAAATAGTGGACGTAACCAATTATTGCAATATGTTGGTTATTTTCATCATTCGTGGTGACGGGGCTGTTTCATAGCCATTTGAAATGACAGAAACTATCTTCAAAATATCATTTGATATATTTCAGTGCTTTGCTGACAGTGCATCTAACAATATTTGTCTAACTTTTTAATTATATTTATTTACTTTTATAATTAAATAATGCGATTTTAGAAAATGGGTTTAGCCTTTAATTATTTGGGACGAAAAATGACAACTCCAACTATTGCATGTCAAGGTTCTGTTTATTTTTGTTTTTCTTCTTTTCTTCATTTCTTCAACAGGGAGCCCATTTCCAATTATAGCCCATACACTTCATTTTCCTTTTATTTATTGCAGCAGGAATATTTTTAAAGCCTCCATGTTGTTATAATCACCTTGTGTCTCTGGAACCTTGTGTCTCAAAAGTAGATGTCAAAGTTCTGTACTTCCTGCTGTTTATTGATAGAAAATAGTGCCCCAAAAAAACACATTGATTAATTTGCCAAATATTACCTAAAAGTCTTGATAAAGTGTTGTCATAAAACCACATTCTGTCTATTGAAGTTTGACATATGAGGCACCTGAGGAAGGACTCTTTGTAAATTGACTATTCTTTTCATCATAGAAAGTCCTCATAGGCTGTTGGTCTCATTACCTCTGAGCGCAGAGTAAGCACCCAGCAATCCAGGGCCATCCTGTTGGTGCCTAAGTTACTTGCAAAATGAGGGCTAATCACTCCTCTTGCTTCATAGGGTAGCTCCTGACCTCTCTTGCTCCAATGGCATCAAATTGTCTAGGACTTTGGAAGATTAGAAAAACAAAACAAAACAAACAGACAAGAAAAGACCTCACGAATCCATTCTCACTGCTTTGGTCACCATGGGCTTCTGCCATGTTGGGTTTAATGAAAACAATAATTATCAAAGAACAATGATATGTGTTACCTACCGTCCAGAAAATGGCCAATAAGAGTTGACACAGTAGATTGAATATTTCAGGTCCTAAAGTCTAATGATGTTTGGCAAAGGGATAAGGAAATCTGAGTTTATATCACATGGGAAGTAGAATAAAACCAAGACTAGTAAATGCTTGAGAAAATTTGTGCATTCACCACTGGTTAACGTCAAGGAAATCTTTATATAATGAGTCTTTCAGGGGCTATTCACAAATGCATAGCATGTCAGACTGGCCCCTGTGTGCAGTGCAAGAGGACAAAACACACTGCATTATTTGTTTACATGAACTTCTAAAAACATTAAAAACACAGTGACAGACAGCAGATCAGTGGTTATCTGGGGCTGACATGGGAAAAAAGAGTCAACTACAAAGTAACACAAGGGGACATTTTGGAGCAATGGAAATATTCTCTATCCTGATGGGTTGTGGTGGCTAAAAATCATATATACTTGTCAAAACTCATTGTATTTTTTCCCTGAAATTGGTAGCTTTTAGTATATCTATATTATACCTCAATACCTGATTAAGAAAAAAAAACAGATCAAAAATTGACTAGCCAACAATAGACTTTTTTTTTTTTTTTTTTCCCTACTCAGAAATGGAAAGGAAAACACATATTACATTTTGGTACCTCTTACCAATTTATCTCGCATGTATTTCTTTCTTTTTTAAAAAAAAATTTTATCCAGTATTTTTGAGATGTAATTGACATATAACATTGCATTTATTTTAGGTCTACAACATAGGGATTTGATAATCATATATATTGTGAAATGAGTAACACATGCATATATTTCTTTAAGGGAAAAATATATTTTTTTAAAAATCGGGAAAATGCAAGAGGACAAGGAAATATAAAATTGTACTTTATGTCAGTGTTTGGACACAGGTTCATGGCATGACTGTGGGTGTTCTCACAGTCCCAAGCTTACCTGGGAAGCTGTGTTGTTTCTCATAGAGAAGGTAAGTCCCTCTGCAGATCTGTTCTGGAAGGAGACATGAAGCCTCACTCATGATGCCAGTGAAGTTTGGTCTAGTTGAAGGGTCTTATGCATCCCAAGCTGAAGTAGAAATATGATTCTTTTGCCAGCTTTTAGTGATGACTTAACACTTCCAAATAGACATTCATCTTCTTCTTTATGATGCCAATAGGCACGTGTCTTCATAAACATGAGAAGAGCTTAGCACATTTGAGGTACTCAGACCAACACAAAAGTAAAAAACATAACAAGAATGATCAGGTATTATACTGAAATTTGTAAACTTAGTGTGGTAAAAATAAAACACCCATTTCTACACAATACTTTTAAACACCTTATTATTGCTAGTACTAACTGAAATATTTTTGGTTTGTCATATTAACTTTTAAATTTAATGTTCCCTTTACTTGATCTATTGAATATATTCACATTCTCTGAATTTAAAAATGGATGTGCTAATTATGATACCAGTTTTCTAGACTGAATGGTTAGTACCTTGGAGATGAGTAACATTAGGTCCTAAAAAACTAACATTTCAGTTTGATGCAGAAGAAAATAATAATAATTAATAATCAGAAAGCTTTTGCTACAACCTTAGTAAATCAGTAGGATGATTCATTCAACTTCGAATACACTTTCTGTCAAATGTTTGTTTTGATTTAAACAGTTGAGCTTCAGTGGTACCCTGGCAGTCCTGATGGTGTTTTTCCAGCAGAAAAGCTGAGTAGAGAGCTCTCAATAGTCAACACTAGATTTTTACAAGATGTCACAGGAAAATGTTTTTGACGCAGTGACAAGCCCTTAGCAATGGTAATGGCTTCTAACCTCAAAGGCTGCCAGAGTTTGAGTTCACTCAAACACAAAACAAAATTGTTTATTTCACAGGGCCCCTTAGCCTTGGTGTTGGCCTAGGGATACAGTAGACCCAGGAAATGCCTACCCCACAGTCTCTGAATCTTCACATTTATGTTGAAGTACAGCCTGCAGCCTTCAAAAATCATAGCATGTTTCTTTTCATATGTTTTTGCCATAGACTTGAAACAATTAAATATTTATCCTCTCTGAAATCATATACCTGTGACTTTATTTCAGGAGAAAGCAACTAACTGAAACAAGACAAAGGCACTGTTTCTACATGAAGAGAGTATGAAGGAAGAGCTATGGTAGATGCAGAAACTCATTCATTGTTTGGAGACATCTTGATTGACAGGTCTGCCAACACTGGGATGTCTTTGAAGGTCATAAACAACCAGAAAATATTCTAGAAAGCAATAATCCGTTGGCTTCATGATGTAACATAAAAGTGTCCCGACTGAAGTGGCATGCCATCAAAAATCATTTCTAATTATTTTAAGTCATATTTAGATCAATTCATGGTAATCTCATTAACTTTCATGTTTATGTCTGAATTAGATTACTTTCATGTTTGTTTAAGCTCTTTTGCTTTTTAAAACATCTCTTTCAAAGACAAATTGAGCCTGGTTAAAATAATCAATGGCTTCCGGGAGTTCAGCATATGCAGATGCCAGACCCCAGCAAGGACTTCCTGTTTCCTCCTGGAGAAGCTGCCCCCCCACACGGCTGAGCCCCACTTGGCTCCCACAGGGTCCCCCCTGCCCACTCCCAGGCGCCTTAGAGGAAGAGCCCTCTGATAAAGGGGGTGTGGTCTTTCCATGGCCTGTGACGGCTGTATATGGTCTAAAGGTCTTTTGTTTTGGGAACGACTGAGCATCCTTTTCAACTTAAAGCCTCACCCTCAGAATGTTCTCATTTTCTCTATAGAAACAGGCTCACGTGCAATTAAAAAATAAATGGTGAGAATTTGGAGACTATACCATAGCAGTAGTGCTTAAAAGGATAGGGCATTTTTAGGAATGTGCTATTACATCCAGCTCTTTTCATGTTATTTTACATTTTTCAAATTAATTAAAAAATTAAGAATACCTCCAAGTTAGACTTGAATGTTGACTGAATTTCCATTATAAAGGCATCACAGAATCACAGGAAGGAAAGAATGTATTTAGTCTCTTGTTTCCTTTTTAGTAAATTTTATTGTGAACAGAAGGGGTGGATCAATATGAGGAATTATACAACAATTGAACAAAGGTGGAAAAAAATAAACAAACAGAATAGTTGCCAAATCTTAGTTGCAGAAGCTTGGCAGTACTTGCCAATTTTTCACACGAGGTGAGGAGGGGGAAAATGTATGAACTCGCTGTGTAGTACAGAAACTTTCTTTCTTATATTGCCACTCAGGATGTAGGGGAATGGTTTTGCTTCTGTTGTTGTTATTTGTGGGTCTTTGAGAATCTGATTACAGCTGCAAAACCTCCCAGGAGGATAAATGTTCTCCTGTCAACTCCCCCTTGTTCCTGCAGTTTCCTGGGTGTGGCAGTGCTGTGCCCATGCACCCAGACCCCCCTCAGGACTGAGGGACACATTCTCCAGCCCTGGGCTGTAGTCTGCTCACCTTACAGAGCTGAGTTTCTTTCCAGAAACTTTTCTAGAAGTTTACACCCCCTCCCAGGGGGCATCCCACATTCCATGACTGCTCTGGGGTACAAAGTCAACTCCTTACCTAAGCTGGGGGCAACTCTGGAGAGCATCCGGGCTCCAGAGCCCCTGGGACACCTGCCGCTTCTCTTGTGACTGCCTTTCAGTGAAGCCCCTTCCTCTGCCCTACCCTTCCCTGTGTTTGTTCCTGAGTCCCCTCCCCAGTAAATCCCCAGTAAATGACTTAAATCTCGGTCAGAGTGACTGGACCTTCAACAATGTTAAGCTTTCCGGAAATCCTGAGTTCCAGGGACCTTGTATCTGGAAAGTGCAAAGACAAACTGATGCTCTTATAAATATCATGGGTTCCCTTTCTCAGAATATGGCAGCGCCCAGGATGGAAACTATACTTTCAAAAATTCTGTACAAATAGTGATCAGACTTGGGGTCCAGTTTTCAAGTGCTACAAATGCCGATGTAGGGTTTCTGAACGGGAAACATATAAACTGTGTCCACAAAGGAACCATGTGAGTGTCCCCATCAGATTGCCCAGTTCTGTTATGCCTGAGGGAAGTTGGTGGTGACCACAGGGACACTCCTTTGTCTTAACCTGTGGCCCAAGGAAGGCCAGGCCCTTGATAGAACAGCACTGCAGGAGAACACTGGTCTGGGTGGTCCCAGTACTAACCAGGGGTAAGTCTGAAGAAGGTGACGCACCAGCGTGGTTGCTCTCTGGTGGAGGTCCACAGAGGGTAAATGGATTATTACTGTGCACCATGAAGTGGGTTTGGGTAAGGACCCACCAGTGTGTAAGGACAGACCAGGGCCCAGGAGAGATGTTTGCTGACAACAGTGGGTGAAAGAAGGGGAGATGTTGTCCGAGCAGGTCTCCTGGTGGAGGCCAGAGTGGAACTGATGTCTGAAGACAAGCTCCCTTTGTGGGGAGGCCATACTACATGAAGGACTGCTTCGTAAGACCCAGGTATGTCCCGAAAGGGGAGAGATCAGGAAGTGGGAGCGGGTGAGCAGTGAACTTGCTTTGCAGGAATCTGACTTGGCCCTGTGCACAAGGCCCTGGGAACACACACAGGGCCGTGAAGAGGATGAGGCTTCTACCTAGAGATGGTAAAGGTCTGGAGGGACAGGGCAGCAGCACAGATGCATTGTCCTGGTGGGGGTGGGACAGTGGTGCCAGGGTGGAGGCCATCACCTGACCACAGGCTCCAGGGGGCGCCCTTCCGAGGAGTTATGCTGGACCAGCGCCCTTCTTGGCTCTTCCTTACACGGGTCCACTTACCAGCCCTGCAAAATTCTCAAGAAAGTGTGATTATTATCTCCACTCTGCAGTTGGGAAAATAAGTCAAGGAAAGGGCAGGTAAGAAGCCCAAAGCCACACGCTTGGCAAGTCCTGAGGCCTGGGTGCCTGGGCCAGGCCAGCCCCCTCGCCCCTGGTCTACATGAACCCCAGTGACAAGAGGAGGGCAGCCTTGGGAAATTGGAACGGATATCTCTCTTTGGAAGCTGGGGATCTGAGAGTCTCCAGGAATCAGCTCAGAGGTGCAGAATCCTTCACAGTCCTGAAATGTGAACCCTCAGACCTAAGCTGAGGCCAAATTCTCTGCAGGAGCCTTCAAGGGAAGGGCCTGCTCTGGCTCAGACCCTCACACAAGGCCCTGGCCTCCCGGCCGAGGAGGGAGACCCTCAGGGGCCGGGCGGCGGCAGCTGGCACATCCCAGGACCTAACACCATTCCTAGTCTGTCCCAGAAGCTGGAGCTCTGAGTCTGCAGGTGACAGCTCGGTTCCCGGGTCCAAAAAGAGCTCCTGAAGTTGAGGCGGACACTGGCCCTAGTACAGCCCCTGCTGCCTACTGGAATTAGATCTTTCCTGAGTAAAATGCCACTCACAGCCCTGCAAGGGCCCCAACCCAGGGCTGAAGGGGGCCGTGCTCAGAGGGCAAGCACTCTGATGTCAGAGCCAGGGTCACTGACCCCGGGGTGCAGGCAGTCCTCCCCTGTGTCAGCACCTTCTCCTTGCCGTCCTGTCCTTTGCCACTTGTTCAGATGGCCATTTCATGTCCACTGATAGCTGAAATCGTTTATGCCCACAGTTACAATAACTGAGCAGTCCTTGAGTTTCCACTGAGGTGAAAAAGCTGCAAAATTCAATATGAGGAATATTGAGGCCGAACATATTAGGACAGTTCTTCAGAAATACTTTCTACAATGCCTTATGCCAGGCTCACTTATGGACAACTTAAGAGATTATAACTAGTTGCCCTCACAACGTTTGTTCTTGGTTTATTTTTCTTTCCTTTAAAGAATACATTTTCTTTTAAAATATGAAGCTCTCTTGCTGGCTTCTATTTTGAAAGGTAAGCAACATAGATCACCTACCAACCCTTCAAGGAAAGATGTGTTTCTATGTGAAAATGTATATTTGCTATTTCTACGCACTTAAAAATATATCAACCTTCCAAGGGAAATTACTCTGCATAGAGCAATTTGATATCATATAACCATTCGGTGGCATGATGCTTTGAGAATCAGAGCAATTTTAGGAATGTCTTTCTCACTGTAAATGAAGAGAATACAATCTCAATGCCAGCATACCTTCAGGTAGCTTCTAGAGGGACAGAGACGGGATAGCAAAGGGAGTCACAGTCAGGCGCGTCCGGACTAATCTTCATTCAGATCACTTGTCAACTCGGGAAGGGTGATAGCCGTCCCCAGTGCCATTTGGAGCAGTGGCTGCATTTCATAATTGTGCTAATCTCTTCTCTGCCCATCATTGCTACAGATTATGACTTTTTGAGGTGAGAAGACCTTGGGTTTTGCCTCAAGCTGGTCATTAAGTGTTGCCAATGATAGCTTTCCTGAGGAAATTGAAAATAACAGGATGGGATTTAGTATAAATATGATATGTCAGAAGCTGTCTCCCCCAAGTTTCATCGTTCAGATGGCATAACTTGTATTGCACACAAAGTTTTGTTGTATTTTCAAACACAGTAGAGAGGACTAATGCCCAGACAAATCCTTTGTGCTGCCGTTCTTGATCAAGGGCACTTCAGTAAGGAAGGCAGATGCGGCTGACTTTGAACCGGGGTTGGTGCTGCCTGATGAAGCTGTATCGCTTCCCTCCTTTGCCCAGGCCACATGTCAAGATAAGAGGTCTTCTATTCGGGATTCAGCCCCTTCCCATGGAAGTTCAGGCTCAATTAACAAGTGGGTAAGAATTAGCAATGAGAAAGATGAGGGAGAGATGGTGTTTGAAACAAATCCCTCTGGGATTTTGGTTGACGGCCTCTGCTTCTGAGTAGAAAGTCACAGGTACTTTCTTTAAGAGCTGTGACTTAAAAAAAATCCAAATAGTAGGGTAAAAAACATTACCTTAAGCCTTTTATTTAATTCTTTCTTTTATTGGAGGATAACTGATTTACAATGTTGTGTTAGTTTCAGGTGTACAGCAAAGTGATTCAGCCTAACATATGCATATATTCACCTTAAGCCTTATTTTAGTTATCACTATTTCACAAAACCTCTGTGTGATGCTCCAACAAGGGAGTGATGTCCAGAAACCTGGCTGTAGGCAGTTCCAGGAGGGGGAGCTGAGGATTTCAATGACAGCCCCTTGTTTGCATGTGATGGGCTCCTTCATATGAGGTCTTGTCTTCCACCAGAATCCACACTGACATGCAATGACACACACACACACACATACATAGATGGCATCTGTGACCTCGTGCAGGCCACGTGGCCCCTCTGAGTGTCAGTTTCCTGATTATCAATATATAAGACTGGGATATTAGGGTCCACTTGTAAAGAAGAAATGCAGTAATACATGTAAAAAAACCTAACCTAGTGCTTAGCATGTGGCAAGCTACCCAATGAATGTTAGTTCAACAGGATTCAGCCCAGTCCAGTTTTGTTAAAGTATTTACAGTATTGATGTAGAATTTATTCATTCAATCAATCGTTTTTAAAATGTAATGTGTCTTTGTTCTTTTGAAGTCTAAGTTTAAACAAGTTGGTATCATGTGACTAAGTGCATTTTTAACTAGAAAACAGCCTCCCTGTCATATCCTGTCCTCTGGTCTCCTAGTCTCGGCTGAGGGAGTCAGCATGTTCTGGCCACCCCCTTGCTGGGCACATCTGAATTAACCTGTCTCTCCAAACTTTATGGCTGACCTGTCCCCAGCCTCTGTTCCCTACCCCAGACCCCGGGGTTTTAAGGGACAGTTTCAACGTGTGGAAGCAGGTTTTGTTGGCAGTTATGGTTCCTATGTGTAACCCTCTCTCTGCCATCTGCTCACAGTGGGATCAACCTCTCTGATCCTCAACGTCTGCATAAATAAAAAAGGTTAATTGAAAAAATTGGTGTACAGTATTCAACTAATAAATACACAAAACCTTATTAATAGATACATTTATATTTGCTCCTATGATAATAAGTTTCTGAAAATCATTTTTATGTTAGATCAAGATCAGATGGAAAAGCATCTTTGAGGATTTCTGCAAGGAATTCAGTAAGCATTTAATTTCAGCTATTTTTAGCACCTTTGAAATATGTTTCATGTGAATTTGAATTCAAAGTATTTTTAAAATAAAAAATGTGGTTGGTAATAGCAAAGACGTGAGCAATGTTTGTTTAAAGTGCAAGTACAAATTTGTCTTGAATTTGGAGGGGGCAGTATCATCATTCTGTGCTCTAGGCTGAAGGTTTTTGTTTCCCAAAATTCATATGTTGAAACCTAACCTCCATGTGTTGGTGTTTGGAAGTGGGGTCATTGGCAGGTGATTAGTATCATGAGGATGGAACACCCATGATGGGCTTAACTCCCCCCAGAGACCCCAGAGAGCTCCCTTGCCCCTTGGGCATGTGAGGACATAGCGAGAAGACAGCTGTCTGTGAACCAGAAGCGGGTCCTCACCTGACACCTAATCTGCCAGCTCCTTAATCTTGGACTTCCTGCCTCCAAAACTGTGAGAAATAAATTTCTGTTGTTTATAAGCCAACATGTCTAAGGGATTCTGTTATAGCAGCTCAAATGAACTAAGACGTTCTGTATACCAAGTTCAATCGTCAGAATGAAAACTTGGTCAGAAGCTCTGTGAGTCATCAACTCGGGACAGCTGGCATGGTCCAGCCCACTCCTCAACACTTCCATCCTGAAGCCCATGGTGAGTGCACTTGGGAGGCCCCCCGGCTCAAGGCAAGGACGCAGTTGGTGGAGGTGACAGAGGTAGGTGAGATCTGGGTCTTGGTTGACACACATCTCTCCTCCCTGTGTCTCTCTGGCTCTTCTCATTGTGGTTCATTCTCTCCTGGGTCTCTCCATCCAGGCCACCTGACTTTCACTCATCTGAGTATGCTCTATCCACCCTCCTTCCCTAGCTCTGGTCGAGGGCGGAGATGTCATGGTCCATGCCCTGGACAAGGTCAGTTACAGGGACAACATGGAAGCCCTGTTAGAGACTGTCCAGCCCCGTCTTCTTAGAATGCCCAGTAAGGAGTTCTCCCAAACCAATGGCAACCAAATCCGCACTGTGGATGAGTAGCTATGCTTCAGAAGAGACCTTCATTTCCTTCTCTGGAATCCTTGTATATAAACAATGAAACAACATGAAAATAATTTTTAAAAACATTATTATTTTCTCACCTCAACAATATATTGATTTTGAACATTCTCTTCCAGTCTGTGCTCACACATACACAGACACTTTGCAAAAGTGTAATCAGATTACATAGTTTCTGCATTCTGCATTTTTCACTTAACAGAAGCATTGTTTTCTAGGGCTATGCAATTTTCTACACATATTTTCAAATGACTGTAATATTTCTTCCAAAGAATGTATTGGAATTCACCCTTTTCTCTACTCATAGACATTTAAATCATTTTTCTTCAAAGAAAAACTTCAAAGTTTTTCTTAATAAGCTTGTTTATATAGTCCTTTTGGGTCTAGACTATTAAAAACTAAGTACATAACTTTAAAACTGACTTATAATACAATGTTTTACAGTTTCTGTTATCCTTTTTAGTAGAAATAGTGCAGGGGACACTTCACGCCTGTGGGGATGACACACGTGTTTGTTTATATGTGGTAGATTACTTCCTGAGCACACATTCCTCAGGTTACTGTTTCTGCAGTTAAGGGGTCAGCCCTTCTCCTGCCTTGTCACCTGCTGTTTCAGCGTCTACAGCTAGTGGCCACCAATATTCAAGGCCAATGGGATACACAGTGAGTGGCCTTTCTTTGCTAAATAACAATTACACAAGTAAAACAGAGTTCAATATTTGCTAAGTAACTATTACACAAGTAAAACATAGTTCAATAATAACATTCAGTTTCCATGACATTGTGGCCACACCAGATGCCTCCTACATTTGATGGGTAAGAAAAAGAACCTCAGGGAAATTAGCGAGAGCCCCAAATTCCCGTAGCTGGTTAGTGATGGGACAGAATTGTCCCAAGTCCCTGTTGGTGATGGAACGGAACTAGCACTACAATTTCTTGAATTCCAGGACACGCTTTATGGAAGTCAGTGCACAGTCTGAAGCAGCTCACGCTGCTGGCATAGTACCAGACCAGCTGCCTTCCCAACGAGTGAGTCAGTTACTGATAATTCATGGTTCTACTAGAGTAAAACACTTTATTTTTCTTTAGTCAAAGAGAATGCACTGACAATTATTCATGTAGCAAATATTTAGCAGCTACTGTATGCTGGGTACTATTTGAGGAACAAAAGACGCAGAGCTAACTCAAAAGCCCTGCTCTCAGGGAGCTTCATCATGGGAGGAAACAGGATAATAACCAACCAAGCACACAGAAGAGAGAGAGAGAGGGAGGAAAGAAGGGAGGGAGAGAGGGAGAGAGGGAGGAGGGAGAGAGGGAGGGAGGGAGGGAGGGAGGGTCAGGGAGGGAAGGAGAGAGGGAGGAGGGAGGGAGGGAGGGAGAGAGAGAAGGAGAGGGAGGTAGGGAGGGAGAGGGAGGGAGGAAATGAAAGAGTGAGAGAGGGAGGAGGGAGGGAGGGAGAGAAAGAGGGAGAGAAGGAGGGAGGGAGGAGGGGAGAGAGAGAGAGGGAGGAAGGAAGGAAGCCAGAAAGAAAACAAGCAAGCAAGAAAGAGAAAGTGAGAGGAAAGAAAGAGAGAAAGAAAGAGCTAAAGGAAGGAAGGAACGAACGAAAAAACGAAGAAAGGAAAGAAGGAATGAAGGAATGAATGAATGAACGAACTGGGGTAATAAAAACCATGTCAGGCAGTGATGTGATTCCAAGGATGATGGTAGAGGTGTCCAGGAAAGACTCCTCCACAAGGTGCCATATAAGCAGAGTTCTCTCTGGAGGGAAGAGCCTGGGAACCATGAGAGCAGAAGCTGGGCACAGGAAGGGGAGCAGTAGAGATGGGCTGAGATGGGCTGTAGGCAAGAGGCATAGAAAAGGAGGAGCTGAGGTCAGAGGATTTGCAGTAGGTAGTTGGGATGATGCGGGACCTTCGGGGCTATGGTGAGGATTGCCATCTTTTTTTTCCCAGGAGGCGGGAAACTATTGGAGAATTTTGAGCCGTAAGTAGCATCATCTAAATTGTGGTGTGTGTGTGTGTGTGTGTGTGTGTGTATTTAAGTGTCCCCTGGCTCCTGTAGGAACCGGAAAGGTGAAAGCAAGAGAGGACGCTATAAGATCTGCTGAGACTAGGAAACTAATACTAAAAAAAGTCCAGGTGGTAAGTGTGACAGCTTGGACTGGAGTTGTTGTCTCTAAATTGGTATGATGGGGTACACTGAAAATATCTAGAAGGCAGAGCCAACAGGATTCACCAAGGAATTAATCGTGGGGTGAGAGATAAAATTGGAATTATGAAAGACTAGAAGCTCGTTATTTTCCCTCTATAATTAGGGTACATTATGAAGGGTGTTGGACAAAAGGGTAAGTATTTTACACCCACATGGTACGTTGCCTGAAGTATTTTTAAAATTATTTACCAGCATTTCCAATGGTTTGTGTTTGTAATGAACACCCACATTCGTTCAGTTACTTCCTTCTTTTTCAAGGTAATCTCACCCTCTCATCAGTAACACCATTTCGATGAAGAATCAGCACATCGTTCTGAACTGTTAGCAGCATACTGTTGTGAGAGATCAGGTGGCCCCTGACCGTTTCTGTTGGAAAAGTATAAGGCACTGAAGCAGGTAGCTGGAAGATGGGAGGTTTGGTGAATAGAGGGGGGAGTAGGCAGACCGCACACCTGTGCAGGCAGCAGTAACCAAGTAGTTCCAGTGAAAAATGCCAGCATATTTATTATTAAAGATGAGCAGGAGTGTTCAGATTCAGCAGAGGGAGAAAACATGTAAATTAGGATAAACAGGATCTTTATTTGTGATCTTACAACAGTTGCCCTGAGTTTTTTATCTTTGAATTAATTTTTTCCTGTCCTAGTTGAATACTTAGATTCTTCGGATGGAAGGAAGACCTCGAGAGCTTATGCAAATAGCAAAAGGACTGGGCAAAGGACTCAGCTTCTGCATGTTCATCACCACCCATGAGGTCAGGGAGAGCATGCGGGGAAGGCCACCCGCTGCCCTTCCTGCACATACTCGAACACCCTTGTCTTTTCCTTCCTCCTCTTGAATCACAGAATCTCTGGGTGCTTTTGGTTTGCTCAAAAGATAACACAAGGATGGAAATAGTTGTGGAAAATATTTTTACCTTTCTTTAGAGCTAAACACGTCACAGTGGTGTGTCTGAGAAGATGACTGAACAGATTGAGGAATTATGTTGGAATATCCAAACTGGTTTTCTCCCGGGGAGCAAGAGGTACAAGGAACCAAGAAGATGTAAAACTATACACGCACGCTTGATCCAGAGGTGGCGGCAGAAAAATGAACTGGTCAAGCAGTCTTTCTGGAAGAGTGGATGGGTGAGGTTGGTTGGTAGAACCTAAAGCAGATTTGATCTTGAAATTGCCTTTCACATACCTTCTCTGCTGCCCAGCAGTATCGAAGGCAGAGTTGAAGGGGACAGAGAGTTCAAGGCTGATTATCAATGATGTTAAATGTGCCTGAATAGCAGGAGGGTGAAATGTGCTGATGACATGAAATGATTAGGTTGGTGGAGACCAGGGAGGATGGTGGAGCACCCTAGTTGGTCGGAACAAAACTCAGTAACTGGGCAACGGTGACGGCAGATGAAATCCACTGCAGATAAGGGGAAACTTACTAGAATAAATTAAACACTTCCTCTATGCTGGAGGGTTCTGAATTAGTTGTAGCCTCCTGAGAATAAGGTCTAAAAACCATCATAGCGCAGTGGAAACATCTGCTCTGCACAGAGCACCAGTCAGAAAGAATGAACGCCATCTCAGGCTGTGTGAAGAGGGGATAAAAAATGCATGAATGATGTAAAGCCATCATAGCAAAGATCCCTTCCATAATCTTTTGTAAAAATCAAGAAAATAAAACATTAAAAGGGGGAAAAAAACAATGTAGTGGGGGTCAGTGGGCTATGCATGTTTTAAGATGGCCATGAAGAGTAATTAGGGAGAAGCAGAAGAGTTTTCTATTTGCACTTCCTACAATGTGGTGTATGCAGAATGAGTCATCTTCATTCAGGAAATGATTGCGGAAGACTGCGTATATCACGAAATTCCAGCAAAAAGATATTTCAGACCAAAGGCTGTGAGGATTTCCTTCTAAGGAAACTGGCTTAGTTTCTGCAGGTGTTGAGCAGTTTAAGTGGGAGCCAAGTGTCCAAGAAGGAGTTTCAAGGGTTTTCCGCCAATACAGCTGGCCTAAGCCTCATGCAAAACCCATGGACAACTTCATTTCACGTTCATGTTCGCTCAGCAAGCCAAACTGCCCCCAGAATGTCTTTGCACCATCTTTGCTTGGCACACTACATTCCTTAGTCTCTCCGAGCAAGTTCAGCTATAACTGATTAGAAATAGTGAAAAGTTAATTTTCTCACATGATTGATTTCTGTGTTTATTGAGAAGGCTTCTAGGATTTTACATATGCAAACCTGGCTATTCTGATTCTTCCTTTTACGACACCGTCTCAGTTTTTATTCAGTGATATGAACCCTCCAAGGCAGACTGACAAAGGAGTTAACATCATCAAAACATTTCAATCCTGAACTTACTGTAAATAAACTCTCTCCTTTGAAACAAATTAGAGTGTGATTTAAAAGGCGTCTTGTTGACTGCTCTTTTCTGAAATAAAGCTTCACTGAATTCCATGCTGTGTCTCAATTTAGGAGAAGCAGAGTCAGTCAAACAGCACGTATGAAAAGGCGCCCCCCAGGTAGCCTGGGCAGGGTCTTCCTGGTTGACCCCACTGTCCTGTTAGGTTCAGGAAGTGCTGGTCTTTCCAGCCTTGAATCCTAATTAAACTTGCCCTCCAGATCCCATGCTTCCCTTTCTTTATGCTCCTTCATGTCTGATGATTTGTATCAGCTGCTGATGCTTTGTCATTTACTCCTGCAGTGGGCTGCATTGTGGCCCCCACTCGCCTCCCCTCCCTCTGTCCAGGGGACTTTACAGTGTCCTCTGACCACAGATCCTCTTTCCCTCCTGACCTGGTTTAGACAATCGAAAGAGGTAGATGTGATGGTGTGCATGTTTTGAGCCCAGACCTGGAGAGGCTCTGTGTGTTTGCTTTGCTCCCTTGAACCTCTGCCCCCATCGTGGAGATGATGTACCCACGTGTGCCTGCTAATTCAGTGAGGAGGATAAGAGACAAGTGAAACAAACAGAGCCACCCTGCCAGGCCCAGCTGGGATTAGCGACTCCTCTCTGGATATGCATCCTTAAGTGAACCCAGCCAAGACCAGCTAAGATCAGCCAAGACCAGCCAGCCCCCAGGCTTATCACTTGTGCCTGAGCCCACATATGACCAGAAAAACTGCCCACTGAGACCAGCCTGGATCCTTGATCCCTTGTTCTCATAGGCTTGTAAGAAATACCTCATAGCTCTTTTTTTTTTTTTTTTTTTTTAATATTATGGAACTTTGGAGGAGTTTGGTGTACTTACATATTTATTTCCTCTCTCTCTCTCTCCTCTAGAGGAGGAGAAGGTAGAATTCCTTGTCTGTTTTATTTACTTTTTTTCCCCTAGAACCTAGAGAAGTGCCTGGTCCTTAGTAGGGACTCAGAAAATATTTTTGAAACACAGCATCAATCACTTAGTCAATTAGATTTGGCTGTCAAATAGCTCTGAGCTTAAATTTCATTGTTTTGGATGCTTGGAGCAGGGGTTGGAAGATCTTTTCTGTGAAAGCCAGATAATATTAATCTTAGGCTTTGCAGCCCCAGATTTTTCATTTTTATTTTTTTACAACCCTTTAAAAATGTAAAAACCATGCTTAGCTCTAGGGAGGTTCAGAAACATCCCCCTGCCTGCACTTTGCAGCCCCTGTCCTTCACTGGAGGCATGTTGGCATCACATGCCGGTTGGCCCTGATGCACCCGATCTGTGATCAGAGCCCTCTCTCATGGAACTCATTACTCAATTAATTGAATTAAAGTCAAGACGGTGACGTCAATAGACAAGATGGTGGGAATGTTGCTGCACCGCTTCTACTGAAATTCCTCCCCTGTCTCATCCCAGGAGGAGGGGTATTTTTGAGCAATTGTGTTACTTTAGCTCACGGACACAAAATATGGGAAAATGTTATATTTACATCTCTTCAAGATCAGTTTTTTGGCCCAGAAAGCAGGAGGCCCTGGTTATGCATCATCTAAGGGTCCTTTGCCATTTGTTTTACGATTCTCATTGTTTGTGGTGGTGGTGGTGTTTTCTGTTTGTATATCTGTTTGCTTTGCTTTGTGCTGGATTCTTATTGGAAGGGGTGAAAAGTACATAAGTAGACTTTAAAAGTACAGTATTTGCAAGTTAAGAAGATGTTAATCAAATTGCTTAAAAATTTACCAATTTTAAAAATGAATCCCAGACTGTTATTCTATTGATACCACAATGAACTAGTCATGAAGAATAATGACTTATATTTATTTTTTAGGGAGCAGTTTATTCATAAAATGAATTCCACCTATTATAGTTGGAGAGAGACCCACAGATGGACACATTGCTCTTTACAAAACCCACAAATTCAACATAGGAAGTGTTTATAGTTGTGTTCTGGGTGATTTATCTTTTGCATATGTACATTATCTCTGTGACAGGGACAATTCTCTCACTATTATTCATAAAGGATAGTACCTGTTACATTGTATATTAATTATTTGTCTAAATGTTGTTTCCACTAGACTAAAAACTTCAGGATGTCAGGTCTTCACCCAAACCTAGAATTATCCTTGATATAGTGTTAGATACTCGATAGAAATCTGTTCAATTAATTATCCTCAAAAACTTTGGATTTTCCTGAAAGGATTGTTACTTTGGAAGATTTTATGTTTTTAATGGAATTTTGCTAATTTGCTTCTCATAGGAAAACCATGTATTACAAATTAGGAGACTAAGTCTTAGAAATAGCCGGACTTACCCAAATTTAGGCATCTAGTAAATGGCAAAATCATTGACCAGAATCCAGACTTTCTGATGGCTAGGGCAAGCTTACTTGCAGGATACCAAACTGTTTATTAATTTGAAAATATAAACTGATAGAGTTCTAATTGCAAAAAAAAATGTTCTGTAGCAAAGGCAGAATTGCTTCTTCTTAGGTCTTAATTGCTTAGGCACAGAATTCCCTCATTAAAACAACTTACATGGACTCATCTTCCCAAGTCTGTCTTGTCTCGATGCAGTGGTGTACTAATCCAGTCATCAGAAGTTACAAAAGGGGTCTTTATATTCCACCATTTCTCTCTTTGTGTTCATTCTCCAAGGCTTCCCATACCCCTGTGCATCTTTCCTCTTTGTATGATTTGACCACCGCCAGAGATGATCATGGTCTTTCCTAAGCTGAGCTCTGTTCCCCTAAAATGTACTCTTGTCAATTATTTTAATGGAAGATGGAGAAAGAGAAGTTTGTATTGATAGTTAGATGAGAGAAAGTGGGCTGCTCCACTGGACCCAGACACTCCCTGCTTTGTCTCCTTCTGCCCTACACCTGGCATTGTCTCTGCTCCCTGTACATTCCCAGCCCTGTTCACCCCACGCTGTGTCAGTGGGTCTAGCTCTCTCAGCCTCCTTCGCCTTTGGATTCTGGGTGCTGGCTGAAAGCTGGAGAGAAGGAATAGGGGAGAAGCCAGAGTATTTCTCCCCAATTCCCCAGGAATTGTTTTCTGACCGTGGTGACATCCTCGCTGGTCACAGTGCCTCTGGACAGCCCCGTCATGGCCAGAGTTCCATCGTCAACTTTGGGTGTGCCCCACCCACCCGTCCCCCAGTCAATGGGTGATAGAGTATCCTGCCATGGCTAATCTCTGGGTTGACTCACCACCCCTTATTTGGCTTCTCAGTTCTTTCATCACCTGGTAACAAACCCCCTGCTTTAATTTCCCTCTGTTTGAAATACCTAGAATGGTTTCACTTTCTAGTTGGACCTAGACTAATATAAATCAGTTACTCTTCTTTATTTGAACGAGAGGAAACTGTGTCTCACACACACACACACACACACACACAAATGCCTTATCCACAATTCTATGTCTGGTAAGTGGTAGAGTTGGGGCTCTAACTCAGGGCTGTCTGTCTCTAGGATGCATGTTGTTTCTACCAGCGCTGATTAGCAGAGAGCCGTAACATGCTCCTGATGAGTGGGTCTAGACTGGGTTTTGCTAGTGTTAGTTTTGAATATCCCTTGCAATGTAACTGCCAAAAAATGGCCACCCTCTGACACCAGTAGCTGTAGACAGGAGACTAAATGTTTTCACCCTTGTTTCTTGGTGACTGGCAGTGAGAGTTCTTCTAAACCAGTGTTGGATGGGTCAGTGGACTGTCATTGACCTTCAAGAGGTAAACCACACCCAGTTAAGAGGGCTGTAATTAATATCAATGACTAATGTTGCATCAGGCTGAGCAGGACAGGACCTAGAAAGATATGAAATGAAAATGATATGAAAGAAAAGTCTCTGGGAAGCACTTGGAGTGTGCAATACCTAATTAAAATCATTATGAAGAGTAGGTGTTGCCAGCTGCCACTAATATTGTAACATTAATAATAGTAATATTTCCCATCATATGGAACTCCATAATCATGCTATCAATTTTTCTGAGAATTGCAAATTGAGTTGTTATCTGTAAAAAAATTCCTTATACCTTGCACTTTGCAACTCCTTTGGAATATTTACTGTTTTGTCGAAACAAGAGCATTAGTGCTGTAGGTCTCAGCATTTCACCTCTGAGGCTTCTGGACCATGTTGGAGTAAAAGCAATCAGTATTGGTTAAAAAGCCAGATCAGTGTTATTAGTATTCTCTACAACCTTGCAGTAGTATTGTAGTATTCTCTACAATGCACACTGCATTTTATGCACAGATCACTTATGAAGACTTGGGCTTATATCTTGTCTAGACAATGCCTTACATGGCCATTCAAATTAATAATGTGCCAGAATTATCTTATGCTTAATGCAGCTGGCCTATACTGACTCTGGAAATTAAATTTACTCCACAATGGTATTGACAGCTGGGTCTCTGGCATATTTAATGGATTTGAATGAAGACGGAGCTATATCTTGTGCCTTCAAGCAAAATGTTGATAACTCATCATTTTCATAACAAGTGAGAAAGTACTTTACCTATGAATGTTCCATCCCTCGGTAGACTAAATCAATGGAGTAAGTGGCTGCAATCAGTTCAACTCACCTCTAGAGAAGAAAACAAAGAGGAAATGATTCCAGGCAGTCTGTAAAACAAGGGCTTGATGGTTCCTTAAATGTGTAGTTCAGTCATCTCAGTGTATTTCAAAGGAGTAGTTTTAGTCCCAAAGAGTAAAACTGTGTCCCGTGAATTTGATTTGAACATAATGAAAATTCTCATAAATGTGTATGTCCTTAGCGGGTCCTGGGAAGGTGAATCTCCACGTTTTAACTGGTTTATGTCAGGCACCGGGAGTGTTTGCTGTTCACTCTGTCCCGTGCCATCTCTCTGACTTGAGAAAGTTATCTCTTAAGGAAGAATAGTGGAGACTACCTTAAGGAAAGACTTTGGTGTAGACAGGTTTGATTTAATGAAACCAGCCTACCAACCAACTAACGCTAGTACCTTTTCTTGGCCCAACCTCCAGTGGTCCCCAGGATAAGAATGCATAAAATGAAAGAACCTATAACTTGTCTAATTCCTAGAGGATTGTTGTGTTATACAGTTAATTTTAAGAAAGCTCTTCCTATATTATGTCTAAAATAATTATAGTTCAGGGTAGCTTTAGGACAAAAGCCACAAAAGAGTTCATTTGTGTGTGAGGGTCAGAGGTCTGCATGAGAGCAGAGTCAGGCTGCATGCCTGTCTAACTTGCTATGTGTGGCTGGTTACCTGGGTGAGTTCAGGAGGCAGTGGACTGTGCAGGAAGTGAGGAAGCCTGTTTCCCAAGCAAAACATAACTGGGAGTCAAGAAGAAAGCCTGAAATGGAGTTGAAAATGACAGGATAACTCCCTACATGTGCTACAGTCACGGTCACAAAAGGATCCCATGCTCACGTTTGGATGTGAGTGTCCTTAGGGCCATCGCTCCCTCCATAAGGGCACTGGATCTGGTTGATGCCGTCTTCATGGGGCTGAGGCTGCACAGCATGGGGTCAGTCGGCAAGGGGGAGCTACGAGTCTGTACACTTTGGAATCATAACATTCTGGAAATGGAGAAATGTGTTTTCTGTGACTTCATTTCTCTGGACATGTCAGGTAAGTGGCAGATAAAGATGACCTGATACTCCTTCAAAAGTGGTGTCCACATGTGTCAGATTCCATAACAAAGCACCACAGCTGGGAGGCTTAGAACAACAGAGATATATCCCCTCACTGTTCTGGAGGATGGAAGTCTGAGGTCAATGCACCACCAGCAGGGCTATGCTCCCTTGGGGGGACCCTTCATTGTCTTTTCCAGCCTCTGATGATTGAGGGCATTATTGGTGATCCTTGGCTTGTGGCAGTGTAACTGCAGTCTCACCTGTGTTGTCACATGGCCTTGTCCCTGTGTGTCTGTTCCCACATTTCCCTCTTCCGATAGGACCTTAGTCACTGGACTAAGGGCCCACTCCAATCCAGTATGACCTCATCTTGATAAAGTCTGCAAAAACCCAATTCCCAAATAAGGTAACACACACAGGTTCTAGGATTAAGACTTCAACATATTTCTCTGGAAGAAACAAATTCAGCCTTCACCAAGGTACACTGATGATGCTGAGAGACCTAAGAAAAGACCTCTTCACTTTTGTCAATAAGCAGTTAGTGTTATTTTTTGTCCTCTCAGGATTGCTTTAGCTGCATCTCACCAATTTCGATAGGTTGTATTTTCATAATCATTCTCTTGAGATTTCCTGTTGACCCACGGATTATTAAGAAGTGTACTGTTTCATTTCAAAATGCAAACTTCTGGAAAGGAGGCCACAGAAGAAACATTTTACATATCAGGCAACTCAGAAGTCACCTTGATGGCTACCTAGAGCCTGACAGCAATTGTGAAAACCAGCCCAGATAGACGAGAGTAAAGCTTCCTTTTCAAAAAGAGGGCAGGTATGTTAGAAGTGGAGAGACTTCCCTGCTGAGAGCCAGGGAGAAGACCCAAGGATCTGAGCTTCCAAGTTCCCTTCTGGCTGTAAATGTTCAGGAACAACTTCCTATGGTGGCTTACTTGTATAATATTTTCATAGCCTGTGGTCACTTTATACTGGGCAGTTGCCATGCCTACAAAACAGAGTCTTTGAAACATAATAATTAAAGTGTCTATGCCCCCCCCCATTTCTCTCATTCTCTTATATTTGATAGATGTTTTGCATTCCCTTGCCAATGTAAATCATTCATTCAGCAATGAAAAATCTCTATATTGTTCCTGAGGTGGATAAATCAGGTAACTCTAGTAAGTTAAGAAATAAAATGGTAACATAATTCCACTTTAAAAATTCAAAGTCATTCTCCTGAACATCAAGATAAGAAAACATCCTGAACAATAATGTTTTATTTTGACACAATGAGAAAACTCTCAGTGCCAAATCAAGCATCGATCTGAGCATTGCCAATTTTTTTTTTTTATCCCTACCAAGGGAAAAAATAGAGCACTTTTGTAATATAAAATCATCCATTGTTCCACTACTGTCTTTCTTCTGACAAGATTTAGCTAATCAACCAAAGTAGAAGATAATTTCTTCTTACATACATTTTTTTCATATTGTTTTTATCAAGGGACCTTCCAGAAATAAGGTCCCTTACATGTAATGTCGGTGCTATTAACAGAGAATTAAGAATTTCACAGGGATCTTTGTCTTAGAAGGATTCTTGCCCCTTCCTTCTGCATGCATTTAACAAGTATATACTTTGAGTGTGGTACGAAACACTGTGTGCAAAGTGAGCATTTACGAGACCCACGACCCTGTCCTCAGGGGATACAGAGCGTAGCAGGGGAAGATGAGCCATAGGGCAGGAAACGTGGAAGTCTTGAATGCCAGCTGAGGGATATGCCTGGGCAGTGAGGGCTCAGAAGAGGAAGAAAGTGCTTCTAACACCAGCATTAGGGAAAACATTGACAAGAGATGCTGCTGGAACCAGACTTTGGTAATGTCGTCAGGCCTGTGAATAGAGCAGTGCGTGGACATTTGGGCCAGGAGAGCACCATGCAGGTGAACGAGGAGCTCAACATCCTACAGCCTCACCACGTCAGTTTCTCTGCACAACTGCAGGGGGTGCTGCAGAGGATCTTGTGACTCTGAGAACAAAGGCAAGAGGAACGTGTTGGAGTGGTCAGTGGGCTGGGATTCTGAACCACAGAGCTTTCTTCAAAACATCACTGATGTTTTCTTATGACTTAGTTTTTGTTTGAGTTTTTATGTTATTTTCATTTCATGATTTTTTTTTCTCTGGTTTTCAAGAGAAAAAAGAAAGAAGAGAGTAGACATAAAAGAGAAAAGAAAGGGAAACTTTTTTTGCCATCCCTTCTGGAATTCTTGCAGCAAAACTAAAACATAAATGTATAATATATAGAACACTGAGGTTGGGATGAATAAAAGTGGAATCCACAGTTCAGTGCATATACACATATAACATTGCAAAGTAGGTAGAAGTCCAGGCCAGGAGACTGTGGGCCCAGAATCAAGTCCACATTCTCAGGGGGATTTGGGTGAAGTGATAGAATTTTTTTTTAACATCTTTATTAGAGTATAATTGGCTTACACTGGTGTGTTAGTTTCTGCTGTATAACAACGTGAATTAGCTATATGTATACATATATCCCCATATCCCCTCCCTCTTGCGTCTCCCTCCCACCCTCCCTATCCACCCCTCTGGGCGGACACAAAGCACTGACCTGATCTCCCTGTGCTTTGTGACTGCTTCCCACTAGCTATCTATTTTACATTTGGTAGTGTATATATGTCCATGCCACTCTCTCACTTCGTCCCAGCTTAACCTTCCCTGTCCCCATGTCCTCAAGTCCATTCTCTACGTCTGCATCTTTATTCCTGTCCTGCCCCTAGGTTCATCAGAAGGACTTTTTTTTTTTTTTTTTTTTTAGATTCCATAATGTATGTGTTAGCATACGGTATTTGTTTTTCTCTTTCTGACTTACTTCACTCTGTATGACAGACTCTAGGTCTGCCCACCTCACTACAAATAACTCAACTTCCTTTCTTTTTATGGCTGAGTAATATTCCATTGTATATATGTGCCACATCTTCTTTATCCATTCATCTGTAGATGGACACTTAGGTTGCTTCCATGTCCTGACTATTGTAAATAGAGCTGCAATGAACATTGTGGTACGTGACTCTTTTGAATTATGGTTTTCTCAGGGTATATACCCAGTAGTGGAATTGCTGGGTCATATGGTAGTTCTATTTTTAGATTTTTTAAGAAAGTTCCATACTGTTCTCCATAGTGGCTGTATCAATTTACATTCCCATCAACAGTGCAAGAGGTTTCCCTTTTCTCCACACCCTCTCCAGCATTTATTGTTTCTAGATTTTTTGATGATGGCCATTCTGACTGGTGTGAGGTGATAGCTTATTGTAGTTTTGATTTGCATTTCTCTAATGATTAATGATGTTGTGCATTCCCTCATGTGTTTGTTGGCAATCTGAATATCTTCTTTACAGAAATGTCTATTTAGGTCTTCTGCCCATTTTTGGATTTTTTTTTTTTTTTTTTGATATTGTGCTGCATGAGCTGCTTGTATATTTTGGAGATTAATCTTTTGTCAGTTGCTTCATTTGCAAATATTTTCTCTCATTCTGAGGGGTGTATTTTCATCTTGTTTATGGTTTCGATTGCTGTGCAAAAGCTTTTAAGTTTCATTAGGTCCCATTTGTTTATTTTTGTTTTTATTTCCATTTCTCTAGGACGAGGGTCAAAAAGAATCTTGCTGTGATTTATGTCATAGAGTGTTCTGCTTATGTTTTCCTCTAAGAGGTTTATAGTGTCTGGCCTTATATTTAGGTCTTTAATCCATTTAGAGTTTATTTTTGTGTATGGTGTTAGGGAGTGGTCTAATTTCATTTTTTCATGTGTAGCTGTCCAGTTTTCCCAGTACCACTTATTGAAGAGGCTGTCTTTTCTCCACTGTATACTTTTGCCTCCTTTATCAAAGATAAAGTGACCGTATGTGAGTGGGTTTATCTCTGGGCTTTCAATCCTGTTCCATTGATCTCTATTGCTGTTTTTGTGCCAGTACCATACTGTCTTGATTACTGTAGCTTTGTAGTATAGCCTGAAGACAGGGAGCCTGATTCCTCCAGCTCTGTTTTTCTTTCTCAAGATTGCTTTGGCTATTTAGGGTCTTTTTTGTTTCCATACGAATTGTGAAATTTTTTGTTCTAGTTCTGTGAAAAATGCCATTAGTAGTTTGATAGGGATTGCATTGAATCTGTAGATTGCTTTGGGTAGTATAGTCATTTTCACAATGTTGATTCTTCCAATCCAAGAAAATGGTATATCTCTCCATCTGTTTGTATCATCTTTAATTTCTTTCATCAGTGTCTTATAGTTTTCTGCCTACAGATCTTTTGTCTCCTTAGGTAGGTTTATTCCTGGGTATTTTATTCTTTTGGTTGCAATGGTAAATGGGAGTGTTTATTTAATTTCTCTTTCAGATTTTTCATCATCAGTGAATAGGAATGCAAGAGATTTCTATGCATTGATTTTGTATCCTGCTACTATACCAGATTCATTGATTCGCTCTAGTAGTTTTCTGGTAGCATCTTTAGGATTCTCTATGTATAGTATCATGTCATCTGAAAACAGTGACAGTTTTACTTCTTCTTTTCCAATTTGGATTCCTTTTATTTCTTTTTCTTCTCTGATTGATGTAGCTAAAACTTCCAAAACTATGTTGAATAATAGAGGTGAGAGTGGGCAACCTTGGCTTATTCCTGATCTTAGTGGAAATGGTTTCAGTTTTTCACTATTGAGAACGATGTTGGCTGTGGGTTTGTCATCTATGGCCTTTATTATGTTGAGGTAAGTTCCTTCTATCCCTACTTTCTGGAGGGTTTTTATCATAAATGGGTGTTGAATTTTGTCAAAAGCTTTTCTGCATCTATTGAGATGATCTTATGGTTTTTAACTTTCAGTTTGTTAATATGATGTATCACATTGTTCGATTTGCATATATTGAAGAATCCTTGCATTCCTGGGATAAACCCCACTTGACCATGTTGTATCATCCTTTTAATATGCTGTTGGATTCTGTTTGCTACTATTTTGTTCAGGATTTTTGCATATATGTTCATCAGTGATATAGGCCTGTAGTTTTGTTTTTTTGTGACATCTATGTCTGGTTTTGGTATCAGTGTGATCGTGGCCTCGTAGAGTGAGTTTGGGAGTGTTCCTCCCTCTGCTATATTTTGGAAGAGTTTGAGAAGAGTAGCTGTTAACCCTTCTCTAAATGTTTGATAGAATTTGCCTGTGAAGCCACCTGGTCGTGGGCTTTTGTTTGTTGGGAGATTTTAAATCACAGTTTCAATTTCAGTGCTTGTTATTAGTTTGTTTATATTTTCTATTTCTTCCTGGTTCAGTGTCAGAAGGTTGTGCTTTTCTAAAAATTTGTCCATTTCTTCCAGGTTGTTCATTTTATTGGCATATAGTTGCTTGTAGTAATCTCTCACGATCCTTTGTATTTCTGCAGTGTCAGTTGTTACTTCTCCTTGTTCATTTCTAATTCTATTGATTTGAGTCTTCTCCCTTTTTTTCTTGATGAGTCTGGCTAATGGTTTATCAACTTTGTTTATCTTCTCAAAGAAACAGCCTTCAGTTTTATTGATCTTTGCTATCATTTTCTTCATTTCTTTTTAATTTATTTCTGATCTATTATGATTTATTTTCTTCTTCTAAATTTGGGTTTTTTTCATTCTTCTTTCTCTAATTGCTTTAAGTGTAAGGTTAGGTTGTTTATTTGAGATGTTTCTTGAGGTAGTATTGTATTGCTATAAACTTCCCTCTTAGAACTGCTTTTGCTGCATCTCATATGTTTTGGGCCATCGTGTTTTCATTGTCAATTGTTTCTAGGTATGTTTTGATTCCCTCTTTGATTTCTTCAGTGATCTCTTGGTTATTTAGTAGCGTATTGTTTAGCCTCCATATGGTTGTATTTTTTACAGTTTTTTTCCTGTAATTGATATCTAGTCTCATAGTGTTGTGGTAATAAAAGATACTTGATATGATTTCAATATTCTTAAATTTACCAAGTCTTGATTTGTGTCTCAAGATATGATCTATCCTGGAGAATATTCCATGAGCACTTTAGAAGGAAGTGTATTCTGTTGTGTTTGGATGGAATGTCCTATAAATATCAATTAAGTCCATCTTGTTTAATGTATCATTTAAAGCTTGTGTTTCCTTATTTATTTTCATTTTGGATGATCTGTCTATTGGTGACAGTCGGGTGTTAAAGTCCCCTACTATGATTGTGTTACTGTCAATTTCCCCTTTTATGGCTGTTAGCATTTGCCTTATGTATTGAGGTGCTCCTAAGTTGGGTGCATAAATATTTTCAATTGTTATATCTTCTTCTTGGATTGACCCCTTGATCATTATGTAGTGTCCTTCTTTGTCTCTTGTAATAGTCTTTATTTTAAACTCTATTTCGTATGATGTGAGAATTGCTACTCCAGCTTTCTTTTGATTTCTATCTGCATGGAATATCTTTTTCCATCCCCTCACTTTTAGTCTGTATGTTTCCCTAGGTCTGAAGTGGGTCTTTGTAGACAGCATATATACAAGTCTTGTTTTTGTATTCATTCAGCCAGTCTATGTCTTTTATTGGAGCATTTAATATATTTACATTTAAGGTAGTTATCGATATGTATGTTCCTATTACCATTTTCTTAATTGTTTTGGGTTTGTTATTGTAGGTCTTTTCCTTATCTTGTGTTTCTTGCCTAGAGAAGTTCCTTTAGCATTTGTTATAAAGCTGGTTTGGTGGTGCTGAATTCTCTTAGCTTTTGCTTGTCTGTAAAGCTTTTAATTTCTCTGTCAAATCTGAATGAGATCCTTGCTGGGTAGAGTAATCTTGGTTGTAGCTGTTTCCCTTTCATCACTTTAAATATGTCCTGCCACTCCCTTCTGGCTTGTAGTATTTCTGCTGAAAGATCAGCTATTAACCTTATGGGGATTCTCTTGCATGTTATTAGTTACTTTTCCCTTGTGCTTTTAATATTTTTTCTTTGTATTTAATTTTTGATAGTTTGATTAATATGTGTCAGCATATTTCTCCTTGGATTTATCCTGTATGGGACTCTGCTCTTCCTGCACTTGATTGACTATTCCCTTCCCCATATTAGGGAAGTTTTCAACTATGATCTCTTCAAATATTTTCTCAGTCCCTTTTTTTCTCTTCTTCCTCTGTGACCCCTATAATTTGAATGTTGGCACGTTTAATGTTGTCCCAGGGGTCTCTGAGACTGTCCTTAATTCTTTTCATTCTTTTTCCTTTATTCTGCTCTGTAAGAGTTATTTCCACTATTTTATCTTCCAGGTGACTTATTCGTTCTTCTGACTCAGTTATTCTGCTATTGATTCCTTCTAGAGAATTTTTAATTTCATTTATTGTGTTGATCATCATTGTTTGTTTGCTCTTTCGTTCTTCTAGGTCCTTGTGGAACGTTTCTTGTATTTTCTCCATTCTATTTCCAAGCTTTTGGATAATCTTTACTATCATTACTCTGAATTCTTTTTCAGGTAGACTGTTTATTTCCTCTTCATTTGTTTGTTCTGGTGGGTATTACCTTGCTATTTCATCTGCTGTGTATTTCTTTGTCTTCTCATTTTGCTTAACTTACTGTGTTTGGGGTCTCCTTTTTACAGGCTGCAGATTCATAGTTTCCGTTATTTTTGGTGTCTGCGGCCAGTGGATAATGTTGGTTCAGTGTGTTGTGTAGGTTTCCTGGTGGAAGGGACTGGTGCCTGTGTTCTGGTGGATGAGACTGGATCTTGTCTTTCTAGTGGGCAGGACCATGTCCGATGGTGTGTTTGAGGGTGTCTGTGAACTTATTATGATTTTAGGCAGCCTCTCTGCTAATGGGTGGGGTTGTTTTCCTATCTTGCTAGCTGTTTAGCATATGGTGTCCAGCACTGTAGCTTGCTGGTCGTTGAGTGGAGCTGGGTCTTAATGTTGAGACAGAGATCTCTGGGAGAGCTCTTACTGATTGATATCATGGGGGAACAAGAGGTCTCTCGTGGTCCAATGTCCTGAGCTCAGCTCTCCCATCTCAGAAGCTCAAGCCTGACACATGGCTGGAGCATTGAGACCCTGTCAGCCACACGGCCAGGTACATAGGGAGTTTCTTGCCTTTTGGGAAGTCTAAGTTCTTCTGCCAACGTTCAATAAGTGTTCTTTAGGAGTTGTTCCACATGTAGATATATTTTTGATGTATTTGTGGGGAGGAAGGTTATCTCCACGTCTTACTCCTCCTCCATCTTGAAGGTCCCCCCTGAAGCAAGAGATTTTTAAGTATTACTTTACTCATACTTAATATAAAAAGAAGGGTTTGAGATTCATTGTCACAGTTTTCCTTTCCAAAAAAAAAAAAAAGGAATTTTGTAGCTTTGGTTATTTTTCTGTACAACAATCCCTATTTTCATTGCAGAGTTTCTTCAGTGGTTCACACCACTTAAATCTATATCTATTAAATACATATCATATTATGTGAGGTTACCTAGATATATCTACATTAACCTGAACCCAATGTCAGAAATTACAATCCTGAGATCCTAGTTGTTCAAGAGTCTTGAATTCTTAGTTGCCCTAAAAAGCACTTTTAGTAGAGTGAATGCACATTAAATGAGCCTCAGCTAACTTTACTTTTGCATAAAAAAGTTACTTGATCTGTGGTTGATCTATTCAAATCCAGAATTCAGCATAAAACTTACATATGTGCAACTCTCTTTTTTCTTGTGGAGAAAAATTCCAGTGTTGGAAGTCATCCAAATTGAAGAAATACCAAAACAGATCAGGAGCTGTTGAATGAGGTAAATCAATAAGCTATGTGTAGACTCTCTGTCTTGCTTCTCGATAATCTATGTATATATTTTTTTTAATTTACTAACCTTATTTCACACTGGCCAGATGGAGGTTTTTGTTGGTTTTGGTTTTGTTTTTTTGTCTTTCCACAATGGGGCTCAAAAGTCTTCAAGTGAAGTCTTGCTGAACAAATGGTTCATATCCTTACTAATGACAAACATTTTTATAGAGAAACTATATACTTTAGTTAGAAAATATTCAAATTTTTGTCTGACAGTAAAATTATGATATTTAAATATGCTGCCCTAAATTTAGAGTGAAATATATATAAAATTAAGTATTTTGAAGCATGGAATTTAATAAAGTGCCCCATCCTTCAGACAATTTTATTTCTGTGGTCCCAGTTTGGTTTTTATATTATATATATTTTTTACATTAATACTATATATTTTATGTAATTTATGCATTAGTTCTGTAGAGGTTTAAATGAGAAAGTAGAAGATTTGGTGACATAGCTGCAATCGTTCCTTTTATTAGCAAACAGCCCGGATTTGCCTTGTGTAAATGGGAACTATCAAATCCAGAAGGATAGTGTCTTACAAGTTCTAATAGAAATATTTTCCTAATGTGAAATTCACTCTTCAATATTTTAAAAAGTTCTTTACCTGGCCCATTATCCTCATGAAGAAATGGCATATGCCATTTTTTATGCTACCTTAACATGGCCGCGTGGTGAAATGGATTCTGGCCTGGGATGCACGGATAATAAAGAGAGCGTTGACTAGGATGTCAGAACAACTGAGCTCTAACCGTGCATCCGCCTCCCCCACGTGTATTACCTTGGGCAAGTCCCAGCATCTCTGAGGCTCAGCGCTCTCAGCTGCAAAACAATGACAGTACATGTGATGTTCGTTTTAAGAATGAGATGGGACCAAGTGTTGACAATTGTTTAGACATTGCTAAAGGTCCAGATACACAAGAAGTATGTTGTCATTAGTTGGCTCTGTTTGTGTGCATGATTTTAACAAGGAAAGTCAAAGGACCAACTTTTGCCCTGTATGTGGAAGAGGAGGGGGTGTGTGTAAAACCTGGCTGGAAGAGATGGGAACTCAATGACAACCTTCTTCAAACTATGCCTCAGGGGCGGATCAAAGTTTTCTTCTGTTGGAAACTGAGCATTCTCCCATTCATCTTTGGGGGTGCTTTCCTGTTCCAATAGCGAACCCTCCACATAAAGGGAATGCCTGCTCTGAGATATGTTAACATGTCTGTGCCATTATGTCATTTACATTGACCATATGTTGACAGTATGTATCCAAGTGTTAGTCTTAGTATAAGAGGGTTATACATCAATAGTTCTGGAAAACATATAAGTGAATAGGGTTTTCAAAGGGCATGCTTCAGTGAATGCACATTCCTAGAGCTCGTCTATAAAAAGATTTTCAGCACTTGGTCTTAATTTTCTGTTGATTTCTAAGCTTTAGCAAACCACAAAGAGCTCTGTGGGCTTCTCCACCAAGCCAGTTTCACAGACGTCGAAGTAACAGTGGATCTTATCCCAAATCAGAACTATATGCAACAAAGGAAAAAATAAGGAGTTGGTGCACAGCCCCAAAGATTTACACATTTACCTAATAAGCTGTTTTGGAACGTCAATGCCCTACTTGTGATCATCAGATATCATAGGCAATGGAATACACGTCACAGGAGAGATTTTGTTCTTTTACATTTTGCTTATTTTTTTTTTTTTTGATTCTTAATACGTATCTTTGTGAAGATTTCTTAGGTGTCCAATGGAAAGAAAGATGATTAATTTTTCACCAGGGCATTGTAAGTACTAAAGTCCAACTTGTCTGTTAATTTTTTAATGCAACTCTTATTTCTATATGCATTTTGGATAATTGATTGATAGATGTGCTGTGTATCCCATCCAAACAGCAAGATAGTTACCTTCTTTGTCCCAGGAACTTCCCTGTATGCAGGTAAAACTTCTGCTCTTCTGAGATATGAAATGTAACCCTGAGCTGATCTCTGATTCACTTCAGGTAATGATCAGGGAATAAGGTCCTAAAGTCATTTGCGAAAAAGGAAAGATATGTGTGACTCTTCCAATGAGGCACTTTTGAATCAGTAAAGTGTTAAAATATTCTGCATTTCATCTGTAATTCTGTGCTGATTGTCTCTGGCAGGATCTAGCAATCTGAGGAATTAGCTGATGGAGACCTGGGTGACCTCTCAGGATGCCTGGGGCAATTTGGCCTTAAAGAGAGCACTCTCACATCATGTAAGTCAATAATACTTTCAGAAACATTATGCATATAGTGAATGAAAAACTAATTAAATCCATCTCTGAGCGCAAAGGGGGAACTCACTAACAGTGTATTTTTATAAAAAGTCAACAACTTGCACTATCTTATGTTTTGTTAACTCTGATTTTCAGTTGTGATATCAGGTTTTCCTCAAGTGTGACGCTCTATGTCTCAGTTTCATATCAAACTCTTCTCATTCTCAGAGACGCTCAGGAGAGTCAGTTCATTACTCCCTTCAAACCAAAACACGTCATGAAGACTGAGTACTATTTTGCAATAACAGAAGCCAAATTGTCCTGGAGTTTTCATCCTTCCCTCCCTCCCTTCCTTCCTTCCTTCCTTCCTTTCTGCCTTCTTTCCTTCCTTCCTTCCTTCCTTCCTCCCTTCCTTCCTTCCTTCCTCCTTTTTCCTTTCTTTCCCAGGAATCATCTAAAAGGACCCAAGATAAGAACCAGAGCTAGTTCTTCATGCTAGGCTGCAGTTGGAGAAGCCAGTGATATTACAGCAAATACATGTTGACAGCAAAATACAGGTTCAATATTAACTCTACATAATTAGTCAGTCTTGTAAGCTAAAACCTCCCCAATTGAAGAAACAATATTTTGTTTTATTATATTGGATAAGAGTTTCCAGGCCTTTTGCCAAGGAAGTGGCAAAGGTAAAGACTGTATTTGGAAAAGACAAAGGATGTTGTTTGCATATAGTGCGTTTCCACGGAACAAAGGGTTTTCTTCTATTTCTGGGGAAATATGTAACCATCACATTTATGAGTCCTAAGACTTTCCCCTTATATAGGACAAACAGTTAAGTGGTGTTGGATTTAAAATTAAAATGAAGAGAGAAAGAGAGCAATAGAGACAGAGAGACAGAGAGAGAGGTTGAAGCACTCATTAGAGGCTCTTAAACAGAGAAGAAAAAGCAAATCACTATTTACTCCCTCTCTGATTTATTTACTGGAAGACCAACCTTCAGGAACAAGAATATTTTCATTTATCTTTTGCATTTTATCCATGAATTAATTTAATTTAAGAATCCTGCTTCTTTTTCACTGCTAGATGTTTTCTTTTCTGCCCCATAGCAGCAAGATGTATCACTATTCTGGGATTCACTCTAGCTGTAGGCTATTTTGGTAACAATCTGTGATGTTAGTAAATAAGGACAGTTTTATTTAGTCATATGGATTTTAAGGTCTTCTTAATCTTTCTGTCTTTCTTTTTCTTCATTCTCATCAGTCAAAGAAAGCAGCAGGTATAGCTATTATAGGATACTCTATAATTTTATTGGCACCTCAAAGACCAAAATGTCTAAGTGTATCCTGGGATGTGTAAATCTCTGTGTTTTATCTTCCATGTTTTACCTTTCCTTTGCTATTTTCTTGGTGGGTTAAAATCACTATGAATATGAGCTCCAACTATTGATCTGTGTATAACACCTACATGTAGTAGCAATGAGTAAATAATCTTTTATGACTCTCTTTGTACTTTTATAGTCAAATAGGTGTGTGTGTGTGTGTGTGTGTGTGTGTGTTATAATCTAGAATCCTGTTTCCTTATTACTTTCAAGGAAATGCTGATGGATTTCATGTATCTCTACTTGCACAAAACTAATATCTTGACTAGGCTAGTATGTTAGAAAATCGCTAATTAGTGATGTTTATGATCTGACCTGATGTGAATTAATAAGTTTTGCAGAATTCACATATTTTGAATCCAAGAGAGCAGAATTATTAAGAACATGTTCTGGCTCATAAAATTTGGTACTAATGGTAGACATAAAGTAGATTGGAAAAAATAAATGAGATTCAAAAATTCATGTTTTATAAAACATTTTATTTGATATAAATATATTAAGGATCTGTCTTTATCTTGCATCAATCAAAGAAATCCAGGTTAATTTGAAATAGAAAAGAAATACATACATTCTGTACACTTACATAGCAATTTTCACACAGAAAATTAAGATATCATCATCAACTCATGTTCATTTTCTTAAAAATAAATCCTTGCTGCATGAAGATGGGCATGACCAATGCATGCATTCTCAGGATTTATTGACTAGATGTCTCAGAAAGGGAAGGAGAGGATCGTGCAGGCAGATATACCTTTGGGAAGATGCATCAGATCCCCAGGTGACTCCTGCTGGAGCTTCCCTTGCTCATTTCCCTTTCATTCTGAGGATCTTCTACTCTGAAAAAAATGACCCTCATTCCATGAAATTTATATGAGTTTTACAGCAAGAAGTGACCTCTGAGAGGGTCGTTTTTGAGTCACCCATTTCCATCCCCAAAACTCTGAGTCCAGTGGCTGGGGCTGGCTGCCAGCATCATTCACAGCCCCATGGAGCTTATGAATATATCACGCTAGGAGACTTTTTTTTCAAAGATCACAGTGGTATTATTTTGCTAAATAAATAATCATTATTTCAGAATAATTACACTGTTTGGATGCTTTTAATGTGTAAACTCCTGAATAAATTATCTTCTACTGTATTCATGCACAGTCCCTACTGTAAATCAAACCACAAATGGGATATCAAATTTTTAAAAAATGATTATGAATCAACATAAATGCGTGAAGTTGTATTACTTTCATAATTTTAAATCCTTCTAGCAATATGTTGGCCTGTTGTTTCAGTAAAGGGTATGGAGAAGTGATTCAGATAAAGGGAGAAATTTTCCACGATAAAGACATCTATAGAAAAGATATTAGAAATATAACTCTCCACCGTAAGAGGGTTATTTTTGTTGTTGCTTTGATTTTTTTATATTTGTAGCCATAATTTTTTTCTACCTTTAATAATATTGATAATCATTGTGCTTAATTTAACTTTATTGTTCTTTGGCTAACCACCATCCATACAGAGTTATGATTAAATCCAAATAAAATATTGGGCTTATTTTACAAAATGTATTATTATAAGATTGGTTCTGGCACAGTCCCACAGTAACACCTGCAAATAACTAAAACATTATTTACCTCATATTTTGTATCCAATTTGTCTACTAATACTTTTGTTACCTGGTGATTCAATACCAAATTTGTTTGAGATCTACTGAGCTCTTAATAGGGAGCTCTTTTTGCCGTGTTCCACCGTTTCATTTCTTTTAAAAACACAAACATTCAATGTGTTAAAATATACATGAATTATTAAGGACCACCACAAAGAGAATATAATATTTTTTCATAGAGGCCCAAAAGACACTTAGTGTGCTTTGAGGTCCAAATAACCATACCCGGAAAACAAACGTACATACAAATAAATAAAACATCCATGTAGAACTTGTTATTCAAGTCGTAATTTCAATGTTGGGTCCTACTTTATTTCCAAAATTTAAACTTTATTTCTAATCGCTAATGCTAAGATACCTTCTGCTGATCATAGGAGCCACGGTCATGTCCTGCCAGAGCAGGTCAAGAGCCAACCAGGCTCCCTGGTCCTACCATTGACTATCCTTTAGGAAGATATCTTCAAAAGAGAAATTGTATACTTCATTATATATACTTCAAATTCTCTAATGGATTTCTATTCTATTCATTAGAATCTGAGCTCTTTAGCCAACCCCCTGTCTACAACACGCTGGGCCCTGGGCCACCTCTGACCGTCTTCTTTTACTCCCTGTTCACTTAGCAGCAACCTCACCCTCACTGACTTATGATTTCATCTTGCCTTCAGTGGCCTTTACTCTTTTTTTTTTTTAATTGAAGTATAGTTGATTTACAATGTTGTGCCAACCTCTGCTGTACAGCAAAGTGACTCAGCTATACACATAGAGATATTCTTTTTTTAATATTCTTTTCCATTATGGTTCAACCCGGTGGGCTTTGCTCTTGCTGATATTCTCCATTTCTCCATCTGGAAAGCTGTGACATCTTCCTGCTCATCATTCAAGTTTCTGCTTAAATATATCTTTCTTAGGCAAGTCCCTGATCTCTCCTCAATGTCATTCTCAGAAGAAACCACTGTAAGTGTGTCTTAGAGATGGTTTCCAGACTTTTCTTATACATTTATATACAAATGTATGTGTAAATGCAAAGGTTTCTTTGTATGCTAATGCATGCATAGGTTTCTTTTTTAACACAGTATTTACTATTTCACAACAAATCTTTTGTAAGTTTGTTTTCTCATTTTAGAAATTATCTTGGAGATCTTTTCATCTTGGCACATACAGTTGTATCTATATTTTTTTAGATGCTCAATAGTATGTTTCAGTCTTTTTTTCTTCTTCTTTTTTTTTTTTTTTGTATAAACTAAGTTTTTTAAAGAACTGGCTGACGGATCAGGAATGAGAGTTGAAATGGATAATTCAAAGATAACTCTCAGATTCATCACCTGTGAAATAGTTTATTGAATCTTTCTTGTTTCAGAGGCTATTCTCTACATAACTTTTCTTGTACACAGGCAACTCTGCCCTATGAATGATGTCAAAACATGTGCTGCATCCTAAGATATGTGTATTTTTATCTTTAAAATATATTGCCAAATTCACGTCCAAAAACACGGAGCCCTTCTACACCATTATCAGCAAAGTAGGAGACCCTTTGATTGACCCTATGCATTAAATTCTAAAATTTAGCCAATTTCATGGCATGTATAGCCTTTTTCCACCATATCATGAACCCAAATAAAAAGGTTTTATCCTAAATGTCATTCACAACATGAAATTATCAAGTTAATAATTTAGGTAACTGTCCAAGAAGAAATGACCACATAGTGTTTGCTCCTTTAAAAGTATTTCACAACAACTAGACATGAAGAGGCCAGCCATGAACTAAAGGACTGTTCACACTTGAAACACTGCAGTGGGTTCAAGTACTTTTCATTTTCTTTGAGTCTGCCCTTTGACAAACGAGTCAGCTCTTTTAGTATTGCTTCTGTATTTTTTGTTTATATACCACAGAAACCAACATTCCATTGGGTAATCCATCTTAGTTTGTATTTACCAAAAGAGTTTCCATCCCTTGTGATTTTGATCAGGTCCTAAAATAAAGATTATTGATTATTGAGTACATCAAGACCTTTATTTCCTTCTTTATTATTTTTTATTTGATTTCTATAAGGTTTATCTATTGCTTTAAGGCTTTTGGAAATATACACATGAAGATTCATCATTTAAAGTAAATGTGGCAAACACAATTCTCTCTGAATATAAAGCTCAGAAAGGCTCACTAGGGAATTTCAGTCATGAAGGCCAAGAACATATAAATCTCTCTGAGGAGGGATAAAATTTCAAAGAAGACACTTTTTCAAAGTGAGTATCAGGGGAATAATTTTTCTAAATATAACCCAATTTGAATAGTCAGAGTTGAGACATAATTCCTTTAAAACTGCCTCTGCTTGGCCAAAATGATACTCCAAGAGCTGAAGCTTAGAGAACACTCCCAAGAAACTCGGTTTTGGCTGGACTGTAGAGGCTGCTTTATTCTTGGAAAAATGTGTAAGAGTCTGAAATCACACATACTTCTTAAAAATGTAAAAATGGGACCAAAGACTATGGAAGGCAATGTCTAATGTCCACAGGTCTGTGGCTTGTAACATGCGGAGCCCAGGCTCAGCTGACTGTCTTGAGCTGTGTTGCCTCTCAGCCACTGTGGTTTACCAGATGTCCACCCACAGGAGTGGGAAGTCTGTCAAGAAGTGGGAGACACTTGTGAGGAAGTGGGAGATATGGGTCAGGAAGTGGGAGGTGTGGGTCAGGAAGTGGGAGATACGGGTCAGGAAATGGGAGACATTTGTGAGGAAGTGGGAGATACTTGTGAGGAAGTGGGATATTTGGGTCAAGAAGTTGGAGGCGTGGGTCAGGAAGTGGGAGATATGGGTCAGGAAGTGGGAGACAAATCTCTTCCTTCAGTTCTTTCAGATGACTCTGTCAAGGGTACAGACCCAGATCTCCTGCATGGTCTTGACCTGTCAGAGCAACAGAGAGTTCTCTAGAGCTCCTCCTCTGTCACTCATTCCCTTTCTATAATTTGGAGGAAGAATCCAGATAATGTTAATGGAAAATACAAGATTAGTGGCCTTTAAATCATGCATCTCTGATGAATGCTAGATAAGCACCAGAGAATTAACAGCTGGAGCATCAGACTTCAGCCTCCGGAGGAACTGAAGACCCTAAGCCAGGGGTCCTCAATTTTGGTGCTGTTAACATTTGGGGCAAAATAGCTCTCTCTTGTGTATGTGTCCTGTTTTTTGTAGGATTTTAAACAGCATCTTTAGCTTCTACCCCAAAGATGCCAGTGGTGCTAACTCACTGGGTCAAACAAGAATATCTCCAGACATTACCAGATGTGTCTGGGTTGGGGGTTGAAGTTGATGTAGGCAATTAACTTCATGCTTAACTAAACTCTGTTCTGAAGTCAGAGCTAAAACAATTACATTTCACAAAGTACTGGCTGAGGAAATTCTCAAGAACTTCAGGAAATTCTTGAAATTATATTGTACTTTGAAAACATTGTACTTTGGTTCTACAAAAATCCCAGTCATGGTGTCCGTTTTATTAATTTTTTATAGTTACAATGACTGAATTTAATGTGTGCCATATCTAGATTCTAGATAAAACAACTACTTAGATACCTTATCTCCCAAATTTTTCTAAGTAAACTGTTACTTATGTCGGAAAAAATAGAAGCAGTCTGGAAATCCTAAAAGAAGTAAGGTTTTTCAGTGAAAGTCTTGGCATAGATTTTTTTAAATTATTATTACAGCATTAGTTTCTGGAGCTTCTGAATGCTTTGAGTCTTAGAGTTCCTTTATGCCTGCTCATGACTATAGATCATCACCTCGTAAGTAAAATGGCTTCTGCTCTTTTTTTTTTTTTTCCCCTTGTTGCTTATTATTTTGGTTTCTATTGTTTTAACATAAACCTGATGGGGACATTACATGACTGTTATTTCAGAATCATTGTATCCACAAACAAAATTTGAGAATAATTTTCTCTTTCACAAATATGGAAAGCAAATCTAAATCCTATGCAAACCAGTGTCACAGGGAGATAAAAAGAACCACTCACTATAAAGGGGAGAAAGTGAAAAAAAAAATTGTGTTGTTAGTCTGAGATTAAGAAATGGAACTTCTAGGTAAAAGTAAAATGTATGTGGTCAATGTCAGCCAAGGAAGAATTCAGGGTTCACAAAGGAAATAATGAGTCATTGTTCATTTTCCACACAATGTGGTTCATTCTATGCCTTAAGACAAAGGCATTTCAAATTCATTCAAGAAAACATTCACAGAGAGAAAACTCTGAATGTTGTTTTTGGGATAAGAAGGAATATCCCCTCAGGCTCTTTAAATCATCAATGCTGGATTCAGTGAGCTGGACCGAGGCAACAGTAGTTTCTTGTCACCAAGATCCAAGCGCCTGACCAGCCAGCATCAAGAGCAAGGTCTCCAGCCAGCAGAGGTAAAGAGTCCATTTCCCTCCTCCTGCTCCTCCTCCTCTTCCTCCACTTTTTCTCTCTTCCTCCTCCACTTCCTTCTCCTCTTTTTCTTTCTAGTTCTCATTTCTACATAGTGACAAGTGTGGATTATACTTAATATTTTTTATCTTTTAAAACCTGTGTTTCATTCGACTTAGGAAAGTGTATCAAGCTCCTTCTTACAGCCTGGTGGTATAAGCTGGTAGGAGTCATTGGTCTCTACCCCAGATTCCCTTTCAAGCACCAGTGGGTACGTGGATGCAGCCAGTGTGGGGAAGGGCAGAGGCGACCAACAGGGATGGTCATAGCTGGTCCCTTGCCCTTGCAGGGACTAGATAGATACCTTCTTTATGTCTCAGCCACTCATTTGTTTTCTAATCCCTAAGTTGAAATAAAACTGTTGTTTCATAGTTACTTCCCATAGCCAGTGAAAAGTTTAATTTATATGTCTGTAAGTATGAAGGCTAAGATGTATGCTCCTATTATCAGAATAACATATTTCACTATTCACTTTTTTGCAAATGTCATGTACGTCTTTATAGAAAGGTATTATGGTCTTCATTTTTAAAAGCTGGTAAAGCAAAACATTAAAGTGATTTTTGTCATCAAATGTCATGCTAACAAAGAATATTTCCAAAATAATATCATAATAACAAATACCCTACTAAATTTTTTTAAATAAGCAAATATATTACCGATTTAAATTTTAATTTTAAAAATCCAATTCAGCTTTAGATGAGTTTCTGAAGTTCACAGTGTAATGCAGCTACAGAGAATACCAATTCTGGAGCTCAACTGCTTGCATTCAAAGTCTGTCTCTAGTGTTTCTCAGAACATTTTCAGAGGAAGATAATCCATCTCTCCATGCCTCAGTTTCCTCATTTCCCAATTGGTAATAAGGGTGATAATTACTTCCTATAGTTGGTGTGAGAATTAGGTGAGCTGATCTCTCTGAGGCATTTGGGCTACTGCCTGGCACGCAAATATTCGACACATGTGAGCTCTTATTTCCTGGGTGAGATTGATCTTGGATTCATGCACAGGAACAAGAGAGAGAGTGGGCACAGTATCTAGGCACATAGGTGTCATTATTAGCAGTGACTAGTACGTGCCTAAGTGTCTACTGTATGCAGCCAGCCCTGAAAAAGCCACATGTTTATTTCTAAATCTTTAAAACTAAGAGGAAATCAAAGGACAGATGGCACCAGAATCCAAGTATTCCTTCTGCCATGATGTCTCCACTCGTATCTAAACACCAATCTCGCCCTTTACAATGTGCATGTTTCTGAAACCCCTCGATCTAAGAAATACTTTGAAAATTTGTTTAGAAACATCTAACTTAAAATTTGAATTGCCTTGAATTTAGAATCTGAAATTGAGTGAATGTATGGAGAAGCACACATTCAAGACATTAGTCACAATCACATTACACAAGTGCATCTTCATACCACAAAGATAAGATGGCAGCTGAGAGCGTGTGGCCATGTGTGCATTATCTCCATATCCATGGTTGAGTGAATCTTTTCCTTTAAGTTAAAGGTGAGACAATCTATAATGCACAGAACAGTAACAAAGAAGATTTTAAAGATAACATAATGAAACAACTCGTTGGCTTCATTTCCTCTGATCCTTGTTTCTCTGCTACATTTCTTAGACAATAGTTTCATAGTCCCTATTTTATTTATTTTGATAAAGTGCAAACTAATTTTTAAGTTGATGGTTTAGCAGAACTGTGATTTCCGGAATTCATTGTCCAGCACGGAATCCAGGAAGCTCTTTGCATCCCTTGCTGTGCCAGGAGAGGTAGGGTCCTGGGTTTTTTGGGCTGACCGACTCTCTGAGCCCTGGGGCAGGTGATTTTGCCCACAAGGTGGATAAATATTCATCCCCTGCCTTCCCTACCTTCCCAAGGGTTATACAGAAGACCTCTATTCCTTCACAGTATGACATGCCAAAATGCAGATCAATTCTTAGCTGAGCAAGTGAATTAATCACCTTGAACTTTGGACTGCAGCAAGGTGATAAATCTGCTCTGCTGAGGGAATTATGGCAACATTACGTGCGGACGTTGTCTTCGGCTCCTAGGAGTCAGATTTTGAGAATCTTTTGATCTTTCTGTCGTTAACACCCAGGGATCCCACTGCAACATGAGAGACGGGATTATGAAAACGAACAAAATATTACGTGTGCCCAGAATATTTCATTTCAGAAAAAAAAGGACAGAATGCTTCTTGTCTCCTTAAAGGTCTTCTGCCTTTTTATACTTTCTTTTTGTTTTCATTGTAAGATAAACAACTTTATTGCTCATCTATTTTTCCTACTACAGATGTTAAGACAGTTAGATTCTAGGGTTTATTAACACTAAAAGGTTCAGTATGACAAAGTTTTTAAGGTTTTATAACCATATTCTTTTTGTTGCCTTCTATTTATGGCAAACACCAAAAAACGCTCTCTGTCAACAATGATTTAACTTCCCAAAGCACATTTCCAATTAGAGCTGACTACGACTGCGGTAATCACTGGTCCCCCACGAATAACCAAATGGACTGAAATGTAGTGGGCAGAAGTGTTCATTTTTTCAAACTTCATCTTTGAAAAAGGTTGAGCTAGTTTCTGTCCTTTATTGACTCCTAGACAATTTGGCTCATAAGGGGTCGTGAATCAGGGGATCAGAGTCACAGTAGAGAGAGGATTTGCGGGAGTCACACAGCGGCTCATGAGCAGTGTCAGAAATCGCTCTAAAGGAGAGTAGACACATGCTCTGAGTTTCCACTCTTAGTGAAATTGTATGAAGCGATTGTTTGGGAGGTTGATGCAACAGGAAATGTGTGGGCTGGAAAGTGTCATATTTATTTGAACTACATACCATACATTTTTAATTTGCCCCAAGAAAAATTACATTGGAACGAGAAGAAGATTTGGAATGATTCCTTTAACAGATCTAAAGGATAACATTCATTTTTTTTAAGCTGGAGAGTACAGAAAGAACATTCTTCTACATTATTTATTTTTAATTGAAGATGCTGTACAAGCATTTGCCAAATTATTCAAGTGAGAGCCATAATTAGGCAATGCAAGTGGGGAGAGAAAAGCAGTAAGTGCCAACAATGAAGTATCTATTTATGGTTATTACTGCACATGATGAAAGCAAATCAGCTGTAGCTGGGTATTAAATTTAAAGTATCATTCCTAATAATATTCTCCATGTGTGAAATCGTTGGTAGGAAGTATCAACATAAGGACAATTTCATGATGTTTGGATGGTTAAGAAACTAGTGCAAATAATTAAGGATTAAGTAAACAAAAGAACTAAATATGAACCAAAAAAAAAAAAGCCTAGGCTACAAGACTTTGTAGTATAAAGTGAAGTGATTCTGTCCTGAATTATCTTTGTTTAAAATTGCTTTCAAAAATGTTAGCCACATAATTGTCAGATAGCTACTTTGCAGACAAAGCCAGATATTTTTTCTTTACCATGAAAATAGAGGAGTTTGAAACCAATGTTTTATTGCTCAAGTAGATACAGAATCTTAAGCTTAAGATGTTAGGAATAATTACTTCCAAATTTAAACATCGTGGTTGTGCCACAGTCTTTTCGAATATCAGTGAGATATTTATGTCTTCTCTAATTCCTCACTGGAATATGAGTTCATGGAAGGATCCACACAGATATACTTGTTGGAAGTTTGTTACTGAATTAAGGTCACTTCAGTTTGTTGGCCAATTCATTCATTCAGAAGAAAATTAGCTCAAGACAAGAATTGTACTTACTCAAGAAAAAAATGTCATTGTATGTGATTAATCCACATTAAAGTCTACATTTTCTTGTTGGTATAGGTAAACCTTTCACAAGATAAGAGCACAAGTCCTTTACAAATTTTGAAATTGTGTATATGTTGCAGAAAATTTTACACTGCACCACCAGCTCCCTTTTATCCATGCTCTGGCGGAATCACAACAGTGAGCCACTGGGAAGGCCTGGGTTTCCACCATGTACAACATCATGTTCAACATGAATGTGGAAACAGAGGGTGGAGAAAGATCATCATGTGAATGGAACAACAAATAATGTCTGCAGAATCACAATAGCTTTCTGCCCACGTGTAGGATGACAAATAAGTTGTAAGGCTGCCTCTATCTAGGGTGAGGTTTGCTATTTTCTTGTATTTTCCCAACTCTCTTGAAGAGTTATGCTCTTTATGGACAAAAATTTTTGCCCCCAGTTGATACTCACTCTCTTCTAAAATAAATAGGAAAGAATCCAGGAAACTCTTTTTTTTTTTTTTTTTTTGCCTGCTATTAACAATGACAACAACAAAATTTTGAAAATATATTTTCTATCACATACTTTTACCAAAAAAAAAAAACAAAACTCAAGTAAAAATCTCCAGGCTCTATTTTCAGATGTCATTTCATACCTTCCAAATGCATGAGTGGTTGTTTAAAAGGGTTGGAAAGACTTTGTAGGAAGGGCAAACTAGTTTCATCTTGTGTGACAGTGAAAGTCTGCTTTCTAAGGGCCCCCTTTGTCCTTCTCCAGGGAAGCAGAACAGTTGCTTTGAAGCACAACTCAGACTATGTAATTCCCTTGCTTGAAACCCCTCAGGATGGCTTCCTTTCATCCAGAATCTTCCCAGGCACAGTGAAGCCCACACGGTCTGGTCTTCACCCCATACCATGCCGGTGTAGTGCGCCCTGTGTCCTAGTTCTCCAGCCACATCCGTGCCTGCCTTCTGTCCCTGGAATGTAGGAATTCGGCCTTGGGGATGGAGCTCTGGCTCTTCCTCGGAAATCCTCCCCCTGCCCCTTCACCCCCCACCCCCTGTCCAGCCCCAGATCTCAGCTCACAAAGTTCCTTCCCCGACAGGCCTGCCATGACCACCCAGTCTATGGAATCTCCACAGGCCATCTTTTCCCAAACCTCGACTTGGCAATATTTGCTACTTTCCCTTTAGGTTGATGTTTCTTTATTGTTTTCTTGTCTTTCTCCTCCCCTAGAATGTAAGGTTCATGAGCTCTTGGGCCTCTTCTGCTTCATTCACTGTAGTAACCCCTGCCTTTGGTACAGTGCCTGGAGCCCAGTGGGGCCTTGAAAAGCCTTTGATGACTGTAAGGGTGGGTAGATAAATAATCCAGTGAAAGAAGGGGGTGGCATAAGATATAAGGGTGGTAGCAGAGAAAAGAACCAAGAGCGCATCTAATTGGTGGGTGGAGGTTGGCTACACGTGGGGACCCAATTTGGATCTGGTAAACAGAGTGAGAAATTCTGGTCCAGGTTCAGAGACAGGCTTGACAGAACCAAGGGGACCCAAGAGGACAGAGTACAAGTAGGGGGCTGTGGGTCCTGACCTGGATGATCTGGAATGGAACAGGACCTTCCTGTGACTTTATTGGCCAAAGCTTGTTCCCAGGCAGGGATGGCTTCTGTTCTAATCCAGTCTCTCTACACAATTGCTTAACCTTGTTTTATACATGATATGACATGCGCTGATCCAGAGGGTGGACTTCTACCAAGATGTCTTTTTTTTAAAGGAATAACTAACATACCCAGTAAGTCTTCCCCAAAAGAGCTCTGCAAAAATATTTCTGTAGTGTTTAAATTTTATAATCAAATTAATGACAACCTTTTATACTACAGCTCTGTGTCAACACATACCCCACCGCAACATCCACTTCTCATTCGTCTGTTTGCTATTTGCTTGGTTTTGTTTTTCTTGTCATTTTCTTTGACAAGATTCAGCATGAGGGAAAGGAAGTGACTAACCCACTTCTCCTGAGAAAGCATCAAAGAAACTAAGATTCCAACACTCTTTAATGTTGGCTGTTTATCCTTTAAAGGATCTTTGGCAGCTAAAGTTTATACAAAGACTGATCGTTAAATAAAGAGATTACAATAGTCATTATTTTACAAGTTAAAAAAAGAAATGAATGTACAGAATGACATGGCTGTTGAAATCCCTCTTGTAAAATATACTCTCATAATTTTACTCCTATAATACTTTTTAGTAAGAGTTGACAATTGTTAACATGTGAAACTAATATATTTCATTAGAACACCCTGGCTGGTATTCTATTATTTAAGGGTACATTTTTGTAGTACTACTAATAGGAAAATTATTCAGAGTTCAGCAGGTTTTGGCAGAATAATATATTATGAACACTGATACAAATAAAACATGTTAGCAAAGGAACTGAACAGTGTTTGTTTTTTTTAAATTATTACTTTTGCAGAGCTCACATGAACTAGGCAATAGAACTTTGGCGGGCATTGTGTGGAGACCTTCCTGAGGACACAGGACAAGGAGAGAGTGGGTTTGTCCTTCAATATCTGGTAGATGGAAGCATCCATGGTCCTTAGCCTGAGGTTCTTGTCTCTAATTTTAATTTGTATCTTTACTCTCTCTTGAAGAAAAGAATGGACTTATTGTCAGTGTAGAAAATATGAAAATTTGAGCATATCCAATTTCAATAATTAGTTTTGAAACTTGAAATAATATTTTGGTAGATAAATCTGGAGTAATATTGCAAAATATTGTGAATTTGGGGGAAGGGTAGTGATTAGTGCTTATTCATTGTGTGGTATTATTGATGTCTTATCAACTTCCCCTTGTGTTACAACTTTTATGAGTTGACTACTCTCAGAGAGAGAACCTATTGTAAATACCTGAATATGATACTATATTATCTGGATCCAATTTTCCTCTCAAAATGGCAGGAGAAAATAACTTTTATTGTGAAGATGGTGACTGTAGAATATTCTAAAATTTTCATTTAAATACTTTTAAAATAACCTGAATAGACTCAGACACTTGCAGAAGTCTTCGTGGAAATAAGCAGAGACCAGCAAAAGGAAGCTACATTTTTAAAAATCTTTGTTCTGCCTCAAATTAACTCTAGAAGAATAGCCTAGATCAGATACACTCAGATAGGTTTCTTCTTGAGCTGAAGAACCTGGACCACCAAGACGTGGTTGGTGTACATCGGGAATGACTCCACAGGGAAATATGTGGTCATTTAGTTTCCAGGGAAAAGTTGAGAAATAGTGTGTTTTAGATGGAATGCTGAGTGCCCATACTATAGAAGATAAAAAGTTGAAGCGATGAACAGATGGAGAGCCTTTATTTATTTTCAATGGCAGTAAAAGAAAAAGGACAATACAGTAAGAAGAAATGATGATTTCCAATTATGAAAAAATTATATTTTGAAGTTGGACAGGTCTCCACAGGGGCATGTTAACATCTTTAAATGGTGGGCATGTCCTTCAGTCTTTCTCTTAGAGTAAAATTGGCAAACTGGAGATTATGGAGCCTTGGAAAGAGAGTGAACCGTGAGACGAGAGCTGTTGGACAAGACCTTTGACCCTCAGCTCAGGAATGCAACCAGGGGAATAAATGTCCCACCTCACTTTTCTTTATCTTAGTCTCCTTCTCTTTGATCTTGGTTTCTCTCTGTCTTTTTCATCTTCCTGTGTTCACCATTGACAAAAACGAAAGATGGGTAGATGGCATATTCCCCACAGAGGAGCTCCTGGGGAACAGAACATAGTGGAGGACTTGGAGGATGGAGGTCAATGTCAGGGGGACCAAATGGAGCATCACCAGCCCAACAACTTCTGCTGACATCTCATTGGGTCCCTCCAACTGCAAGGGAGTCCAGGATCAAGTGTAGGTTGCCAGGACACATCACCACTATTAATTACATCAGATTCTGTTAAATAACAGAAGAAGGAGGGAAATGGGGATTAGAAAATCAACTAGCGGTATCTACTACAAGATGGTTTTGTCCAAAAAACTGTAGAACCCAGAGAAGACGGGAACAAAGACAAACATGCATGGGAAGAATTCAGCCCCATATTGCCTATGGTATTGAAAATGAATAGAGGTGAAAATTACAGATTGGTAAATTGAATAGGTAATATGCAGACTATAACTTGATCAGCCAAATTAACAAATTTTCAGCTTTGCCTACACTCTAGATATAAATGAAGTATGAATAAGAAAAAATAGTAATTCTGTGAACAAAATTAAACATCAATTGATGAGAAAAGCAATTACCCAAATATCAAAATTAGTTTGGTATATGTGGGTGTCATGGGTACCATTTTGTCTTAAGTTTGCGTGATTGGATATAGCTTCTTATCCTGGGATCTCTAGGAAAAAGACGTGTGCACCACTGCTTTATTAAGAATTGCATATCTGGAGATGTGTGATTGAGGTCAGAGGGATGTGAGGCAGGCAGTGAGGGATGGGAACACGAGAAGATTCTGAGCATGGGCCACTGCCTTGTGAAAACAAAACAGCATGCTAGCTGGCCAGTCCCTTGTGGGGAGAAAAGGAGAAGACCTGATCTAGCTGACTGCCTCTTTCTCGGGTCTCCTTGTGTTCAACGTTTGCTCCACTGGGAGTTGTCTCCAACAGGTCTGGGTTGCCTCATCCGGCCTCTAAGGCAGTCACCCAGGAGGTGAGACAGAGGGTCAGTGCATTGCCCAGATAACCAGCTCCATGCTGATACCTGTGACTGAGCAAGCTTGGAAGGCACAGAGGACTTTTGAGGCCAAGAAAATCAAAGAAGGCTTATAAAGTGTGCCCATCGTGTAAAATTTTAGGACACAATAATTCAAATGAAAATTCCAAATTAAAAAAAAAACAAAACAAAACACTTCACTGTTAAAGTCTAAAGTCTGAGCTAATTTTGCCAACAGTAATTTGTCTTTTCTTCTCACTTTTAAAATAATGTTCTTTTTATTTTATTATTTGTTAGTAAGCATATAAATAACACATGTGTTCCCAACAGATAATAAATTTGTCTCGGTAAGTAGCAACTAAGAGAAATTTAGTTATTTAAACTTCTGATTTAAAAAAGTCATTAGACATTTTATTCATGATTATTTTTGAGAGGTAGTGTAGGCAGATTTAATCATGTCCCTAACTGACCACATCTCATCATGTCATTTGTACTATAAAATGTAATGTTGTTGTAAATGAGAGCTAGTCATAAACTCTAGATAATTTTGTCTATGACCTTCTTGATCACTGTAATTTGTATCTTTATTCCCAAAATGAATGCTGATGAAAACCAATAATATATGTTTTATAATGTCTTTTTCCAAGAGTGTTTTGGTCTAAGACAAAGCACACATTTTACAATTTTTAAGACTTCACTAAATTTTCATGGTTTAAAAAACTCTGAAATATTACTCAGCCTAGATAAAACATTCCACACTGGAAGAATGTTTGCTGTTGGCGGCTGCCTTGGAGACCAATGATTCAGAAATACTAAGTTCAGCCCAGCACCATTCAAAGCCATCCCTAGCACAGTCACCTGAAGGAAGGATGATAATGCAGAAAATCAAGGAAAATGAAGGATTTTTAAATCCTCTATGGTGAAAAAAAAAAAGGGTTCTTATAGCCACAATGACCTTGGTGTAGGGCATTTTCTGGGGGATTGATGACCGCCTCGAATGATCAGCTCCCACAGATGACCATCAATCCCCAGGCAATGCCCCGTCTGTATTGCTCTTGCCTAATTCAATTATTTGCAGTTGTGGGCTTTCCGTTGTGAATATTTTATTGTGCAGTCAGGCTCTCTGACTTTCCTCTCTCCCTGCTCAATTTTATCTCTCTGATATAGACCAGCCCAGGTTTACATTCCCCTCACACACTCAGAACCATATCTAATTCGTGGAGAGAAAAATATATGTGCATTCATAGATGCAGATTGAGTTAAGTGGATATTTGGGGGAAAATCTTTATAAACAAATTCAAATGGACATAGATTATCAATGTGCATGCACACTAGTTTCATAAATCACTGTAGGTCATTTTATTAGAGTGTGTTTTTATATCCAAACGAGGATTAGCTTGTGATTTTTAATATAAGGCAGAATTTGAAAATCACAATTTAGATAAGGTTGTATGCTAGTAGTTGAATAAACAGTTACAGTCTCTTAACATAAGACTGGAATTTAAAGCAGAAAACAAAACACTGCAAGTGCGAATGGCTGTGTGTGTGTGTACTGTGTGTGTATGTGTGTGTATGTATATGGGTGTGCCTGTGTGTGTATGTATGTGTATGTGGGTGTGTCACACGTGCACGTGTGTGTGTACACGCCTGGGTGTCTGGGCCAATACCCATGTCTCCACGTGGGGTTAAGGACAATGTCCCCTTGAGACTTACAGACAAATGAGCCCAGAAGCTAACACACAGACTTTGTCCTCAAAGAGATCAGATTCAAATATCAGCTCTATCCTGAGGCTGGAGAGATTTTAATAAATGACCTCACCCCACTGTTGGGTACCTGAGGAGAACTACCTACATTCCAACTGTTTCTGTGAAGGTTAGACATGAAGCTGCCACATGATTCTCTGTGGCTAGTGTGCAGACACTTCACGGGGACATACAACACTCAGCGTAGATAAACGTGTAAACATGGATGAACACGTAAGCAGCGTTCTCTAACTACATTATCCCACGTGTAATGTTTGTTTCTGTTCAAGATTTTGTTCTAATAATAGAAGTGTTTATTGGATTATAAACCTCAAGCCTCATTAAAATAATAACCAAATTGAAGTACTTTAAAATTAATTATTAATTTAAATGTGACATTTTGAAATTTATTAATTTTATTATAGTTTATAAATGTTGCCTATACTTTATATGTATGTAAATTTTATAGAATCTAACTTTTATAAGCAAGGCCATGTTCCTGGACCTGGACACCTCAGCCTCTCATTATGTATCTAACTAGTAGATAAATAACTAGATTTTCCCCAACCTCTGCTCTGTGTGACAGCAATATTAGGACCACATTTTAGGACTTCCTTTCTGTGAAAATTTCCTGAATAATGATGTGCATGCATTAAGGCAAACTCCAAAGCAACTGATATATCTGTTTCTTTACAGATATATTATGTTAAACAACTAACTTTTCATATTAGGCACATGATATGATTTCCTACAGGATAATCCAAGGGGCTGACTTTGCCTGGCCCTCTTCAGATCCCATCCTATTTATTCCATAAACCAAATCCATAGGGATGACCTCTTTCTCCTCCTCAGGAAAGAAACGTGGTCTCCTTGATACACATTCAACAAACACAAAAACTGACAAAATTCAACACGATGATAAATGCCAGCAATCTCTCTCCATTGATATTTAAAATTTAGATATTTCAGGTGCAGGAAATAATACAATCCACATGCACTTACATCTTATAATGAGCATGGAAAATGAAACATCGTGGAAGCTCCTAGTTTTAAGTATAATATATATTAATTAGATATGTTAAATGTGTCTATGCAGACATTATTAAATCATTAAATCAAACATCATTAACTTAGTTCATTCAGTCATCATTCCATCTCAACAGGAAGACCTGAGTCTTATCTCACTGGTAAAATTTGAACATTCAAGAAATTTCTGCTTCAGGTTCTGATGGTCTAAGAAACAAAATAGTGCTTCTTTCTTTTTAATAGATCTTAATTTAAATTACTAAGGTGTTGCCCACACTTTGAGATTTTTTTCCCAATTTGGAGATGCTTTTTAAAAAACAATTTATCCTCAAAGTTTTAGATGGAGGCACTAAATTGGAAAGAATGAGATATGTCATCCATCTTGATACATGGACCAACTCTTTTCTCTATTTTTGTTATTAGATAGGAGAAACCAAATTGAGCACAAACTTTAACACCTGAAAGAGCCATATATGTGTTATATATATAAAATAAATATAGAATGTATCTGTAACCCGATAAATGAGCTACGAATATACTACCTTCTGGGTCTCTAAATGCCATTAAGATGTGAATACTTGTTTAGACCAATAGTATCTACCATTTATTGGGTCCTAATCGCTGCCTAGTACTATAGATGGCTTATCTTGTTTGTGCCACATACTCTGTTATGATAGGTATTACTATCATCATTTTCGTATTGAAGGAAGGGTCCTTGTTAAAGAAGCCAGCACCCAGGAGTCTTCTCTCCTAAGAAGAATGGATGAAACACAGGCATGTGACTACATTTTGCCACTATATTACAGCCAACATCTCTGATTTATAAACTAAGACCACAATATAGATCCCACAGAATAAAGTTTCTGTTGCTCCCTCACAGAGATTTTAGAGAAACCTGGAATCCATCACATTGTAAAGCATAGCTAATGTCCATAGTATTTAACAGAAAAATATAATAACACTAAAGAGAGGTATCTGAATTAAAATAAATGATGTTTGGGTGGTAATCTCCAGTGAAGATCACGAAGAAGGTATGAAGAATTTTTTTGCTGTTTTGGAGGGATTTGAAATAACAGAAAATATTTAAAGCTATTTAGAATATATTTGTTTACAATTCACACATTAAAATTTCTAAACTCCTAAATTCTCTCTTTTGTGGATAGCACGAGTGCACAAAACACTGTGTCAGGGTCTCCACTATAAACGTTATTTCTCAGGGATTCATAACTTTTGCCATAAAATGTGATCCCAGGCATTAACTATCTTTTCTCAACACAGAGACTGACATTTTTATGTGTAACTTTTCATATGCCTGCTGAAAAAAAGCTATTAGTAGAGTTGTTTTTAGGCCACATATAATTACTGAAAACATACTAGTACTTTAGCTTAAGGTGTGCTTGTACCTGAAATGCATTTACTGCAAGTCAAAAACCTTCATAAAATGGTAGTTAATTAGTCTGTAATAGGGTCTAATCATATTTTAGTTGGAAACACTTATATGAGCCCTACATTTTGGTCTGGGTGTTACTGAGCCCTCCTCACAGGCTTTATCTCCCCCTTTACCCTCCTTCTCCCTTCTCACGTGACCTAGTTCATTACACACAAAAGTGCTTTGTGGCATTACCGGTTTATGAGAGAGTGGCGGCATCTAGAACTTCCTATGAGAAATGAACATTGACTTTCTCTGAAAAAAACATAAATGGATTTCCTTAATTGGACTTCAGGCATTGGAGCAATTAATAATAGATTGTGTCATACTGAGGGCTTTGTTTGTATTTAAAGCCATAAATTACAAGTATTAAATGTATATTTATTCCAGGTTAAACTCATTCCTAATTGACATGTTACTTAGCCCAAGGCTTTTAAGATCTTTTAGTATAATTAAATTAATAGAAAGCTATAGATCACAGTATGATAAACAAACAGCCTAGACTTTAATATGACAGATATACAGAACAGGCCATGTAAGTAGATCATTATTATCGGTTTAGGTTCAGCAAAAATACCACCAGAATGGAAAGAAAAGAAGAAAAGTTGCGGCTGATGTGGGTGACATAAGGCATCTTTCTGGTCCCTTTCTGACTAGCCAGCATCAGAAATCCCAAGCTGGATAGGAACTTCATTATGAAAATTTCTTGGTTGGATCGATGCCTTATACCAGAAGCTCTTAAAACCCCACATCAAACATTTAAAGGATATTATCATGGTCAATCCAGGCTTTGGGCAGTCAAAAAACATAATGGTATTTCATGTATGTGGTGCAGAATTAGCCACCTCTAGTTCCTATTATTTTTAAAACCTTTATTTATATTTATATAGTTTTTAGTGCTAAATGCATTTTGTAAAGTCTATTGACCCAGGATGTAACATTGGCTTCAGTCTTACAATTTCATTTATTCAAAGGACTCAGAATGCTTTACAAACATTTGTTTGCCTTGCTTGTTTGACAATATTCTGAAGAGACAAAAATAACCTTCTCTAATAGGAGGAAAGGCTGAGATATAGACCATGTCTACAGGCGGAATTGTTTTATTTCCAATCAAAATGGTTTATTGTTGAACCTGTTGTGGACACCCGTGTGCTTTCTTGGTCCCAAGGGAATATTGCCCTCAAGCTCACATGTCTGGTGTTCTGCTTTCCTGAAATTTGTCATTTTAGGTGTCTCTTCTTTGTTCCAGATTAATTGGCCCTCAAGGACCAGAGACCTCTTATTAATCTTTGTATCCCCAATGGCCACATTGTCAAGTACATAGTATGTGTGTGATAAACACCTGTCTAATGAAGGAATGCATTATTCTCATATGCATTATAAGGACATTTCTTATTATTGAGATGATTCCTCTTCACACAGCGGATAAAGCCTGGGAGGAGCAGGGGCCTGTTCAAGATAAAACACAAGGTCTGCGCAGCCTTTGATCCTTATGCAAGATTCTGTTGCTGGGGTTTCTAAATTCTCCTAATCCGTTAGTCACTTCTCAAGTGTGATCAAACATATGGTAGGCCCTAAAAGCCAAACCAGCAGGGAGACTTGTAAGACTGAACTTGACAAGTTAGTGAATGCCTATTAATATTTTTGAGTCTATGGATATTACCAGTTCTCATTCCCCAAGAGGTGTTTAGACAGTGTTTTACTGTGTTGACAAAGTAAACTTTTGCTGCTCTTATTTTGGAGAGGCTGGATGTTTCAGTGAAGCCTCCAGCATGATTTATAACCATAGTTGAGTTTTTATTATTTGGTGTCTGGACAAGGATTTTTAGGCAAAGAGTTGCTCAGGGTAAGTTGTCACCTTACCGTGTGTGACATGGCTAGTGTGGGGTTTTCTATACCATTTTGACTTCCTAAAGGTTTTTTTATTTTTAATACACTGTTACATTTTGGGATAATTTTGATTCACAGAAAACTTGCAAAGTTGGTACTATGCACCCAGTTGCCCCCCATGGTAATATTTTACTTCATCATGATGCACTTGTCACAACTGAGGGACCAACATCCATATACTGCTCTGAATTAAACTCTAGAATTTAATCAATTGTCACTGGTTTTCCCACTAATGTCCTTTTGTTATTCTAGGATCCCCTCCAGGAGACCACGCTGTGAATCAAGGTGTTGAAGGCTGCACTTGACTCTTCAGACGTTCAGAGGGTTTCTCTCCAGTATCTCCCAGACAAATCGTGGGTGCCTCCCTCCTTGCCCCAATTCTTGCTCTGATAGTTTAACCATGTGGAAGGTGGGCAGGATGGACCCATTTGAATGGTCACAGAGCACTTGCTCCAATAATCTGTGTATTTCCCATGAAACCTAAAAAAGCTATTTTGGCAGGCAAATTAGTAGAGATGCTGCTTCAAACAGTCCTTCTGATTTTGTATCAGCACAAAGAGAAAACCCATACCGAAGCAACTTAAATAGTCTAACCAAGCTAATCATAACATGTCATAAAGCTACTTCCCTGATACTAATATAATTACCTTGTGTTGCTTTCTTTTATGCTCTGTCTCAACAGGAAAGGCTGAGGGTCCAGTATGCCTTAACTGGAAATGTTTGTCACCAGGAGGAAGCAATTAAACAAATCAGTACTGGTTTAAGGCAGTCTAGGATTTCATATTAGTGAGCAAACACAGGGTGCATAAGGACCATGCATTCTATTAAAAGTTTTGTACAAGGGGCATTTTTCCACAGGCCAGGGCTATCATATTTTTGTAACATGAATAATTCCAAAAACTCAAATGTGCGTTTGCTCAGGTCTATGCCATTCCTTGGAAAATATTCTTCAGAATATATCCTGCAGGAGGACAATCCTAGCTGTGCTGACGGTTGAGTCAATGCATGTCTGACTTCTTGGGGAGGGCAGTGTGGGCTAGAAGTGATAGGTATGTACTTTTCTAATGAAATGGGCCATTAAAACTTAACTAAGAATATAGGGCCCAATCTTAGTTTCTAAAGCCTTACTCAACCATCAGGAGCGCTTTCAATTTACCTCTAAGACTTTTAAAAGAAATACAGACAAATTGATGTGAAAGACTGTCAGATCCAACAGTTATGTCAATGTATATGTTTGAATCTGTTATTTCCTTGGTCTATTTAATTTTGTGCCTAAGGGCTTTGAAACCATCTATTCTAGAGAGTAAGGTCTTTATCTAGCACTTAAATAGGTCGTTTAGCTTTATTATTCTGCACAATGATTCTAAATCCAATAATCTCTGTGAGGCCCTTAAAATACATCTCTAAGTCCAATAACGTAATTATGAATTAAAAAGCACAAAAGAAAAGTTTAATCTGCACAATTACATGACTTACTGGATGCTATAATTTCTTTAGGTATACCTCAATTAAAATTTCAAAATTGCTGAATATTGCAATATTTTATCAGTTTAAATGTGCCTCACTATTGGTGGGAATGTAAATTAGTGCAACCACTATGGAAAGCTCTATGGAGATTCCTCAAAAACCTTAAAAATAGAACTATCAAATGATACAGCAATCCAGCTTCTGGGTATATATCTAAAGGAAATGAAAACAAGAGCACAAAGACATAGCTGCACTCCCATGTTCATTGCAGCCTTATTCACAATAGCTAAGATATGGAAACAACCTAAGTGTCCATCAATAGGTGAAAGGACAAGAGAATATAATGTGTGTATATATGTATGTATATGTATACATATATGCATACACATACATACATGCTAATACATATAAAAATCTGCCATGAGAAAGAAGAAAATCCTGCTGTTTGTGACAACATGGATGGACCTTGAGGGCATTGTGCTAAGAGAAATAAGTCAGACAGAGAAAGACAAATACTATATGACCTCATTTACATATGGAATCTTAACAAAAAGTTAAACTCATAGAAACAGATTAAGAAAGTGGTTTTCAGGGGCTGGGGGGCAGGATGAGAGAAATAAGAAGAGTTGGTAAAAGGTACAAACTTTCAGCTATAAGACGAATAAGGTCTGAGGATCTAAAGTATAAGATGGTGACTATAGTTGAAAACACCGTATTGTATAACAGAAATTTCCTAAGAGGATAGAACTTACATGCTCTCACATAAAAAAAGCGAGATGATAGATGTATTAATTAACTAGTAACTAGATGGAGGGGGGATCCTTTTACAATGTATACCTATATCAAATCACCACAGTGCACACCTCAAATATAATTTTCTATGTCAACTATACCTCAATACAGCTGAAAAAAATAAGATAAAGAAATAAAGAAATGTACCTAAGTCCATGTAATTATGGATTTTCTTCCCCATATTTACTACCTGCTGTGGTTAGGTTATCAGTAATTCTTTGATCAGGGGCAGTTTACAAGAGGCAGGACTAGGTTGACTGTTCCTCACAATATGAAGGTTAGAATCAATGACACATTTTAATTGATTTTATATTAAAAAAAAAAAAACAAAAAACAAGTGACAACCTTCTCAACTCCAACCCACTCCATAGTATGGGGATGAGCAATCTAAAGAGAGATGAAAGGGCAGTTAAACTGGATTATAAAATTGAAATGGAATGCAAAGTCCAGATGGACTTTGGTTAGTAAAGTCCCCTTATGCTCTGGAAGAGTCTGGCCTTGGGTTCCTCGCAAAACAATGGCTGGGATTTCTGCATTGGGATGAGTGGTTTATGTGGGCTGCTTCTCAAGTTTCCCTGTTGGTCAAGGATGCCATCTGGAAGGCTGCTTAAACGGAGGATCGCTGGCCACGGGCATTAGACCTTATCAGTGAGAACCATAAATGACTTAAACAGTCGATAAAAGAAAAGAACAGAAAAAAATGTGAGTGAATTCTGTGTTCAGTGGATTAATTGTCTCATTTATGTAACTTGTGGTTAACCTCACTCAGCATTCTTCACATTGTTGGGTTTGTGCTTAATTCTGCAATAGTCTGATGATCATCAAGAAAGAGCGCAAGAAAAAGAAATCTGAAGCCTCCTGGATGTTTTATCAAATATGTAATAAAGTTCCTTTGTCTTCCCACTCAATTTAATAAAACCAGAAGGCTGGAATACTTTCAGTAAGGTGTGTCTGGAGGCATTAAAATTTTGTTGTTTTTCTTTGTGTTAATCTCTAAACCAAACAAAAACTGTTCCAGTCTGTCTCTGGTTGTGCATGTTATTTTTTAAAACTGCTTAAGCATACTAACTTAATACATAACCAAAACTGGTTTAAATTGGACAAGACAGTTGGAAAGACTTTTAAATTTTATTCTTAAACAGCAAAGTTGGGTTCTTACTCATTTCAATTAGTATAAGCTAATGTGACATAATATATTTTTTTAAATTTTATTATGGAATAAATTTAGATTTAGAAAAAAGTTGCTAAGCTAGTACAAAGAGTTCCAGTATACCCTTCACAAGATTCTTCTGTTAACATATTACATAACAACGTCAGATTTGTCAAAACTAAACAAGCAATATTCATACAATACTATTAACTGAACTATCGATTATCTGAATTTTACCAGTTTTTTCACTAATGTTCTTTTTCTGTTCCAAGATCCAATCCAGGATTATGCATTGCCTTGTTCATCACGTCTCCTTTGATGAGTGAATTTTTCGGTCTCCCATTGTTTTATAAATTTGAGAGTTTTGAAGAATGCTAAAGTAGTATTTGCAGCATGTCCTTCAGTATGGGTCTCCCTGATGTCTTCCCACCATTGGATTGGAGTTATGGGTTTTGGGGAAGAAAACCAACAGAGCTGAGGTGTCTTCATCATTTCACATCAGAAGGTTCACGGGAGCCACAGGCATTACTGGTTGAGTCAGCCTTGACCAGTTGGTGCAGGTTGTGGTGTCAGGTGTGTCCACTTGTAAGTGGCTATGTTTCCCTTTCCAGACTCCATTGTTTGCAAGGAAGTCAATGCATCTAGGCCACACTAGGTGTGGGAGATCCAGCTACACCTTCCAGAGCGGGTGTGTCAACTTAGAGTATTTGGAAATTTTCTGTAAGAAAGATTGTGACATACTATTTTCAAAGGAATAAAACTTTTCATGTAGAAAAGATTTGATGATTTATCACAGGCCACTGCAACACACACTTCTGAAACTATGCTGTGATAATGTCCTGTGGATGTCTGCCTTGCCACGCTAATTATTAAATGGGAAAAGCAGCCAGTGACAAATCTTTCAGAGATAAAGATACGATTTCTTCATTTTTCTACATCACATGTTGTCAACATATACCAAGAGAATTTTGAATAGAAACATCATTTCTGAGGGAAACATAGGAAACGTGGAAATTTCATCCTGGTAAGGTGAGAGCCTAGAACAGGATTATGCTCTACATTAACCAAGTGAAACAGCCTATAGTTTATTTGACTTTTGTATAATAATTCTGCAAACAAATCCATTAGTCTTGATATATTTTCTCTAGGAATGATACCTGTGAGGCTATAGCTTAAGCCGAATGGTGACAAATGACATTAAACTATTAAGTTTTTTAAGTTCAGAGTAGTCAGCATAAACATATTATATGGCACAATTTAATAAAAATTTGCCTTAAATCTCTACCAGTCCATTGAGAACTTTACGTTTTGTGAGTTGTCTCTATGATAATTGATTTTAAAAGCAGCTAATAAAAAATAAAAGTGTGATGTTGTATTACTTACATATTGCTGCAGAACAAATTATTATAAAGTTTAGTGGCTTAGAACAAGACACACTCTGGTCTTAGAGTTTTTGTGGGTCAAGTATCTAGGCATGCCTCTGCTGGGACCTCTGCCTAGGTCTCTCAAAGACCTTAGTAAAGGTGTTGTCCCTGGTTGGTGTCTCATCTGAGACTCAACTGGGGAAGGATCTGCTTCCAAGCTGACTTACATGGTTGTTGGCAGGACCTGTTTTCTTTTGAGTTGTGCCATGAGGATAAAAGTTAAGTTCCTTGCTTGCCCTTGACCAGGAGCCCATCTCACTTCCTTGCCATGTGGGCATGGTCAACACCAAAGCCAGCATGAGAGAGAGTCTGATAAAAAGATGGATGTCATAATATCTGCAGCTCAGTCACCAAATACATCCCCTCAACTTTACCATATTCTACCAGGTTGATTCGATGGGGTGGTCCAGTCCTCCCTCAAGGAGAGGGAACCACACAAGTCTGTGGCTATCAGGAGGCAGGGATTATTGAGGATCATTTTAGAAGCTGCCTACAATAATCATATTTTTGTAAGAAATGTGTTGTGTGCCTTATTAGTAACTAAATTATACATTAAAGTTATGAGCAGCTCTTGTTCTACAGAAACGGGATATTTAGAATTAAGCTTACAAACTTAAAAAAGAAGAGTGATCCATTTATTAAGGGTTATTAGGGTTGCTATACATTATTTATTATGGAGAAAGCCTGCTATAAATGGGTATAACAGTAACCTTGCTATGCTGGACATCCTTAGTGCCTTTTGAAGAAAGAAGAAGGCAATCTTTTGAAGTTTTAATTATGCAATCCAGGGAAATCCAGTTATGGAAGAATTACCTATGATTCAACAAAGAGAAGGATGTGGAAAAAATGCTCTAATTGAGTAGGAGAAGAAAAAGAGGGGGAAAAAAAGACACTTGAGTATTTATGAAGTGTGACAAAGGACCAAACATTCTTATAGAGGAAATAAACTGGTCAGCAGTAGTTAACTAACATCCTAAGACTGTCTGTAGGTACTCCAAGACTCCGTTTGAGTAAAAGCAAGACTACTCCCCGTTGGGACCTAAAGTTGCATAAGACACAACTTTTTGTTTTACCTGAGGCTCTGTTAACTAACACATTAGGGTCTGCATTTAACAGACGCAGGAGGATAGATGCATCCGAGATGTTCACTTCTCAGCTTTTTAAACTTCCTGCCATTGAAAATCTATCAAACTTCAAGACAAAGAAGAAATATTTTTGAGGATGCCAGAGAAGTTAGAGGTACATTGTTCTTTGAATATTCTAAAACCTACTCTTAGTCTTAGTCTGTAATTTTCTTGAAAAAATATCTCATTCTTCCAACCATTTCAAGAAACTCTGATAAAACAATTGTTCTATATCATATAGACTTCTAAGCTACGATCATTTTACTTATTTTCTATCAGAATTAAACCCATGGTCCAAAGTTATAATACCTTTAAGTTCAAATACACTCCTGCATCTTCTCTCTGTGCCAATTCACAGCTCTAGATAAACCCACACTTCTACCCTTGTTCTACTTGTACTTTCACACTGAGAAGTTCTGGGAAAAAATATAGTACAGCCAATTTGATGATGCTTTCATAAAAAACAAGGTTAAGGAGACAGTATGGCATAGCCTAGGTTTAGAATGTGGGAACTGAAGCCAGAATGCCTGAAAGAAGGACCCAGTACATTAGGGTGATGCAAAATAAAACCATAATGAGATGACACTACACATGCATTAGAACATCTGAGATTAAAAACACTTGTCCATACCAAGTTTTGGTGACAGTGTGGTGAGCCTTGGACTCCCATTCACGGCTGGTAAGAATGTAAAATGGTACTATTAATTTAGTTTCATAGTTTCTCAATAAATAAATAATACCTATCATATGATCCAGCCATCCCACTACTAGCTTTTAACCCAAGAGAAAAGGAAATATAGTCAATACAAAAATCTACCTGTACATGAATGTTCCTAGCAGCTTTGTTTGTGATAGCCAAAAACTGGAAACAAGTTAAATGCTCATCAAAAAGTAAACAAATTTTGGTGTATCCATGCCATGGAATACCATTCAGAAATAAAAATGAATGAACTATTGATGCATCAAGACAATGGGTGAATTTCAAAATAACCATGCTGAGTAAAAGAAGCCAGATTAAAAGGGTATATACTGTACGATTTCATTTATAAAACTCTGGAGAATGCAAACTGATTCATATTTACAGAACATGGATTCTGGGGAGAGTGTGGGGAGGGACATAAGGGAGGAATAAGTGGGCATGAGGACATTTGGCAGTGATGAATACGTTCACTATGTTGATTCTGGTGATGGTTTCATGGGTGTGTACATATATCAAAACTTAGATTGTATACTTTAAATGTGTATGTCAATTACACCTTGCTAAGGCTGTTCAAAAAATTGTACAGCCTTTATTTCTAACCACAATGTAATATGATTAGAATTTTAAAACAAAGCATTAAAATTTTAAATTGTGGAAAAATGAAAGGCTGTCAAGGAATTACCATCAAAACAGGGTGTTATACCCAGTTCACTAAAATGTGAATTATTTCAGGTTTTCAAACCAAATCAACAGCAAGTTCCCAATCTGCTTACATATCTTCAGAAAATCAAAGGAGTAAATGCCTCCTGATCCTAATGTTTCGAAGTCAGCAAGACAAAGCAAACCCAATGAAGAAAATCAGCCAATCACACTTATGTGTGGAGATGCAAAATACTAGGTACAATACTATTAGGTCAAATATAGCAATATACTCTTTCTGAAAACCCTCAAAACCAAGCATGGTGTGATGCAGAAATGTAAATATCATAGGTTAAATGAGAACTATTATCAGAAGCAAAGTTATGAGATTACAAACCCCCAAATTTAACTTCTATCCTGCTTCAAAATCAAGATCAATCTCTTAATAAATTACAATAAAAATGAAAGTTGAAAAATATATTAAGGAATATCTTTCTTAACCAAGAGCTATTATATACTTAAGGATAAACCTTTCATACATTCCTATTACTAGGATTATTTAAGCCAATTTTGAATATTTCAGTCTACATTTAGAGAAAAGAAAAAAATTAAGTTACAAATGCTATACATAAAAATAAATTATTATTTGTGAATAAATTATGGGTCTATTTGAAAAATGCAAGACGATCAACTGGTAGGGTTAACGTCCCTGATTACAACCCACCTCACAGAGAAATGGAAATAAAAACAAAACTAAACAAATGGGACTTAATGAAACTTAAAAGCTTTTGCACAGCAAAGGAAACCATAAACAAGACGAAAAGACAACCCTCAGAATGGGAGAAAATATTTGCAAATGAAGCAACTGACAAAGGATTAATCTCCAAAATTTACAAGCAGCTCATGCAGCTCAATAACAAAAAAACAAACAACCCAATCCAAAAATGGGCAGAAGACCTAAATAGACATTTCTCCAAAGAAGACATACAGATGGCCAAGAAACACATGAAAGGATGCCCACATCACTAATCATTAGAGAAATGCAAATCAAACCTACAATGAGATATCATCTCACACCGGTCAGAATGGCCATCATCAAAAAATCTACAAACAATAAATGCTGGAGAGGGTGTGGAGAAAAGGGAACCCTCTTGCACTGTTGGTGGGAATGTAAATTGATACAGTCACTATGGAGAACAGTATGGAGATTCCTTAAAAAACTAAAAATAGAACTATCATAAGACCCAGCAATCCCACTACGGGGCATATACCCTGAGAAAACCATAATTCAACAAGAGTCATGTACCAAAATGTTCATTGCAGCTCTATTTACAATAGTCAGGACATGGAAGCAACCTAAATGTCTATCAACAGATGAATGGATAAAGAAGATGTGGCACATATATACAAAGGAATATTACTCAGCCATAAAAAGAAACTAAACTGAGTTATTTGTAGTGAGGTGGATGGACCTAGAGTCTGTCATACAAAGTGAAGTAAGTCAGAAAGAGGAAAACAAATACCATATGGTAACACATATATATGGAATCTAAAAAAAAAAAAAAAAAAAGATCATGAAGCACCTAGGGGCAAGACGGGAATAAAGACAGACCTACTAGAGAATGGACTTGAGGATATAGGGAGGGGAAGGGTAAACTGGGACAAAGTGAGAGAGTGGCATGGACATATATACACTACCAAACGTAAAATAGATAGCTAGTGGGAAGCAACCGCATAGCACAGGAAGATCAGCTCAGTGCTTTGTGACCACCTAGAGGGGTGGGATAGGGAGGGTGGGAGGGCGGGAGATGCAAGAGGGAAGAAATATGGGGACATATGTATATGTATAACTGATTCACTTTGTTATAAAGCAGAAACTAACATACCATTGTAAAGCAATTATACTCCAATAAAGATGTTTAAATAAATAAAAGAGAGCCTAAAAAAAAAAATCCCTGATTACAAAATGACTATATTAAATAGCATGCAAAAAATCCATTCATAGTAGCAACAAAAATACATACTACTTAGAAATCAACTTAACCACAGAAATGGAGGACCTATATACACAAGATAGATGTAGTCTGCTAAATCACATAAAAGAAGATGAATCCATACAAGAAGAGGCAACATTTCCCAGTAGAAAATAATATGTCTTTAAAATGTCAATTATTCCAAAATTAATCTTCAGTGTAATATAAATACAATGCAATTTTGAATAGGATTTTATGTAGAACTTGGCAAAATGGTAATAAAGCTATTTCTTCAGGAAAACTGAATATCCTAATAACATAGAGAACACTGGCTATTTTCACTATTCCCCATCTCCCTAAATAAGCACCAGATTCAGAGGAATTTGGGGGAAGTTGTAAAAAATATCTCTGGGACAGATAACGGTGTTATCAACTTTCATAAAAAGAATGAGTTATAACTCACTTTTTTGAAGCCAGTCTAACATGAATCTCAAATGTTGTCAAAGAAAAGCATAAACCATGCTCTGTTAAAAGTACAAATTTGAAAATATTAAATAATATGTAAGTTAAACATAAATACACTATAAACAATTAAAGGGTATTTCTAGGAAAATACGTTACTATCCTAATAGTTCAAATGAGTGGGTGTTGCTTGATCTTGTTAAGAGATAAAAAGAAAGGTATTTGATATTTTTTAGCATTTATTTCTGATAGTTACTCTCAGAAAACTGGACACAGAATCTTGTACTACATGGAAAGGTAAACAAATTAGAATTCCGTATGAAACATAATTAACAGGGAAAAACTAGTGAAATTCCAAGTTAAGACCAAGAAAATAATGCCTGCTTTTAAACATTTTTCTGGGGGTCTGAGCCAACAAAATGCAAAAAATGAAAGAAGCAGACAATATACATTGGAAAGTAAGCCTCAAGTTCGTCATCATTTTCCATTAGTTGGCTACTTGGATTCTGAAGAGAGTATGAAAGAGCTTGTTGAAATTAGATAGTATAATTTTATGTCCAGATAGACAGTGATAGAACGGGTGTGTGTGTAAGTTACAGCTTTGACATCCAAAAATAACAAGCAGAGTGAGAAGCAACTAGAAAGTATGGAGAGAAAGAAGGAGTGAACCAGGCCAAGGAAGTCCAAGTGGGGGGTTTTAAGGAGGGGGTCATAGAAAGGGGTGCACAGAGGTCAAGAGAAAGATGTTATGGTTTGTAGAGGCCGTGAGAGTGTTTCTCCCAGCGCTCCAACAGTGGGACTCTGGCCGAGCTCTGAAATCCATACCCTCCTGTGCTCGGAGGCCAAGCTTCCCACAGGCTGTCACCAGCCCTGGCTGAACCAGAGCGATGCTAAGGTGAGCCCTTTCCTGAAGACAGGACCTCCACAGGGCCCTCTAGGGTGCTTCCTGCCCCTTCTCCCCCTCGTCCTCCCTGGGGTCAGCCTTGCTGTGGTCCACCGCCCCAGCCTCCTCTGCCTGATGCCAAAAACTCAGCCTCTGTGCACAGGTGCCGAATCAAATCTCGGAGACAGAGTTTTGGGTGAAGAACAGCTTTGCTGCTTTGCCAGGCAAAGGGGGCCATCGCAGGCTCGTGCCCCTCAAAACTGTGTGTCCCAACCCGGAGGGATTTGGTGAGGAATTTTATAGCAATGGTTCAAGGGTGGGGTTGCTGATAAGAATCAGGGTGTATACAGGGCCTGCACTCCTTTAATCTGGTCTCAGGTGGTCCCTTGAAGAGCTTCTCTGGTTCCCTTAATCTGGAATGACAAATGTTAACATCTTCCATTTGTTGGGGCTTTTAGTTCTGTAAACAGCTCAAAGATATTGTTCTGTGTATCCCTTGAGGAGGGCCCAGGACCCTGCTCCGAGGCTGCACTTTCGTTTCTCGGCTGCTCCTGCCTTATCTCCGCATCCCTGTTCCCTGAATAGCAATTGTTTGCAAGGCTTTTCGTGCCCAGGAGCCCCACTGGGTCGTGCTGGGTTTCATGCCTCCCCCTCATTTCCTCTCACACTCAGTTCTCCTAATAAAGTCCTTTCTTGTTTATTCCTCTCAGTGTTTGCTTCTCAGAGGACCTGGACTTACACACAATTACAGTGCTCTGTTTACACACAATTACAGTGTTCTGTTCATATTTCAATTTAATAGAAAATAATAAAATTTTTAAAAACCTCTGAAAGGGCCCCATGCTCTCCCTGTGGACAGTATTTTCAGTGTAGCTGAGCAGGGGTTGGAGACAACGTCCTGGAGCGGACAAGGCAGTGCTCATTTCCTGAACCACCGCGGAAAGGGTGGGGGGCCTCGTCAGGGACAAGACACAGAGCTAAGGGAGGGGATCGTTCTCCACATGGCTCCCAGGTGGGGTTTTCTCCAGTCACTGAACTCCCTTCCCTGAGGGGAGACGTGGTTGAGTAAACCTCAGGCTGTAGGCAAAGGGGTGTGGGAATTTAAGCAGTGCTGCTTGCCTTGTAAACTGTAAATAGAATCAGAAAGTAAATGCTCTGCAGGTGAGGGTGGGCCTGCTGGTGGTGGCAGAGCTGCCGGACTCAGTGTGAGGGGGTGAGGCGGGGGGAATGTCTGCAGGGCTGGAGGCTCTGGGTGGGAGGACTGACACCTTCCCTGGGGGCAGCAAGGTCTAGAAGATGGTGATGGCAGTGGCTGACTGGAGGGCAGGTGAAGATGGAGGGCTTCCTGAAAATACCAAGGACGTGACAGGCTTGCCCTAGAAGGGGGGATTTAAGAGAAGTCTTGAAGGATGGGTCAGCAGAACCTTCCTCCAAACATGGGGGTGAGCTCTTGCACACGGGAAGAAGAGAGAGTGCAAAAGTGGAGACAGGCCGTCTAGCGTACAAGGGTTAAGTCTAGCCCCACACAATCAGCCTCAGCCATACACCCATTGTGTGTGCTCTTCGTATATAATGAAAGTAGCGTCAGCTCTTTCAGGCTGTTCTCACAGAAATCACTCCTGAAGATTTTGAGAAAATTTAATTCTATAAGCTCTCATCCAAAGTTCTCATGAATCTACTCATGGTTACCAAAGGGGAAGGGGGGTATAAATTGGGAGCATGGGATTAACAGATACACACTACCATCTATAAAACAGATAACCAACAAGGTCCTACTGTATAGCACAGAGAACTATATTCAGTATCTTATAATAAACTATAATGGAAAAGAATAAAAAAAGAATATAGATATATACATACATGTATAACCGAATCACTTTGCTGTACGCCTGACACTAACACAATATTGTAAATCAACTATAGTTCAAAAAAATTTTTTTCATAAATCTGAGTTTCTGGCTTCTCCCTTTGTGTGCAGAGTAAAAGCTAAGGCCAAAATAGAGTTCTTTACTTAAATATGAAATATGAGCCTTGAGACATTTCTGAAAGGCATGTAAGGGAAAAATACACTTTGATGGCACCAAAATTTTATCTTTCAGGATTTTGTAGACAAATTATTGGTACATAAACAAAAAAACTAAGGCCTTCAAGGTAGTATTAAAAACCAAAAAACATCCAAATTTCTGACTGCCTTTTAAAAGTATCTAAATTATTTTTAAAACAATAGACTCGATATTATAAATTTTATCATATTTTGCTTTTGTTTTAAAATTTTATTAATATGAGTATAGGTTTTCCTAACTCTCTGAAACTGGGGTAAATGCACTTTTTTTTCCTTGATGCAAATATAATCATTCATATGAAAGAAAATTTATACAACATAGAAACACAGGGCAGCCCAATTCCCTGCTGCAGAAAGAGGCTGCCAGAAGCAAAAATTAGAAATCCTTGACCTAAAGCACCATTATAAAATTTATTTGTTTACAGGAAGATTCCACTAGTCTTAGAATTGTTTACCATCTCCTGATACAGAATGGAGCTGTAAGCTCCCCTGTGTAACAGGCAGGATTTTGCCCCACTTGTCATGAGATGAGGGCCTCTGAGAGTCACCTCCAGGATTTCTAGAACATCAGAGGGTTAGGAGCAGCTGATGCCAGAAAAGCAAGCTGGGCTTCCATCAGCTTCCCGCAGATGGATCAATAGGGAACGCTGAATCCCCAGGTGCTTCCTCTCCATCCCACCGTCCCCCCCAGGTGGACACCAGCGCAGAGCTATCAGCATTTCTTACCAACTGAATCGCCTGTGTGGTCCTTCTCCTCTGCTCTGGATTCCGGCCAGCGGGATCATTGTATGAGGTCTGATTAGATCCTTATTGCCTTGTCTTTCATTTCAAGGGCAAAGGGAGGACTTGTAGGAGGGGTGAGGCAGCCGCTGGAGCTGAGTCAGACTGGCCTTTCAGGGGACAGGTGAGTGCTGGAGGAGGGAGGATGTCTGAGAAGGAGATAACAGTCAGAGCCTCCGGAGGGCCAGGAGCTATTTTTAAAAGGAGAAACATGACTCGCTAGAATCATAGAAAGAGTGGCTTGTCATCAAAAGGACACACTGAGGTCAGTGTCTTGATTTCCAAGGGACATTTGCTGCCAGAGGTTTAGGCTGCATTGCTTGAGAGAGAAAGATAATCTCAAATCTCCACTGGTAAGGATGCAGGCTGCTGGCTGTTAAGGCTGGAAAGGATCCAGCCCTGTGTAGTGGTCTGTTGTCAGGACAATAGGTGGGTAAACAGAAGGATAAGAGCTATGAAAAACGTGTCGGGTTGCCCTAATTGCCTCTTGACTTTCCTTCCCAGAAGCTGCTAGGATTCTGAAAGTCCACGGGAACCCTAGCTGGTTGTCTCTTACAGAGCTCATGTAGGGGGCCAGCTCCAGGTCTGTATGGTGTGGGGAAAGGACCATCTTATCTGATGCAATAATGCCCATTGCTACCAATGTCATCAGGCAACGTAATTCCTTCATCTTTGTGCATCTATTTTAAATTTCCCTTTGATGGTTAACATACAAAAGCATACAGAACCTGATTTTTTTTTTTTTTTTTTTTCTGTGAGAAAGATCTTGAGCTTTCTCTGGATAAGGCACGAGCATGCAGATTCCACCTTGCCACAAACCTCCATGGATACTCTCTTCTGGATTGAGTGCCACGTGATACGGAGACATTCAATTCACTTCTTTCCTCTTTGGTCCAATCCACCTCTCCAACCTCATCTTCAACATAAACCATCTTTCTGTCTAAAGATAATGTGCCACTTAGAATGTCCTCTCCCCCAATTCCTCCTCCCCTCAAGTTCTTCATTCGCCAGCAAAGTCATGGTCTCCATCTAAGCCTGTGAGAAAAGAGTTCCCTCACATTTAGGGGGTATTTGATCTGCCCTTTCATCTGGGTTCCAACCTGTCGAGAAGTTACAATTCCTGCTCGAATCAGCTGCTGTGTTTTCAGGTCTTTCTGGATTTGGTTAGACACACATTTAATAAAAACATCTTTGAGATATTCCTTTGAGTCGTGGATAATCATGTGAATATGATTGTTTCAAAAACAGAGCCTAGTAGCAATTCGCTAGATAGTCATCTGTATCGATTTTGATCAATTAATATTTTTTGAGAACAGTTTTGTAAGGAGCAACAAATTCTCCCAATGAGCTCTAAGTATGTGGCTTATTCCATATACATTTCTAAATGTTGTCATGGACAACTTTGTCATGTGTTTCAGAGAAGTTGGTTTAGTTGTGTCCACAGAACTGGCTGTTCCATACTCCGGACCTCATGAAAACAGAGGTGGGGGTCCTTGGACAAGACTCATTTCTCGGGAATCCTCTCCAGTCTTTGGTCACTTCTGCCAGTTTTCTAACTGCCCACAAATGACCTAACCTAACAATTGTTCTAGAAATCTGCTGTGAATCAATGACAATAATATCACTCAAAAAATCCTGCAATTTACTAACTTTTGAAAATGGATATACTTGTTCATCTTAATTTCTTCTGGCACCTCTATGTTTGAAGAGAAATTCTATTAGCTTACAAGTTCAGCCAGTTCTTTGTATTAATTTTAAACAGATGAAAAATCAACTAATTCTGTCCATTTCATTTTGACCTTTGGCCCTCTGACACTCTTCTTCAGGGTGTGAGCCATGCTCCGGAGATTTAAAAAACTGTGCTATATGACCATGGGTTACCAATGGTCTCTGTCCATTAAATCATATTTTCATTTTCCCCTGAACTTTTCAAAATCTTATTATTTTGCCAGCTGGATGGATGTCATTGTGAATTTCACCCAATAGGTCTGTGTTTTCAAAATATTTTGGGGAAAATGTAGCTGAAGAGAAAAGTGTTGAAGAAGAGAAATCTGCCCGTTGTGTTTTTTCATGAATAGCATCTGGGGGGTGTTAGGAGTCCAAGGTGTCAGGTTCTGGGCTCCATCCAATGCTTCAGCCAGGTCACCTCTGCTATTTCTGTCTTTATATTGGTTTTCATGTAATATTACTTTTGAAGAAAAATGTTCTTCTCAGATGTCATCTTCTGACCCCTGCATGTATTATTTCAGCTCTCTCCAGTTCCCATCCTCTTCTCCCACTTTCCTGTTCTCCTTAGCCCTGGTTACTAACACATGTTCTCATTTATTTTACACATTGCCTTCCTCCCCACTCCAGGGTAAGCGCCAGTACGGAGGGGCTTTTGTCTGTTTTGCTCATTGCTGTGTTCCTAGTACCTTGAAGAGCACCAGACATGTAGTGGGATTCAGGAAATATTTGTTGCTCAGCAATATCTCAGTCTGTACCGACTGCCCAGCCTCCCTCTCACATCCCTTCCACACCTGCCATCCTCATGCACAAAGAGGCAATCTGGGAGACAGTGCCCGCAGGAGTATCCTCGCCCTGGATGTTCATGCGACTTAGAGCAATAGCCCACTATTGGGAGATAGAAGAGGGACAGCGCCACACAAAGCGGTTAGAAGCCCCTGGTTTTCTCTACACAAAACCCTGAAGGTGTCATACTCAGTGAATGGAATGTCTGCCATGTACTGACTTTTAGGTGGCTGGACCAAGAGCTACATACATTAGAGTTCACTGTACCAGGTCTGAGGTTAGGGGTGTTCAGCAAACTATTATCCTAAGTCCCTCTTGTGTAAAAGGAACTCTGATTGAAAGTGGGATCTGGCTGCTCACCACTCAAAAGCCAATGGAGAAGCAAGGTTGGTGGAAAGGAAAGTCTGCTTTGTTTTGGATGCCGGCAACCTGGGGCGGGGAGGAGCGTGGACTCCTGTCCAAAAGCCGACTCCCTCCAATGACAAGAGAGCTTTTATAGATGGAGGGAAGGTGCTACATGTAGAAACAGCACCGTCACCTCTCACAGTCATCTTGAAATTGGTCATGAAGTGGTCTGATCAGTGTCATCTTGATTGTTTTAAGTACAGTTAGTCTTCAGTTCCAGGGTCAGTTTGTTCCCATTTCCTTGAGGCCAGTTTTCATAATTGTGGCAGCTTAGGTCATGGCTACCGTCCAGTCATCATGTAGTTAACTTCATCCACCTGGTGGGGTTTCAGTATCTATAAGACAGTTCACAGGATATGGCTCAGAATATTATCTATAGCCCTTGAGGAGGAATTAAGGAGCTTGACTTTGCTTACTGACGAAACTATTATTGTTTTGTTCTGTTTGACTGCTTTTCTTTGCTTCTGCATTTTCTCACTTCTCTCAATAAACTTATTCTTTGGCTAAAGTTTTTCCACAGACAAAAGGCAGGCTGAGGACATGGGGGGCATAGACCATAGGGCCCTGCTCTATTTCAGAACGGATAATAACCTCAAAGTTGACAGCTTCTAAGGCTGAGTCATTCATGAACACTCTGGGCTGTTCTCTTCAGAGCCACCATCGCTTTATATGGGAGCTTGGAGGCTGGTTTAATTAAAATTATCTGAATAGCGTACAGTATGCCAGATGTTCACAATAAATATCATGTAGCTTATGTAATGTTATGCCATCATGGAATACATTGGAATGGTTGTGATTATCCATTATTACCTATAATCAATCTAAATTTATTTCACTGTTTTTATGCATTAAACTTTTCTCAATCACTATATTAGCTTGGTATTTGAACTTTGCCTTTTGCTGAAGTTTCTCCAATAGAGATAATTAAAGAGCTCTTTTGGCAAAATTAGTTCATGTTATTACCATTAGAATTAAACATACACATGGGATACTACCGCCTATGATATGGATGTTTATGATTGACATATTAAAGTACAAATATCAATTAAACAGTTTTTCTCTCCCCACTTTTCCCCCCGTCGTGTGCAAAGGTTAAAAACTCTTAATTTAGTTCCATAAACTCTTTATCTCTATGGTCAAATGCTATTTTTAACATTTTTTTGAAAATAGTAGACTGTGTGATATTTTCAGAATTAGAAGGCCTTGGCTTAATAAACACATAGCCTCTGGAGAGCACTCACCTCTCCTACAACTGTGACTAAGGAAGGTTAAGGTGGAGAGCCAGAATCTCCTCATGAGAAGGACTGGGGTGTAGCAGATTTATCAGAAGAGTACGTGTACAGGGCAGTTGATTTTTCTTAAAGGTGTATTTCCCTTTTTTTTAATTTTTTTTAAATTTTATTGAAGTATAGTTAATTTACAATGTCATGTTAGTTTCAGGTGTATAGCACAGTGATTCAGTTATATATATTTGTGTGTGTGTGTATTCTTTTTCAGATTCTTTTCCCTTATAGGTTATTACAAAATATTGAGTAGAGTTCCCTGTGCTGTACAGTAGGTCCTTGTTGTTTATCTATTTTATATATAGTAGTGTGCACTTGTGAATCCCAAACTCCTAATTTATCCCTCCCTCCCCCTTTCCCCTTTGGTAACCATAGTTTTTTTTTCTATGTCTGTGAGTCTATTTCTGTTTTGTAAATAAGTTCATGTGGATCTTAAAAAAACTAAAAATAAAAGCAAATAAATAAATACAACTTTCGCAGTTGGGATACTGTTCTGTTAAACAACAACAATAACAAAATTGTATTATATCATGGCTTTTCTTTTATTACAAAACAAAGCTATTATAGCTCTATTATATCCAGTACCATGCCTGGAGAGCATGGGCACCAAAGAAATAACTTCTAAATAAATGGATAAATCAGAGTATCCTAATACCAAATTTAAAAAAAAAAAGAAAAAAAAATCTATTTTCATAGGAATCACACAAACTTTTAGGTTTCTTGTGGTGTTTGGAGGATGATGGTGAAGCCCAAAATCCCCCATGTAAACTCATATCCTCTTCATCCCTGCAGTGAACTCACTGATCCACTCACACAGAGAGCTCTACTCCCCTGACTCTGGGGCAGACCAGGGTTGAATCTCTTTGATGATAATTAGCCTAATATTTAAGTAGCTTCATTGTTAAGTTTGAGGATCTGATTAGACATTTGGGGTAAATGGAAGGTGCTTTGAAGGGATATAAATGGAGGCATCATCAATATACAGATGGTTTTTAAGCTATAAGCCAGGATGAGGTCATCATAGTGGTGAGTATAGGGGGAGATGAAGAAGAGACCCTCATCTACATTTAAGAGTGAAAGGTGGAGACTAACACATAACCAGAAGTGCACTCTTCACCAGGTGTGCAGATTGGAGCAGGTGGGCATTGGCACAGGTGTCATGGAGCCTGATTTCTACTGCAACCCTCTCACCCTCTAACCCTGAGGCAAGGAGTTTGCAGATGAGGTGTGTTTTTCTCGTCTCAAAGAATATGCTTTACACCGTACTCTACTTTGCAGTGACTTAAAAATCTAGATGGGTTAATTGAAAGAATTCTTTATTAGCTATCAGAAGGGATCAGGTTTAAACGACATAACTCAGCTTTGAATTCAATGACATATTTGTGGGTTTTGGTCATTTTCTGAAGAATGAATACATCTCAAAACAGAAGCTAAATCCTCACATGACCGAGCAGAAGATCCTAGAACCCTGTTCTTAACTGTAGGTTTGGATACAGGCATGTTTGACTGCAAACGGGCCATTCTTTCTGACCCAGAGTGAAGAAAATGAAGGAAACGACAAAGGAAAGAGAACTTATTTTGATACAAGTCATTTGGCCATGTGAAAAGACATTTGTGATGCGAAGAATAAATAATAGGAAAGTCCATTTGAATCTAATTCTGATGCTGTTTCTAGAATGCTGTCACTGGATGCAGTAGAAAGGCAGCAGGAAAACGCTCTCCAAGATGGAGTCATCTATTCTGCTCATCATCCTGTAACAACCTAATTGGGAAAAGAATTTGAAAAAGAATAGATACATGTATATGTAAAACTGAATCACTTTGTCATACACCTGAAACTAACACAACATTCTTAATCAACTATACTCCAATATAAAATAAAAAGTTAAAAAACAAAGTCAAAACAGAAGGAATCAAATCATTTTGTAAGTTTAGGTTAATGCAAAATGGGCATTTTTGCTTAAGAAATCAACTCTGGCAGGCAGGTCTTTCCCAGATTAAAAGTGGGGTGAGTATCAAAAGAAAAGTATAATCATAAGGTGATTATTTAGAATTTAATGTAATAGAACCATTATTTAAGATGTGTATGTGGGTCCTTAAAAAGTTTACAGGCAGTTTTAGTGACCTTCATTTCTAAAATTAGACCTATTAATAGAGCTGTATGTTCATAGCAATGATTACTAATGATCAATAGTTCTATATGGTGTCGTGTAAACACACATACACTCACTGAGTAGATGACACTAATTGAACAAAATTATTGATGGTGGTTATAACACCTACATTTGTGTCTGTGGGCGACTTTCTCTTTGGAGAGAGTGAGGTAAAGTCAAATCATATTACTCTCAAATGATCAGATTTTAAAAGTACTTTAAATTTCCTTCAGAGTCAGTATTATAGGTAGAGGTATTTAAATTTTTTAACAATTTCTCCACTGTGATCTCCACAAAAATTGTGAAGGTTAAATATGATTGCTATTAAGTCTTTTATGTTTTCAAACAATGGCTCAATTTGGCCAAATTGGGGCAGAATTGGATGCTGGAGGATCTCGACTCAGAAACACGTGCTCTGATACCAGGGATGCTGCCCCAGGTCATCAGAGCTCTCCTAGCCTCCTGAACTGGCTGTAATTCAGCACCACAGACTCAGTGACTGAAAGCAGAACACACATAATCTTATGGTTTTGTAGGTCAGAAGTCCATTTCTCCAAAGAAGACATGCCGATGGCCAACGGCCACATGAAAAAATGATCAATGTCACTAATGATTAGAGAAATGCAAATCAAAACTACAGTGAGGTGTCACATAATACCAGTCAAAAAGGCCATCATCAAAAAGTCTGTAAATACTAAATGCTGGAGAGGGTGTGGAGAAAACTGAGCCCTCCTGCACTGTTGGTGGGAAGGTAAATTGGTGCAGCCACTGTGGAGAACAGTATGGAGCTTCCTTAAAAAAAAACTAGAGTTACCATATGATCTTGCAATCCCACTCCTGGCCATATGTCCAGAGGAAAAAAATAATTCGAAAAGATACATGCACCCCAATGTGCATTGAAGCACTATTTACAATAGCCAAGACATGGAAGCAACCTAAATGCCCATCAACAGATGAATGGATAAAGAAGATGTGGTACATATGTACAATGGAATATTGCTCAGTCACAAAAAAGAATGAAATAATGCCATTTGCGGCAATATTGATGCACCTAGAGATTATCATACTAAGTGAAGTAAGTCAGGCAGAGAAAGGCAAACATCACATGATATCACTTATATGTGGAATCTAAAAAATGAAACAAATATACTTATTTACAAAACAGAAGCAGACTCACAGACATAGAAAACAAATGTATGGTTACCAAAGGGGAAGGGGTGGGGTGGGATAAATTAGGAGTTTGGGATCAACATATACACACTACTATATATAAAACAGATAATCAACAAGAACCTACTGTACGGCACAGGGAACTATACTCAATATCTTGTAATAACCTATAAGGGAAAACAATCTGAAAAAGAATAGGTATGTATAACTCATTCTATACACCTGAGACTAACACAACATTGTAAATCAACTATACATCAATAAAAAAAATATCAGTTAAAAAAAAAAAGAAGTCCAAAATGGGCCTCATTGTAACTGAGCAGGACGCCCTGGGGGCCTTCCCAGGACAGGCCTTCCCCCATATCCGCTTCTTTAGCTCCTCTCTGAAGTACCCAGATAATAGTAATTGATGCAAATTTCCTGAGTTGTTTTGCAGATGTGAAAAACGCCCAGCAAATGGAAGATGTTAGCAACTTGATGACCTTGAGCGCATAGCCCCAGGCCTCCTGGAGCCTAAGCACGGGTCATGTGAACCCCTGTGACACCACCCTCTTCCCTCACCATCAGCCCGTCAGAGAACTGTGCACGATCGGACCACATACCCTGCGATGTCCCTCCCCCTCACCTGGCTTTTAAAAATGCTTTGCCAAAACCCTTCAGGGACCTCAAGGCATTTTAGGGCATAAGCCACCTCATTTCCTTGCATGGCCTTGCAATAAACCTTTCTCTGCTCCAAACTCCTAGGTTTCAGTCTGTTTGGCCTCACCGTGTGTCCAGCGCATGAACCTGAGTTAACAAGTGGGCTAAAACCAGGACGCCTGCAGGTCTGCATTCCCTTTGGAGGCTCCAGGGTAGAATCTGTGTCCGTGCCTTTTTCAGCTTCTCGAGGCCCTTGGATCACTTGGTTCATGGCCCCAGGTCACCCCATTCTCCCCCTGATCATCACACCCCCCTCTCATTCTGACCCTCCTGCTTCTCTCTTATAAAGACCTTGGTGCTTATACTGTCATCATCATATATTGCATAATATGTATTGTATAATAATTGTATTACTGACTAATTGTGATCAATACGGTAATTGGTGACTATATTGTGATTACAGGGACTAGGCAGAATAATCTTCCCATCTCAGTGTCTGTCACCACATCTCATCTGCAAAGTCTCTTTTGCTTTGTAAGCTAACATATTCACATTGTTCTGCCTGTTACAATTCCCTTCAATTATTTTCATCCTTGTAATTTTAAGGCTAAAATTTGGTGTAGCTTTTGGTGGATCTTTATTCCACTGAAATTTTACTATCTGTTAATAACTTCCCCAAATATCCAGGTATGTGAAAAATGACTGCCTTCCAAATATTGTACAACCTGAGCTATCTGCTTCCTGATCCCACCTGGGACTTTGGCTTACCACCAAGCCAGCTGAGGATGCACTGTGGGCCCTTCCCCGTGGGCCCAGGAAGAGTCTAGCTGCCCCCATCATCACGTGGTCCTCAGTGTTTCTGATGGAGGCCATGGGGAACATCCTAGCAGGGGAGCCTGACAATGAACCACCTCCATAGTCTGTAAGTACATTTTAGAGTATCTTTTCCGGGCTGGAGAAGAGGTCTGGAAAGAAGCAAAGGTGGACACATTAAGGAAGGTTGGGACTGAGGAGCTGGGCCGACAGGGCGAGGAGGGCAATTTGGAGCTTGAAGGAAAGCAGCTGAAGTATCCTCGTTCAGAAGGTGGCGCTGGACACCACATGGCCCTGAGGACCTCAGGAGGAAGTGAGTTCAGGCCGAGGAACAGCCAGTGCAAAGGCCCGTAGGCGGGCGTCTGACCAATCACGGACATTAGCGCAGCTGCTGCAGACGAGGGAGTGCCCTGGGGGCCCACCCTCGTCACCCTGCTTGCTGCCCCACAGGCCACGTCCGTCACTTTGGCCCTGCCCTCTGCTTCTTTCCGGGTTCCTGTCTCTCAGTTCATGCCCTGTGAGGCCATTGTCCCCTGCCTGCCTCTTTTCTGAAGGCAGCCGAGGCCTCTATCCAGGCAACCCCTCCACCCCCTTGCTGCCCTGCCCTCCTCCCAGATCGGGGTGTGTGTGCAGGACCGGGGGATGCCAAGGGGGGGCATCAGCCTCCCTCCAGGCCCCGCACACCCCCCAGATGCTGGGTGTTCCTTCTCATCTGCTCACACTTTCTGTAAAGAGTCCTCGGGGTAAACCCTCCTTAAATCAGTCTAATCTGAGTGTGTCCCCGTGTCCTGCTGGGGCCTTGATGGACACAGGTGAGGAATCACACAGGGCCTTGCAGGTCCTCAGGGACTTGGCCCTCCTTCCCAGGGAGACAGGGGCCTGTTGCTGTGAGCAGAGACCTGACGCGACCTAACTGACCTTGACAAGGACCGCTCTCGGAGAACAGCCTCCAAAGAACAGGGAGGGCAGAGGTGGCGTCCGGAGCAGAGGCAGGAGTTACTGCAGCTGGAGGGGATGATTGCTGGGGCCGGCGTGGGAGCCCTGAGGGCTCAAGGGTGGTCCGGCTCTAGAGGTACTTTGAAAGTCAAGGCAACAGAATTTCTGCAGGATTTAGATGTGCTATGTGAGAAAAAGGAAGATACTGCCCATTGGTTTGGCGTGGGCCACTAGAAAGGCTACCCTGTGGTGGATTGACAACAGAAAGGTTGTCGGTACCGCGGATTTGGGGGAGGAGGATGGAGGGTTCTGTTTTGGACTCTGAGGAGGGTGAGGTATCAAATATCCAGGGCAGATGTGGCCTTCCTTCTACCTTTCCCGTCTCACCACTGTCACTTCACACCTACAGGCTCTGCAGCAGACACATCTGCCTCCCGACACACCCTTGGACCCATCTTGGGGCTCCAGGCTGGCGCCTTTGGGCGCATCACTCCCTGTGCCCAAAAGGCTCATTTCCAAGTGACTCTCTCTTTCTCCACCTTCGAATAATTGCTCAGATGGCATCTCCTCATCCCAGCTTTTCTTTCCAGCCTGTATAAAATCGCATTCTCTTTTCAGATTTCCCTAGCCTCATTGCTGCTGAATTTTCTTATAATTCTCAGCACTGTCTAATGTATGACGTGTGTTTTGCTGATTTATTGCGCTTATTTTCTGTCTTTCCTCTAGAAGATAAGCTCCATGGGGGAAGGGGTTTTTGTTTGTTTGTTTTTGTTTGGGCTTGTTTTCTTGTTTTTTTTTTTTTTTTGTCGTTTGTCTTCATTGCGTTATATTTAGTGGCAAGAGTAATGACCAGTCACACAGTGGATGCACAATGAGCATTTGTTGAAGAAAGGAACAGATGAAGACTGAGTACTTCTCATTATTTGCAGTAGTCTGAAAACTTGCATACTTGTGTATTTCATCGATTAAACACTCATAGGTAAGTTGCACCTGAGTGTCATACGAGGCCAGGCACTGCGAATTGCAAAATAAACAAGATGTGGTCTCTGCCTTCACAGATTCTGTGTTCAGTCTAAACATTTTTAGGGAAAACGATCCAGTGGGACTGCCTTTAATTTCTTTACATCCTTTTGATTCTCTCAAGCTTCACCTGCCTGCTAAGATTGAATCCATGTGCCTTCATGAGAGAACAAAAACCTTTTCCAGATATTCTTGTCAATTTTTGCAGCCATCATCTTTTTATTCAGTTTGAACATATATTTCTTTATTAGTACAAGGAGCCCTAAGTAGAAGTTCTTAAAATTTACTTAACAGCGGTACAGTCTTGTCAGATAAGATCATGAACAGAATCTACTGATTCTAAATGGAAAGATGATATACAAGTCTTTCCCTTTCTCCTCTTGTATCATTTTTGTGGAGGTTCATAGCTTTGTAGTTTAAATTCCTAGCATCTCTTATCACTAATGTGCCAAATGTACTTGCCAATTTGGAAAATTAGAAGAACACAACCATTCTTGATAATTTTGTGTGTGGTTTTGCATCCATTAAATAGGATGCTGGGAGTGTCTGGGGTACCTGCTGAGGGTTAGAGGACAGCATCCCCTCCATGGAATATGCTTGACTTTGAACCAGTCCCAGTATTGTTGTGAGATGCTTATTAACAAGGAAAATGTTGATGGAACATTTCCCAAGAAAGCTCCCAGGAAATAAAGAATTGTTTGTAGATATTAAAACATAATTTTTAACCTTAATTATTTATGTTGATATCAATCTGCTTTACACTCAAAAGATGAAAATATCCATTGAACCAATGATCACACATTCATTTCGCAGCAAAGTTAGTTTCTTCTGTCTCCTCTTGGGCACCCAAACCACTTAGAGGAGAAAGGACAGTTAAGGAGGCAACTGCTGGCCACATTTGGGGCTGAGTTACTGCAGCGTTGGCTGTCCCATTGCACAGCACAAAGAAATTGGGTGAAGGAATAACTTCTAGGAAGTTATGTCCAGAAATAACAATAATGAAATTTGACGTGTACCTCCTGTACTCTTGCATTTCTTGAGAGTTAAGCACACCAGAGTGGCGAAGAACTCTAATAATTTTTTCCTTAATCCCACATATGAAGTAGCTACGTTTTCCCCATAAGATTAATGAAGTAAGTTCATGTAAAGGTTATGTATTCAGCAAAAAACTTGGCAGGAAAATTGGGAACACATTTAACATGATTTGTCATTAAAAATTATACCTTGTCCGGTTTTTTGATTACTGGGTTCTGATCACTGAGTTTCTTGCCAAGGAGTAGAACTCCAGTTCTATGAGAAAAATTAAAAAAGAAAGAAAGAAGGAAAGAGAGAGAGAAAGAAAGAAAGAAAGAAAAGAAAGAAAGAAAAAGAAAGCAAAATCTGTTCAAATTGGATGGGTAGAAACAGGAATGTAAAAATATAACAACTTTAGTAAATATTTCACATACAAAAATTTGTGAAAACAGCTAAGAAATACTGCCACTGAAATAATAGATTCATGTAAATAAATAAATAGATTATTGCATCAATAGGTAGTGGGTTATACAAAGAACTCTCCAGTAAAGTATCCAGGTGCATGCAAAATTATTATAATATTAGTGAGATATATTTGTTTTAAATTTTGCAGTTTAATGAAAAATAATATAAAGTGGTTTAAACTAAGAAAGAGAGAAAAACTAAGGCATTGGCATAAATTGCTGAGGTGTCCATTGAAATATTGTCATCCAATAATAATGATGACAGGATTCCAAGCAATGTGGGGAAAAGACAAGGTGCCCCATGGCTGTGAGCATTTCTCCCCAGGTTTCTGCTTAAGGACAAGAGACAGGATTGTCAACATTTGTTAAAAGTGCAGTAACTCTGTTCTCCATCATTCTGAAGCACTGTCTAGGGTAGACCCAATGGAACCTCTTTTGGGGATAAAAGTCAAAGATAACCATTGTGTCACGAAGGCTGAACATCAGTTTTCAAAATCTTCATTTTACTGGAGCCCCAAACCATTTATTGATTAAGAAATAAAAAGTAATTGACTATATCTATATTTAGTTGAAAATAATGTTTAATTTTTTATTAAAACCAACATGCAATCAAGACTACAGGACGAGTGACAGTTGAGAGATAAGAACTTTAACTTGCATTTCTGGGGCCGTCATTGATCCCAGATTAGGTGGTTTCCCCAAATTTCATGGGCACATAAGTCAGGACAACCTTGCTTTTGGAGACAATTGTGTTTACAGTTCCCCCTCTCAGAGCCCACCTGTCTGTGTGCTTTTCCTTCTTAAGCCTCCTTTTTGCTCACGTATGGCAGACGCCTGCTTTGCCTCTTGGGGTTGCTTTGAAAACATGTAGCTTGTTTTCTTTACTCTTAGAACCCCTTAATTTTGTGGAGTCATCAGGTGACCTTCCTTTGCAAATGAGCTTTTGTTTTTTCTCATTCTTTCTGCTGTGGGCTGAAGGGTGCCTCACAAAGAGGTATGTTAAAGTTCTATCTTCTGGTGCCTGTGAATTTGACCTTATTTGAAAGTATGGTCTTTGCAGATGGAATCAGGTTAGAATGAGGTCATAATGGATTAGGGTGGGCCCCAGATTTGAAGACTCGTGTCCTCTTAAGAAGGACGTGTGAAGACAGACACACAGGGACAGCTGCCTGTGCTGGTGGGGGCAGAGATGGGGGCAGAGATAGATGTGTGGAACAGTTCCTCCCTTGGAGCCTCCAGAAGGATCCAGCCAGCAACCCTTGACTGCAGACTTCTGGCCTCTAGAAGAGTGAGAATAAATTCATATTGTTTTAAGCCCCCCAGCTTGTGGTCCTTGTTACTCAAACACTCCCTTCTCCCCAAAGAAGCCTGCACCAGAGGGGGTCGCCATGGTCCACTGGTGCCCCAAATGGAAACAGTCCTCCCAGGCTGGAGGGGACCCACTGAATGCAAGGACAGAATTCCCTGAAGGAAAGGGGCAAACTTTTTGGTGGTGAGGAAAAGGGGAAAGGCTGTAATCCATAAACATGTGCAAGTAGGAAGATGTGCCTGGGAAATAGGACTGAAGGAAAACACAAAAGAAAAACAAAGCCTTCCTTTCAAGTTGAAGAATAAGTCTGAAAAGTCATATGTCATATATGATGCCTATAAACTGTTAATTTTTGTTATCCAACAACCAAGGAAGAAAATGGGGAAAATTAGGATTTTTCTTGAACTAAAATCACGGATATTTTCTTATTTCCCTATTTTTAAAATTATTATACCGTCAGGAAAACTTTCTAGAAATTACATATGGAGGATTATTTTGTATGGCTCTGTTATAATAAAAGAACAATTAATCCAAAACCTATGATTAAAACATGAAAACTCAAGAACATGTCAAATATTATTAGAGAATAAAGCAGATTTTGTTCACTATATTCCTGCTGTTAGACTATTATCCAATATTGAGCACAGTCTCTTAGTATTTCACAGTGATTTTTTACAAATCAACTTAAATTGAAAGGATCTTGATGACAGTCTCTTTGGCCTGAACTCGTAGTCAGAAATCTCTTTTCTAATTCTGATTTCCCCCCTGATTAATGTGCAAAGTGCAGGAATTCACAAGCATCTCCTCTCCTCAAATCCCATCTCCGTCAAAGAAGGAAAATAGAGCTTCCTTGCATTACCTGCATTCCGCTTCTGACTCCAGAGATGTTGAGAGGATAAAGCGATCACATATGCAAAAATCCTGGAGCGCCTCAGAAGTAATCTAATTTGCCTACTTAGAAGGTTTATTGAGGGGATAAAGGGAACTCGAATTTCTGTGAAGTGCTGTGAGCATCTCTGAAGAAAGGAAGCGTGTATATTCAGTTACGTGCATCCTCTGTATTAATATGCAGGAGAGTTCAATTCAAGAGTATCTATTCTTATTCTGAAGAGATGCAGGAAGTCCTTCCCCTCTTAGATGTGCAGTTCGTCTTGTGATTATGCCCAATAAGTTAATCCTCCGGCTACTGATATCATTAAATTTCCATTTGAAATAGAGATGGTAAGACAGGCGTTAGCTGTGGATTTGATAGCACTGCTATCAGAATTTGTTTATGTTATCCACCTAAAATTAAAACCTGGGAAAAACAGCTGCTCATTGTTTTTAAAAATTTCACCAGTGTGCCCTGCTGGGGTCCTGTTCTGGGTGGTACAGGGCATCTGCATTGGACTGGCCACTGGCCATCTGCCCACTCCCAAGCAAATGCTCTGTTCGAGGTAGAGGTACCCCCCTTTGGCTTCTGGGTCACTTCCCAATCTGACTCCAGTCTGATCGCGAGTCCTTGGCTGCTTCTGGATCAATCCCATCCTGATGGCGACAACTCTGCTTATCTGTTTTTTGTTTTTTCTTTTTTCTTTTCGTTCAACCAACTCGAGAGCCTTTTCACACATCCCTTATTCTTTCTATTGTCCAAAATCCTGCCTGGCCTCTGAGCATGGCAGGAAACACTCAGTCTCCCCCCAGATGGCCAGTGGTGCCTCCAGTCACTGCGTTCCATGACTGCACTATCTGATCTAGCTTGAGTCCAGCCCCACCACCTACTATCTCTCAGGTGACACAGGGTGGCCTGACCCAGCCCACCCCATGTCCTCGTGGGCACTCCTCATCCCTTGGTTGAACCTTGGACTCAGGATCATTCCAGGCAGTAGCCAACTCCTTGTTTTAAATTGTTTGGGAAATTTATTATAAAGATAAGAGAGAGGGGGTCGTTATAAAGGATGGAACAATATTGCTACAAAAACAAGTTCTTCTTTCTTGCCTGTCACAGAACCAAGACACATGTTTCCTCACTCTCTGCTATAGCATTTTGATCACAGAAATCAGTATATAATAAAAATGTGGGGACTGTGCAAACAAAGTCTTGAAAGTTACCAATATGAACTTTATCCATTGGGAGCCACATTCTATCGTGGTTTACACGTAATGGCTAATAAAACATGAAGAACAATCATTGAGGGAGCAAACGATAGAGTATATATGCCACATATCTATAGGCTTGGGAAAAAAATCCCTATTCCCAATGAATTTCCTTATTAGTGTCACTGTAGATAAAATATTACTCAACAAAGTATAACTAGAAAATATTTTTAATAGACAATGACAGGAATACAAATGCACACACACACACACACACACACTGCAAATATTGCAAAGAAAATGTAAAACATTAGACCTGAAAAGAACCACTTGGCTATGAGATAGTGACACCCAGAGTGTGACACATTCTGCATATAGAAATGTCAGGACCAGCCTAAGGGAAGAGTATGAAAAACAAAAAGTCAAAACTTACTTTGGACGCCTCCCACCTAGGTAATCAAAATCTTTTTCTTTCCCCAATCCATTTCCATTGCTTTGTTTTTCCTTTCAAAGCATGATTAATTTCTTTCTCTTTCTGCCTCTTTTTGCCAAAATTTAGGCCAGTCTCTTGGAATCAGCTTCAGGGACAATAGGCTATAAAGTTTTGCTTGAGCTCACCCCACTGGGTATAATCTTGATTCCTTCTCAGTTCCAAAATTTCCTATAAGAAAATATCAGTGGCAGAATAAAATAGAGGTGAAAGCAGACAGATCTTGGTTCCAATTCACTTACCATCTGGTAGAATGAGGCAGCTTCTTAAACTATATGTGTTTTTATTGTCTCACCTGTAATTGCATATAATAATGTCTAATTTAGACAGTTCTTATAACAATTAAGTGACGTCAAATATATAAAAGATTTAAGAAGGTGCCTGTTATAGAGTAAGCCTTCAGCAATGGTTTTATTTTCATTACTGTCTTATTGCTGTGGTATATATTTCTCATTCGAATTATAGTTCATTGTCTCTCTGTCCACATAATCTCTATTAGACTGTTAAAATTCTTTGAAAAGAAGGCCTATGACTTGCTCACCATTTTTGTCTACCTAAGTATGAGCTCACTGACTTTTGAATAAATGTATGTATGTAACACGGTATGCCATGATGATAGAGAACTTCCCTACTGAAGGAATAGGTAAATCAAGACCTGACCATCCCCATCTAAGAAACTATCCGTCCCTGACTTAGGACCATGAAGATTTAATATGCCAAGTCCTGTCCTGAGAGCTACCTGGAAAGAATAAGTATTATCTGTCTATACTATAGGAGCTTTATTTCTTTAGTCAACACCTAACAAAAAGGTGATTAAGTCAGGTTTGGGGGTTTTAATGGGTTCAAATATTTCTCTTAAATTTGCTTCTTTCCAGGAAGTTAAATTGTTTTTTTCAGACTTGTCATTCAGAATTCCTAATTCAGAGTCTCCTCCTGCTAATCACCACACATGATGAGTGTGGGCATAAACACACGAGGGTGTGTAACTGAGAGAAGATACACAGTTGAGACCTAGTAGCATCAAGAAAATGGGGTTTGTCATTGGTACACAGCATGACCCCCAATCAGGTAGCTATGTCCCTGTAACCACACCTCCCCCAAACTCACTGGCTTAAACAGTAATCATTGTTTCACATCCATGTGTTTGACCATCGCTGGTGGAGGTTGGGTGAAGCTGTTGGATCTTCTGTATTTTCCTTCGGGTTTGGCTCAGGTCTGCTCCAGATATGTTCTTGCTGGGCACAGGCTGAAGGGGTAGTAAGTATCCAGGGGATACTTTTCTTATGAAAAATGGCACTTGCTTGCATTGCTTCTAGTAACATCCCACTGGCTTGAGTCACATGGCACCAAACCAAGGACAGGAGAAGCATCCACCATATTAATACTCACCATGTTAATCCTTTGTGTCAAACCAACACAAAACACAACAAAGCTCAATATAAATGGGGCATGGAAGTTGGAAGGGGTACAAAGTGTGAACATTTCTGAACAATAATCTAATCAACCACATGTCCAGAGTCTAATGACTTGTTCAAATGCTCAGCTTTGAACATCAGGAAATGCAAGAAAATTACCTATAAACCAAAGGGCTACTTTCATTAGATAGAAAGAATGTCCATGGCAAAGTTAGACTGTAATCTTACTCCTTTGGTTTATTTTTTTTAATATCTTGAAGACATTTTGAATTCTATTCTTTATAATATAAAGAGCTTATAATTCCATATGATCTCTATTCTTTTCCATTTATATTTCTAACTCCTTTCTTTTAAATTTGAAAAGAAGATAACGTTCAATGGACTTGAGGTTTAAGTAAGGAGATTAGTTCTTTGGTAGCTAAATATTGAAGCAAATCCATTTGAATCTTGATTGAGACATTCTGAAGGAGAGTAGGGAGTTGTATACCACAAGGTTGGATTAATATAAATTGATTTGTCCAAGGTTATTTGTTTAGGTAATGGAGGTAATAGAAGGAGGGCCCAAGGTCTCAGAGAACTGATGCTCTGAGATGTCGCCTCCTGTCATCATGTTCAAAGCAAGTTCACATCAGGGCAACTCCATTTAGTCAGGGAAAATTCAATTAGGATCATTCTGTGGACTGAAGGCTCCCAGTGGGATCTGGTAAGAAATATGGAGCTCTCATTGTCTTAAACTATATGCTAACAAATGATGGTTTTGGCCCTGTTTTGGGATCATTGCTGTGTGTATGTGTGTGTGTTTTCTGTAATATTAATATAATAATGTTAATTAATCAAAGTGAGTTGTATCATCTGTCTCATTCATATTTTTTGTATATGTCTCTTCCTAGTTAGAAAATATTATAGATTATGATTTCGCTGTAAGTCTCTCTTTTAGCATCACTGGTATGTAGATCTTTTTTTCTTGAATTGAGCTATAGGTCAAATCATGTTGCCCCAAATCTAAAGATGTACTTAGAAGTCTATTATAATTGTGTGATTCTGACATGGATGATATTAGTCTTGTTTTCTTACTTGAAGGTATTTTACTACACACATATATTCACACATGTACTATCAATCATAAAGCAAAAAAAAATTTAATATATATGTGTATATATATTTAATTTAAATATATTAAATAATATGAATATATAAATATTACATAATTAATTAATATATAAATATATTTATATCATGTATTTAATTAATATATTTATTAATATATACTTAATTAACATATATATTAATTATATTTTAATATATTAATTAAATATATATATATATTTAATTTTAAATATATATGTATACATATACTTTTTTTTTCCAATATGGTGTTTCCTTGCAAATGGAAATCAATTCCCTGTACTTTAAGATACTTTCTGAAAGTAAAAAAATAGTAAAGCTGCAAGAGTGAAGTACATTTTTCCCCCGTAATCTTTGGTTTTAGAGACCACAGTCATTCTTTTTTTTGTTTGTTTTTCCTTCTCAGAGTAACAGATGGAATCATTGATTTAAACTTTACAAATAAATAGAACCTATAACAAATAGTGTCCTGGAGACTTTTCATTTCCTAAATTTGATTCACTCTAAGTCATAATTAAATAATACTAAGTGACAATTTGAGACTTATTCCAAGGGAAATGAATCACATGGAAGATCAAAATGCTTTCAACGTGATTATTGAGATGGAGGAACCGAAGTGCACAGGGCCTGCTTTGGCTGGGATGCACCAAGCCCGGACTGTGGAGCAGCCGCTGTTGCCCCAGGATAGGTGCTTACCCACCTGGAGAATTTCTGATCATTTCAAGAGGTTTCCACCAAGGGTGATCCAGCCTTATTATCCTTCATTCAAGTGGATCAAAAATTAAGCTCAGATGGCAATTGTAAGGTTAAGTTCAAGCAAGAGCCAAAGTCCACCACCCACCTTGAATATTTATAAGCTATTTCCAAGGACCAGAAGTAAAATTTCCGAGTGACATCAAAATTCAAATTACAGAAATTTACAAGAATGACCAGAGTAGTCCCCAGCACTGCTCCAGGTGCTGTCTGGGTGAAGCTACTCTTGGGCCGGAAGTGTCTCTCTTTACAGGTTCTTCTTTCCTAGTCCTTCTTTGACTTGGAAGGAACATGATAATTGTGGATTCCAAGGCAGCAGGGGGAAATGGCCATACTTTTGACAACAATAGGAAAAAAAATCTATCCTTCACCCACTTATCATGTGCTGTAGTTTACAGTCAACTGTCAAATACAAATATTGATTGATCTCTCCTAAACATTGGTAATGACAAAATCTGCTGGTCACTTTGCACAAGGCATGCACTCCATGACACTTTGTGCGTGTGTGTGTGTGTGCATGTGTGTTGTCAGGGTGCTGTCTCAGCTCTGCTCCGGAATCATGACTCTGGTCACTGTGCACAGAGCATGCACTCCCTAACACTTGCAGCTGTCTGTGCACACCAGGAGCTCTTGGCAACATCCTCCTCTATGTCCTGCTTCTACATCCTCATGACACGGAGGAAGGGAATTCGGCAGGACACCCTGTCTCTAAACATCTCCCTTAATTCCTCACCTGTAAGAACTCACGGGTCATGAGAATGTGCTAAAGGCATGAGGTAACTGGTGGGAATTACCGTAGTCTATTTACTGGGTTTCTGGAATTTAAAACTGTCTATAGATATGACTGTGTTTATACCCCACACTGGACAGAGCCTGGTCTCCCGTCTTGACTCTTCTTGCCCACGGTCTCCTTTGTTTAAACTTCCACAGCATAATTTTTCATATTCCTTTAGGGAAGAAGCTTGGTCTTAAACTGCAATCTTCTGGTCTAGCTCTCCTGTTGAACTTCCATAGGAACTAATTGTTTCATTGACTATTGGATAAATACATACTCAGTAACGTATTGTATCAGTGGGTCTAACTGTACTAGAGAAGGGAGAATTAAAGAGTAGAATTAAAGATGATTCTCAGAATATCAGCTTGAGCAACTGAGTGGGTGGTGGTACCATTTACTGAGATGAGGAAGAAGATAGCATTGCTTTTCCTAAAATCTGAGTTATTCAAGGTGGGGGGGATTAAAAAAACAGAGTAAACTATAAGAAGAGGATTCCAACTGAGGTTTGAATTTCGAAGTACAGTACAATATGAAATAGAAACTCAGCAACTGTTCTTCCTCTTTCTTGATCATCTAAGTTCAAATATAAAGATCTTTGACTGGGGAGTTTGTACACATGTTCGCATTTCCCAAGGACCAAAGTTCATCATTACAAACAGTACATCTTAGCTTCATATTAAGGGGAAAAAAGCTTCCTGTTGTTGATCATTTTTAGCTATAGAGACACAAGGTAAATCTTGAAAATGACAGCCTTTTTTATTTATTTTTTTATTTTGGTGCCTTAAGCCAGAGGGCATTCTTGTTCATGCATTTTCCCCATAATTCTCTCAGTAAGCGAAAGGCAAGTAAAAGTTTATTTTCCTTATTTTCATGCAATCTCCAGTGGTCACAGATGGGGTAGGGCTCTTAATATTACAATCATACTTAGCAAAGGAGTCACACAGGGGTCCCTCTGTGGATTTTCCAAAGCTCAACTGTTGGCCAAGTATCTTAATCCCCAAGCTCCATTGACACAGCAACTGTCTGCGTGCGAGAAGTGCCCAAGCTAACTGAGCAGGAGCCTTTGAAATATCTCTATTTTTTCTGTTTCAAAACCAATAACTACATGGGGTATAAAACAATCATGAATCACCTAAGAAATGCAAACTTCACTCCAGGTATGGGAGAGGAGACCCAGCTTCAAGGAAGCACCTGGACACCAGGTATCTGAAAATTATGTAAGGTACATGGTGGTTAGGTACCCAATGCCTATGCATACTGCTGGAATAGGTCTATTTTAATACCATGCTGCATTCACAGAAGTTCTATAAACATCCTTTATTGCATTTATAGCATGAGTATTTAACTCTTTAAATACTCTCAAATTAAATCATGTTATGTTTGAATTGTTAGGTAGATAGTAGCACAAATCATTACATGGAAAATAATTTTTTGTCTTTCTCCAATGGAATCCTACTGTTGTGTAAGGTATGTCTGGTTTCTAATGATTTGAAGGGGAAGTGACCAGAGTTAGCATTTTGGACCAGGTGGACACTGCAAAGCACAAATCCTTCATTTATTTAACTTTCTTCACTATGGTTTTTAAAAACATAACAGGTTGGTTTTAAAACCAGCAATTCTTTCAAGGAACAAAATTGTCACAAAACGTACAAATATTACAGTTAATAAACATCATTTTTAATACTTACTATTCTTAAGGAGGAAAACAATTTTTAACTCAACAAACTCCCACTGTTTTAGTAAAATATTTAATAAAGCAATTAACCAATTACCTTATTGCTCATAAACATTAATGAATGAACGTTGGCTATTTTAACTCTTAATGTAAAAATTGAGTTGATTGCTTTCTTAAATTCTTTGATGTGAGTGTATTACCTTAGGAAGGATTCACATTAGTTCATTGCTTTCCAGTAGATTTAGATTTTCCCCTTTCCCCTATTAAAACACAATAAACAATAAATCAATCATAGTAAACCAGTGCATGCCTTTCCTTTTTACAGTTCTGGCTATACTCCAGAGATAGTGTCATCTGGGATTTCAAACAAGTTGGCAGCATTTTCATACCTTATCCACATACTTCTAATACCAAAGGGTTTGCAACATCATAAAATGTTCATTTGCTTTGATTGTTCATCCCATATGATGTGGTGAACTTTGCAATGCAACATAGATTGCTTTTGTAGCTTCCATTTCCAAAGATAATTCTGTATTGTAAAAACAAATGACCCCAGAACATATTTCATGTAGCTTTAAAGGCAAAATACATAACCATTTAGAAGATTCTAAATGTAAGAGGGTTAGGTCACATTCTACAGCAATCTTGAGCTATCCATTCTCTTTAAATTGCTTTATCAAGCAGTTGTCATTATAATGGTATGAGCAGTGCAAAACTCTAACTATACAGGTACACTTATTCCCTATACAGTAATTAAGGACCTTATCACTCATCTTCTGGAGGCAAAAAGTCAGTAACATGGCAGTTATAAACAACTGGGCCAGGACTGTAGCACTATTTGGGGCAGCCTATGGAATTAACCAACACAGTCCTGAAGGAAGAAAACTGTCTCCACTTTTTGTTGCTAAACCTAACCCTTGCTCATCTTGTCTCCTGAATGGGGCCTTGAAGTTTAGGGGCCCAACACAAATACCAACTTCTGAGTCCACAGCATGAAGTTCAGGTAACTGGAATTTGAAAGAGAAATCCCTTAAGATAAAAATACACAACACTTTCTCTGAGACAGTAATTTCCTATGCTGTAAGAGATACTGATCTTGAGGTTCTTTGATGGGACAAATGATGGACTCTAGGAGGGCTCATGCCAAGGAGTACTTCCTGGAACTTCTACTGTCAGTGTCCTTGTCCCCGTGGTGAGCCACAGCCACCCCCTGCCTCTGCAGGAGACCCTCCAACACTAGCAGTTTGCAGTTTCAGACTTGGAAAAAATATAATACCCTGACCAGAGGACAGACAGCAGAAGCAAGAAGAACTACAATCCTGCAGCCTGTGGAACAAAAACCACATTCACAGAAAGATAAACAAGATGAAAATGCAGAGGGCTAGGTACCAGATGAAGGAAAAAGATAAAACCACAGAAAAACAACTAAGTGAAGTGGAGATAGGCAACCTTCCAGAAAAAGAATTCAAAATAATGATAGTGAAGATGATCTAGGACATTGGGAAAAAAACAAAGGCAAAGATCGAGAAGATGCAAGAAATGTTTAACAAAGACCTAAAAGAATTAAAGAAAAAACAAACAGAGATGAACAATACAATAACTGAAATGAAAAATACACTAGAAGGAATCAGTAGCAGAACAACTGAGGCAGAAGAATGCATAAGTGACCTGGAAGACAGAATGGCGGAATTCACTGCCATGGAACAGAATAAAGAAAAAAGACTAAAAAGAAATGAAGACAGCCTAGGAGACCTCTGGGACAACATTAAACACAGCAATATTCGCATTATAGGGGTCCCAGAAGGAGAAGAGAGAGAGAGAAAGGACCCGAGAAGATATTTGAAGACATTATAGTCTAAAATTTCCCTAACATGGAAAAGGAAATAGCCACCCAAGTCCAGGAAGAGTAGAGAGTCCCAGGCAGGATAAACCCAAGGAGAAACATGCCGAGACACATAGTAATCAAATTGACAAAAAAATAAAGACAAAGAAAAATTATTGAAAGCAACAAGGGAAAAACGACAAATAACATACAAGGGAACTCCCATAAGATTAACAGCTGATTTCTCAGCAGAAACTCTACAAGCCAGAAGGGAGTGGCATGATATATTTAAAGTGATAAAAGGGAAGAACCTACAACCAAGATTACTCTACCCCGCAAGGATTTCATTCAGATTCAATGGAGAAATCAAAAGCTTCACAGACAAGCAAGAGCTAACAGAATTCAGCACCACCAAACCAGCTCTACAACAAATGCTAAAGGAACTTCTCTAAGTGGGAAACACAAGAGAAGGAAAGGACTGACAAAAACAAACCCAAAACAATTAAGAAAATGGTAATAGGAACATACATATTGATAATTACCTTAAACAATAATGGATTAAATGTTCCAAATAAAAGACACAGGCTTGCTGAATGGATACAAAAATAAGACCAATACATATGATGTATACAAGAGACCAACTTCAGACCTAGAGACACATACAGACTGAAAGTGAGGGGATGGAAAAAGATATTCCATGCAAATGGAAATCAAAAGAAAGCTAGAGTAACAATACTCATATCAGATAAAATAGATTTTAAAATACAGAACGTTACAAGCGACAAGGAAGGACACTACATAATGATCAAGGGATCAATCCAAGAAGAAGATATAACAATTATAAATATATATGCACCCAACATAGGAGCACCTCTATACATAAGGCAACTGCTAACAGCTATAGAAGAGGAAATCAACATTAACACAAATATAGTGGGGGACTTTAATATCTCACTTACACCAATGGACAGATCATCCAAAATTAAAATTAATAAGGGAACACAAGCTTTAAGTGACACAATAGAACAGAGAGATTTAATTGATATTTATAGGACATTCCATCCAAAAACAGCAGATTACACTTTCTTCTCAAGTGCACATGGAACATTCTCCAGGATAGGTCACATCTTGGGTCACAAATCAAGCCTCAGTAAATTTAAGAAAATTGAAATCATATCAAGCATCTTTTCTGACCACAACGCTATGAGATTAGAAATCAATTAAAGGGGGGGAAAAAAAAGGAAAATACACAAACACATGGAGGCTAAACAAAATGTTACTAAATAACCAAGAGATCACTGAAGAAATCAAAGAGGAATTCCAAAAATACCTAGAGGCAAATTAAATGAAAACATGACTATCCAAAACCTATGGGATGCAGCAAAAGCAGTTCTAAGAGGGAACTTTATAACAATACAATCCTACCTCAGGAAACAAGAAAAATCTCAAATAAACAATCTAACCTTACACCTAAAGGAACTAGAGAAAGAAGAACAAACAAAACCCAAAGTTAGTAGAAGGAAAGGAATCATAAAGATCAGAGCAGAAATAGATGAAATAGAAACAAAGAAAACAATAGCAAAGATCAATAAAACTAAAAGCTGGTTCTTTGAGAAGATAAACAAAATTGATAAACCATTAGCCAGACTCATCAAGAAAACAAGGGAGAGGACTCAAAACAATAAAATTAGAAATGAAAAAGGAGAAGTTACAAAAGACACCACATAAATACAAAGCATCCTAAGAGACTACTACAAGCAACTCTTTGCCAATAAAATGGACAACCTGGAAGTAATGGACAAATTCTTAGAAAGGTATAACCTTTCAAGACTGAAACAGGAAGAAATAGAAAATATGAACAGACCAATCACAAGTAACGAAATTGAAACTGAAACTGTGATTAAAAACACAGTTTTTGTTCAATGAATTGAAACTGATTAAAAACAAACAAAAGTCCAGGACCAGATGGCTTCACAGGTGAATTCTATCAAACATTTAGAGAAGCACTAACACCCACCCTTCTCAAACTATTCCAAAATATTGCAGAGAAAGGAAGACTCCAAAACTCATTTTATGAAGCCCCCATCACCCTGATACCAAAAACAGACAAAGACAATACAAATAAAGGAAATTAAAAACCAATATCACTGAAGAATATAGATGCAAAAATCCTCAACAGAATACTAGCAAATATAATCCAACAACACATTAAAAGAATCATACACCATGATCAAGTGGGATTTATCCCAGGGATGCAAGGATTCTTCAAAATAAGCAAATCAATCAATGTGATACACCATTTAACAAATAGAAGAATAAAAACCATATGATCATCTCAGTAGATCCAATAAAAGATTTTGACAAAATTCAACACCCATTTATGATAAAAACTCTCCAGAAAGTGGGCATAGAGGGAACCTACCTCAACATAATAAAGGCCATATATGACAAACCCCCAGCAAACATCATTCTCAATGGTGAAAAACTGAAAGCATTTCCTCTAAGATCAGGAACAAGACAAGGATACCCACTCTCACCTTTATTATTCATCATAGGTTTGGAAGTTTTATCTACATCAATCAGAGAAGAAAAAGAAGTAAAAGGAATATGAATTGGAAAAGAAGAAGTAAAACTGTCACTGTTTGCAGATGACATGATACTATACATAGAGAATCCTAAAGATGCCACCAGAAAACTACTAGAGCTAATCAATGCATTTGGTAAAGTTGCAGGATACAAAATTAATGCACAGAAATCTCTTGCATTCCTATACACTAATGATGAAAAATCTGAAGGAGACATTAAGGTAACACTCCCATTTACCATTGCAACAAAAAGAATAAAATACCTGGAATAAACCTACCTAGGGAGACAAAAGACCTGTATGTAGAAAACTATAAGACACTGATGAAAGAAATTAAAGATGATACAAACAGATGGAGAGATATACCATGTTCTTGGATGGGAAGAATCAATATTGTGAAAATGACTATATTACACAAAGCAATCTACAGATTCAATGCAACCCCTATCAAATTACCAATGGCATTTTTTACAGAACAAGAACAAAAAATCTTAAAATTTGTATGGAGACACAAAAAGCCCCAAATAACCAAAACAATCTTGAGGGACTAAAACGGAGCTGGAGGAATCAGACTCCCTGACTTTAGACTATACTACAAAGCTACAGTAATCAAGACAATATGGTACTGGCACAAAAATCAGAAATATAGATCAAGGGAACAGGATAGAAATCCCAGAGATAAACTCACGCACCTATGGTCAACTAATCTATGACAAAGGAGGCAAGGATATACAATGGAGAAAAGACAGTCTCTTCAATAAGTGGTGCTAGGAAAACTGGACAGCTACATATAAAAGAACGAAATTAGAACACTCCCTAACACCATACACAGAAATAAACTCAAAATGGATTAGAGATCTAAATGTAAGACTGGACACTATAAAACTCTTAGAGGAAAACATAGGAAGAACACTCTCTGACATAAATCACAGCAAGATCTTTTTTGATCCACCTCCTAGAGTAATGGAAATAAAAACAAAAATAAACAAATGGGACCTAATGAAACTTAAAAGCTTTTGCAAAGCAAAGGAAACTACAAAAAGACGAAAAGACAACCCTCAGAATGGGAGAAAATATTTGCAAACAAATCAGTGGACAATGGACTAATCTCCAAAATATATGAACAGCTCATGCAGCTCAATATTAAAAAAAACAAACCACCCAATCATAAAATGGGTCAAAGACATAAATAGACATTTCTCCAAAGAAGACATACAGATGGCCAAAAAGCACATGAAAAGCTGCTCAACATCACTAATTATTAGAGAAATGCAAATCAAAAGTACAATGAGGTATCACCTAACACCAGTTTGAATGGGCATTATCAGAAAATCTACAAACAACAAATGCTGGAGAGGGTGTGGAGAAAAGGGAACCCTATTGCACTGTTGGTGGGAATGTAAATTGATACAGCCACTATGGAGAACAGTATGGAGGTTCCTTAAAAAACTAAAAATAAAATTACCTTATGACCCAGCAATCCTACTACTGGGCATATACCCAGAGAAAACCATCATTCAAAAAGAGTCATGCACCCCAATGTTCATTGCAACACTTTTTACAATAGCCAGGTCATGGAAGCAACCTAAATGCCCATCGACAGATGAATGGATAAAGAAGATGTGGTACATATATACAATGGAATATTACTTAGCCAAAAAAGAACGAAATTGGGTCATTTGTAGAGACATGGATGGATCTAGAGACTGTCATACAGAGTGAAGTATGTCAGAAAGAGAAAAACAAATATCATATATTAACGCATGTATGTGGAACCTAGAAAAATGGTACAGATGAACCGGTTTGCAGGGCAGAAGTAGAGACACAGATGTAGAGAACAAACGTATGGACACCAAGGGGGGAAAGGGGCATGGGGGTGGTGGTGGTGGGATGAACTGGGAGATTGGGATTGACATGTATACACTAATATGTATAAAATAGATAACTAATAAGAACCTGCTGTACAAAAAAATAAATAAAATAAAATTCAAATATTCAAAAAAGAATATAATACCCTAAAAAAAATAGAGGTACTGATCTTTTTTCTTTGCAAATTTTCTTTTTTGCTTTATTTATATATTGATATATGATATTGATTAAAAGTATATATTGATTAAAAGTATTCAATACATTGTGAAAAAATCACCACAATCAAGCCAATTAATACATCCATCATCTCACAGTTTCCTTTTTAGTGTGAGTATGTTTTTAAGAACACTTGAGATCTTCTCTTTCTTAGGAAATTTCAAGTATACCATACATTATTTATGATAATCTCTTATAGTAAACTATAGTCTCCATGCTGTATAGTAGATCCCCAGAACTTATTCATCTAATAACTAAAACTTTGTATCCTATGACTTACATCTCCCCAGTTTCCCCAACTTCCACCCCTAATAATAACTGTTCTGCTCTCCAGTTCTATGAATTCAACTATTTTAGATTCTACATATTAGTGAGGTCATGTAGTATTTGTCTTTCTGGTGTATTTCATTCAGGATGATGTCCTCCCCGTTCATCCATGTTATTGCAAATGGCAGAATTCCCTTCTTTTTTTAAAGGCTTAATAATATCTATCTATTTATATCTATCTATCTATCATCTATCTATCTATCTATCTATCTATCTATCTATCTATCTATCTATCATCTCTCTATTCTAAATCCTCCTTATCCATTCATCCATTTAGGGTTATTGAGGTTGATTCTATATCTTGGCTATTTTAAATAATGTTTCAATAGACATGGGGGTACTCACTCATTTAATTTCCTTTGAATATATAACCTGAAGTGGGTTTGCTGTTTTCCTCATACAGTTTTCTATAATGGTCATATTTACATTTCCACCAATGGTATACAAAATTCCCTTTTCTCCACATCCTCACCAACACTTGTCATCTTTTGTCTTTTTAGTAATAGCCATTCTAACATGTGTGAGGTGACATCTCATTGTGGTTTTGAGTTGTATTTCCCCTATGATTAGTTATGTTGAACATCTTTTCATGTATCTATTAGCTTTTTGTATGTCTTCCTTTGAGAAATACAAAAAGCCAACAGATAGATGAAAAGATGTTCAAATGTCTGTTTGGGTCCTTAGCCCATTTTTAATCAGGTTATTTGTTTTCTTTCTGCTATTGAATGGTTGAGTTCCTTATCTATTTTGGATATTAACTCCTTAAGTAGAGAGAGAGAGAGTTTGCAAATATTTTCCCCCATTCTGTAGGCTGCATTTTCATGCTTTTGTTTCCTTGGTTATGTAGAAGTTTTTTAGTTTTATGTCATTCTGCTTGTCTATTTTTCCTTTTTTTGCCAGTGATTTTGCTGTCATATCCAAAACTTATTGCCCAAACCAATGGTAAGAAGCTTTTTTCCTAATTTCATTTACAATAGCAACAAAAATAATAAAATAATTTGGAATAGCCTTAATCAAATAGGTCAAAGATCTGTGTACTGAAAATTATAAAACATTGATGAAGGAAATTTGAAAAAAACACAGATAAGTGGAAACACATCCCATGCCCATGGAATGGAAGAATTAATATTGTTAAAGTGTCTGTACTACCCAAAGTGGTCTATAGGGTAAATGCAGTCCATCTCAAAAATCCCAATACCATTCTTTACAGAAGTAGAAAAAATAATTCTAAAATACATATGGAATCACAAAAGACCTCAAATAGCTAAAGCAATCTTGAGCAAGATCAATAAAGCTAGAGGCATCACCCTTTATGATTTCATATGGTAACTTTGTATGATACTAGCATAGAAACAGATGTGTAGACCAATGGAACAGAATAGACTCCCGAAATAAATTCACACATTTACAGTCAACTCATCTTTGACAAGTGTTCCAAGAATCCGCAATGTGGAAAGATAGTCTATTCAATAAATGGTGTTGAGCAAACTGGATATCCATATGCATAAGAATGAAATTAGACCTTTGTCTCACATCATAAATAAAGATCAACTCAAAATACGTTAATGACTTAGGTGAAATACCTGAAACATAAAACTACTGGACATACTGATCTTAATGCTAACTCATTCAAGGCTCATGCCATCTCTGTCTGTTAAGTACTGTTTTTACTCCCATTTTAAAAGAGAGAAAACTGAGGTACAGAGTGTTGGGTAATTTGTCCAAGATCGTAGTGAAGTGACCTGGGGACAGAATCTGTGTAATTGGTCTCTCAAGTACAGACACTAAAAGAATAACAGTATTAAAAGTCAACTTCAGGAAATGAAGAAAGCCTTCTGAAGCTTTAAAAATAATTTTCTTAATATTTCAAATTAAGTGATAGTAGAAAATTGGCTTTTACACAAAAGTAAGGTCATGCTCTCATTTTCTGATATTCAGTGCAAGCATAAATATTCGTAGCTGTGTATTCCTAGAGTAGAGACTTCATCACATATATCCTGATAATGATTGATTAGAGGAACAGGCGGCATTTGAATGTGACCCTTGGTCCAAACAAGCATATAAGTGTTTGGACAGCAGCCAAAATATCTTCCAAATTTTAGAACCTGTTGAACAGGCAAGTATGAGCTGTTATAATAAGACTTTCTAGGCCATTTCATAAATACTTGTTTGGAAAATTATAGAGGAGCAGAGAATAATTAAAATCCAATTCATTACCAGGTTTCATAAGCAGTATTGTCAATGAATATTAGCCCTATGAAATTAGCATAGAGAATTTGAAAATGCATGACTCTCACCATATAATGTTCGTGTTAATATTCTGTGATTTGAACAATGTCATGATGGCTCTTCATTTAGAATCAAAATGTCCAGGTAATGAAATAGTGTGATGGTCATAAAGTGTGAAGGTTAAGATGATTGGACTTCTGGTGCATGCGTTGATTAACCAGGTTTCATTAGCATTTCCCAGGAGTAGCACTAATTTGAGCTAAAATCTTTTTACCAAATATTTCCTTGCAAGTTGTGTAGGGCACACTCACTACCTCTCACTACATGCCTTCTTGAGCTTTTGTTCATAATAACTGCCGCGCTGGCTGAGCCCAAGATTTAGCAAGCCCAGTGTTCTGTCATAGTTGTTGGCATGCAGATATGCGTGGGGTGGGGGGGCACCATGATGCCAGTTGGCTTTCAGCCTCCAGCATTTAAGAGGACACTCCCAACAAGCCAGTGCCTCTTCTTGCAATTGTGTATCTGTTTACTCAAAAGGAGTGCATTTGCTTCCCACGTGATAAGCAGGTAAGGGCAAGGAATCCAAGGAAATTACATGCCCTGGTTAAATATAACTATTTAAATATTCAAATTCCTTAGTAGTCAAAAAGACAACAAGACAAGCTTATAAAGAGAGTTTATACTTTATACACACACACACACACACACACACACACTTTCATGTACATACTCTCATTCATCCAGAGAAGCACAGAGAGCTGCCCTGTTCTGTTCTTTACTCTTTGAAAACACTAGGACTCTGTGGAGGCCCCATAATTGAGCTACAGCCGTCACCCATATATTAGATTCCAGCCTGAGCCATGGCAAGTCTAAGTAATAGATTGAAAAATACAATTATTGCTTACCTACAGAATTCCTTTGCTTGAGAGGTAAGGCATATATATCAGAAAAGTTGTTGTGTTTTTTTTTTTCCCCAGGCCTATTCAATAAATGAACATTACACCAGGATTCTTACACAGAGTATCTTTGAAATGGGTTTTGTATTGATTTTTGTAACTACCCTGTTAGATGACGTTATCCCTTAGTGTGTCAGGTTTAGACCGGTCCCCTGGAGCAGGTCATTGAAGTGATAACTGTCATTTGGAAGGACAGAAAAGCAATCATAGCTTTTTCATTACTTACTGTTTTCCCCCTGCAAGTGTGGGATCATTTGACATATTATGGCGTCTGTGATTTAAGCTTCATTCTGAAATTAAGTGCTAGAATATCACACTATGGGTTGAGGAAAATAAACTTGATGTCAAAGAACCACAGGCCCGTGGGTCACACATACCCAGGATCCCCTCAAATTTCAAGAAAGATGGGTTGTTAGCTGTATAAATAAATGTACACTTCTATCTGAAAAGTGCTGCATGCAAAGCAGAATTAATCCAATAAATTATAATTCCCTCAGGTTTTTTTTTTTAAATTTTATACCTATTCTGGGAAAACACTAAAAACAACAAAACCAGTGTTATCACAAACATAGATTAAAAGCATACGCATTTTTGAAATTCTAATATTTAACGGTAACCATGTTTAAATTGTATGCATTTCATGAAAAATAACTTTTTTCCTAACAATCATAGTTGTACAGTCCAACCTAAAGACATGAGGGCAGCCAAAAAATAAATAAATAAAAGTGGAACACACCGAACAACCATTTCTGAGAGCGACCAAGAAGAATCAAGGGGTAGAAAAGCAACATATAAAAAGCTGATCCGTACAGAATGGTGTCAACCTGTCCTTTCAGGGTCCACAATGTGACTCGCTCAGGGGTCCAGCCCAGCCCCAGCCTGAATTGTGCTGCAGGAATCAGGATGACTGAACTTGAACACCACACAGGTGGAGGGGGTTCCCAGAAGCCACACCCTAAGGAGTGACATGTGTCACTACTTGGGACTTCCATGGTTCATTCTTCCACAGAACTTTGTGTGACTTTCCTTTCATTCAAACCATTGGGTCAGCTCCAACAAGTGTGATTTTTAAATAATTCTCACTTACATTATTTCTGGCGAACATGGTAACAGGACCTCCACAGCCAGGTTCTATCTTTCTGGACTCACCTTCCCTCAAATCCCAACTCCCATCTCCCCCAGCTAAGAAGAACCACTTGCACTTTTCCAAAAGTTTGGAATAGTTTTTTGTATTTGCACACATATTTTTCACTGCCTGCACCACTTGTCCCTTCCTAACTAGCTTTATGGGGTCATCTCTAGGGGCTTTTCCCCCGGAGGTACTAAAACAGGCACTGCTTCCCCTTGTATCCTGGGCTTGCTTTTATCAGGGTACATATAGAACTGTATCACACACCACAATGGAACAACAGGTCTGCTTTTTTTTAGGTTGTTGTTTTTTGTTTTTTTTTCACACCTTGACATACTTGTAGGCAAGTTTTTTATTTCACTTATTTCTCCATCTCAAATATTGAGCACTGTGCCCTATATATCTGATAGTATTAAATAAGCATTTAATTGGTTTTGAATGGTTTAATACCCTTTCAAGTGCACCATTTAACCCTACACTCTCAAAAATGCCACCACGTCCCATTAACTACTGGGGAAAATGATTCTGTCAAGTTCATCAGATGAATTCTATTTACTGAAATTGACATGTGTGGGAATAAATTAGTACCCAGAAATAAAAATAAATAAATAAATAACAAAAATAACAGAGGAATTAAGTATAGATGCAAATGTCCAGTTAGATTATCTACATACTTTTCCCCTTAGACAATCATATGGTTTAGCATTTAGTTTATTTTAAAAAGCAAATAAAATGTACTCCACCACTTTCCAAGAGGCAGAAAATAGCCAAAAAAACTAAAGCAACCAAAATATTGGTTATACATCAGTGTTGAGATTTTAGGCCACATCCCATAAGTGATTCCAGTAAAATATCTTTGGAATTTCCACCATTTATAAACTGGATTTGATAAAATAATTGTTAGCAAGATTTTCAGGTGAAAAATCTTTTAAAGAACTAGCTCCTAGAGAAGTTTTGAGATATAGACATGATAATTTTATTTTACCTAAGGACTATCTAGCAGTGAATTTAAACATTCTATTATTTTAAAGGGATGTAATTGCAAATAATTTTAGAAAAATTTTTAGTTAGGAATCCAAGCCACCTTATCAACAATGCTTAAGTAATGACCATTTTTAAAGTCTGAACTGATGATTCAGACACAGAAAGACAATGTTACAAACATTTGTTTCAGCTGAGTGCTTAGGCCTGCCTGTAAGAAAATATTCTCTGTTCTATCCTGGAAATCTTCTAGCAGATGAACTCAGCTATGAAGTTATATATAAATAGATGATATCTGAAGTTTTGAAACTCTAAATAAGGTTCATAAGGAAATTATTTTTTACTTCTATCAAACATATTGAATGATACTACGGCCTCTTTTCTGTAGAGTGAATGCATGCTTTTTCAAATGTTTCAATTGAATTAACAAAAGTATGCATTTTAGCATAAGTATCTCCTTCAGAACTTGATTTCAAAAGTATATCTAAGTAACTTAAACTCTGTATTTATTATCTTGAATAGAAACACAGAGGATTAGCATTCAAAAATTTCACAATATGCTCTGATCCATGGTGTGTCCCTAACTTACGATGGGCCTTTTAAAAGAGATCATCCTTCCAGGCACAGCACAGCTCCCAATTGAAACTGGAGGATGTGAGCGTCTCTGTAAGGCTCTGCACACGCAGGCTTCCATCATGCACTTAAGCCAGCAGTGTGGCTCTCTTCATGGATTTTCTTAATCAGTTCATCTCCATTCAGGAATGTAAAAGGAATTTAAAGTAGCTTTACTGGGACTGCAAAACTGGGCAAGAAAAGATTATAGCAAATCTTCTCAGAATTTCTATTATGTTTCAATTGGTCTTTTTAAAAAATGGGGTGGGGGAAGGTGAAAAGAAAACTTTAAGTGGCACTTAGAAAAGGTTTCAAATTTGGCTAAATATAGGTTTTTGTTTTAGCCACAAATGCAAATAGAATAAGCCAACAAATAAGTTTTCCTTAGTCTTTGAAAATTATAAAGGCACACACGAAAACCTATTTACTAGAGCCTTGTCAATGCAGTAAATAGGGAAGGATAACTAAATTTAATAAAGCTTAATTATTAATGGAGTCAAGTCTTCCGGAATGGTATAGTGAAGAACTCGGAAAATCCTCTGCCACAAAGTCAATGATCATATTGGGCAAAATCCATTTCAGGACTCTGGACATTAAGCAAATGTATACAAAAATTAATAAGCAATCATTCAAGAAAAACTATCCAACCTTGAGTAAGAGCAGTGGAACTCTGTGGCCTTCTTGTCTAGAAATGTTCCCATCTCACCCTTGATCCACTAGCACAGGGTTTTTCAGGAGTGTTGACCTGTGAGCTCAGTAGCTTTGCTGCTGGAAGAAACTGACTAGAACAGAGCACAGAAAAACCCATGTCCACGGTGGTCATTGGAAACAACAGCCATCTTAGTGGAAAACAAATGGGGGAACGAATGGTACAGTCTTAGTTGTGATCCTGACTGGGGCAAGAAACAGACCAGTAGGCTAGCCAGAAATTTAGCAGGGCGATATAAGGAATATGGGGCCTTTATAAGCTTATAAGCTTTCTAAGCTCCCACGTAACTCTGGCAGTCTGAAAGGTTCAGGGGAAAATAACTTGGGACAGACTTTTTAACAGCCTGGTTTGAATGTGCTCTCCAAGGTACACACAGATCCATCAACAAATCATGTAAGTCTTGTTGGCTCAAGGTATTTGAACAAACACTCTGAAGAATCATTGACTGATGACTAAGCTATGCTGATATAACATGACCCCCAAATTAAATTAAAATCAAAATTTAAAATAAAAATAAGAATTAACAACAACAAAAACTCAGCAGAGACATTGGTGGCTGCACACGGCTGGACAGACAGACTTTACAGAATAATCCAGGGACATTATTAATCAGATAAAAAAATCAACAACAGTGATTTCCAGGGTGGATACGGGTAGATCCCAGGGTGAGACAAGAATCCAGAATTATGACATTATTACCTACAGTATCCAATTTTTAAGAAATATATCTATGAGACATTCAAAGAAACAGGAACAAAATTAGTCAATAGAAAATTTCTCTGAGGGGGTCCAGATGTTGGACTTAGAAAGAAAATTTATGGTCACAATGACTCATCAAATAGATATCATCAAATAGAAAATGTCAATAAAGGAATGCACATCACAGAAAATAATGATGTAGGTACTGTAGAGACAATAAATTTGAGATGTTAGGAGAAAAATATCAATGAAATTCATGATATATCAATAGAAATTATTTAATTTGAAGAACAAAAAGTAAAAGCATGAAGAAAAATGGGCAGGTGAGATAGGCAGCTAAAACACAGATCTAATCATAAGGTTACAGAATATTTCCCCTCTCTACAGTTTTTCACTCCACCAGCAAGGCTCCAGTATAATAACGGAGCATCACAGATGAAAGAACTACAATATGCAAACTCTCTCTAAGAAGGAGTAATTAGGAAAAACTCAACTCAAGAAAAGAGACAAACACAAGAACTCTATGGGGCACTGAAGCCTCTGTCACCTACAGCCACAACAAACATGGAAAATAGCCCAACTCCTAGTCGAATTAACAAATCTTCATACTGAAGGCCTATTTACTCCATTCCTAATACCTGATGCAGTATGCCTGGCTTTCAACAAAAAAATTACAAGGCATGTCAAAAGGCAAGACGAAAACACAATCTGAAAAGACGAAGCAGTCATAAGAACCAGACTCACATATGCCACAGATATCAGAGTATTCAGATAGGGATTTTTAAAAGACCATGATTAATATGTTGAGAGCTTCAATGGAAAAGGTAGACACTATGCAAGAACAGATGGGCAGTGTAAACAGCGATGGGATGACCTAAGCATGATCATGAAGAGATGCTAGAAATCAAAAGCACTGTAATAGAAACAGAGAATGCCTGACAGATACATCCTTAGACTGGGTATGACCAAGAACTGAAATAGTAAACTTGAAGATATGTCAATAGAAACTTCCCAAACTGAAATGCAAAGAAAATAAAGAATGAAAAAAATAAAAATAAAAAACACATAACATTCAAGAATCATGGAGCAATTTCAAATTGCATAGAAAAAGTATAGTTGGAATTCCATATGAGAAAAGAAAATGGGATGAAAAAAATATTTGAAGTAATAATTGCTTAACTTTCTAATATTAATAACAGACACCAAACCACAGATGAAGGAAGCTCAGGGAACACCAACAGGATAAATACCATAAAAAAAAATATGCTTAGGCATATCTAATTCAAATTGCAAAGAACTGTGGACAAAGACAAAATCTTGAAAGGAAGATAAATGGGGAAAGTATCTTACCATAGAGGAACAAGAATATGAATTACAGCAGACATCTTATTGGGTACCGTATAAGCAAGAAGAGAGTGAAATGAAACTTCAGCATATGGGTAAGTAAAATGCAGAAAGTATAATCTTTTCAACAAATGTTGCTGGTAGAATTGAAGATCTATATGCAAAAAGTAAATGGATAAAAATAAATATATATGTGGATGTGTGTGTGTGTGTATATATATATATATATATATATATATATATATACACACACACACACAAACTTAGACACCAATCATGTACCTTTCACAAAAATTAACTCAAAATGGATCATAGACCTGACTATAAAATGCAGAATTATAAAATTCCTACAGTACATAGGAGACAAGCTAGGTGTCCTTGGGTTTGGTGATGAGTTTTTAGATCTAACAGCAAAAGTACTACCCAGGAAAGAAAAAAATAATACTCTAGTTTTCATCAAAACCAAAACTTTCTGCTGTGCTAGACACTGTTAGGAGAATGAAAAGACAAGCCACAGATTGGGGGAAAATATTTGCAAAACACCTATTTATAAAGGACTTGTATCCAAAATATAAAAAGAACTCTTAAAACTCAAAAATAAGTAATAATAAATGACACAATTAAAAAGCGAGCAAAAGATATGAATAGACACTTCATCCGAGAAGAGAACAGTGTTGCAAATAAGTACTTGAGAAGATGCTCATTATCATTTGTCATTAGTGGAATGCAAATTAAAACAACAGTGAAATACTACTAAGTATCTTATTAGAATGGTTAAATTTTTAAAAAATGAAATTATACAATGCTAATCGCTGGCGCAAACTCTCATTCACTGATGGTGGGAATGCCAAATGGTACGGTCACTTTGGAAGATGGTTCGATAGTTTCTAACAAAAGTAAACACTTTTACCATGTGGTCTAGAAATCTTGCTCCTAGATATTGACCCAACAGATTTGAAAAATTATATCCATACAGAAACTTGCAAAACATGTCTATAGCAGCTTTATTCATAACCATCCAAACCTGGAAGGAACCAAGACATCCCTCAAATTTAATGAATAAACAAATTGTGGCATATCCATACAATGGAATATTATTCATCACTCAAAAGAAATAAACTATCAAGCCACAGAAAGACACAGATGAATCTTAAATGCATATTGCTGGGAGAAAGAAGTCAGTATGATAAGGCTATATATATTGAATGATTTCACTTATACAACATCCTGGAAAAAAGTCAAACTTTTTATAGAGATAACAATAACAGTACCATTTTCCTGGAGTTCAGGGAAAAGGAGGATTGAATAGGTGAACCATAGGTTCGGTATTTTTCATGATGGTAAAACTGTTTGTTATAATGCTGTAAAGGTTTATCCATAACATTGTGACAAACCCCATAGAACTTGACAGTAAAAAAGTGAATCATACGGCATGAAAATTAAAAAAAAAAGACATTCAAGATATTGTGGGATCACAGCATGCGATGAGAAAAAGCAATATAAGTCTGGTAAAATGTGTGAAACAAATTCACTGCAAGGGGTGAAGAAAAAAGTGATAACCTGGTAACTTAGAAAAAGAATGAGGTCCATAAAACTGAAGGCAAAATGAGCTGCACACCTGCACTTTACCTTAGTGGATGGAGTCTTTCTTTTCTTCCCCTGCACAGGGCTGTGGGCTAGCATTTCTGATAACTCTATACCTGTGTACTCAGATGGAAGAAATAGGCATGGATGGCAGATGGTGGTCACCAGGTTTGTCACTGTCAGAGCAGGAGGTTATGAAAGAAAAAGGAGGAAGCTAGAATGACCCCATGGCTAGAATGACCCATGTGTTAATTGATTAAAGTTGGATATCAGCATTATCGCTTGTTCAGCTTCATATAAGTATGGATGTCTACATGTAGAAATACTTTAGATGTATGCGCATACATGTGTTAGTATACACACATATATCTTCCTTACTGTGTCAGCTTAAACGGCCTAGAAACACCAAAACCCCAGTAGCAACAAACGTAACTCACTCCCAGTTCTTGGATTCTATTAACATTCTCCAATTAAAAAAAAAACAAAGCTAGAACTCTTTAGAGAAATGTCTGATTTAAGGACTGGGGCAGAAAATGAGAGAGAGAGAGAGAGAAAGAGAGCAAAAGAGACAGAGGGAGAGAAAGAGATCAAAGCATCTTGTAGTGCCAGAAAGTAAGACTGTGCTCATAACAAAACAGAATAAATCCCATGACAGCAGAAGTCTGTCAAAAAAACACAAGAGCCAACTGAGACAGCTCCCAATGGCCAAAGCTGAAACAGTTTGAGCAATGAAATCAATAACATAGTTTGACTCTAACCCAAAATAGAAAATGAATATTCACGAGTTGTGTCTTAGCTTGAGATGTTATAACAGGATATCATAGACTGGGTGGCCTAAACAATAGACATTGATTTTCTCACAATTTTGGAGACTGGAAGTTCAAGATCAGGGTGCCAGCACAGTTGAGATCAAGTGAGGGCCATCCTCCAGGTTGCAGATGACCAACTTCTCATTCTACCTTCACATAGTAGAGAGAGAGGAGAAGCAAGCTTCTCCTGACTTTAGTAAGGGTGCTAATCCCATTCATGTGGGCTCCACCCTTCTGGTTTCCTCTTTTCACCTCCCAAAGGCCCCACCTGCTACTACCATCACATAGGAGGATAGAGTTTCAACATATGAATTTGAGAAGGACACAAACATTCAGTACGTAACAAGTTGATACTGATATACATAAATGATTTTTTTTAATTTGAAGTAGAGTTGATTTACAATGCTGTGCCAATCTCTGCTGTACAGCAAAGGGACTCAGTTTTACACATATAGACATTCTTTTTTTAACATTCTTTTCCATTATGGTTTATCGCAGGAGATTAGGTATAGTTCCCTGTGCTCTACAGTAGCACCTTGTTGTTTACCCATTCTAAATGTAGTAGTTTGCATCTACTAGTCCCAAACTCCCAGTGCATCCCATAAATGATTGAATAAATAGATATATGTGGGAGAAGAGACGAGTAACCTTTGTGGAAGAATCCCAGTTGATTCATGTGGATACTTTTCCTCAAGAAGGTGGATCATGGCTCCCCATTACTTAAGTGTGGGCTGTGCATTGCTACTTCCTCTCAAAGAGTACAGGGCAGAGAGGAGGAAAAAGACAGTGATTTTACAGCAGAGAATCCTGATAAATATTACTTTAGCCAAATGATCAATACCAGTAGTGACCAGTTGTGTTGATAGCATGTGCCTTTGATAAGCTGTGAGGAGAATGGTCCTTGACCTTTGAGACCTTCATCCCAAAACACATTACCTCAGCCTGATCATGAGCAAAACATCAGACAAATCCCAATTGGGGGACCTTCTACAAAATACTTAACCAGTACGCCCCAAAACTGTCATCAAAACAAGGGGAGTCTGAGGAACTATCACAGCCAAGAGGAGCTTGAAGAGACATGATGACTAAATGTGATGCTGGGTCTTGCATGGGATCCTGGATCAGAAACACTTCTGATGTCTGTGCTGGAGACTTAAAGTGCGTGTGTTGCAGGGAGTGAGGGGGGGTTTCAGAGTCTGTGGACTGTGCGCTGGAAAATAAAAATAACCCTGTGTTAAAGAAATTGAGCTCAATAGGCATTTATTTTTTAAAATTTCACGTCTATTGGTTATTATAGAGCTCTGGATTTATCACAAGTTGTATTCTTTTTTTACCCTTATCATTGTTATGAAAACCACAGTCCTGGACATCCCGGCTTTGCTCTTACATACTGTGAATAATTTATACGTTGTCAAGTCAAAGGAGCTTGTCTTTATGTTTTGACCTTTTAACTCTACCCCTGGTTCCTTTCTGACTAAAGATAAAGAGAAAAAGTTTGAGTAGTATAAAAGCATATTTAAATAGCCTCCTTTCAGATCTCCTTCACCCAAAGCTTTATTTTCATGCCAATAGTAAGGGCGAACTCTGTCTTTACACACAGTCTCAAATACCAAGAGTTCCACTCAGAGAGCGAGGGTAAGTCATGTTGGCAATGTCATTTAGTTATTTATCATTTACTAAGTATTAGAGCTGCATTTTCTATTTTCATCCAATCAATTTTAGTAAAAAGATGTAGTTCTCTTAAAACATTTGTCAAGGGACTTCCCTGGTGGCACAGTGATTAAGAATCTGCCTGCCAATGCAGAGGACACAGGTTCAATCCCTGGTCCGGGAAGATCCCACATGCCGTGAAGCAACTAAACCTGTGTGCCACAACTATTGAGCCTGCCCCTAGAACCTGCAAGCCACAATTACTGAGCACACGTACCTTAACTACTGAAGCCCTCGCACTTAAAGCCTGTGCTCCTCAACAAGAGAAGCCACTGCAATGAGAAGCCCGGCACCGCAACAAAGAGTAGCCCCCCACTCACCGCAACTAGAGAAAGCCCGATTGCAGCAATGAAGGCCCAACGCAGCCAAAAATAAATAAATTTTTAAAAATAAAATAAAATAAAAAGTTTAAAAAAAAGCAAACATTTGTCAAGTCCTTACTGTGTGTCAGGCTCTGTAGAACCAGGGAATTTAGAGACTATTAGTCTTTCTTTAAAGGAGTCACTGCAGGTGCATTACAGATGTATCCTGGCAGCTGTGTAACTGAGCAAAGCTACACATGAGGCCCAAGGTGAGGAGGGACAGGCCATAAGGCAAAGGTGCCTGTGAGTCCAAGTGACAGGTGGGACTTATGACACAGTAGGGATTTGGACTTGATCCTATTGACACCACTGTCAGAAGCTGGATGGATGCAAACCTGTGTGTGACCTCCTCAGAGTTTTACTTAATGAAAGCACTGTGGTGGTGGAGTGAAGATGGGATTTGCTTGCTCCCGTTGGAGTCAGCAAGAGGAGACAAGAATCAGGGAAATCAGTTAAAAGGTCACTTCTGTGGCCAAGAACATGGTGAAGATCGGCCCTAAGACAGAGGACAGGGAAGACACAGAAGTCTTAGGTGTTTATGAGGTAACGTCACCAGTTCTTGGTTATCGGGGGAAAGGCTGAAAATGAAGACAGGGGTATGAATCCCAGGCTGCTGGCGAGGGAGATGAGGATGGTGCTGGGTGGGTGGTGATGCCATCCGCCACTAGAAGGAGGACCACATGGGCCCATGGGAGGAGGAGGATGAGCTTGGCTTGGTTCTTAGTTGAACTAAGATGAGCTTGAAAGACCAGTATGGGGGAGGGGATGTGATTGCATACCGCTATGTAGTCATCTTTGAACCTATTGGACAGTACATAGTTATTAAAATTTGACGAAAAGGTAAGATGGCATGAAAATGACAACTTAAAGATTCAGCAGAAACTGGATGGCTGAGAACTAGAGTGAGCGACCTGAGAAGCATCACCAGTCACAATGTCTGTGGACGTCAGGCTGGGTGTGTTTGCTCTGGGGGCTCAGATCCAGGCTATGACACCCCAAGACAGAAACTCATCCCTCTGCATATAGTTGACTGTGTGTAATTGTATTTTATGGAAATCTTCAAATATATGTATATGTCTAAAAAACTTATAAATATGCCTACATATAAAACTGTACAATGGAATACTACTCAGCTATAAAAAAGAACAAACTTTTGCCATTTGTGGCAACATGAATGGACTTGGAGGACATTATGCTAATTGAAATGTCAGACAGACAAACACTGTATGATATCACCTATATGTGGAATCTAAAAAATACAACAACCTAGTGAACATAACAAAAAAGAAGCAGACTCATAGATACAGAGAACAAACTAGTGATTGCCAGTGGGGGAGTGAGAGGCATAAAGTATTGGGTGTAAGACAGGCTCAAGGATGTATTACACAACATGAGGAATATAGCCAATATTTTGTAACAACTATAAATGAAAAACAACCTTAAAAGTTATATAAAATAATAAATAAACAAACAACATCACAGGAAAAAAAAACTGTAACAGTACTTCTCATTTTAAAAAGAAGTGATAACTGAGGACTCCCCCAGCTCCAATAAAGGAGGTTTATTTTGGTGGAACAGACGATTCCTACTTAAATGAACTCTCATTTCAGTCCCTTGCAACTCTCCCATGAACTTGACACGCTATCAACTTAAACCTAAAATAAAATTTGCCATGTGTTTGTTTGCTGGGATGTGATTTCCTTGCAATATCTTTGTTCCATTCAAAGAATATTGATTCCCTCATATATCTCAATAACTATACCATGCAGCATTCACCTGTTACAAAGCAGGGTTGTCCGTCCACATGGTCACAGGCATAAGTTTGCTTAATGCTGAGGTTATCAATTGTTTTAAAAAATCAAAGAAGCCTGAAGAGTTTATCAAGGATATTCATTTAAAGTAGTGTTGGTTTATCAATGCCACTATTTCCATTTGTTTCTATCAAGCCCTGGAGAGTGAGGTCAGTAGCATCTTCTGTTTCACTCTTGTTCTAAACAGTCATAGAAAACCGCAAACGGCTTGATGCTATCTCCCCATGACCTTTCAGAATCCAGCCCAGCCACTTGACATGTCACTTGGATGAACCACAGAAGGCCTGCAGAAGGACAACTAATAATCTCAAACAGACCTTGAAGTTATCAGTCTTCTTTTAAACAAGGCTCTATTTTATTTTCAGGTTACATAAAAAAGAGTGGAAGAAACTTGCTAAAGCAATTTAAAAAAGAAGAGCAGAGAGAAACCAAGCCCTAGAACCACAGGCTTCAGGCACCAGAAGTCAGGTATCCCCAGGTCCCATTTTCTAGGAAGAGGTTTGAATACTAGGATTACAGATGACTTATTTTCTATTATTCTAGGGTTTTAAAATTTCATCTAAGAATTAAGTCATATTTTGGAGTGAATAAAATAAAATAAAGGAAAAAATCAATACAATAAAAATATTTCTAGAATCCATCTTCTTTCTTTCTGGTTGACACTGAGCTCCCCTTTTTATTAGATACTTCTCTGATCTTTGTTCAGATTTATCCTACTCTCTTTTGCTCTCTCCCCACCTCTACCCTGAAAAAGAACCAAAGCAGAAAATTATTTTCTTAGAAAATATATATTTCTATATGATAATCAGCTCAAAATTCACCTTTAAAGTGAAATAAGAAATATACACAGTTAGGTGCTGTTATAGGTTGAATTGTGTTCCCTCTAAAATTTATGTTGAAAATCTAATGCATGTACCTTAGAATATGACCTTATTTGGAGGTAGGGTTTTTGAAGATATAATTAATTAAAATGAGGTCATTAGGGTAAGTAAGTCCTAATCCTATGTAATTGGTATCCTTTTAAAAAGAGGAAATTTCACAGACATGCATGCACACAGAGAGGACACCAGGTGAAGATGGAGGAAGAGATCTGGGTGACATATACACACCAACGAACACACCAAAGTTTGCCAGTGAACCACCAGAAGCTAGGCTTCCAGTTCAAGGACTTTGCATTTCTCATTTCTTCCCCATCTTCCAGTGTCTAATCCAGTATCTGTTACACTTAAGTGATCAATAATTATTTATTAAGTTATGTGATTCTTTGGAAACATTTGGGATATTCCATCTCTAGAATATTCTTAGAATGCATAAGAATATTCTTTCCATGCAGCTTTCTACTATTCACGCTCCCCTCTGTTAGATCAGGAATCACCTGTACTGCTAGTCCTCTCCTAAATACCCACAGGCTTTGGATATTTTGCAGTCAAACATTGTCATCCCAAATTTTTATCCTCCAGTATCTTGTATAACACATGGCAAAGAGTGAATTTTCAACAACTGTGAAGAATGAGTCTTCCTTTTTTTATGTTTGTCTCTTGCATCTCATTTATGTATCGACTGGTATCATATATCTGTGCATAAATATTATATATTTTTCATAGTATAAGTCCCTTGGTGAGACATGCCATTGTCTTGCAGATATTTATGTCTCAGTCTTCTATATTTTCTAGTTTATTTTGAGCTCAAATAGAAGAGCTTCTCTAAAAACCAAGTAAGCATCTATCAAATAGACCCTTCACATATAATGACTACAATCTCTAGATTAATTTAAAAAATACCAAAACTATTGAGTGAACAAAACAGTTGAATATGGAGCAGGATAAATACATGGAAGGAGAGACAGTTAAGAATAACTGCTATTTTACAGTTTTTAGTTTGAGGACAGGCTATATTCAATGTAGTATTTTGTGGCTAAAATTCTCATAGGAAATATGCAACTTTTCTACATAGAAAAACCAGATGAATCAGTGATTGGCTTCAAGCCAAAGAATTTGGCCTAAAATGAATACATTTTGAATAATTCCTCTGTTTTCCAAATTTATCTTGAAGCTACAGAAACTAAGACATTATGATATTGATGTAAGAATAGTCGTATAGTATCAATATACTTTAATGGGACAGAATTGAGAATACAGAAGCAGGAACACTAACGTATGTCCAGTTGATTTCCAACAAACTTATTGAGACAACTCAATGAGTAACAGAGGGCTTTCTCAGGAAATGATTCTTAAAATGACTATTCATATAGAAAAAAACAAATACTGAACCTTACCACACAAGATACCGCAAAATCAAATGGATGGAATCAATGAGATGGAATATATAAAACTAAACATAAAAACTAGAACTGTAAGATTTTGAGGAGAAAAAAATAAGAGAAACCCTGTTTCAGGAAGACAAAGATTTCCTAAACATTTCATAAACTGTAAAACATTAAGAAAAACTAGTATATTGAACTTTATCTAAATTTTAAAATCCCTGCTTTTCAAAGCACTATTAAGGGAAAGAAAAGTCTGTACATAGGGAAATATTTACAAAATATTAATTAGATAAAATATTATCTTCATAATATATTTTAAAATTCTCACACCCTAATAGAAAAGGGAAAAACAAACCAACTAAAAATGAACAAATATTTGGACAGATACCTGTCCAGTGAAGGCATACATGGTAGACATGCAATTGAAAAGATGTTCCATATTATTTACCATCAGTGAAATGCAATTTATGAATAAAGTATTTGTAACAGCCCCCAAATGTAAAAAACCCATATGGCCATCCAGAGGTAAATCAATAAACAAAATGTGGTATATTGATATCATAGGGTACTCCTCAACAATTAAAAAAAAAAAGTTCTACTGAAAAATGCGACAAGATGATGCTTTTCAGAAGTTTTTCTTGAACAAAATAAGGGACAAAAGAGTGCATATCATTTGTTTCCATTTATGTAAAATTCTGAAACAGAGAAAACTAATCTTCAATGACAGAAAGCTGAATAGTGATGTTCTGGGCCCCGAAGTGGGCTTTGAGATTGGTTCCCAAGGGGAATAAGATAACTTTGGGGATGATAGGAATTTCACTACCTGTTTATAGTTACCTTACATGAATGGACAATTTTCAAAACTCATCAAACTGTACACATAAAACGGGTGCAAAAGTTACACGTCAATGTACCTGATTAAATTAAAAATGAAGAGTCAGTCATTTTCCATACACCAAACAGAGAGTTTCCAGAAGAGGCATGGGAATACCACTCTCTTGTCTTACTCCTGATGTTCCTGAAGACTGTTCCCAATAGACTGAAATAGAAAGCTGGAGAAACATTGGTCCCCTGGCTGCCATTCCCTGGGGTCCTGGTTGGGTAGCAAACTTCCAGTCATCTCAACTTCACATTTCTGAGTTCTGTCCTTGTCCCCCTAAGTAAAGCCAATGTGTTAGGGCACTGCTTTTGTAGAAGCCACCAGCATGACCTGCAGGAGGTGGTAAAACCAATATTTCCCCACAGAGACTATGCTCCTGAGCTGACTCAGACAGTTCTCCTGCTCATGGACAATCAGCCCACTTCTTTCAGTACATTCACAAATATCCCTTTGGTATGACTAAAATACCTGTAATGCACCCTTTATATTTGGCTACATATGCCTATGCACTCTGGAAATCTTCAGAAAACATGCATCCTGTAGGATTTATTCAAGGCAGAACAGAGACATTGACATAAATTTTTTAAAATATTTCATGGGAAGGACTGACATAATTTTTAAATCCATTGTATAGCATCCCATTCTTTTAATGTCTGTACAAAAACAATTGTTCATATTCTGTCCACATGGATGGATGTGTAGTGTCATGAGCTCTCCACTTGCTGGGCTAAGAGCTAGGGCTACTATGTTGAGTAATAATACATGACAGATCCTTTCTCTTGTGGAATATTGAACTTAAAAAAGATAAACAAACATTTAGTTAATGCATTGAAACAAAAACAAATGTATGGTTGGCTGGGAAGGAAAGGGATTTTGTTGTCAAAATCTTTCTTACGAATATATTTTCAGTCTTGTAATGGTTGTTTATATTATTCCCTCCTACCTCACCTTTTCTTTGCTTTCTTGCAGAGTACTGTTTTCTTTTTCATTTGGACCGTATTTTTACCACTTCAGTCTTATCCTCGTTCTATGAGTGAGATAAAAATGCATAACCCTATGTGCATAGTAACTAATGTAGCTATACCATTGTCTGTTATGTTATCTCCCTTAAATTGGGAACAAACAAACAAAACAAGGCAAAACAAAAAAAAAACCAAAAATTCCCCTTTTAGTGACATTTAAGTGTTCTCCTTGCTATGTTTTGTCACATTTCTTGTGTTTTCATCCTTCAAGGAAATCTTTTGGAAAGTACTGATTATTTCACTTTTTTAAGTGTTTTCCTTTTTATAACACATTACCTCAGGTAAGGATTTATTTTTTCACCAATAAACGGAAAGAGAATTGCCAATGACACAAAACCACTCTTCAGTGGATTATTCCCAGACTTTTCCAGTAGCTGCTATAATGGCCAACCTCCTTTCAGTTTTCTGAAAGTCCTTTCAAACCTGGTTTTACCAAACCCCTCCCGAAATGGGATTCCAAGTCCTTTTTTAGCGATGAGATTTATTTTTCTCATATTCATATTATTCATAATAAAGCAGCATTCTAGCCCTGAAGACTGTTCAAAGGAAAAAACTGACATCTAGGTACTACCTAACTAGAAACAAATTGATAAACTTCTGAAACACTCTTTGAAAATGAATGCCAGCGTCGTCGACTTCCAGAGCAGGTTTTACGCCTCCTGGTACCCTAGAAACTGCTGTCAAGCTCCATTTTATTCTATGTGTGGGCTGACAGTTCTAAAGGGAAAGTGTATCCTAATTCTTCCAAATAAATTAGATTTCAGCCATTTTAAAATGAAAACACAGCCTCTGCTGAAGTTATAAACAGACCCTATTGAATAAAGGATCACCAGAGGCTCACAGTGCTACCTCTGGCAGAGGTTCAGACCTGGAAGACAGCAATACGTTCATCATGTCTTTGTAGTCCCAGTAATGCAAATTAATCAACAGCTAAATAGAATGTGAAAGTGGATTTCTTCCATCCAGAGCGCATCACAGTTTTCTACCAAAATGAGAAAAGGAAAATAGAGGGAGGGAGGTAAGGATGGAGTGTTGAAGAGAAGAGAGGAAAGGAGAGGAGAATTTGAGGCAATAAAATATTTTTAATTCAGATTTAAGACACAAAGGAAATAAACCTAAGATGTTTTTAATAATTAAACTATTCATTTCAGGATGCTATCCAATCGCATTGTTTCTTGATGAATGCATATAAATTCTAACTCTTAATGTCTATATTTCAATGTATATAGGCATATGTTAGATGACTGGAATTTGGAAATATGTTAGAAAAATAAAAGAGAAACACATAATCCAGTAGGATGAGGGAATAAATTTACATTTTAAGAAAATTAAGTTAGAATCAATTAAAAATATAAATAATAATGCAAAGTAATGTTAGGCAAGAAAATAACAGAAATAAAGGAGATTATAATTAGAAAAATTGTATTGTAGACAACATAATCCCATTGTAGACTGATAAAAAAAAAAACTGTTTGAAATAATAATCAAGTATAGTGAGGTTGTGAGTATATAAGATCAATATCAAAATATTGTATTTTTATATACAAGCAGTTAAAAATCCAAAAATAAACTGAGTAATACATTTCCATTTTTAATAACATTAAAATAATACTAAACTTAGGTAACAATTTTTAAAAGTGCAAAAACTTATACACTGAAATTTACAATATTTTACTGAGAAAAATTAAAGATGATCTCAATAATTGGAGAGGAAGTCCATGTCAATAGATTGGAAGAATAATTATCATTAAGATGGGGGAGGGGTGAGATGGGGTATGGGATTCAGAGATACAAACTACTATGTATAAAATAAATAGGCAACAAGGATATATTGTACCACAAAGGGAAATATAGCCATGATTTTGTAATAATTTTAAATGGAGGGTAAAATATGAAAATATTGAATCACTGTGTTGTAAACTGAAATTAATATAATATTATAAATCAACTGTACTTCAATAAAAAAAGAAAAGAAAAATGTATGGCAATTCTCCTCAAATTGTTCTATAGAGTCAATGGAATAGTAAGTCTACCAAATTCCTGACAGGATTATTCTGCAGAAATAGATAAGCATATGTTAAAATGTATATGAAAATTCAAATTTACCTAGAAAAGATAAATAATTTGAAAAAATATTTTAATTGGAGAACTTTTGTTTTCTGATTTCAAAATTTACCATAAAGCCATAATTATCAAGAGATTGTGGTACTGGCATAAGTTAGAAGTGTAGATCAAGGAAATGGAACTGAGAATCCAGAAAAAAATTCATATATTACAATTTCTTTTTGACAAAACTGTCTTCACTGAGGACAAATATTCTCTTCAACAAGTTTTGCTGGGGCAATTAGATATCTACATGGGAAAAGATGAACTTAAACACTCACCTCACATGACACAAACAAATTAATTCAAAATGGATCCTAAAGTTACATGTAAGAGCTAAAATGAGGCTTTTAGAAGAAAACAAAGGCCAAAAATCTTCAAGATTTTGGGTTAAAAAAAAATGTTCCATAGACACGATATCAAAATCATGGTCCATAAAAGAAAAAGAAATCAGACTGCATAAAAATTCAAAACATTTTCTCTTCCAAAGATACCATTAGGAAAGTTAAAAAAGCAAGCAACAGCCTTGGAGTAAATATTTTTAAAACCACTATCCGTTAAAGGACTCATAACCAGAATTTACATAGAACACTTACAATTCAATAATAATAAGAAAATTCAATCAAATAGTAGGCAACAAATATGAATAAGTACATCAACAAAGAAGATATATGAATGCAAATTAAGACCACAATCAGATAATATTTCACTCCCACTAGAGTGGCTATAATAAATAAAAGAGATAATAATAAATGTTAATAAAAATATGGAGAAATGGAAAACTTTCCATCAATGGTGGGAATGTAAATTAGTACAGCCACTTTGAAAAACAATTTGGCAGTTTCTCAAAAAGGTATGCATAGTATTACCCTACCATTCAGCAACAAGATTTCTCGGTATTTACCCAAGAGAAATAAAAAAACATATTTCCAGTAAAGACTTGCATGTGAATGTTTATAGCAGCATTATTTATAGTAGCCCAATACTGGAACCAGTCTAAAGCACATCAATTGGTGAATGCATAGACAAACTGTGATATATCCATACCAAAGGATATTATCCAGCTTTAAAAAGGAATAAACTACTAACACATGTTGTGTATGACTGAACCTCAAAAATATTATCCTAAGTGAGAAAAGTCAGACATGAGAGCACACAGTGGATAATTCATTTATATGAAATGCTCAGGAAAGCCAAGTTTATAGGGACAGAAATGTAAGTATTAGTTGCCTGGGGCTGGGTAGGAATGGGGATTAACTGTAAATGGGCAAGAGGGATCTTATTGGAGGGATAAAAATTTTCAGAACTGATTTATGGTGATGGTAGCACCACCTGGTAAAGTCACTGAAAGTCATTTGTTTGTACACTTGAATTTTATAATATGTATATGCACCTCAATAAAGCTGTTAAAAAAAGAAACAAGGTAACAAAAGTGATTTCTCCTTCTGATCAAAATACAGTAGTAGAGACCATGCTTATCTTCCTGCCTGAAACAGAAAAACAAAAAAAATGGACAAAATTTATGAAATGGTGCTTTGGTTTTTTTTAAAGACACTGATCATCAGACAATAAAGACAGTAATCCCTGAGAGATGAGAAACAACTGGAGCCCTAAAATTTCTCTCAAAAGCCTTGAGAGAATTTTCAGGCCAGTCTCAGGAAGGAAGAACTCAAACAAAGCCTAGCAAACTTCCTGAGTTGTGAAAATGAAGCCAAGAGTATAAGACTCAGTGATCTATTGATACTTTGCTGGATGGAGTACTGTACAGGAGAGAGGGGCACAGAAAGAGAACTCTGGAAATCTGAAGAGGGTTACCCTTGAATACTCTTCTGAGTACTTATCTGTTCATGTTTGTGGAAATTACACAGGGCCAGGGAAAAGAGACACTAGAAAGGATTATAGACTAGTACCCTAGTTTATACAGGGCCAGTGATAGTGCTTGTTACAATCAACCAGATTGGAAACCCTCATGTTTCCTGGACAGTGGGTAGAATACACAGAAAATTTATGCCTCAGGAGAAAAGTATGCCTAAGGAGTACTTAGCCTTAGACTGAGCCCTGCTTCAATTTCACATAACAGATCTTAAAAGCAAGATGCCAAAGGTTCAAACTCTTGCCAAGTAATGTAAATGTGCTTGAGAATAAATCTCCAGAATATTTATAGGAATACCCAAAACAGCCAGCATCCAACAAGGTAAGACTCACAATGTCTGGCATCCAATCAAAGATTACCTGGCATGCAATGAAGCAGGAAAATGTGAGCCATTACAAGGAGAAAAATCAATCAACAAAAAGTCACCTATAACTGACACAGCTGGAAAAACAATTTTCAGATGAAGACATTAAAACAGTTATTATTACTGTATCCGACGTATTCAAAAGTTAAGTAAAGACAGGGACAATACAACAAAAGAGCAACATTGAATTTTAGAGATGAAAACTAAGATGTGTGAGATAAAATATATACTATCTGGGACTGATGACAGATTAGATATTGCAGAATAAAAGCTTAGTAAACTTGAAGACAAGGCAAAAAACTATCACAGTTGAAAGAGTGAGACAAAATAATTAAAAACAAACAGTATTAGTGGGTTGTGGGACTTCAAATGGCCTATTATACATCTAATTTGAGTGAGTGAAGGAAAAATATGTAAAATAATAATGGTTAAAAGTTTAAGAATTTGATGAAAATGATAAGCCCAAGGGTCCAAGAAGTCAACAAAAGCCAAGCACAAGAAATATAAAGAAAATTATGTCAAGACACATCATATTCGAATTGCTCAAAACCAACCATAACAAAACACCTAAGGACAGCTGCAGAAAGGCAGGTTATATACAGAGGAATACAAATAAGGATGAAAATAGTTTTCTCGTTAGAAATAGAGCAAACGAGAAGACAATAAACAATGTTTTTATATTACTGAGAGAAAACAGAAGTAAACACAAAGTAAAACAAAAACCCTATAAACATAGAATTCTTTACCAGAAAAAAAGATGCCTGAAAAATGTTCTCAAATATACAAAAGTCAAACTATGAATCACTGACACATCTGCACTCAAAAAAAAAAAAAAAAAAAAGTAAAGGATGCTATTCAGACAAAAGGGAATGAAACCAGATGGATTTATGGATCAAAACAAATAGAGATCACTGGAAATAGTAATTACATGAGTAAACAAAAATAAAAATGCAAATTGGTATTCATAACATGTAAAGGGAAACCTGTGAAAAATAGCACAAAGGTCAGAGACGGGGACAAAGAAGAATACTATTGCAAAATTTTTCTCCATTTGTGAAGTGTTACAATATCACTTGATGGTAGGTGTTCCTAAGTTAACACAACCACTGAAATAAGAAACCAGTGAGTGAGTTGTAGCTAATAAGCTGCAAAGGGAGCAACATGGAATCATATGAAAATACATCGAAAAAATGGCAAGTCAGTTATCAGTTTTATTCAGTCATACACTGGAGGTTCTAGCCAGTGCAATAAAGCAAGAATAAAGATATTAAAAAAAAAAAAAATTAGGGCACCTTCAAGGTAGCAGAGGAGTAAGACGTGGAGATCACCCTCCTCCCCACAAATACATCAAAACTACATCTACATGTGGGACAACTCCTACAGAACACCTACTGAACACTGGCACCTCAGACTTCCCAAAAGGCAAGAATCTCCCCACGTACATGGGTAGGGCAAAAGAAAAAAGGAAAAACAGAGACAAAAGGATAGGGATGGGACATGAACCTCTGGGAGGGAGCTGTGAAGGAGGAAAAGTTTCCACACACTAGGAAGCCCCTTCACTGGCAGGGACGAGGGGTGGGCAAGGGGGAAGTTTCAGAGCCATAGAGGAAAGCACAGCAACAGGGGTGCAGAGGGCAAAGCAGAGAGATTCCTGAAGAGAGGATCAGTGGTGACCAGCATTCACCAGCCTGAGAGGCTTGTCTGCTCACCCACTGGGATGAGTGGGAGCTGGGAGCTGAGGCTCGGGCTTCGGAAGTCAGATACCGGAGAGAGGACTGGGATTGGCTTCATGAATACATTTTGAAGGGGACTAGTGCACCCCAGCTAGCCAGGAAGGAGTCTGGAAAAAAGTCTGGAACTGCCTAAGAGGCAAGAGACCATTGTTTTGGGGTGCACGAGGAGAGGGGATTCAGAGCACCACCTAAATGAGATCCAGAGACAGGTGCAAGCCACGGCTATCAGTGCAGACACAAGAGACGGGCATGAGATGCTAAGGCTGCTGCTGCAGCCACCAAGATGCCTGTGTACAAGCACAGGTCACTATCGACACCTCCCCTCCCAGGATCCTGTGCAGCCTATCACTGCCAGGGTCCCGTGATCCAGCGACAACTTCCCCGGGAGAACACACGGCATGCCTCAGGCTGTTGCAACATCACTCTGGCCTCTGTCACTGCAGGCTCGCCCCATATACCATATCCCTCCCTCCAACCTGCCTGAGTGAGCCAGAGCCACCTAATCAGCTGCTACTTTAACCCCGTCCTGCCTGGGCGAAGAACAGATGCCCTCAGATGGCCTACATGCAGAGGAAGGGCCAAATCCAAAGATGATCCCCAGGAGCTGTGCGAACAAAGAAGAGAAAGGGAAATTTCTCCCAGCAGCTTCAGGAGCAGCATGTTAAATCTCCACAATCAACTTGATGTAAACTGCACCTGTGGAATAACTGAATAGACAATGAATCATCCAAAAATTGAGGCAGTTGACTTTGGGAGCAACTGTAGACTTGGGGTTTGCTTTCTGCATCTAATTTGTTTCTGGTTTCATGTTTATCTTAGTTTAGTATTTAGAGCTATTTATAATTGGTAGATTAGTTTATTGATTTGGTTGTTCTCTTCCTTTTTTTATTTTATATATATATATATTTTTCCTTTTTCTCTTTTTGTGAGTGTGTATGTGTATGCTTCTTTGTGTGATTTTGTCGGTATAGCTATGCTTTTGCCATTTGTCCTAGGCCTCTAACTGTCCGTTTTGGTTTTTTTGTTTTTAGTATAGTTTTTAGTGCTTGTTATCACTGGTGGATGTGTTTTTTGGTTTGGTTTCTCTCTTCTTTCTTTCTCCCTTTTTTTTATTAGTTTTAATTTTTTTTCATTTTTAATATTTTTTTCTATTTTAATAACTTTATATTTTCTTTCTTTCTTTCTTTCTTTCTTTCTTTCTTTCTTTCTTTCTTTCTTTCTTTCTTTTGTTCTTTTTCTCCCTTTTCTTCTGAGCTGTGTGGCTGACAGGGTCTTGGTGCTCTGGCCAGGTGTCAGGCCTGAGCCTCTGAGGTGGAAGAGCCAAGTTCAGGACATTGGTCCGCCAGGGACCTCCCAGCCCCATGTAATATCAAATGGCAAAAGCTCTCCCAGAGATCTCCATCTCAACACTAAGAGCCAGCTCCACTCAACAACCAGCAAGCTACAGTGCTGGACACCATATGCCAAAAAGCTAGCAAGATAGGAACACAAACCCACCCATTACCAGAGAGGCTGCCTAAAATCATAATAAGTTCACAAACACCCCAAAACACACCAGTGGACATTGTCCTGCCCACCAGAAAGACAAGACACAGTATCATCCAACAGAACACAGGCACCATTCCCCTCCACCAGGAAGCCTACACAACCCACTGAATCAAACTTACCCACTGGTAGCAGACATCAAAAACAACAGAAACTACAAACCTGCAGCCTGCGAAACAGAGACCCCAAACACAGTAAGTTAAACAAAATGAGAAGACAGAGGAATACACAGCAGATGAAGGAGCAAGGTAAAAACCCACCAGACCAAACAAATAAAGAGGAAATAGGCAGTTTACCTGAAAAAGAATTCAGAGTAATGATAGTAAAGTTGATCCATAATCTTGGAAATAGAATGGAGAAAATACAAGAAACGTTTAACAAGGACCTAGAAGAACTAAAGAGCAAACAAACAATGATGAAAAACACAATTAATGAAATTAAAAATTCTAGAGAAGGAATCAATAGCAGAATAACTGAGGTAGAAGAACGGATAAGTGACCAGGAAGAAAAAATAGTGGAAATAACACCTGCAGAGCAGAATAAAGAAAAAAGAATGAAAATAATTGAGGACAATCTCAGAGACATCTGGGACAACATTAAATGCACCAACATTTGAATTATAGGTGTCCCAGAAGAAGAAGAGAAAAAAAGGGACTGAGGAAATATTTGAAGTGATTATAGTTGAAAACTTCCCTAATATGGGTAAGGAAATAGTCAATCAAGACCAGGAAGCACAGAGAGTCCCATACAGGATAAATCCAAGGAGAAACATGCCAAGACACATATTAATCAAACTATCAAAAATTAAGTACAAAGAAAAAATATTAAAAGCAGCAAGGGAAAAGCAACTAACAACATGCAAGGGAATCCCCGTAAGGTTAACAGCTGATCTTTCAGCAGACACTCTGCAAGCCAGAAGGGAGTGTCAGGACATATTTAAAGTGATGAAAGGGAAAAACCTACAACCAAGATTACTCTACCCAGCAAGGATCTCAATCAGATTCGACGGAGAAATTAAAACCTTTACAGAGAAGCAAAAGATAAGAGAATCCAGCACCTCCAAACTAGCTTTACAACAAATGGTAAAGGAACTTTTCTAGGCAGGAAACACAAGAGAAGGAAAAGACTTACAATAAAAGCCCAAAACAATTAAGAAAATGGTAATATAGGACATACATATCAATAACTACCTTAAATGTAAATGGATTAAATGCTCGAACGAAAAGACATAGACTGGCTGAATGGATACAAAAACAAGAACCGTACATATTCTGTCTACAAGAGACCCACTTCAGACCTAGGGACACATACAGACTGAAAGTGATGGGATGGAAAAAGATATTCCATGCAAATGGAAATCAAAAGAAAACTGGAGTAGCTATACTCATATCAGATTAAATAGACTTTAAAATAAAGAATGTTACAAGGGACAAGGAAGGACACTACATAATGATCAAGGGATCAATCTACGAAGAAGATATAACAATTATAAGTATATATGCACCCAACATAGGAGCACCTCAATACATAAGGCAACTGCTAACAGCTATAAAAGAGGAAATCAACAGTAACACAATTATAGTGGGGGAATTTAACACCTCACTTACAGCAATGGACAGATCATCCAAAATGAACATTAATAAGGAAACACAAGCTTTAAATGACACAATAGACCACAGAGATTTAATTGATATTTATAGGACATTCCATCCAAAAAAAGCAGATTACACTTTCTTCTCAAGTGCACATGGAACATTCTCCAGGAGAGATCACATCTTGTGTCACAAATCAAACCTCAGTAAATTTAAGAAAATTGAAATTCTATCAAGCATCTTTTCTGACCACAGTGCTGTGACATTAGAAATCAATTACACGGAAAAAATGTAAAATACACAAACACATGGAGGCTAAACAATACGTTACTAACTAACCAAGAGAGATCACTGAAGACATCAAAGAGGATATCAAAAAATACATAGAGACAAATTAAACTGAAACACGACAATCCAAAACCTATGGGATGCAGCAAAAGCAGTTCTAAGAGGGAAGATTATAGCAATACAATCCTACCTCAAGAAACAAGAAACATCTCAAATCAACAACCTAACCTTACACCCAAAGCAGTTAGAGAAAGAAGAAGAAGAAAAACCCAAAGTTAGCAGAAGGTAAGATCATAAAAATCAGATTAGAAATAAATGAAAAAGAAATGAAGGAAACAGTTATAAAGATCAAGACTAAAAGCTGATTCTTTGAGAAGATAAACAAAATTGATAAAGCTTTAGCCAGATTCCTCAAGAAAAAGAGAGAGAGGACTCAAATCAATAAAATTAGATATGCAAAAGGAGAAGCTACAACAGACACTGCAGAAATACAAAGCATCATAAAAGACTACTACAAGCAACTCTATGCCAATAAAATGGACATCCTGGAAGAAACGGACAAATTCTTAGAAAGGTATAACTTTCAAAGATTGAATCAGGAAGAAATAGAAAATATGAACAGACAAATCACAAGTAATAAAATTGAAACCATGATTAAAAATCTTCCAACAAACAAATGTCGAGGACCAGATGGCTTCACAGGTGAATTTTTTTTTTTTTAAACATCTTTATTGAAGTATAATTGCCTTACAATGGTGTGTTAGCTTCTGCTTTATAACAAAGTGAATCAGTTATACATATACAATATGTTCCCATTTCTCTTCCCTCTTGCATCTCCATCCCTCCCACCCTCCCCATCCCACCCCTCTAGGTGGTCACAAAGCACCGAGCTGATCTCCCTGTGCTATGCGGCTGCTTCCCACTAGCTATCTATTTTACATTTGGTAGTGTATATATGTCCATGACACTCTCTTACCCTGTCACATCTCACCCCACCCCCTCCCCATATCCTCAAGTCCATTCTCTAGTAGGTCTGTGTCTTTATTCCCGTCTTGCCACTAGGTTCTTCTTGGCCTTTTTTTTTTTTTCCTTAGATTCTGTATATATGTGTTAGCATACTGTATTTGTTTTTCTCTTTCTGACTTACTTCACTCTGTATGACAGACTCTAATTCCATCCACCTCATTACAAATACCTCCATTTCATTTCTTTTTATGGCTGAGTAATATTCCATTGTATATATGTGCCACATCTTCTTTATCCATTCATCTGTCGATGGACATTTAGGTTGCTTCCATGTCCTGGCTATTTCACAGGTGAATTTTATGAAACATTTAGAGAAGCACTAACACCCATCCTTCTCAAATTCTTCCAAAAAATTGCAAAGGAAAGAGCAAACCCAAACTTATTCTACAAGGCCACCATTACCCTTATACCAAAAGCAGACAGAGACACTACAAAAAAAGAAAATTACAGACCAATATCACTGATGAACATAGATGCAAAAATCCTCAACAAAATACTAGCAAACAGAATCCAACAGCACATTAAAAGGATCATACACCATGCTCAAGTGGGTTTTATCCCAGGAATTCAAGGATTCTTCAGTATACACAAATCAATCAATGTGATAAACTATATTAACAATTTGAAGGAGAAAGGCCATACGATTGTCTCAATAGATGCAGAAAAAGCTTTTGACAAAATTCAACATCCATTTATGACAAAAACCCTCCAGAAAGTAGGCATAGAGGGAAATTACCTCAACATAATAAAGGCCATATATGACAAACCCACAGCCAACATTGCTCTCAATGGTGAAAAACTGAAACCATTTCCACTAAGATCAGGAACAAGAGAAGGTTGTCCACTCTCACCACTATTATTCAACATAGTTTTGGAAGTTTTAGCCACACACTACAATCAGAGAAGAAAAAGAAATAAAAGGAATCCAAACTGGAAAAGAAGAAGTAAAACTGTCACTGTTTGCAGATAACAAGTTACTATACATAGAGAATCCTAAAGATGTTACCAGAAAACTACTAGAGCTAATCAATGAATCTGGTAAAGTAGCAGGATACAGAAGTAATGCACAGAAATCTCTTGCATTCCTGTACACTAATGATGAAAACTCTGAAAGAGGAATTAAGGAAACACTCCCATTTACCGTCGCAACAAAAAGAATAAAATACTCAGGAAAAAACCTACCTAAGGAGACAGAAGAACTGTATGCAGAAAAAGATAAGACCCTGATGAAAGAAATTAAAGATGATACAAACAGATGGAGAGATATACCATGTTCTTAGATTGGAAGAAGCAACATTGTGAAAATGACTATACTACCCAAAGCAATCTAAAGATTCGATGCAATCCCTGTCAAACTACCAATGGCATTTTTCACAGAACTAGAAGAAAAAAATTCACAATTTGTATGGAAACAAAAAATACCCCGAATTGCCAAAGCAATCTTGAGAAAGAAAAAAGGACCTGGAGGAATCAGGCTCCTTGACTTCAGACTATGCTACAAAGCTACAGTAATCAAGACATTATTGTACTGGCACAAAAACAAAAATATAGGTCAATGGAACAGGATAGAAAGCCCAGAGATAAACCCACACACATATGGCCACCTTATGTTTGATAAAGGAGGCAAGAACATACAATGGAGAAAAGAGTCTCTTCAACAAGTGCTGGGAAAACTGTACAGCTACATGTAAAATAATGAAATTAGAAGACTTCCTTAAACCATATACAAAAATAAACTTAAAATAGACTTAAGACCTAAATGTAAGGCCAGACACTATAAAACTCTTAGAGGAAAACATAGGCAGAACACTCTATGACATAAATCACAGCATGATCCTTTTTGACCCACCTCCTAGATAAATGGAAATAAAAACAAAAATAAACAAATGGGACTTAATGAAACTTAAAAGCTTTTGCACAACAAAGGAAACCATAAACAAGACAAAAAGACAACGCTCAGAATAGGAGAAAATATTTGCAAATGAAGCAACTGACAAAGGATTAATCTCCAAAATTTACAAGCAGCTCATGCAGCTCAGTATCAAAAAAGACAAACAACCCAATTCAAAAATGGGCAGAAGACCTAAATAGGCATTTCTCCAAACAATATATACAGATTGCCAACAAACACATGAAAGGATGCTCAACATCACTAATCATTAGAGAAATGCAAATCAAAACTACAATGAGATATCACCTCAGACTGGTCAGAATGGCCATCATCAAAAAAAATCTACAAACAATAAATGCTGGAGAGGGTGTGGTGAAAAGGGAACCCTGTTGCACTGTTGGTGGGAATGTAAATTGATACAGTCACTATGGAGAACACTATGGAGGTTCCTTAAAAATCTTAAAATAGAACTACCATACGACCCAGCAATCCCACTACTGGGCATATACCCTGAAGAAACCATAACTCAAAAACTGTCATATACCACAATGCTCATTGTAGCTCTATTTACAATAGCCAGGACATGGAAGCAACCTAAGTGTCCATTGACAGATGAATGGATAAAGAAGACGTGGCACATATATACAATGGAATATTACTCAGCCATAAGAAGAAACGAAATTGAGTAACTTGTAGTGAGGTGGATGGACCTAGAGACTGTCATATAGAGTGAAGTAAGTCAGAATGTGAAAATCAAATACCATATGCTAACACATATATATGGAATCTAAAAAAAAAAAAAAATGGTTCTGAAGAACCTAGGGGCAGGACAGGAATAAGATGCAGACATAGAGAATGGACTTGAGGACACTGGGAGGGGGAAGGGTAAGCTGGGATGAAGTGAGAGAGTGGCATGGACATATATACACTACCAAATGTAAAATAGATAGCTAGTCGGAAGTAGCCGCATAGCACAGGGAGATCAGCTCGGTGCTTTGTGACCACCTAGAGGGGTGGGATAGGGAGGGTGGGAGGGAGATGCAAGAGGGAGGATATATGGGGATATATGTATATGTATAGCTGATTCACTTTGTTATAAAGCAGAAACTAACATACCATTGTAAAGCAATTAATCTCCAATAAAGATGTTAATAAATAAATAAATAAATGTTCTTACCATTAAAAAAATAAATAAATTTGGAATGAAGTAAAACTGTCTTTACTTACAAACAGCGCAATCACTTATGTAAAACATCTGATGGAATCTACAAGAAAACCTGCTAAGTCTAACAAGTAAGTTTGGAAGAGCTGTAAGAGATAAGATGAATATATTTCAAAAATCAATTTCATTTCTTCTAGTGTTGAACAATCACAAATTCAAATTAGCAATATGACATACAATATCAACAACACATATGAAATACTTAGGATATGTGCAAGACCTCTACACTAAAAATTACAGAAATTTGCCAAGAGTAATTAAAAAGACAATACAAAATAAAAACAGAGATTTAACATTTTTAAGATGTAAATTTTCCCCAAATTAATCTTACATTTCATAAAATCTGCATATTTTTATAGAAATTGCCAAACTGATTCTGAAATTACTATGGACAATGCCAAAGCCTTAGTTTCAGCAAGAGTAAAAAATAAAGAAAGATAACTTCTAACTTCACAATTTATTATAAAGGAACAGTAATCAAAATGTGATAATGATCTATATAGATAAAAAGATCCATGGAACAAAATAGAAAATACATAAATAGACCCAAACTATGTATGGTTAATTGATATTTAACAGAAGAGCAAAAATAATTCAATGGAGAGAGTACAACCATTCTAACAAATGCTGGAAATTTTAGCTATCCATGTACACACACACACACACACACACACACACACACACACACACACTGAAGCACAGTCTGCACCATGCACCACGTACAACAACTAACTCAACTGTATTATAGACCTAAATGTTAAATCTAAAATTCTAAAACTTTCAGAAGAAAACACGGGACAAAAACCTCTGTGACCTAGGATTTGGCAAAATTTCTTATTTCAAACACCAAATACATGATCCATAAAAGAACACATTGATAAATTAGATTTCATAAAAATTAAAAATGTTGGGTTTTAGGAAAATACTATTAAGAGAATTAAAGTCATGGCTCGTACTTGGAGACTATATTTGCAAATCATATATCTGATAGAGAATCTGTATCTAGAATATCTGAAGAACTCTCAAAACTCAACATTTGGGAAAAAAAACAGTTGAAAATTAGTAAATGATTCAAACATTTCATCAGAGAAGATATACAGATAGCAAGTAAGTACACACAATAATCCTGGATATTATCAATCATTATGTTAATACAAATTAAAACCACAGTGAGATACCATTACACACACATTAGAATGGCTCCCAGTAGCCTTATAAGTTTTGGGTGGGTACATGGAGGAACTGGAACTCTCATGAACTGCTGGTGGGAATGTGAAATGTACATTGATTTGGAAAACAGTTTGGCAGTTTGCTAAAAAAATTAATCGTATACCTAACATATGAACAAGTACTTCTACTCCTAAATATTTATCTAAGACAAAAAAAGCATACATCTATATGATGACTTCTACATGAATGTTCACAGCAGCTTAATTTAGTAACCCCAAACTGGAAACTTCTCAAATGTACCTCAACAGGAGAATGGATAAACAAATTCTGGTATATCTATGTCACAGAATATTACTTAGTACTGACTCAGTAATGCATAATGATAACATGTTACAGCATGAATGGATCTCACACACACAAAAATTGCTGAGTGAACGAAACGAGAGAAATAAGTATGAATGCCATATGATTCCATCTATATGAAATTCTAGGAAATGCAAACTAATTTAAAGTGACAGAAGGATATCAGTGGTTTCCTGGGGTCAGGAGGAGGGTTTTGGGCAAGGGGAAGCAGGAGAGAGAGATAAGAAAGAGGCATGAGGAATTTCTGTTGATGATGGAAATGTTTATACTCTTGATTGTTATGATATTTTACAGTGGTATACATATGTCAAAACTTATCACATTGTAGATGCAATTTACAGTATGTGCAGTTTATTTCATGCTTCAATAACCCTTTTTTTAATATGAAGAAGAGAAACAAGGGAATATGAAACTACTATCTTTTGATTGGCTTTAGTTGCTCTATCTGCAATATTTTACCTGCTCTCCACAAGATTATCAAACAGGTATTACTATCCCTATTTTCTTAAATAAGTAAATTGAGGATGAGAAACATGAATAATGAAATATTACAGGAGATATGTAAAGAGACTGTATTTGTAAATATATGATACAATTATGACAAAATATATCTTTAGTTAATTTTGCCAGACCCTCTCTAGTGAAATCTGGAAGTTCTTATATGCCACATTTTTTTAACCTGTAATTCTGAAAACTTCTATTTGGAGGTTAATAAAGAAAATGGTAAGGAATTGAAAATCCCTTCTATCGTGTCCATCACAATGCACCCCTGTATTTTGTGGGGGGAAGCAATCGAAGACGTATAAAAGATGAAAAGGAAAAAGGGGGGGGGTAGGATTTGGAACACTGGCACAGTAGAATCCATTTTTTCATGTAGGATTGGAATGAAATCCTCCGAAAGTATGAGCTTCCATATAACAGGGTATGTTGTTATTAGCTTCTAGTCACTTCCATGTTTCTGTAATTCCACCTAAAATTCTTTCCTAGACAAAGTCCCCAAGTCAGTTCTATTTCTCTGCTTCCTCACACCCATGTCTCTGTCTCAACTGGGTGACCACACCTCAAAACAACTTGGTCTGAATAAGAAGTCACATTTTAAATCTGGTTTTCAGTTTATGGCTGAGCTTAAATGGACCTTGGTTGCCTATGAGTTTTTTCAACCATTTTCCCAACTGTGTAAGATCTAGAAAGACTTGGCTTTCCCAACCCATTAAGGTCTCACATTTTTTTTCACTCCATTTTCTCCCATTTGTCCTTGCAAGCTGGTCAGTAGTCACACGAGCACATTGATTTCAAGCACTTCCTCCAGAACTGCTGACTCAGTTAGCTCATGATTTGCTACTGTGTGATGCAGACCAGTGTCTTTCACCCTCAGATGGTGCTTATGCAAAGTTCACTGTCCAATTGCTAAGCCAAGGCCGTGAATTACAAGTTTTTATTTCATTAGCACTCTACTTCAAGGTGCCAATGTCAGTATTAGTCAGGATAAATAATGCTAGACTCCGTAACAAATAAACCTCACATATTACTAGTTAACCATGATGGAGGTTTATTTTTCATGACACAGTTCTTTAGGGTTGATGTGGGTGGATGGAGAGAAGGGAATGCTCTCCTCCATACAGTCTTGTCATGACCCAATCTGACACCGCCTGCAATGTCTTCAAAGATGTGGGTCACAATATTGCCTTAGGCATCAACATCAAAACAACAGTCAGGAGATGAGAGAAAGATGACACAGAAAAGGGACATTCTCTCCAAACTCCTTGGACCAGAATTGACATGATGCTTACACTCCCACTGTTATGAGCATAGTTGAATGGCCCCACTTACACGCAAAGTAGCTGGGAGGTAAGCTTGAGTCTTGTGCCCAGGAAAAGGAAGAAGTTTGTTAAACATCTCTCCAGCAGAGGTATAACTACACTGGCCTAGGTCACCAACCATATTACTACAATCGGATCCAAATTGTCTCTCTGCTTCTCTAAAATCCATTTTCCACAAAGCAGCCAGAGTAATCTTTGCAAAAGGTGAATCATAAGATGCCAATTCCCTATGTAAACTTACCCTAGCTACTTTTGGCACTCCAAGTGAAAGCCAAGCCATCACAGTGGCCTAGAGGTATTCCCTTGACATGACCCAACGTTGCCCCACTAACCCTGCTAACCATCGTCCTCTCTCTAATTCTCCCCCATGTGTAGGGACTGCTGGGTCAGCCCTCATCTCTGGGTCTTTGCACTCATTGTATCCTTTGCCTAGGTATCTGTTTCTTAAGTCTAACCAAGGTTCATCACTCATTCTCTCCAGGACAATGTCATCAGAGAGGCCTTCCCTAACCACCCTACCCAAAACTGTAACTGCCCCAAACTTGAACTCCCCTGTTTTCCTTATACTGTTTGATATTTGCCAAAATACTTCTCCCCACTATATATATATATATATATATATATATATATACGTTTTTATTTGTTTTTGTCTGTTTATTCCATGAGGACATAAGCCCCATGATACCAGGATCTGGCTCTGTTTGGTTGTTTGGTTCATTGCTAGAAGAGGGACTGGAGTTAGAAAAGAATGAATGAAAGAATACGTGAATAAGTGAATGAACTTCAGGGTAAATTAAAGTAAATATTGTTTACTCAAAGTCCAGCTGACATTAAGGTCCAGCTGAAATAAAATACTGAAATCAAAAATTCTGAAGTTTAGCTGGGACTAACCTCAAGGGCCCCTGTATACTCAGAGCCCCAGAAAGAAACTGAAGACCCACTCAAAATGAGACAATTTGAGAAGATTTAATTAAAGGTTATTTCTAATGGTATAAGTAGATTTCAGGGAATCACAGAGATGATGCAGTTTCCAAAGCTGAGAACAGACGTTCTTGCTTCCCATCTGCAAGGGTTACAGAACCAATGGAAGGCAGTTACTAGAAGTCAGATAAAGGATGGCGTGTAATGGGCCAGCTCTCTGGATCTATGTCCCTCACTTCAGGACACGTCTAGCCATGGAAACACATGGAAGAATACTCCAGCCTTGCTCTATGACTTCCTTCCATGTCTCTGTTGGTTGACCCTCTAGCTCATCGTCTTGGATGAACTCATGGGAAGCTACAGAGAAGGGAACTCACTGATGCAGTTCAAAGCGCTCAGCTTGTCTGGGCACAGGGCAAGCTAGTGTGGTGTTGAGAGCAGCAGGGGCAATAAAGAGAAGATTCACAGCACAGTCACATGTTTGTCTGTGCTTGGATGTATCAAGGCCATGTGACATTGGGATGGGGGAAGATTTAAAAGTAAGAAAGAGTTGAGAGAAAGAGGCACCTTGGAAGAGCAGTACTGAATTTACCACTTGCTGTAAGAACTTTGTACATCTCAAGAGAGAGAACTGCGAAAGCCAAGGGGAGTGGGACAGAGAGGGAACTAAAAAAGAAGAACATTTCTAGAGGTCCTCAACAAGGCTGAGAAGAACAGAAACTCTTCTCCAGTCCTGAACTTGACAGCTGCAATGCCTCTAGTCCTGCAGGAGTGTAAACTTGCTGGGCATTTGATGGTCTTTGGGTCAAAATGAACAAGCTTAGAATCTCTTACTTACTGGTGTTTATTAATGTCCTTGAATTACATAGAGGAGTCTCATTTGTATTACAGACAAAGTAAAAACTTCCTTCAGGAGTTTTCTAGAGAAGGATGCACTCTGGCCAGCCCTGGCCAGCGCATACATTATAGTCAGCATGGCTAAAGCCCCACCTGGCAGCAGCAAGGGACAAGCAGGACCCTTTCCAGAATGATGTCGTTAGAAGGAGAAGTTAGATATTTAAGGCACAAGTCCAAGGCCAGACTGATTCAGGTTGGACGATTATTGTAATTATATACTTAAAAAGCATCATATAAGAACTCACAAATACATAAGAACAAACTGATGAATACTCTGGGCCCTTGAAAGTAGAGGTTTGGCTTTATCTTCTGAATTTCTGTGAACGTGGAAGGAGAGCCATCTTGCAAATATCTCTGAAAAACCAATGGCAACACATATGAAGAAGCATTTGAGAGGGAGGTTGCCTGTCTGGATATTTACACATGCAGAGGTGACAAGCTTGCCTTCCCCACAAAAAACAGACATTCGCAAATTGCAAAAACTTAGAAATACAGCAATACTGCTATTTGTAATGATACTTTTCTCAAAATGTCTACATCTTGAAAAAAACCAAATTTTTATAGAAGGAGACAATTAGGAAAGTCAGACAAGGAAAGAAATGATGTGTCTAAGGGGAACTATGGAAACACAATTCCATATTCAACAGAAGCCCTTTCAAGTGTCTCTATGCTTGACGTTAGTGCCAAGGTCTACAGCATGCAAATTCTTTAACATTAAAATACTGCGCACATCTAATTTCCCATGACACGTACTCTTTTTGTGTGTACTAGAAGCTGTCAGCTGCTGTAACAGGCCAGCCGGTTACCAGCTTTTGGGGAAGGCTGTCTTTTAAACTTTCTCATACTGCTTGCATTTGTATTTCAGAAATAAACACTAGGACAAGAACCAGGCCATACCCTTGTTTATTTTCTCACATCCTTCACATCACTACCCTGTTTTGTTTGGGTTTTTATTCACTATGCTTAGTATATGTATTATGTTCATAATCCTCATTATATTGAGATAAACCACATTACTAAATGTCTGTATATAAATAGTCATTTAAAATTTCCAAGCATTTTGATATAGGTTAATACAGTGTAAGGATAGCAGGGAAATTATTTCCCTCATTTATTTTTTTAAATTTATTTTTCACCACGATTCTTTTTTTTTTTTTTAATTGAAGTATAGTTGATTTACAGTGTGATTGTTTCACGTATACAGCAGAGTGATTCAGTTTTATATATATATATATATAATTATATATATACATATATATGTTATATATAATTAAATATAACATATATATAATTATATATGTACATAAATATATTTTTTTAGATTATTTTTCCTTATAGGGTATTACAAAATATTTAGTATAGTTCCCTGTGCTATACAGGAGGTCCTTGTTGGTTATCTATTTTATATATAGTAGAGTGTATGTGTTAATCCCAAACTCCTAACTTATCCCCCGCTTTAGCCTTTGGAAAACATAAGTTTGTTTTCTTTGTCTGTGGGTATGTTTCTGTTTTGTATAAAAGTTCATTTGGATCTCTTTTTTTTTAGATTAGATATAAGTGATATCATAGGATGTTTGTATTTCTCTGTCTGGCTTACTTCACTTAGTATGATAAACTCTAGTTCCATCCATGTTGCTGCAAAAAGCATTATTTCATTCTTTTTTATGGCTGAGTAGTATTCCATTGTATATATTTACCACTCCTTTATCCATTCATCTGTTGATGGACATTTATGTTGCTTCCATGTCTTGGTGATTATAAAGAGGATGGGAGGGAAATTATTTCCTGCATTTAAGATGATGAACCTAAAGCTGTAAAACATTAGTTGTTTTTTCTTTTCTTTCTTTTTTTTTTAACACCTTTATGGAGTATAATTGCTTTACAATAGTGTGTTAGTTTCTGCTGTATAACAAAGTGAATCAGCTATACGTATACATATATCCCCATATCCCCTCCCTCTTGAGCCTCCCTCCAACCCTCCCTGTCCCACCCCTCTAGGTGGTCACAACACACCCAGTTGATCTCCTTATGCTATGCAGCTGCTTCCCACTAGCTATCTATTTTACATTTGGTCATGTATAGTTGTTTTTTCTAAACTGGTATAGCTGAGAACAGAAAATCTAAAGATTCAGATTTTGTTTTTTTGACATCTTTATTGGAGTATAATTGTTTTACAATGGTGTGCTAGTTTCTGCTTTATAACAAAGTGAATCAGCTATACATATACATATATCCCCATATATCCTCCCTCTTGCATCTCCCTCCCACCCTCCTTATCCCACCCTTCTAGGTGGTCACAAAGCACAGAGCAGATCTCCCTGTGCTATGCAGCTGCTTCCCACTAGCTATCTATTTTACATTTGGTAGTGTACATATGTCCATGACACTCTCTCACTTCTTTCCAGCTTACCCTTCCCATTCCCCATGTCCTCAAGTCCATTCTCTACTTCTGCGTCTTTATTCCTGTCCTGACCCTAGTTTCTTCAGAACCTTTTTTTTTTTTAGATTCCATATATATGTGTTAGCACATGGTATTTGTTTTTCTCTTTTTGACTTACTTCACTCTGTATGACAGATTCCAGGTCCATATACCTCACTACAAATAACTCAATTTTGTTTCTTTTTATGGTGAATAATATTCCATTGTATATATGTGCCACATCTTCTTTTTCCATTCATCTGTTGCTGGACACTGAGGTTGCTTCCACATCCTGGCTATTGTAAATAGAGCTACAATGAACATTGTGGTACATGACTCTTTTTGAGTTATGGTTTTCTCAGGGTATATGCTCCGTAGTGGGATTGCTGGGTCATATGGTAGTTCTATTTTTAGTTTTTTAAGGAACCTGCATACTGTTCTCCATAGTGACTGTATCAATTTACATTCCCACCAACAGTGCAAGAGGTTTCCCTTTTCTCCACACCCTCTCCAGCATTTATTGTTTCTAGATTTTTTGATGATGGCCATTCTAACTGGTGTGAGGTGATACCTCATTGTAGTTTTAATTTGCATTTGTCTAATGATTAGTGATGTTGAGCATCCTTTCATGTGTTTGTTGGCAATCTGTATATATTCTTTGGAGAAATGCCTATTTAGGTTTTCTGCCCATTTTTGGATTGGGTTGCTTGTTTTTTTGATATTGAGCTTCATGAACTGCTTGTAAATTTTGGAGATTAATCCTTCGTCAGTTGCTTCATTTGCAAATACTGTCTCCCATTCTGAGGGTTGTCTTTTCATCTTGTTTATGGTTTCCTTTGTTGTGCAAAAACTTTTAAGGTTCATTAGGTCCCATTTGTTTATTTTTGTTTTTATTTCCATTTCTCTAGGAGGTGGGTCAAAAAGGATCTTTCTGTGATTTATGACATAGAGTGTTCTGCCTATGTTTTCCTCTAAGAGTTTGATAGTGTCTGCCCTTACATTCAGGTCTTTAATCCATTTTGAGTTTATTTTTGTGTATGGTGTTAGGGAGTGTTCTAATTTCATTCTTTAACATGTAGCTGTCCAGTTTTCCCAACACCACTTATTGAAGAGGCTGTCTTTTCTCCATTGTATATTCTTTCTTGCTTTGTCAAAGATAAGGTGACCATACGTGTGTGGGTTTATCTTTGGGCTTTCTATCCTGTTCCATTGATCTATATTTCTGTTTTTGTGCCAGTACCATACTGTCTTGATTACTGTAGATTTGTAGTGTAGTCTGAAATCCAGGAGCCTGATTCTTCCAGCTCCATTTTTCTTTCTCAAGATTGCTTTGGCTATTCAGAGTCTTTTGTGTTTCCATACAAATTGTGAAACTTTTTGTTCTAGTTCTGTGAAAAATGCCATTGGTAGTTTGATAAGGATTGCATTGAGTCTGTAGATTGCTTTGGGTAATATAGTCATTTTCACAATGTTGATTCTTCCAATCCAAGAACATGGTATATCTCCCCATCTGTTTATATCATCTTTAATTTCTTTCATCAGTGTCTTATAGTTTTCTGCATACAGGTTTTTGTCTCCTTAGGTAGGTTTATTCCTGAGTATTTTATTCTTTTCATTGCAATGGTAAATGGAAGTGTTTCCTTAATTTCTCTTTCATATTTTTCATCATTAGTGTATAGGAATGCAAGAGATTTCTGTGCATTAAATTTGTATCCTGCTACTTTACCAAATTCATTGATTAGTTCTAGTCGTTTTCTGGTAGCATCTTTAGGGTTCTCTATGTATAGCATCATGTCATCTGCAAACAGTGACAGCTTTACTTCTTTTCTGATTTGGATTCCATTTATTTCTTTCTCTTCTCTGATTGCTGTGGTTAAAACTTCCAAAACTATGTTGAATAATAGTGGTGATAGTGAGCAACCTTGTCTTGTTCCTGATCTTAGAGGAAATGATTTCTGTTTTTCACCATTGAGAATGATGTTGGCTGTGGATTTGTCATATATGGCCTTTATTATGTTGAGGTAAGTTCCCTCTATACCTACATTCTGGAGGGTTTTTATCATAAATGGGTGTTAACTTTTGTCGCAAGCTTTTTCTGCATCTATTGAGATGATCATATCATTTTTCTCCTTCAATTTGTTAATATGGTGTATCACATTGATTGATTTGCATATATTGAAGAATCACTGCATTCCTGGGATAAACCCCACTTGATCATGATGTCTGAATCTTTTAGTGTGCTGTTGGATTCTGTTTGCTAGTATTTTGTTGAGGATTTCTGCATCTATGTTCATCCGTGATATTGGCCTGCAGTTTTCTTTTTTGTGACATCTTTGTCTGGTTTAGGTATCAGGGTGGTGGCCTCGTAGAATGAATTGGGGAGTGTTCATCTCTCTGCTATATTTTGGAAGTGCTTGAGAAGGATGAGTGTTAGCTCTTCTCTAATGTTTGATAGAATTAGCCTGTGAAGCCATCTGGTCCTGGGTTTTTGTTTGTTGGAAGATTTTTAATCACAGTCTCAATTTCAGTGCTTGTGATTGGTCTGTTTATATTTTCTATTTCTTCATGGAGTAGCAATCCTCATATCAGACAAAATAGATTTTAAAATAAAGACTATAGCAAGAGACATAGAAGGACACTACATAATGATCAAGGGATCAATCCAAGAAGAAGATATAATTGTAAATATTTATGTGCTCAACATAGGAGCACGTCAGTACATAAGGCAAATGCTAATAGCCATAAAAGGGGAAATCGACAGTAACACAATCATAGTAGGGGACTTTAACACCCCATTTTCACCAATGGACAGATCATCCAAAATGAAAATAAATAAGGAAACACAAGCTTTAAATGATACATTAAACAAGATGTACTTAATTGATATTTATAGGACATTCCATCCAAAACATCAGATTACACTTTCTTCTCAAGTGCCCATGGAACATTCTCCGGGATAGATCATGGGTCACAAATCAAGCCTTGGCTAATTTAAGAAAATTGAAATCTTATCATGTATCTTTACCAACCGCAACACTATGAGACTAGATATCAATTACAGGAAAAATTCTGTAAAAAATACAAACACATGGAGGCTAAGCAATACACTACTAAATAAGCAAGAGATCACTGAAGAAATCAAAAAGGAAATCAAAAAATACCTAGAAACAAATGACAATGGAAACACAATGACCCAAAACCTATGGGATGCAGTAAAAGCAGTTCTAAGAGGGAGGTTTATAGCAATGCCATACTATCTCAATAAACAAGAAACATCTCAAATAAACAACTTAATCTTACACCTAAAGCAATTAGAGAAAGAAGAACAAAAAAACCTCCCAAAGTTAGCAGAAGGAAAGAAATCATAAAGATCAGATCAGAAATAAATGAAAAAGAAATTAAGGAAACAATAGCAAAGATCAATTAAACCAAAAGCTGGTTCTTTGAAAAGATAAACATATTTGATAAACCATTAGCTAGACTCATCAAGAAAAAAGGGAGACGACTCAAATCAATAGAATTAGATATGAAAAAGGAGATGTAAGAACTGACACTGCAGAAATACAAAGGATCATGAGAGATTACTACAAGCAACTATATGACAATAAAATGGACAACCTGGAAGAAATGGACAAACTCTTAGAAAAGATTCAAATTTTGTGGCTCTCAAAGACCTTGATATTTCCAATAGTTTATGCTGTTCATTTCTCTTTCTCCTCTCCTGCTCCTCCTCCTTTTCCTCCTCCTGTTCCTGTTTCTTCTTCTTGCTCTTCTTATTATTATCTTTCATATTAACTGACAAATAGATTACTATCCAGAGTCTAAAGATCTTATAAAATCCCAACATGTAAATAATCCTTGGTTCATTAGTCATTTATTAATACACAATGTTTTTGATGAGTTTACAAAAACATCTCAATACATTACAAAAATAAAAACATTAAAAAACCCAGAGCATTGTAAATAAATCCTAAACATGCCCCTAATTACTGTTTTGATTAAATATTAAGTTTCTAAGAGGTTTAACTTAGTTCATTTGAGCAAACACAAGTGAAAATTTTGTCCTACCTGCCACCATGTTGAAGATAGTTGATTAGTTAATGGCTGAAACTGAGTGAGGCAGTTTTTAAATGGAAATCAGTCTCTGTAAATATTTTACTAACTACTAACTGGTGTCCTAGGCCTGTTCCAAAGACTGTGAATTATACGGACCAAGGAGAGAGGACCACTGAATTAAGCACTTTCCTTCACCTCTAAAATTAATGCTCTTTTGCTTTGGACAATGTTTTCATTATGCTGGATAAAAAATAAATGCTCTCAAGGGATGCAGCTTTTCACAGAGAATTTGGTTTTCAGTTATAGAAAATGAAACAAAAAGAGGCCTTTGCTTTCTAAACAATAGTACAAAAAAGTTGTATCAAAATTGCCAATGGCTCCTTGCACTGGAACAATTTGTATGTTCTCCAGAATCATGACCCCCAGTTGCCAGTTCTAGAAAGTTCAGTGCAAGCATTTGGCATATCGTTCCCTCTTCTCCTCCTTCCTACCTCTTGGAGAAAGTGATGCCAACAGGGTCTTACTGCTTCCCTCTACCTCTGATGTGAATGGTAGACACTTTGGACCACTCAACTATGGGGTTACAATTAGGTTAGAATATTATGCTCCAGATTATTATTTATTTAAAAAAAAAGATTATCATGGAAAGAGTAGAGAAATGGGCATCAGGGAGGGATTTTGTAACATAGATCTTTTTTAATTCAGTAGATACAGTTAAATCTCTCTATTTCTGTGTGTATATGTGTGTGTGTGTGTCTCACAAACTCTCATATGCATATACACAGGATAGATAACCCAGTTAGTTGCCTGATCTCTGATCACACTCACAACAATTCACACACTTGCCTTTTTTACACTATTTCCAGTTCAACAACAGAAGATTTTATACTTGAATTTTTGGTCCAGTACAAGTATTCAACTATGGATTTACATTTAATACTGTTCTATGTCTTTCTCTTGTAGATATAGCTAAATAATAACACCATGGTTATATTTTTCCCTTTAATTATATTAATTTTTAACAGTTTGGTTCTATAAGAGTTTATTTCCATTTAAAGAAGCCTGAAAATAAAATAAAGAAGACTGTTCTTAATCATAATGAATGATGAATTTAGGACTCCTGGTTAAATATCAAATCACATTAATAAAGTCTGTTCAAAGAACTTGTTAAAACTAGGCAATTTTATCCAACATTATTAAGAAAATAGCAGGAATCTATAGATTACATTGGGAATATTGCTTTTGCAATTGAATTTGTATCAACCTACCATAATTAGTATATACACTAAAAGAAAATGGACTGGCTATGGAGGTATACATATTAACCTTTAGGATTTTTTCACTCAGTGGAACTAAAGTTTTTGAGGTTTGTGACAGTACTGTATGAGCCACAATATCTCCTTAATTATTGCAGTGCCCAGTGACAAGATTCAGCTCAGCTTTCATTTTGGCTGGTTCAAATACTGAAATGGCAGCGTAACAAACACAATCTCTTAAATATTATTTGTTAGTATTGTTACTAATATAACTTATAGATAACGACTATAGGAAATCTCTAAAAATTATGAAATAATACTTGCATTTAGGAAAATGTTTCATATGAAGAAAACTCAAAAATACTCTTATGTATGCACTTAATTAAGGGAACTTTTCTATTACAGTTTTCTGAAAGAATTTTGGTTTCATCTAAAGCCTTGTTTAGATACCTACAACACAGAGAACGATATATCCATTCTATATTCTGTTGGCTGATGTCGCAAACATAAATTTATCATTATAAAGTCACTTCTTTTCATTAGACTAAATACCTGTTCTGACTAACCCCAGCCCAACCATCAGAGGGTGTTTCTGCACTATGAAGCCCTCTGACTGTTTACCACCTTTCTCTCTCATTTGGAGAATGCCCGATTCTGCAACCAAGTTAAAAATTAGAAACAAATGTGTCTTTGTGCTAATAATTGCCAAAAGTTATGTTATTTTTCATTATATTTCATCATATTATTTTATATCTCACCAATCAAACAGTGAATTAAAAAGGTTGTTTTCTTATATTTTTTTCCATATGGAAAGCAAACACAAAGCAAAAGATAAGAGAGTAAATTTGAAACACCCTGGTGGCCACTTTCCATCCCTGTATTTGGGGATAAACGCACCATCATCTCCCCCTCCTCCCATGCCCACATCCACTGCACCCTAGGTAGCTCTTACCCATCACCTTCTGGACCTTGTCCCTCTGGGGCTGACTGTGACTTTCCCCATTAGCTTATGTTCCCAGTTTTCTTTCTTAACACACTCTACCACTTTCTATCAATTTGCTCATTTGTTGTTTTCCTCACTTGATTTTTAATTTTCTGAGGACAGATTCCATCCTGACCCCATTTCTCTCCACAGGGTCCAGCACAAAACCTGGAACAGCAGAGCCACTGGATGAATAATAGATATTTTTGTGAATCATTAGGCTTCAAAACTATTAATGTTGGGATGACAATAATAAATGACAACGGTATTTTAAAAATCTAACATTTCATTTAAGGCGGGGGTATATGAGGATTAATATCTTAGTTCTTTTTTGTTCATGTAATTAGTACAAAAATGGTAATGAATATTTTAGATCACCTTCTTGGTTTGTTAACTTTGCTTTACTTTTTGTCCTTGGCCATTGAGTACATCTCTAAACTTTACAAATTCATGTCACCCATCCTAAAAGAAAAGGAACAAAAGTTGTAGCTATATGAGATCAATTTTCACTATTTAAAAACCAACCTGAAGAATGTGGTGTGGTGACTTCTTTTACACTAAATACACACACACACACACATGCACTCCTTGACAGTAATATTAAAACAATTCACCAATTCTGTTGACGTTTATTTGCATACACTGGCAGCTGCAGTACATACTTCAACATACATTTTCTGATGGCAGCAAGGATATTCGACATGAAAATAATTATTTGAATTGCTGTGGTTCAGAAATGTTACCCAGTGCTAATACAACACAGCTAGATTCTAAAAAAGCCCTTCCAAATTTATTCTTGACATCATGTATGTCAAAATGTATTTGTACACCCTTCAAGTCATGAAAGAAGAGACAAAGGGACATTCTTTCTGCTTGGAGCACAGGCCAGCCCAGAAACGCTTTTCCTTCTTCCTCTCCTTTCAGGAGAGAGATTTGCACATCACCTGTAGTTCATCAAATACGAAGAATCTTGAGAGCATTCTGAGAGGACTGTGCTGAAGAGATTACCTGGGAGCAAAGATGCTTTTGAGATGTGATTTTAAGGAAGTACAAGGTTACCTGTGTCAACTTCTGAGAAATATCTCTGTTGTTTTTCTTCACACCAAAAGGTCTCAAGCCATGTCTGTTTGACTGTTTTACTGAACGAGGTGTGCTTGTTCTACCAAGGATATACCGATAATTCAAGGTAATCAGCAGAGTACATTACAGGAGAAAATCTGAACCAACAAGCTGTACAAACAGAATAGCAATCAGAAGATTTAATGCATTTCTGATGTACATTTAAGGCACTGACACTGGGCCACAGATGTACATGTGTTGTGTTTTATATTGCTGAGATATGGCCTGCGAGAGCCTATTATAACACATCATCGTCCACACTGAAGGGGCTGGGAAGGAAAAATTCCATCACACATTACTCCTGCCAATGTATTAGAGAAACAAATTGTACTCAGAATTGAAAAGTCACAGGCTTATTCTATCTTAATAAATTCCTGCCGAAAGGCTAAGTGTAAGCCTAGAAATACTTCCCAAATGTTGTTACTGTATTATCATCTTTGACATCTCCAGGGCTGTTCCAAGAATCATCAGTTATCAGTTCCGAGTTCTCACAATAAGTTCTCTTTTTTTTTTTCCTTTTCTTTTTTTCCAAACAGTTCTTGATTTCAGGTAGCCATTTTGAGCTGTCTGTACCTGAAATGAAAACCTTCCTTTGGCTAAAAGAAAAGGATACTTTTCAGTAAGATATTTGTCACTTGACTGTTCCCATTGGTTAATCTAAATAGTTTCATAATTCAAGGTGCTAATCCTTACCATAAATTTCCCATCAGACTTGTCTAAAGATTCTCGAGATCTGTTGGGACAGATTATAAATAGAAAAGTAAAAATGCAAACTCTGATTTCTCTGAGGGCAGATTCTGGGTCTTAATCATCTCTGTGGCTGTAGTTGCTAAAAGTTAGAGAGGACTACTCTATAAACATCTGTGAAAAAAATGAAAAGATGATGTTGTGTTTAAATGTAATTACGGTGCTTTAAAATATCCTAATGATATTAACCTAGTTATCGTTTTATAAACCAAGATACAAGATATATGTTTTATCAAACTAAATTCATGACTTAAATTATCCCTTTTTATTTTATCAGTCAACTAAGATGTCGTCTCTTGAAAGTGGGTATTTTTAATCTTGTCATCTCAGCATTGTATATATCAAAATCTACCTTTGATTCTAAAACAAACAAAAAAGAACTAGGAAAAACCTACATAAATAAGTGGTTATCTAACCCAAAAGTTTGTAACCTGCTATATAAGTGTGTGTTAGTTATCTAGGACTGTGTAACAAATTATCTCAAAATACAGAGAGACTAAAACAGCAAAGATTTATTACCTTACGGTTTCTGTGTATCTGGAAACTGGGTATAGTTTATTTGGGTCTTTTGTACGAGGTCTCACATGAAGTCACAATCAAGCTGTTGTCCAGAGCTGTGGCATCTCAGGCCTCTGCTAGGACAGGATAATCCACTGTCTGACCACTCCACAGGGTCCCTGAGTGACCTCATGGCACAGCAACTGGTGATACAAGACAGAATTCCAGACAGTAGTCAAGATGGAAGCCATAGTCTTTTTGTGTCCTGATCTAAGACGTGAAATCCCACAACTTCTGCCATGTCTGTTCATAAGAAGTGAACCAATAAGATTATCATACATTTAAGGGGAGGGGATTACACAAGAGCATGAATACAAAAATGTGGGGTGTCATTGGGAACCACCTTGGAGCATATCTGCCATAAAGAGGGTCAACAATACATTTCACTTTCAAGGAACAATTTGCATTATGAAATGATTTGTAATAGCTCATATCAAATTATAGAGTAAAAATTAGGAAGATTCTCAAGACCAAGCATTTCCTCTCACTCCAATTTCCATCTGTGACTGGCAGATGAGTTCATCACATAGATGTATCTTAGAAAGAAGGAAAGGAGTGAAAGGTAAGACAGAGGAAATCTGGTTTTGAGCAATTGCATATCCAAGTGCTGTGCTAGATACTCTTCAGGCCCTACTTTACCTAATCTTCATAGCAAACTTGCAAGGTTGATGTTGCTACCAGATGAGTTATTGGGACTTAGAAAACAAACGTGCTTGTGTCACAGAGCTGGAATTTGAAGCCACACCTATCTTACTGGAGAACACAGTGCTGACCCTTCTGGACTTAGTGTCTGAAGAGTTAGTTCCTAGGCCCCCCTTTTCTTGTTGACACCCTGTGACATTAAGCAAGGCAAGTGGCCTTTCTAAGCCTCAGTTTCCTGAACTACAAGGTCGTAGGTTTCTAGTCCAGAATTCTCAGTTTCAGGATACCCACAACTTTGGGTAAGGTCAAGAGGCTACTTTATGGTATCACAACTGCATGACAGTCAAAGGTGGGATTGTGAACATAGTTATTTTGACTCTTAATCAGCACTTTTAGAGTTCCTGCTGCCTCTGTACAAACTCTTTCGTTCATTCATTCATTCATCCTCACAGCAAATATGGATTTTGAACCTGCTCTTTCTAAGAATTGCACTTGGCACAAGAGTGTAAGTGGTGATCAAGAGATGCAATCCTTGCCCTAACAGATGCCAATGAGAAGACTAAGTGGAAAGGGCAAAAAGGGTAATTGGGACTTAACATAAAAGGCTTAATAGAGTAAAATTTATGAGAATCTTGTACCTAACATCATGTTATGCTACTTATTAAGAAAAAAGCCTTATTCTATAACCATAAACCTTCATCTTTGCTGATAAAAAAATTTAGGGAAATTTTCACTTGATGATATATAACTCTACAAATGACTATGACAAAGAAAAAACAGTGTTCTGGATTTCAAAAATTCAGCTGTTTATCACTACTAACATAAATAAAATATTTTGCAACTAATGATAAAAGACTGTCAAAGTTTAAATAGATAGCATATTAGGTACTTTTGCAAGACAACATGAGCCTGAAATGTGTGAATAATCTATTAGTGATGAAAGCACCCCCAGACAGAGGAGGCGTGTACAATATGACAACTGCTATGAAATGTATTTTAAAATACCAGAAGGGCAAAGAAATAACCTTATTTTAGAGCTAAATGTTCAAGGGCAGTTGTTATAGTCTCTGACAGTCAACAGTACAATAGTAGCAATGACAAGAATACACACCCAAGTCTCCAGGATTAAATCAGTGCAGGTGATGGCAAAGGAGCCGTTAAGGCACATGTTAATCTTCTCACACTGGCCTGAGACAGAACATTCATTATGCTGCTCTCACATCAGAAGTCAACCAGTTCTTATCACAGTCTCTGTCACTTTGCTTTGAGTGTTTTTTAACAGGAGTGGCAAGAAGGAACTATTTCTTTCTACCTTAAAACAAAGGTGGAATTTGATTGGTGCTTCCTCTGTAAGACACACTTGGTGAGGCACTGTAAAAATGAAAAGTGACTTTGATTGTGTGCCCTCTACCTATTTAATGACTTGTTCTGAGGAGTGACTTAGGCTGCAGGAATGCCTGGCATGGTTTTGGGCAAACCCCCTATTTCTTCGGTTTTTTTTAAGCTTTATTGACAAATAATTGATACATAAACTTTAAGATATTTAAAGTGCACAAGGTGATGATTTGATATACATATACATTGTGAAAGGATTTCCTCCAACAGGTTAATCAAATCAACATTTCCATCACCACACATATTTACTTTGCATGTGTATGTGAACGTGTAAGTTCTACTCTCTTAGAAAACTTCAATTATACAATACATTATTATCAAATATAGTCATCAGGCTATACATTAGATGCTCAGACCCTATTCATCTTATAGCTGAAAGTTTGAAAATATTCCATTTCTTTAGAGTTAGTAGCTGCCTTATGATCTGAAAGTATTACCAATTCTTTATAAATGGTATGTTAGTAGGCCCTGTAGACTGCTTTCAAAGTCAGAAAATGATAAGTACTTACCCTTACAGAGAGGATTTTCTGTTATGTGAAATCATAATATCTTGCTAAATATTTTAAATATGTAATGCCCATGGAAAAAAGTGAGATCTTCTCCTGGATCTTTCTTCTTTTTATCTATACGGAGAATTCATTAGCTCAAAGTTCCTCGGAGGTAGATAAACACAGATGTAAAGAATTGCTAATGATCACTCTCATTAATGTAGTGTTGATAATAAACACAACCTACTTTCAACTCTGTGAAAGAAACAGTGCTACAAATTATTATTCCCTACTCCTAATGTGTCTCCTCTTATAGAAAGACAACACAAAAGTAATTAGGAATTAATTGAAACTACTGTAAGCTAAAGTTGATCTCCCAGGTTACATGAAGTTTAACAACAGACCTGAGGCTTTCTGTTCCCTCTCTCTCAAATAAATTTCAGAGTTAGTATTCCTGGCAGAGTGAATTTTTTAAATGGATTTGATGGGAAAAGAACGTTCTCTCAAATCAGAGAATATAAAATATGACACAATTGAAACAGGGTTATGTTAGTTGATTTTCCCAGAATAATAATCATGAGAAGGGAACAGAAATATGTAAGGGAGATTATCTGTGATATTTTGCACTTTAAAAAGTTATGTTGAAAAATTCATCTTGGGGAGAACACCAATTTTGTTCAGTAGAGAAATGAGGAATACTTTCTTATCTAAATTATTCTTGGTAAATCCATGGAGAAACTGAACTCTGCAGGCAACCACTGTAGCGGCTAACGTCTCTTAGTTACCCACTACACATTTTTGTTGTAATTTCCAGGTATTCTTTCCATTAAATCCCAGGGGTACGACTCTACCCACTTTTCAGATAGGGATGTTGGCTAGTGTTACACAGTTAAAGTGGTTGTATCAGTCAGGATATACTAGGTTATGTTTCAGTAACAAGTGACCTCAACCTCCAAGTGGCTTACAGAACAGAGATTTACTGCAAACTGACATGCTAGTCCAGGTGGCCCACACAAGCAGCTCTCTTCCAAGTGGTAACTCAGGGACTCAGGCTAGCAACAAACAGGAACTTTGCATGTTGGAGTCATTTGCTTCTACCCCAGAGGACTGGGGGTGGAGGTGTGGGGTCTAAGGTATAAATAAGTCACACATAGTCCTAACTGCATTGACCTGGAAGTCACCCATCACTTCCACTCAAGGTCCAAGGGTAAGAATTCCTCATATGACCCCATTTAGACACTTAGAGGCTCCGAAACAGAAAAAGCCACGTGGACAGATGATGGGACTTTTGGTCTCTGCCACAGTAATGGAATCTGGAAAATTATGCTAATTATGGGGATGCCAGTGATAACTTCAGGGAGGTGAACATTTGTTAGTCACCTCTACTGCCTGCTTCTGCCACGGGGCACTGGTATTTGGAAACCTCAGCAGAAGAAACCGCACGTGACCCTGTGAAAGGCCAGAGGAAGGGGTCCTAGAGCCTTCTCTGGCTCCTTCACTGGCAGAACCTCTTTGGAAGGATAGCCAAATGAGAAGCTCTTTCCCTCAGCTCACAGAAGGGCTGTTGGAAGCAAGAGGTTACTGTTTCCTGTCGTGAAGGATCTGAAAGAAAGCCAGTGAAGCCAAGCTATGGTCTTTGCCCATTGATAAGAATGTAGAAACATTCTGAGTGTGGGACTTCACCTGGCAAGTGCAACATTTTTCCACACATAAAGGGATAAAATCATTGAAGGGTCCCTAACAGGAAGCAAACTCCTGGGAAAGCTATTAGCAGTTTAACATTTGCAATTCATGTGACAGTGTTCTTGCCTTGAGGAGTATCACAGACACAGCCCTGTTTGGTTTAAAATGTAACTATCACAGCAGAGTAGGTTGAGCATTCAGATCTCAGCTGGGTTTCTCTTGAATTTATTAACTTACGAATGGAAACACGCTTTAAATAGTTTACTATCTTCCAGTAACCCCTTCTTCTCCTTCTCTAGAAGTGGCACCACTCTTCAGGCTTGTAATCCTGGAGTACCTCCGACTTCTCTTCACTTTGGCCCACAGAACATCCCCTGTCTACCCCATCCTGTCAGTAGGTCCTTCCCAAGCGTGGTCTGAATCCTCCCTTTCTCTGTATCCCACATCGTAGCCACAGCTCCTAACTACTCTTAACTACACTTCATTTCTCCCTCCACTGTTAACTCTAGATCAAACAAGCAGCTTGACGATGCTATTATTTTTCTCCCCAAAGTTTACAGTGATCTGGGGTTTGGGGAAAACCTTGGAACAAGTCATAGTATTGACTTTCCCAACCAAACCAGATTTCTACATGGGCTGACAGAATTATTGTGAATAGTGGTGCAATAAACATGGGAGTGTAAATATAAAAAAAAAAAAAAAAAAAGGATTTCAGGAGTGATACAATGGACATAAATTAGCCTAGGAGATCCAGAAAATCTTCTAAATAACATGGGGACAAATTTCACTTCCCTGATGAATTGCTGGTTGCTTTGAGGGTCTATATTTACCTGTGAAATTTTACTTACCTAAGTCATCAAGATCAATAACCTAGTCTTTATAACTAACTTTACCCCCTTCATTAAAATGCAGATGTTATTTGCCCCAGGGTCCTGACTGGTTTTCGATGACCCTTTTCTGTTTTCTAAGATCAAAGAAGGAAGCAATATCTCATAAATACCGCATAATATATTTTTAACAGACTGGCTGTAATAAGTTATCTCCATGTTCCACTGCTGTCGGCTTCTGTTGTCCCATTTCAAGCATAAAATCGGCCAGCTTAGCAACTAAAAATGGAAGACTATTTGTGGGGATCTTTCCAGATACAATCAACACACACCAACTAGTGAAAAAGGCTCCTCCACGCAAAAAAGGAATACAAAAACCATAATACAAAGGAGTTAAATCTTACTAAAAAAATGGCAACATGAGGGCGTACACAACCCAGGATAAGAATCCCTTCAGTTTCTGCAACAGACACAAAGGGAGAAAATATTTTATGGCCAGTGAATGATCACAGGGCTGTTGGGTCTACAAGTTGTCAACCTAATAATAGGAGTACGGAATGAAAAATAAACGGAATGTTAAGTACCCTGATAAAGCTACCTAACACGATTCTCAAAACCCGCAGACCTTCTACCCACAAACGTGTAAGTTGAGAGTCATGTGATTACAGCATCCACCTGCAAACCCCATCGCGCTTCTCCATCTGTGTATTTTACTGTAGGTCAAGGTAGTTAATCACCAGAAGGCCCCAGGGCACCCACATAGAATCTTATTTATGGGCAAATCAAGAAACCGAAATGCTGAACCGTGCCTGATTAGCTGCACTAATATGCTACTTGTGGCTAATTTCTGAGCTGCTTAACCCACAGGTGTTTACCCTCCCCCATAAATCACGCGGTCCGCCTCCCCTTTGCACCCCTGGTCCCACCATGCATATAGATGGCCTGTTTAAATGACAGGCAGGAAATAATGGATGGGGCACTAAATCATTCCAGTGTTTAGTCAACTGTCTCTCCTCCGAAACTGGTCCTACCGCGTTCCCACTGCCCAGCTCCTTTCAGATGTTATTGTAACCCTAGCCTTCTGCGCCACTGCATGTAACCTTTCAAAGGTACAAAGTGTACATTTCCCCATTTTTATTTGTTTTCCTTGTAGAGCACACCCTTTGCATAAGACAGAACCATTAAAATTTCCACAACAGCCAGCAGTGCAATGGAGCAGAGCAGAATCCCAATGACTTCGATGGTGAAAGGAAACTCTCGCTGGGAATTTAGCAACTATGGTCCTACATTTACCTTTAATTTATTTTTTTAAATTAAAGATGTTAATTAAATGGCTCACAAACCAAACAATCTAAACACTAAATATTATGGGCAGGAAATGCCTGGCTTGCATATCATTTGATTCTCTATACTACTTCCTTGTTTTAAATCAACTTATAGGTCAATATAAAAACCAGTAGCTATGAAAATACATACTTCACATGTATTTACAATGTATGTCTACGCTTGGAACAGAAGAAAATATAGGACTTGGCAGGAGATCTGTTTCAAGCTCTAGCTAAGGAAACTCTTAGGAGGAAATATCAATCAATGGGTACCAAATGAAATGTTATAAATGAACATAATAGCTGGCAAAATAGGAATGAAAAACAAGATCAAGGCTTCACTACATTGGGACAAGCATAATTATAGTTTAGATGTGATAGACATAAAATATAAGAACTCTTCAACTCTATTGCTCATTGAAGGAGGAAAATAGTTGCTTGAAATTTTCAGTTGCTTTTAGGAATTTTATATGCCTCACCCTTAGATTAGTTTATATGACAGGAAACACACTCATTTATCTGTTATTTTTAACACTTCCTAATTGAGCTCAAATAGCCAAATGCAATGCAAGTATTCAAGTCATAAAAGTAATGTATTCAAGGTTATTCCACTTCAAACTAAGATGAAGTAACAGAAACTAGGTTTACCCTTCTGGCAGAAACAATCAATAACAGGCAAACTATACAAAATAATGGTTTTCAAGACACTGGACACCAGGCAATGAAGATACCTGACAGATGGGAAGTAAACCAGTAAACCAGGCCAGCCCTGTGATATGGTCCCAGCTCACCACCTTGAGAAATTTTCCAGGCCAGAGTGTGGGGAATGATCCCTAGTGAAGCCCAGTGGACTCCTCTTGTTAAAGAGTCACAACTGAGCATCCCGGGAGATCAAGGTGGCAAGAGTTTCCCAGAGCTGGGTACCAGGGAGAAGAGAGCTGAATTGAGATTGAGTCCCTCTGGGGACCTTCAGGAGGTCCTTCAGAGTATTTACCTGAGCACTAAACAGAACATACAAGCACATAACCTCCCCGAGGCTGGGAAAGAACTGCAAGAAAAGATAAGAACTAACAATGCTAAGCATTCACCCAGATCCTGGAAGAGCACCTGTTTTCACCAGACCAGAAAGAACCATGATTCAAGAGCACTGAATAGAATTATCAGGAAAGTCTCATCTGAGTAGGGAAGTAACTAGACATAGACTGAGCAATGCTCCCATCCCACCTACCAGACTTTAAAAGCAGGACCTAAGAGGATCCAACTGCTTTCAAGGAAAACAACTGTAACCTAGGGGGGGAAATATGCTAAGAATATTTATAGAAATTCAAAAATATCCAACCACCAAAACAGTAAAAATACAATTAGCAGACAAGGACATTTAAGAAGTTTTAAAACTGTACTCCATATGTACAAAAAGTTAAGTAGAGACATGGAAGACATAAAGAATATCCAAATTGAATTTTGAGAGATTAAAAGTCTATGTATGAGATGAAAACTTCAGGGGATGGAATTAATTTCAGTTCAGACATTGCAGAAGAAAACCTCTGTAAACATGAAGACAGCAAAAGAAACTATATACAATGAAAGAGAAAAGATAATTTTAAAAAATAAAAAGAGCAGCTGTGGTCTATGGGGCAACTTGAAATGGCTTAACATACGTGCACTTAGACACTCTGAGAATGAGGGAAGAGAAATTTAAAAAAATAATTAAGAAATAGTGGCTAAATTTTTTTCATATTTCATAAATATCACAAATCAACAGATCCGAGAAACTCAACAAATCCCAAACATAAGAAACATGAAAAAAAAACCTACACCAAGTCACATCATAATCATATTACTCAAATCAACTGACAAAAAAATAACATATAAGCAAAGGAAAAATAAAACCTCATTACATACAGAGGAACAAAGATACAGATGACCACAAGTTTCATATTGAAAACAACCCAACATCTTTAAATTACTGAAAGGAAAAAAAAAAACAAAAAACTGTCAACATAGAATATTCAAAAAAAAAAATCTTCCAAAACCACAGGTGAAATAAAGAATTGTTGGTTCATACAAAGCTGAAATAATTACCAGCAGATCTGCACTAAAAATAATGTTACAGGAAGTCTTTTAGCAGAAAGAAAATGATGCCAGAAAAATGTATTTTACACAATGAAACTAAAAAGCAAGGGAAATAGAAATGACATAGGTAGTTTTTCTTATTTAAATATCTTTAAAAGCCGAATGTTTATTTATATAAAAACAGCAACACTATACCACAGTGTTTATAATATAAGTAAATGTCAAAAATGATAACAATAGCACAACTTTTGGGGGACGATGAGAAATGAAAGTTTACTATCATGAGAGTCTTACACTGAAATTATATAATGTCATGTAAAGTGGGACTTTAAAACATTTAAAATATATGGTATTGACCCTAACACAACCACTAAATTAGCAAAACAAAAAATTATAACTAATAAGCCAAAAAAAAGATAAAATGGAATCATAAAAAATAATTATTTCAAACAAAGTCAGAAAAAGAAGATAAAAGAGACAAAGAACAGAGGGAATAACTAGAAAGCCAATAGCAAGATGATAGATTTAAGCCTTACCAAATCAAAAGTTACTGTAAGTATAAATGATCCCAACACCCAAAGTAAGAGGCAGATATTGTCAAAGTAAAAAAAAAAAAAAAAAAAAAAAAAATAGAGAAATACTGATCTATGCTCAGCCTATGATGAACACTCTTAAATATAAAGACACAAATAGGTTAAAAATAAAAGGATAGAAAAAGACCATTTAACACTAATCAAAAAAAAAAGTATATATCAGAGAAGTCATATTACCATGTATAAAAAAAGTCATTCCACAATTGTAAAGGAATCTATTTATCAAGCGGAACTAACAATCTTTAAATTTTATGAACCTAACAACATAGCTTCAAAATATAGGAAGCAAAAAAATGATAGAACTATAAGGAGAAATAGGTAAATCAATAATTATATTCAAAGATTTTAATACCTCACTTTCAAAAAGTAGAGAGAAAATCAATAAGAATACACACTACTTAAAAAACACTATCAACTAATTGCACCTGAGTGACATTTCAAGAACACCATATCCAAAAAAAGGATAATACAAATTATTTGGCAGTGCACAGGAACCATTTAGCGAAACAGAGCATATTTTTGGTCATAAAACCAGTCTCAATAAATATAAAACAGCTCAATTCATGCAAAGTATTTTCTTTTACCACAATGGATTCAATTAGAAATCAATAATAGAAAGATGTCTAGAAAATCTCAAATATCAGTAAACTAAAAACCAGTTTCTAAAGAACCCACATAGCAAAGAATAAATAAAAAATTAAGATATTAGAAAAAAATTTGGTCAAAATAAAAATTAAAGAAAAATACATCCCAATTTGTGGGAAGCAGCTAAATTAGTACATTGTAAGGAGAGGGCTTGAACTTACAGCAATAACTTGAATTTATAGCAATGTGTCTCTGTTGGAAAAGAAGGAAGATATCACATCCATGACTTCAGCTTCTAGGAAAAGAAGAGCAAATTGAATGCAATTAGGCAACAAAAAAGTAAATAATAGAGAACAGAGCAGATGAAAATGAAATAAACACCAGAAAAGTAATGGAGAAAATCATTAAAATTAAATGCTGGTCTTAAGAAGATTCATATAATTAGGATAAACAAATTTACCAATATCAGGCAGGAGAGAGGTGAACTTACTATAAATTTTACCTAGAATAATTCTCTTACCTCAAAAAATCCCTCAAAACAATTTTGAGATAGAATAAACCAAAACGGTTAATAGCAGTAGCTCTCAATATTTATTATTAAAGCTACCGTCATCAGGACAGTGTGGTATTGACCTAAAAAATGGACAGATAGATCAACGGAACCGAACAGAGTCCAGGAGTAAGTTCATTCATGTATGGAACTGAGTTTTGATGAAGGTACAAAGGCAAATCAATGGAGGAAGGATAATTTTTTCAACAAATGGTGCTGGAACAATTGGGCGTCCATGTACAGAAAACAAACAAAAATGCACATTAAAAATGTCAACAAATACCTACATCAATAATTTGCCCCATAAAAAAATAATAATTCTTAATAAATCATAGTTCTAAATGTTGGCTTAGAATTCTGAAAACTTCTAAAATTATGTCTTCTACAATTTCATAAATATCATTTACTGGAGGGTCTTTCACAATACTATCTTTTCATTTCTTCTGAGCATCACCCAGCTTTCACCAGACACTCAGGTCTATCATTACATTTCAACCTATGATTCTTTTTATTTTACTTTCCCTTTAAGAGACTGGACAGGGAAAACAAAGATTTAGACTTTTAACTAAATTTAGGAAGGCAAACAACTAGTGTCAGTCAACATATTCCCAGAAGTAGGAAAGAAACTGATTTATGATATCTCAGAATTTTACCAGCTGATTAACCATTTACCTACGAATTATTCTTCCCCCTGGGCTCTTTCTGGTCAGGCCAGGCTGGTGGGTTCCACCATCACCTGCCAGAAACTGAGGGGAGAGAGCGAGAAAGAGGACGGAGGAGGAGGATTCAGGGTATAGGATCTGAGGAGCCTTTCTGTGCCACAGAAAATCTCCAGAGACTCCGTGAAGATATAGAAATGATCAGAAATGCTGTGACACTGTTGTGTGGTATTTGCTGTTTCCCCAGCAGCTCAGCTGAGGGAGAACTCAGCTGATCTCTGTTTCCTGAAGTTTCTTTACTTTTTATTTGTTAACCGAGGCTTATATTTGGAGAACTCTGTTGTACCAACCCTGAAGTCATCTCTGACCAATATTAAGAGCATGCTTTTTAAGTGTCAGTTAGATTTGTGGATCTATAAAGTTCTCCTGAAATTTCTGGAAGCTAGGAAGTCCAAGATCGAGGTACCAGCAGATTTGGCGTCTGGTAGTCCCATTGTCCAGTCCACAATGTATCGCTCCTTATCCAGAACTAGCCATCCTCTGAAGCCAGAACAAGAAGTGTGCACTAACCCCTTCTCCAGGTACTTTAACAAGTCTGGAGGGATTTTCAACTTCCAACAAATAGAGATTATTCCAGGATAAAAAACTTGCCTGATTCTCCTTTTTTTTTTTTTTTTCAAAATAATTGAAATTGTTTTGTAGTTTTAAAGATTTTGCATTGAAATTGTTAAATGACTGTTAAAAGGTATACTGTATTCAGGACCTTACCCTATAAAAATTTATCAAATGTGTATGTATCAGAACTCTGTATTATTTTCTCAGGATAGTAATAATATAGTGTCTTAGAAGAAAACAGAATTCTTGAGAGTTCTTGAAGCCTATCTTTATTTTTAACTAATTCACTAAATATTTGACAAAGTTGTTTCCTTGACTCAAGTAACTACTTGTAATTGTTCAGTCATGGAATACATCAGTATTATGAGATCTATTTTTAAAAATCATAATTAGTCAAAGTAATTCACATGTGTTTTGTATACTTCAAATAATTGTTTTCTATGTTAAAAAGGGTGATTCTGTAATTAATTTGAATATTCTTCTTGTAAAAATATAAAATGTGCCTTGAGGTCCAACTTAGAATGTGTAACACATAGAATCTCATCTCCCATAGACACTAAGTACAATTACTTTGTCTTAAACCCCAGAAGCCCTGACTTAACTATAATCTAAAACGTCTGTGGTGCTTCGTAACAGTTATCGTTCTCCATCCATGACACTTTTATACAGTCTGCTTAAATCTACTTGCATAATGTAGTTTTAATGACCCATGTGAGATTCTGTAAATATGCTAAATTCTATAAATTTATTAACCATTGTACAAAGGAACTTTTCTTTGTCAATCTTTGTCTTTTCCTAAGCCTCAACAATTTCTTGCATTTGTTGTATTTCAGGATTTTTAGTATACATTTGCATTCACATTATGCTTTTCATTCATGATGGTAAAAACTTTGAATGCATTTTTTTATCTCTCCATAGTGAAGCCTGCCTCTCAATTATGATCTCTCTTCCTTCCACTGATACGTTAGGTCACAAACGGAAGAGTCTACTCTTAAAATAAATAGCACATCACATTCCTTACAACCAGAAAATGTGTTTTTTGCTGCTAAGTAATACACACTAAGCCTGCCATGCTCCAGGAGCTGGTGAAACAAAACACCAACCAACCAACAAGGCAGCCACGCTCAGAGGCCACAATAGGTTGAAGGTGACCATGTTCATAAAACACGGATCATGAAAGCTTATATCAGGGGAGATGACAGTCTTTCAACTGATGTGGAGAGGCAGGGAGGAGAAGAAATCACATGTCTGTGAGATGCTATCTGCATAAGAAATGAAATCTAGATCCATCTGGTCAACACAAAATCATTTATTCATTTCACCATTTTGACTTTAACGTAAATAATATCTTTGGTGAAATATCACAAAGGACACACAAGCTGGTTTATATAGCTCATTACATAGCTTGCTTGTATTGTGATATGTAAAACCTATACTCACTTGAATCCATTTCTATATTTACTATACTATGATATAAAGACAACTAAAAATACTTTAAAGCTTCTGGAAAGGATTATTTTTAATGAATGAATTTCTAATAATATAATAAATGCATATGTGATATGCCTTAAGATAAACTATTCAGTACATCACAGTATAAAGATTCAAAGTATGCATGCATTCAAGGAAGTTTAATTGACAGTGGTGACTTCATTGCCTGTAGTGAAAGCCTGTAGCATATCAACATTCACTAGAGCTGTGCTTAGAAGAAAAATAATATTGATCAAAACAAAAATAGAGAAAGATATGTTTAATATAGTACATTTACAATCATAGATTGCTTTCTTGCAAGTTGTTTTCCCAAGTAACAATCCATGTTTATATGAAGAATTAATTAGACAGTTTATCTTTTGCTCCTTAAGGCCTTTTGCTTCACTGACTGCCTTTCCTCCAACTCTTGGTGGCATTTTCTTTACAACTTCTAGCACCAAACCCTCGGTACTAAAATAGTATCTTCTCGGTAGAAATTTTGTCATATTCATCATCAGAGTAACCCAGTGAATAATTTTGGATGAGTGATTAGAAGCAAACCATCTAAGGTAAAACTTTTTAGCAATGGTCATCATCATTTCTTGCCTATATCACCAGAATTCTCTCCTATCAGCTCTCTTTTTTTTCCAGACTCCAGCCTACTACCTCTATTTTTTATGCTAATTCTGAACATTCATCTCAAAAATACAGCTCTCACAGACTTAAAAAACAAACTTATGGTTACCAAAGGGGAAAGGTTGGTGGGAAGTGATAAATTAGGAGGATGAGATTAACATATACACACTACTATATGTAAAATACATAACCAACAAGGACCTACTGTATAGCACAGGGAGCTATACTCAATATATTTTTTAATAACCTATAAGGGAAAAGAATATAAAGAGGATTGATATATGTATACGTATAACTGAATCACTTTGCTGTACACCTGAAGCTAGCACAGCAGTGTAAACCAACTACACTCCAATATAAAATAAAAATTTAAAAAAGATTACAACTCTCATGTATTTCTATCTACTCTAATCTCACCAATATATTTTCACTACCCTAGAGATTAGGTTCCAAATCCTAAGATTGGCCCCAGGGTCTGTCCCGACTAAAGCCATCCTGGTGTACCTCATCACATGATTGCTCCTGCTGGGCCCATCCTACTTCTCCTCTTTCTGTTTGTGGAATTTGTCATGCTCTCCACTTTTCCTCAGGCCCTTTGTTAATTGAGATTCTACTGTCTGGAAATCCCTCCCTCCCCCTTTGCCACTTTATTTATGAGTCCTTTGACAACATCATCTTTTATACCTCCCTTAGACACTGGACTGCCCCGCCTTTTTTGCATTATCTTGGTGTGGTAGGCAGAATAATGGCTTCTGATGCTATCCATGTCCCAGCCTCCAGAATCTGTGAATATTTTTCATTACATCGCAAACAGGAATTAGGGCTGCAGATGGAATTAAGTTTGCTAATCAGCTGAATTTAAAATAGGGAGATTAACCTAGATTATCCAGGTAGGTTTAATGCAATCACAAGGATCCTTAAAGTGGAAGGGAAAGTTCGAAGAGAAGGTCAAAGTGATGAGATGTGAGAAGGACTTTAAAGATGGAGGAAGGGGCCAAAGAATATGGGTGGTCTTTGGAAGTTGGAAACGACAAGAAAACAGATTCTCCTCTGGAGCCACAGAAAAGGAACTCGGCCTCACTGAGAGCTTAATTTTGGCCCAGTGAAGCCTGTGTGAGACTTCTAACCTACAGAACTGTAAGACAATACATTTGTAATGTATTATACTTCTGAATGTACAGTAAATTGCTACGGCAGCAATAGAAAAGCAATACAGGGAAATATTTCCTCTTGCCAGGTGGCACTGTGGCTGGGTCCCTCCTCGGCACTAGACTGTTATTTCCATGAAGCCAGAGACTTTGTCTGTCCTGGGTACTACTGTCCGCCCAGCATGGTACCCAGCACATGGTAAAATCTACCTGGAGATATGTGGGTTGAAGTAAATTTATATGTCAGAGTTTTTTGAGATTATATTTCCTATTCTTTGAAATTGTGAAACAAAAGTTTTGCATCTTTATTTTTTATGATAGGAGTCCTTCCCAGGGCCATGAAATCACAGAGTCAATATGAAGAGGGCTCTAAAAAGAGTCAGGAGCCTGAACTTGGGAGGCCTCCTACGTTTCTACTACAAGGACAGTCTTGGTCTCATGTGCCGCCAAAATAGTTACTCATCTGCAGTGCTTTTGCACATTCCCTTTCTTGCCAGATGGTCCACTCAGCAAATTTCCACCTGCTTTGTTCTCACTGCCCTCTGCAGCTTCTCTTCACTCTCCACGTAGAGACAGCTGGCTCCCCAACAACGTCGCTCCCGTTCCTGCTACAGAACGGTGTTATGGCATCTACAAAGCTCTCTCTCACAGCAGATGTAGATTGGTTTCAATTACAGATCCTATGAAAGTAAGTTCCGGGAAGTAAGAGGCACTCCATTCATATTTAGTAGACCAATCTGTGTGCCTGTGCGTGTGTGTGGTGTATCTTTTAGTTAAAAAGCAACTTTGTATTTTAGTTAGTATTGTATGTTCTAGATCTGATCTTGTAAGCTAACACTTCAAGGGAGGATTAACTAATGTAGCCTACCATCTAGGATCCTGGGATCAGAATAAAGTAAAAGAATGCTCATTCTCTAGAAAATTTAAAACCGTCTTCAAGAAACAGCGAGCTTTTCTTCTTTGTAACAAATCTCTAGTTTTTAGCTGACATGGTCAGCATAACTCCAGACCTCCAGATGTGTCAGTACTTACAGTGGGGACTAATGGCTCAGCCATTCCTTCAGTGAATGTTTGCCCAGTGCCTGTCCTGCCAGGTGCTTTCTAACTGCTAGGACTGAAAGATAGGTGATAAATCACCTCACCCTCCTCAAGGGGCTTACACTCTGATGGAGGAGCCTGTGGGCGGGTCTAGTGGCTGCAAAGAAACATAAGGCACAAAGATAAATAAAACATGACCTATTTACATAAGAAATGAAGTTCAGAGGAGGTTCACTGATACAAATCCATGAATGATTTAATACACAAATGGATAGAATTATGCTCAAATGCAGAAAAATCAGTGATCTCTTTGAATAAGAACAACTAAGGGAACTTTTTATAAGGAAAGACTTTAAGTTGATGTTTAAAGAATGAGTAAAAATTTAGTAGGTGGGTGAACATGAGAACACAACTTCTTACAGAAAGAACAGCCTATGAGAAGAAAAACATGGAGATTCTTGGTGTATTGAAACTAGTCTAACTTCTTCCTCATCTATCCATGTTCATAGTCACCCCATCATTTCCATGGTGTAGTTATCACTTTAGTGGAGATCTGCTCAACACAGGAGCCAGTGTCCTTTCTCTGAGAATCACTTTCTTCTTCTCAAGGATGGCCCTGGGGTAGACTTATTGTATACTGTAAAATTCCTCCCCCTACCTATAGCCTATTGGGTGAGAATTGGACACACGGCACAAGCTGGAACAATCGGACTCTTTTCTCTGGTGATTTATATTTGGTACTTAGAGGCATCCAGTCAATTTGTGAACTGAACTGAAAGTGTATCTTGTAAGTTTACAGGGTGTGGGTACCACGTGGATGGAGAAGCAAAATAAGAAATTAATAGCATTGTTCCAAGGGGAGCAGGAACAATGCAGGATGAGAGCGTTTGGTGCTGGAGGAGTTCCGAGTTTTAATGCCAGCCTTCTCCATGAGACCCACTGTATTCCTCTCCCAGAGGCCCTATGTTAAAATCTCCATTTTTATCCTTTTAGGTAAAAGCAGTTTCTGCAAGTTGAAACTGGAGTCTAGATTGACGCTTATGGCTTTGGAAACTCTCAAATCTTTTTTTATTTTTTTGAGTTCCGTTTTCTCTACTAAGTTTCAGATCTATGCCAACCTACCTCTCAGAGAGTCCAACCTGCAAATTCAATGTTTTCCTCAACTTCACTCTATATAAGGTTAAATTCATCATTTTGCCATCCACACTGTGTTCTGTTTCTCAGACTATATTGAATCACCACATGGCCCAGCAGATCAGATAAACAACCTTGGGGTTCAACTCAACTTTCCCATCCCTAGACCGGACATCATGTTATGCCAGCTCACCTCCTTTCAAGGCTTCCTAACTGTGTTGCTGGTGGGATATCCTCATGGGATGCTATTCCATCAGTCTGGGCTGCTCTTTTCTCTGTGTTCCCAGCTTATACTCTTCACTCTTTACTTGGATGTTTCCAAGTCCTCTTTAATAATAATGCTCAAGTGTTATTTTTCCCATGAAAACCCAGTTTACATGAACCAAATATATGACCCTCTAGTGAACCTAGTTTAAAACACTTTGTTGTAATGAACACAAGCAGAGATGTGAGAGGGAAGGGTGATGAGGATTGGAAAGGCAATGCCTACAGAAGGTGGAGGAGATAATTCCAGGGTAGAACCAGAGGCATAGCAATACTGGCTGACCATGGGAACCCAGCATCAGTAAGTAGTTGAAAGGTAAGCTGCAATAGTGTCTGACCTGATAATGGGAAAGCTGGAAGGACTAGGAAAAAGATGAGACAAAAAGACGGTAAAGAGAGAAAGAACAATAAGTTAATTGGCATGAAGGGATAAGAGAGATGGCAGGACTGTGGTTGGTGTCAAAGTCTGAGCTTTTGGAAAGTTAAAAGCAATTTGCAATCCCAGTAGCCATGGTGATGACAGTGTCCAATGGAGAGGAGATGAAAACTGAACCAGTAGAAGAAGTTGAGTCATTCTGAAGCTAGGACTCTATACTTGTCAGTTTCAGCTGTTGCCCTGGTGGGGAATGGAATGACCACAGAAGCTGAGAAAACTGAAAATGTCTGAACCTAGGATGTTGGAAGACCTGCCTGTATCTTCCCCAAGGTCATCCCCAAACAGTCACTTTGTTTATACCCATTTTCAGTGCTAGAAGAAAATTTACTCATTTATTCAGTTTGAATAAAAAAACTTTTCACATCATCTCAATAGGATTAACATAATCGAACACCTAATTCTTTTACCCTCAAGGATAGCATTAGGCTTGTTGTCAGGAGTTCTTTTTGGTTGTAGAGAAAGATCTTCTTTATAAGTTGCCTCAAAATCACCCCAATATGCATCAGTCAGACATGTCTGGCCTCACCCACTTTTATTACATCTTCCCGTTAAAAGCTGCCAATCATTCAGGTATATAACTATTTATTAAAAAGAACTACAGAGTTTCTTGTTCAATGAGGTTCATAATAGAATTCTTTTTGTTAAAAACTGAGCAGCTCATTTGAATATGGCTTTCCTAAGAATAATACTAGAGACTTTATAATCTCTTACTTATTAAACAATTTATTCTAATTTATTGAAAAAAAGTGAACACCATGGACCAGACAAGAGCATGAAACAATTAAAATGAGACAATATTAGTTCAAGGTGGTGGAGGGGAGGCAACTCTTGATGGGTTTCTGCCTTCTCTGGGATTTCGTTTTGGATACAGGCGTTCATTTAACCCACTGATGGAGGATGGGGCAGGCCCCTGTGCTACATCAAGTCAGCGTGGCAGGACAGGACACTCATTGGCTTGAAAAATGGATCACAATTCAAATCAACCTTGGTAGAAAGATGGTACGGTCCAGAATCAAGAGAAGACCCTTCACACTGGACAGTCCCAAGGCAGGACTTCAGGACTAAGCAGAGGGAAGTGACCAGATACACCTGGAGAAGAAAGCGATTTCTTACAGTGAAACGGCAGGCTTCAGGTGGTAGTTTGCATGGCATATATCAATCTGCCCACCCAGATGGGAGCTACATGAGGATGTCTATATGTTTCCATTACATTGACTTTAGATTTCTTTAGGCAAATAACGATGAAAAAGTCATCTGACAATTCCAAGAAGAAAAATGTGTGAGGTAGCTTGGGAGTAGCACATGCCAGGGTTATTATCGTGCTGCCTCCGATTTAGGAAGTGCAGACAATATGGGGCTGGCGGAAAGTATATTCAAGACAGGCAGGGTGGTTCCAGTATGGGAATTAAAAGGGCACCTGCTAAATCTGTCAGAAGGCAGTTTCAAGATGTAGCACCAAAGAATTATATCACAAAGGTCACTCAGAGAAATACGAGTGTCACAAAGTTAAGTACATCTAGGGAAGATCAGATAATAGGAAATATCTTTCTTTTTCATAGCTGAGATGATAGATTGCAAAAATGGTAAAGTGAAGCACACGGCAGATATAAAGGGAAATCAAGGCGATGGGAAAAAAATAAAATAGAAGGGTAATACAATAGAAGTGAAGCTGTAGAAATCATAAAAGAAATGCTTGGAAACAACGGTGAAACTTATTGAATAAAGTAAAATTTATTCAGAACATTCAGATGGCAAGATTCAGAAAAATAACACATGGAGTGGCATTCTGGCTGATTGCAAGATGCTGTGAAGAATACATTTTAAAAAATCGTCATATGTTCTCCTAGAACACCATATGAATAATTTAACAGGAATGCCAAGATTTATGAAAAGAGTATTATCAGTGAAATGTTAATGCCAGCCCCAAGAATTTGTCTTTTAGGTGAGGGTTTGGTCCTAATCTACATAATTATTTCTATTTGCCACCCCCGTGCTAAAAACGGAACAGGGAAAATTAAGAAGACACTCAGAACGTGAAATGCAGTCTAAGATTTATTATCCTGATGACTTAGAATCTGTGTTAGCTGCTAATCGAACTATTCCTGCAACATTATCAACTGATGGACCAGTCTCCTCCTTTGCTGTCTGCACTTCTCTGTGGCATCACTAACAGGATTTCCATGTGTCGCCCAAGGGTTTTTTCCTTGCACATCATCTCAGTGGGAATACCTTTGCCACTAGGCAAGACGTTACCAGGGCCAGACTTTCTTGGAGGAGGAAAATGAAAACAATTCAGCATCCACTATACACACCAACTGACATGACCTGTAGTCACACATAAGGAGGCAGTCTGGGGATGGGTACTTACCTGATGCAGTCCTGTATGTACTTACCAAAGCCACTGACCACTGGGTGAGGGAGCATACTGGGTTATGTCTTACTATCTACATTAACAACACCAGCATGTGCATAGGTGGCCATTTGTCACCTAGCCTGGAAAGCTGCTCACAATCACCAGAGCAGAAATTGGAGTTATTTCTTGAACCCCATGAAGAGAAGGATGAAATGAGATGCTTGCCTCCTGCGTCAATGATTTTATCTTTGCAGCCCTTTGAAAATTGGGTACTTCACACTCTGTTATATAACACACAGGTCCTACTTAGGAAAGAACATTAGCTCCTGGAGCTAGAGTGCGTGGATGAGACATCGGGCCACTTGATTTATTCTTTTGCAACCTTTTGCCCCCAGCTAATCTGTGCTTTATCCACTGATGCAAAGATAATTCAATTTATGGAATGTTATGCAAGCACTCATTGAACTTTATGGGACTCTTAAAAATCAGCTGAGGTGCTTATAAAGGAAACAAGCAATGGAGGATGTGGCTTACAATATTGACTTGCTGATGTTGTACTTTCAAACATTTATATGTAGATAAGCTTTATATTTCTCTCCCCTCATACTGGCTGGACAGGTTTCCTAAGATAAAATCAGTTATTTCTGCCTCATAAAATAAAGCAAGATCGTCAAAGGGAGGCAGGTCATTCAGATTCCACAAAGACACGTGCTCTAAAATTAATGGATGACACCGACTTTCTTCCAAACTAGCCTTGTGAGGGGGTTATTTGCAAGGAATTCCTAGTGTCTTGGAAATAAATGTCTTGTAAACATTTCTTAATTTAATTGATATTGTACTTCTTCATCTACCACAAAATTAAAATAGACTAGATAGCATTCGACTGTATATACAAATACTAGTGAATAAATTAAATTAATAAATTAAATAAAATCCATAATTCATTGTGGGTTAAAAACTGTGTGTTGGTAACAAGTAAAGTGTCCACTCATGTATAGTATGTCTTTGGGAAATAAGTTTATGGCAATTTTTCAGGTTCTGGACCTGTACACGTCACTGTAGAAGTGTACACTAGTTTTTCCTTAAAGAGGAAATACCGTATTTCTGCACATAAAGAAACATGGAAAGAATAATTTATGTATCTTTTAAGTCTGCAATAGTACAAAATAATTTTACCCAGTTTTTTTCATATATGTAACCTGTATAGGAAAAGACAGCAGAAATCTGTTCCTAATATATTAATCACTTATTTGTAAAGTTTGGAAATGTTATCCTTTTCCCCTTCTTCTTCATTTAAAGAAGCCCATTGGAAGAGAGAAGTCTCCATCACTTCTCCTGGGAAATGACTTGCTGTTTCACCTAGAAGACCGTACTTCCTATCCCCAAGGGGGAAACAAGAAATACCTGGGCAAAGTATATCACTCACACAGTGACAAGAAAAGAAGTCTTCTTTTACAATCTCATTCTTTCCATAAAGTGTATGAGGTCAACCATCTGTTAGCTCAGTTCTGGTGTGTGTGGTACCCAAGGCAGCCAGAAGGCGTGCATCATAGCGCTCTCTACTCCTGAGCCCTTTCATCTGCCACCCCAAGTCCTCTCAACAACAAGCTGGACAAAGAAAAGTGCTGTGGAGATGTCCTTGATGTTATGATTCTGTGGAAGGACCCTCCAGGCCCACCCCATTGTGCACGCCATCCCTGTTGACCTCCATCCCACCAGCTGCAGCCCCAGGTGCCCCCCACCCCCTCATCACCTGCACCCCTATCTCCTACTGGCTCCACCAGCTACTCCCCTTCCCACTCTCAAAGCTCCCACTGAGCTAAGAATCCCTTCATTGCTCAACCTCTCTTTCTTTCGCATCACATCTTGTTCTTACCGACTCTTGCCAATTTCAGATGACACCATGTCTCCTGCAGACCTCTCAGAGGTGGTTGTTTCCTCTCTCATATGTTACATGAGACACTTGCTACATGCCTGCCCTGTTCTTAACACTTTAAGCGTGTTAACCCATTTCACCCTCTCAACAAACCCATTTTACAGATGAAGAAACAGGACACTGAGGGGAGAGAGCCTTCTTATTCCTATTGCAGCCTGGGGACCATTTCTCTTCTAGCCCCTTTGTAAACACATTGCTCCATGGATGTGACTCTACTATCCGTGCTCTCACTACAGACATGGACAAGCCTCCTGGACACTCCCTATCACTAAAGGGTTCAGCCTCTGGTTTGCTCTCTTGACCATCACCCACCTCCTGAGGATTTGGACAACCAGGTAGAAGAGGGAGCCAACAGCCCAGGTTCTCAGCACCTGTGTGTCAATACTCCCAATGGTCACTTCCTGCAGCCCAACAAGTCACCCGCTTCCATGACTGTATTTCTAGAACATATCGTTGATAACTAAACCCCATGTAGAATATCAAACCCAAACAAAAGCCCACTTTTGCTCAACACTTACTATTTTTCTAAGCAGTGTTTTCATCCAACTAGGACTTCCAATCTACTGATTCCGTAATGTAATAAAAAAAAAAAAAAACTCATTGTCTTAAGCTTAATTTTACAAATGCATTACTTTCTCCTGACTTCAAAATGAATAAAAATTAACAGTTAGTGTAAAATGTCTCCTTCCCACACCCCATTCCATCTGCTGAGTTCTCAGCCATATACCCTCTGGACTCACAAGTCAACAGTTTCTTGAGTAAACTTTCAAAATGTATCCCTGCATATTCTAGCCAATGCAAACCAATGGTCTTAATGTCTGCATTTTTATTTAAAAAGTAGAATACTATGCACACTATTCTTCATCTTCCTTTTTTCATTTAATCAATCTTCAAGATATTTCTAGTAAGTGTATAAGAGATTTGTTATTTTAAAAACAAACTTTCTTAAGCATCTTTAAGTATGCAGTCAGTAGTGTTAATTATTGAGATATTCACATTGTTCTGCTACAGCTCTCTCTCTAGAACTTCTTCATCTGGCAAAATTGCAACTCTATATCCATTAAACAACACCCCATTTCCCCCTCCCCCTAGCCCCTGGCAACCAACATTCCACTTTTGTTTCTATGAGTTTGACTAATTAAATACTTCATATAAGTGGAATCTTGCAGTATTGTCCTTTAGTGATGAGCTTATTTAACTTACCATAAAGTACTCAAGGATCAAACATGTTGTAGCATGCGATAGAATTTTCTTCTTTTTTAAGGCTGAATAATTTTCCATTGTATGCATATACCACATTTTCTTTATCCATTTGTCTGTCTGTGGACATTTGGATTGCTTACAACTCTTCACTGTTGTGAATAACATTGCAATGAACACGGTTATACAAATATCTCTTCGAGCTCCTGCTTTCAATTTTTTTGGATATACACCCAGAAGTGGAATTGCTCGATCATATGGTAATTCTATGTTTAATTTTTGAGGAGCCTCCATACTGTTTTCCATAATGATTGTACCATTTTACATTCCCACCAACAGTTCACAAGAATTCCAAGATTTCCAATTTCTCCACACATCCTTGTCAAGACATTATTTTCTGTGTTTTCATTTTGTTTTTGTTTTGGGTGTGAGGTGACATCTCTTTATGGTTTGATTTGCATTTTTCTAATGATTAGTGATGTTGAACATCTTTTCATATGCTTTTTGGCCATTTGTATATCTTTGGGGAAATATCTGTTCAAATTATTTTCTCATTTTTAAATAAGTTTTTTTTTTTGTGGTTGTTGAGTTATAGGAGTTCTTTATATACTCCAGAAATTAATCCCTTATCAGATATATCATTTGCAAATACTTCCTCCCACTCTGTAAATTGCCTTTTCATTCTGTTTATTGTTTATTTTGATGCAGAGAAGTTTTTTTTTTTCTTTTTTTAAGTTTGATGTAGTCCATCTGTCTGTTTTTGCTTGTGTTACCTATGCTTTTGGTGTCATATCCAAGAATTTGTTGCCAAGTTCAATGTAATGAAGATTTTCCCCTGTGTTTTCTTCTGGGAATGGTATAGTTTTAGGTCTTATGTTTAAGTATTTAATCGATTTTGAGTTAATTTTTGTATGTAGTGTAAGGTAATGGTGCAATTTCATTTTTCATGTGGTTATCCAGTTTTCCCAACACTATTTGTTGAAGAGATGGTTCTTTCTCCACTGTGTGATCTTTACATCTTTGCTGAAGATCATTTAACCACATACACAAGGGTTTATTTCTGGGTTATCTATTCTGTTCCATTGGTTTATATTTCTGTCTCAATGCCAGTACCATATTATTTTGCTTACTGTAGGTTTGTAGCATGTTTTGAATAAGGAAGAGTGTACACATCCAAATTTGTTCCTCATTTTCAAGATTGTTTTGGCTGTTTGGGGCCCCTTGAAATTGCATATGAATTTTAAGATGTCTTCTATTTCTGAAAAACAATGCCGTTAGAATTTTGTTAGATATTGTATTGAATCTGTATATCACTTTGTATAATATTTAGCATTTAAGCAATATTAAATCTTCCAATCTACAATATCTGTTTATTTGTGTTCCCTGTCTTTATTTTACTGTGTAGTATTCTGTTGCATGTTTGTATTGATTTATGTAGCTGGTGCTTTAATAAATCTGTACTTTGTTAATGAATATTTACATCAGTTCAATTTTGCTGTTAAAAATGCCATAGTAAATAACCACATACATACATGTTTTCTGTTATGCTAGGATAAATTCCCAGAAGTGGAATTGCTGGGTCAAAATATATAGGCATTGGTAATTTTGAAAAACATGCCAAACTGCCCTCTACAGAGGCTGTACTAATTTACACTCCCAATAGTCATGGTTAAGAATGTTCCCTTCTTCACTACTTCAATGAAAGAGTACGTAATCAAACTTTCAGATTTTTTCAATATGGTAGACAGAGCTTGGCACCTCCGTGTAATTTTAAGGTGCATTTCCTTTACTATAAGTGACATTGAGTATCTTTTCTTATATTTGTAATTCCTTTCCTGTGATATCTTTGTTTATATATTTTGCCTATTTTTCTATTGAGTTGTTGGTCTTTTTCTTATCAACTTGAGGAATTCTGTCTATTAGGGAGAACAGTACTTGGCTTGTGATATGCATTGTAAAAAGTCTTTCAAGTTTGACATTTATCTCAGACTTTATATTATTCTTTGTTTTTTGGTTAATACAGTAAATTTTGGCTTTTGCAGTAAAATTTAATTATATTTTCTTTTATGACTTCTTGATTTTAGTCAGGTCTTTCTTTCCCCAAGATTATTAAGGAATTTTGCCATGCCTCTGGTCCTTTAATAGTTTACCTTTTTTTTTTTTTTTTTTCAAACATGAGAGTATGTTTTTATTCTTCAGACATGTAGACCTTCCATGGTTACAACTTAAAAAGCAAGTGGCCAGGTATCCTGGTTTCCTGGATCATTCTCTGTGTTTATGCTATCTGCTGATTTGTCTTCACCAAATGACTCAAAAGCATTAATCAGCAAAGCCACTGGACACTTCACCAGAGGAATACAGTTAAAAGTTTACATTTTATAATTAAATCTTTGAACCATTTGAAGTTATTCTGGGGTGTGGTGTGAAGAATGGGTCCAACATTACTGTTTTCATAAGTCAATCCAGTTGTCCTAATAGCAATTAATGAAAAGTCTATCTTTACTATTCTTACTTAATTGCCATATTAATAATATTCCAAAGCCCCAGTGCATTTCAGTGTGTTTCCTTTGGTCTATCTCTTCATGTGCCAGTACCATAATACTTTAATAATGGAGATTTTATTATGTGTTTTAAGATCTGGTGGGGCTATTCATCTACCATTGATTTTTTTCTCATATTAATCTCTGAGTCTTTTCTTTCCATGTGAGGCTATTCATCTACCATTCATCTACCATTGATGGGTGGGGCTATTCATCTACCATTGATTTTTTTTTCATATTAATCTCTGAGTCTTTTCTTTCCATGTGAGCTTTAGGATCCTCTGATTTTTTTACTCCCAAAATATCTGTTGGCATAATTTTATTGGCACTACGTGAAATTTGTAAACTAAATTGTAAGAAATTAGTACATCTTTATTTTTGAGTATTCCTGTTCAAGAACATGGTATGTCTTTTCTATGTTCAGTTCTTCATATAATATTTGAAAGTTTACTTCAAGTAGGTATTGTTTATTTCCTCTTAAATTTTTCCTAGTTATTTTATATTTGGTTATATTTGGGTTTTGTTACTTTAAATGGGCACTTTTCCATCACAAAGGCTATTTAAATATATATATATAAATTAATTTTCCACTTTTCACAATTTCTGAATTTTGATATTGTTTTCAACAGTATTTCATCTGATTCCCTTAGTTTTTTTCATGTCACATATGATCATATAGTGAGTTATCTCGTATTTTCCAATTTTTTCATCTCGATTTATCTCTTTGTCTAACTGCATTGGTTAGTGCCTCCTACACACTGATGAGTGATACTGGTGATAGTGAGCATAATGATAGTTAAATGGATTATTTCACATACTAATGTATCAGCAATCTCATATATATATGAAAAATCCTAAATGTAAAATGAGTAAACATAATCAAAGAACACTTTACAGACAATCATTTAATAATCTTGTGGAGCTGATTCCAGATGTAAGCATGGTTGAATGTTAGGAAATCTATTGATCTAATCCATAATATTAAAAGATCTAAAGAAAAAAATACACTCATCTCCATACATGTTGACAGGCATTTGGAAATATTCAACAACTATTCATAATTTTAGAAAAATTAATAAATCAAGAACAGATGACCATTTCCTAATGGATAAAATGTGTCTACTTTTGTCCAAAAGCCAGGATTACACTCAATAGTGAAACGCAAGAAGCATTGCAAGTTCTGATGTTCTATTTATGCCCTAGTATATGGGCTATTTTAGTGAACTTTCCACGATCAGATATAAAGAAGATATTGTCTCTATTTTCAGGATATAGTATTTGCTCTATATAAGGCAAATCTCCTTTATTAATGATATTAATATTCATACTCATGATTCTTCCATTTCTCCTTGCAGTTCTGTGGTTTCTGCTTCATTAATGTCACAATTATGCTATTTCACGCATCAGTGTTCATAAATGCTACACCTTTCTTGTCAACAGTTCATTTTAATATTATATTTTCTTTTTGTCTTTTGTCTTGTTTAGTGGTCTCACCTAAACTACTTGTTTTATTTGATTTTAAAATTATGTCCCCTGCTTTCTTTTTCTCTTTTCCTTGTATAGCTTTGCCTGTTCTTCTGTTTTCAATTTTTAAAACCACATTGTTTTAAGTGGAACAATATAAGTTTGGGTTTTACTTTATGACTTAACTAAATTTTAAAATATGTTTATTTACTTTCATTGAAATAAGAAACATGTTTGCTTTTAGTTCTTTCATATTATTTTGTATATTTTCTAATGTAAAGTATTTAATATGTGTTCAATTTTCTTGTGCTTTTTCTTGTGAATAGATTTTTGTATTTAGAAAGGCTGGCATTTTCGGTTGTTTGTTTTATTTATTACCTTTATAATTGAACTTAATATAATACCCTTCATCCTTTAACTACTTAGGCAGTATCTATTAATACCTCCTATAAGCAATAGTAAAGATGGCATCTTTTTTCGTCTTACCTATCCTTCATTGGTATCACTTTTAGTGAATAATATTTTTTTAGCATTAACATTATTCTGTTAAATATCTTTATATTTTTCTTAATGTTCCACTTTTAAAAGGTATCCTAGTCATAAAATTGTATCACTTTTTCCCTTTGTGAAATCTTTGTTGTTTGCCTTATTTCACACTGTGGAAGCACATTACACTTGTGTTATGTTCAATCACCCTAGTTAGTCATTGCAGTCATAGTTCCACACATTGGGGGTTTAGTTTCCATAGTCACTGCTTGATTGCCTGAAGTTCTTCATCTGTAGTTTTTGTGGAGCTCATGGAGGAAAAAAACTCCTTGGTTCTTGTGTGCTAAATACAATCATTTTGACAGAATAGATCTCATTTTTAGGTCAGTTTTTCCTTGACCAAAAATGTGGACTTTTAAAACAGATTTAAATTGTCTTCATTTCAGGAAGAAATGTACTCAGGAAGATGTCTCTCTCTGTGGTGGAGGAGGAGATAGCCTTTGGATTTTGTGATATCTGTAAAGTCTCTTTTTGCTCTGAAGAAAAATTTCTTCTGTTTCATTTGTTCTATTTTATACTTTTGTTGACTCCAATAATGGAGAGATTGCCTACAGAAATTTTAATTAGGATTGCTTTGAATTTACAAACACATTAGGGGAAATTGACATCTTAACAAAATTCAGACTTCCAATTCATGAACACTACATATATATGTATATATATATATTAGTTCTTTGATTTCTCTCTTCAGTTTATAATTGTTATTGTACAAATCTTGAACAACTTTGAAGGGTCTGTCTGTAAGTATTTCAAGTTTTTTGGTCTTACTGAAAATTTTCTTTAAAATTTTCAATATCTAATTGTTCATATCTAGTATATAAAAATACAATTTATTCTTGTATGTTGGCTTTCTGTGGAGCAATATTGCTGAACTCACATATAATATCTAGTACTGTTTTTTTAGATGCCTTGGAATTTTGACATAGATAATCATCTAGTCTATGAATGGAGATCATTTTAGCTTTGTTTTCAATCTCCTGTAATGCCACTTCTTTCTCTTTCTTGCCATATTGTATGGGATACATCCTCTATATGATATATTGGTAGGCAGAATAATGCCCCCACCCAAAAAAAGATGTTCACACCCTAATTCCCAGAACTTGTGAAAATGTTGCCTTAAGTAGCAAAAGGGACTTTGCAGATGTGATTAAGATTATAGACATTGAGATAAAGTGATTATTCTGGATTATCCAACTGGACATAACCTAAGCATGCTTGACCTTAAAATTGCAGGAGTCCTTTCAGGTAGGGTTACATGGCTGCGAAGAAAAAAAGAGAGAAGACCTCTGGTTGTAATACAGATTCAGCCTCCTGCCAGTGACTTTGAACATGGGGAAAGGTGCCATTTGTCAAGGAGTGTGGGCAGACTCACAGGGAAAGTGGAAGCAGCCCTCAGTGGACAGACAGCAAGACACTGGGGATCTCAGTCCTATAACTGCAAGAAATTGAATTCTTCCAACAACCTGAGTAGGCAGGAAATGTATTCTCCTCTAGGGCTTCCAGTCAACAAGGCCCTGCTGACACCTGGATTTTACCTAGGTGAGATCTGTGTCAGACTTCTGACTCACAGATATATAAAATAATAAATACAGGCTGTCCTAAGCCACTAAGTTTTTGATGATTTGTTGCCATATCAATAGAAAACTAATACAGTTATTGAATAGAAATGATGATAGGAAACATCCTTGTTTTTATTCTCAATCTTTGGGGAAAGTATTGTCTGTCACCATTAAGTATAATAGCTGTGGTTCTTTGTGGCCTTTCTCAAGTTAAGGAAGTTTTTTTGTTGTTGTTGTTTTAATCAGGAATGGTTGTTGGATTTTGTCAATGCTTTTTCTGCATCTATGCAGGTAATGACGTGGTTTTTCACCTGTAGCATAGTGATATAGCGAATTATGTTGATCAATTTACAAATGTTAACCCAGCCTTGTATGGCCAGAATAAGCACCACTTAATCATGATTTATTATGCTTTTTTATATATTGCTGGGTTTGATTTCCTTATATTTTGTTAACTATTTTTGTAACTTTGTTCATTAGGGTTATTAATCTACATTTTTCCTTTTTTGAAGTATCTTTGTCTAGTTTTAATATCAGAGTAATGCTGGGCTCATAAAATAAATTTGGTAGTTTTCTCTATTCTCTATTTTCTGGAAGAGGTTCTGTAGAATTGGTATTATTTCTTCCTCAGGTGTTGGTAGAATTTGCCAGAAAAGATACTTGAATTCAGTAATAATATTCTAAACTAAAAATTTAATTTATTTAATATATATTATACTATTCAGGTAATCTATTTCTTCTTGAATGAGTGTTGATATTTTGTACCTTTCAACAAATCTGTTTGTTTAATCTATGACATCGTGCATTGTGTTTGTGTGTCTTTAGTCATATTGCCCTATTATCCTTTTAATATCTGTAAACTCTTTAGTGACGTCACTTCCTTTATTTCTGATATTAGTAATTTATGTTCTTTCTCTTATTTTTCCTGATCAGTCTGGCTAAAAGGTTTATCAATTTCATTGATCTTTTTGAAACAGTCTGCTTTGATTCCATTGATTTTTCTTTTCTTTTTTTTTTCTGTTTTTAATTCCATTGAATTCTACTATTATATTTCTCATTTCCTTATTTGTGATTAATTTAAATTTAATTTTCTCTTCCACTCTAATTTATTAATGTGTAAGTTTTAGCAATTGATTCAAAACATTTCTTGTTTTTAATTTAAGCTTTTAATTGCTATAGATTCCCCTCGAAGAATTGTTTTATCTACATCTTATAAATTTTCATATAATGTACTTTAATTGTAATTCATTTTAATATATATTCCAATTCTCTATATGATTGCCTCTTAGATTCATAGGTTATTTAGAAGTGTGCTGTTTATTTCCCAGATTTTGGAGGACTGTCTAGATACCTAATATTGATTTCTAGTTTAATTTATTGTAGTCGAAGAAAACAGTGTGCACAATTTCAACTATTTTAAATATTTTGAAGTTGATTTGATTTGATTTTTAGATAGCTAATCAGTTTTCTCAATGCTATTTGAACAATCTATTTTTCCACTAGTTTAAAATGTCAGCATTATCATATACACTAATCTCATACATTTTTGAACCACATAAAAATATTTGCAATGTTTAATGCATCTCTGGGGAAAATATATTTAATTTGTATCATAGCTTTTATATTCTATATTCCAAAGAGAATCCATCATGAGCATAAAACTATGAGTAATTCTGTGGAAATACCTATTTTTCAATATCATTTTGAATAAAGCTGCAAAACTTTTCAGGGGTTTAGCCCACATCCTTCCAAATAACTATTTTTTGCCAAGTTCACTTCTCTAACACAATGTTGGATATTCTGGGCTCTTTCATGCAATATGATTTCAAAATCTTTTATATAATTAAAGAAGGGTATTGTTTTCAATCTTGGCTTTACTTGCAGAATTGTGAATGTCAAGATCATGAAGATACTGTTGATTTAAGACTGCACATGTTACTGTGGTTTGCGCTAGACTCAGAAAAAAATGTTCAAGTCATACTTTAAGATCCACGGACAAAGGTGAAGACTTTTGCAAAAATTTCTAACCATTTATTTTTTAAAGCACTTGACAAGGGTAGTCAGTGATACACAAAAAGCATGAGAATCCTTCTGCCTGCCCTAGGGGAACAGCACAACGAACAGTCAGGCATGCAAATCACAGGCAAGGTGACACTGAGAGAATTTAAGCGACTGCGTGTCTGTATCTGCATCTATATCCACGCGATCTATATCTATATCCATATCTGTCTATATTTATACACAAAGGTAGGAAGCAACCTTCTGAAATAATTCTTGCTGTGAAAGACTGAGAAAAAAGAATGAGAAAAAGCTTCCCAGAGAAAATGCTTTCAAATTCCTAGTAACTCAGGGGGCCTTAGAGAATCTACCTTAAGAGAGAAATCCAAGCTCCTGACAGAATGAGGAAAACAGACTGTGAACTAAAAATCGGTTTATTGTAAATTGAAGTACTCCTTCTAGAACGTAGGTGTGTGAAAGGAAGAAAGCATTGCACAGACAGGAGTGTCCCTCTCATAACTTTTTTTTTTCTTTTAAATGGAGGATACATTTAAGGAAGTGGATAAGTAGGAAGTGAACAAAAACAGAGCATAGGTCCATGCAAGCCACTGCTTAGTAAAAGATCTCTCAGTAATGAATAGGTCCTTAGGGTTGTTCTCTGAAAATTGCATTTATTTTTTTTGAGGAGTATTTCCTACAGCTTTTTCCATCATTCACATACATTTTTGAATATGTAAGCACATGTACACAGACACATATACACAATTTTTTTTTTTTTTTTTTTTAAATCAAGAGAGCATCTTTGCCCCTAGATGACAATTGATATTGACAGTGCCTTCCAGAATATCTGCTCATTGATGGTCAGGATCCCCCCGTACTTATGGAAAAAATATTTTCTTTATTTTCTTTACCTACTTCAAGGCATGACTATCTTGCATCTTTGCAAAGTGCCCAGGGCAGAGTACTCTGGTGCTATCTGTTAATACCAGAAGGTTCCGCATTACATATTTTATGTTAAGATGCAAAACAGTATCACCTAGGGGCCTCAGATCTTTGAGGAAAAATAATATTTTTCTAATGAGTATGTGCCTTTCCTTCATCAAGTCACTTTTCCAAGCACGAAGGGATGTTAATTTTTGGACCCTTCCTCCATAGTCATATTACAAGGAATTTTCCATAAAGGATTTATTGGATGTAGTGAAAGTGAAACACATGCATGAATAAAGTGAAAGAAAACGGAAAACCAGAGCTGTGAGTGTCATGGTTAATATTTAAATCTCTTCTAGGTAACATAGGTCCATTTTATCCATTATGTTGACTTAAACTAGAAATGTTGGTGATTACGCTCTGGATTGGGTTTACCTCTTCTTAGGGTCCCTCTTCTTTCAGAGAAGCAACAAAGGAAGAAATAGCACTGCTGTTTTTACACAAAGCAGGCATCTACCGACTCCCGAATAGTCACAATTTCACTATTTTATTCTAAATATAATGTCACCTATGCAAAAACAAATATATATATGTGCGTGTGTGTATTATTGTGTAGGGGGACTCCAAGGAAGCCACAAATGACGGTTAGTTCCGACTGTCAATCTACACGGTTAATGAGAAACTCTGCCTGGTTTAATGAATCCTGGTGCTCACGCTGGCATCATTTTCAACAGAACTTGCATCTCCACCTCGGTGGTGTCAGTTCTCGGCCCCTGTTACGGTAGCGATGCGCTATAATGGAAGGCGTTTTCCTTGTGAACTATTCAGCCTGTATAAGCAATCACTACTCATTGACTGAGATGGAGAGGGCAAGGAGAGGTGTGTGTGGGGGCGCGCACGGGGTGGGGCGGGGGAGGGAGGGCATGCGAATGACTGAGCCGTCCAGATAGAGGCAAATGTCTGATCCGGCTGGGAAATGTCCTGGGTGAGCTTTAGCACAGGGAACAAAAGCAACGAGAGAGAAAAAAAAAAATTTTTTAATGCTGTGTACAAGTGGCATGAAAAAGCAAACCTAACTGGGTCGCAGTGGCCTGGGGACCACCGGGCCTGTGGCCACCAAGAGCCCACTTTTGTCACGGCCTGTGGACGGATGCAGGCTTAGTCTGGGTACCTGCCCTCGTCCTGAATTTGTCTAAAATGCGGTCTCCTTCTTTCTCCCGCTGCGGCGGGTGCGAAGCTGGGAAGAAGGGCGACGCACTTTGCCTCCCGGGATTCGGTGGGATTTGGGCTCCAACCTGCTGGGTCCCGTGTGTGACAATGCAGCCCGACCGTCCCCTCCCAAGTCTGCTTCTGCGCTGCACGTCACCCAGGGGCAGGTGAGAAATAGGAGCCAGGGGTCTTTCATCTCAATCACTACTTAGGAAAAGAAAAGGGAAAAGAAGACTGTTCCCAGCATCCTCAGGGTGACCGTGCTCCGCATTGAGAGGCCCCGGCCTCCTGTCACCCCCTCCCCAGGTCCCCTCCATCTCGCCCACACTGCCACTTGTTTCCTGTTTGTCTGTTAATGAGGAGCGGGGTTGGCGCCTTCTCTCTGGTCCCAAGACCTCGCCCTGGTAGGTTCGAGGTGAAAGAACACAGGTCACGCCACGCAGTGAGTACAGGTAGAGGAACAAATAATTCAGGTGAAGTCAACTCCAAAGGCTGGAGACTTTACTAGCTGCCGTCACGGGCAAACAGCGGAGCACTTGAGGAGGTGACAGTAAGCTCCGGACAGGTTGAAGCCCCCTCCCCACGCAAATGTTCCCACTGGACTGGACGCCTGTGTCCCCTCAGCCCCGCCTGCCGCCAGGCCTGTGGCAATGCTGCCACCTGCTGCTGCGCCCGGGAGGCGGCCCGCACCTTCCAGGGGCCGGAGCCGAAGGAGGAGGAGGAGGAGGGAGAGGAGGAGGAGGGGAAGGGGAGGGGGAGGGGGAGCAGGAGGCCTTTGTTCAGGGCCAAGCCCAGCATCCCTCCCCAGGCAGGGTTTGCAAGGTGCTGGACTGACTCTGCAGGGGGGGACCCGGCTTAGATGCCCCTGCTCACCCCAGGTGTGTCGGTTCAGGTGAAAACCAGACACAGATTTAAGAGCCGATGCGGCACGTATGCATTAGACACCCTGCATCCCTGCGTCGTTTGCAAAGGTGCCTGCACCGCGGATGCTCTTCAGGAGCAGGAGTTGCGCGCTGGGATTCAGCTCCTGGGCGGCAGTGTTTACAGTCTCGGCAATTAAACAAAGTGCTATAAACAAAAGAGGCGGCTGGCATTTTCCTTCTCCACGAGATGGAAGGAAAACTTACGGGAGTCTCTCTCTGGCCGTGTTGTACTTACGGGAGTCTCTCTCTGGCCGTGTTGTGATGAGGAAACGTGGCCATAAATAATGAGGCGTTGTGTAATTGCGTTGTCTGTCAGAACGTGTCGGATAGATGAATACACCAGCGAGATGGAACCGGCCTGCGGTGCGCTCTTCCCAGGCCTCTCCTGCAGCTGCCTTAGGTCACTCACAGCAGTTCAGTCGCCTTCTTTTCTTGTCTGCCTGCCTTGCAATGTGGAGGTCGGCTGTCAACAAAGTCAGACCCTCCTGATAAATGACGACCTTCAGTAATTTTGTGATTCTTTTTTTGTTTGTTTGGAAAAGTGATTCTCAAATGTTTTGTTTTTACTGTGCTTCGGTTTGGGTAAAGAAAAGCTGATGTCTTTTGGATATTGTGAATGGAAGAAGATTTGAATAATTTTTCCAAGTCACAATTTTAGAAATGGTCTCGTGCTCACTTAAGGGGGATTTAACTATCTGATGTCTGATGTCAGGGCTGTAGGGGGGTGAGGACAGCATGCAGAGTGGATGGGTTATGAAGGGGTAGAGGAGGGCTAATCAGGATCCAGTGATCCGCCAGGAGAGGACCACATTCTGAACACATCGTGGAGGCGAAGAGGAGGAGTTGGGATTCCTGTGGCCCCTGAAGGAATAGGATGGGAACCACAGTACAGTGAAGGTAAAACCAGAGCAGATATTTGTGATCACGTTTATAATATTAACTGGGGAAAAAATAAAAACAGGAAAACACCATTACCCAAGTAAAGCAATTGCTGAGAAATCTTTCTATCATCCCCTCCCACCAAAAGTGGGAGTAAGACATTTCACCCAGCCCAGCCTGTACCCAGCAAGCTCACCCGCATTCCCAGGGAAGAAAAACAGAAATTCCTATGAGGCTGACTTCTGAAATAACATTTCAAATTATGAAATTTTATTTTGGCTTATGGTCAAAATGAATGCCATGAAATGAGTTATTTAAAGAAGCATATATTTATAGTAGAAAGAGGACATTTGATATAAATTGAGGGGAGACCTCTAAAATTCATTATATTTCTTCAAAATCAGAAGTGTGACTATTACCTGAAAAACACACAAACAAACAAACAAAAACAGATGGGAGAGAAGTTCCGTGATAGTTTCTGTGTTAGCCCTGAGAACAAAATGCACTTTCCCTCTTCTTTATCAGACTTTGATGTTTTGTCTTAGGGGATAGGTTTTGATTTTAATAGATATGTCAAAATACCATGAGTCCCTGAAAATTGCAGCAGTCTTCAGTCTCTGATTATAATGTAGCCCCCTTAAGCCTGTCTGTAACCTCCTGTCTTAAAAAAATGTAGCATCTCCCGATGCACACACATTTTGCACACAACTCATCAAACATTTTAAGTAAAACCCATGAAATCTGAAGTAATGATCATCCCTTTCAAGGTAATTGGTTGGAAACGGATTCCTCTGCATTGCTGCAATCACAGCACAGGAGCACTTTCCTGACTTGTTAGGAAGTTGGTCAGTGGCCACGTCACCATAAGAAGCAGTGGTACTTGGACGTCAAAGAAGAACTTGCACCCAACTCAGCTCATAGGAAGTGGTCTGAAAAGGCGGCCAAGGCAAAGTTGTTTAGAGGAAAATTATGATACATTGCCGCAAGGCATCCTAAACTTTTTGTTTAAGGTAAACACACCCTCAAGTGGCATTGCACTTCCATAAGGAAATAGGGTTTTTCTTTGTTCCCTGATGTCAGCAGACGTCAATCCCTGATTAATATTTACTTTATTCCCAGGGATCACACTTCAAATAGTTATCCACTATAATAGAGTATAGAGCCAAGTGAGTGGAAAGGGAAAATGATACCGATCACCCTTTTGGGCAACAGCAATTCACTCTGATCCCTGACCTGTCTGCTGAGAGTTTCTTTATCAGATCTACCGTGTTAAGGTTCAACACCTCAGTTGAGTCACATTACAACATGTGCTAGGATTTACATAAGTTATGTATCTATTTTTGAATTGGCTATTTGAAATGTTAATATATCATTTTCATTCATGTTAACTTAAAATCGTTTGTGTAATAGATCTTTCAGCAGTGTATCACTTTCTGAGTCATAGTACCAAACCAAGTGTTTCCCAATTTTCTCTAACCAAATTATGTTCTTTATTTCTTTTCAGTTTCTCCTGAGTTTTCACACTGACTTTGATTGTTTTCCAGATTTTTTTTTTTTCTGAGTTTTTCTGCCAACATTCATGTTGAGAATTCCCCCAAAACGCTACAGAAGAAGGACAAATCGCTATTCACTATTATCTTTGGTTCTTTTTATTCTTTCTCATAGATCAGTCCTTTCAGCTGCATAATCATTTTTGCTTCTCTTCTTTGTGCTTTTGAGTTTGTCGACATCATTTTGATAATGAGGTGCACCAACTCATGTGGATCTATCCGGGTGATAGACGCCACGCCAGGATCTCACAACTTTACAACACAGGAATACCAGGTAGGGATTCTTGACTTCACACACACCCCTGCACCCAATTCCAGCAGTCAAGTCAATTTAAAGGCCTGTCTTGTTTTAACTCTCAGTACAGACAGAGGCCCCTACACTGCAGCGTGGTGCCAGAGGGCTTACACATAAACCCTGCTTGACTTGGAAATCAAAGAGAGGTGAGGAGAGTTCAGGTTTTCTCATGCTGAGGTGTGAGGCTTGCCAAGAGACAAGACTGGACTAATAAGGTCTGGAACCGGCTTTACCTAGTTAACAGCAGCCTTTGACATCACAGGACTAGATGCTATTTCCTTGTGTTTATGTCCTTAGGAAGTGCCACGGGGAAGGCGAGCATTAAAAATGTTATTCTGTGCCCTAGCGTGTCGAATAAAAGTGCAGAGCGAACGTCAGAAATCGTATACCTGTTCTCTGCACTCTGATTGCAGGAGGTAAATTGATGATACTGACACATAATGGATTATTTCCACGTCTTGCCGTGTTTGTTTCTGGTTTCTCATCTGTCTCGGAAGTCCTGACTTGTCCTTCGGAGTCTGTCACTTCTTCCTGCGATGGGGTCCATCCCACATGGTGTTGCCCGTTCTCTCAGGCAAGTCTTCAGAGAAGAATCTTCCCTGTCATTGATGTCACTGGATGGCACTGAAACCTCTGAGCTGGCTTACACACCCCTGAACAAACAGACAAGCAAACCTAACTGTCCCTTTGAAGGCTTCTGATGCACATTTTGAAAGATGGTAGTTTTAATTAAATTGGAATGTTTTCATTTCAAGAGTCATCATATTCATTCATAATTTGGGATTAACCAGTGTGAAGAAAATCATATATTGGTGTCTCTTCTTTCTCTTAAAAAGCTTTACCTATGTTCAAAATTGAAAGAATGCCACCTAGACATTACACTTTTCTGATTCCAAAGGTATTTCCCAGGGCAGCATTTGCCATTTCTTCTATAGAGGGTTCCTGGATTTATAGAAAGATGCATTTCCTCTGATTGAAGAGCTGAATTAAATTCGAATGTTTCTAAAAGAGAGCCTTTACTCCTTCCCACAGAGGTTTGTCGGCTGTAAGCTCGGTCTTCGGGATGCTCTTATACCTGCAGGACACAGTGGCCTCTGTTCTAACATTTCAGTTGTGTTGACCAATCCACAATATGCAAGCGAGTGGCTGGGTTTTGCTTTGGCTTTAAAATCTTCCAGCTGAACATTCTTCAGGCTCATCCTTGGTCAACATTTTGAGCCAGTGGTCCATGCTGTGAAATAAGCCAGTACGGCCAGGGTAACCATTGCTTCCACCCTGGCACAGGGCAAACTGCTGGGCGCTGCTGGATGGTGAGAACCCCAGCACACCCCTGCCTCAGCGACACCCAGCCCAGTACCAACCAGGGACTTCCAGTTTCATTTGGCTGTTCTTCTCCTATGTATACAACACTCAGGAAAAATGCAGTTTGAACGTGAATTTAACTGGCACTTGGGCGAGAATTCTATTAATACTAAGCCTGCAAAACAAGTTTTCCCTTCACTGAACACTTCCCAAATGGACAAGGAATGACAATGCCCTGGAGTAAAAGTGGACTTAATTGCATTCAGCCAATATTTACTTTTGTGCCCACTGTGTGTAAAGGTAAAAATTGGTGAGTTACTTTCCCTAAACTAAATCATCTTATACTCTACTAGGGAGAGGAGGGGACAATCAGTTCATAAATAAAAATAAAGAAAAGGATACATATGAGATATGAAAAATATGATGAAAATCATTTTCCAAGAACCCTTTTGAAAGCATTTTTAGCATTCACCTGTTTACATATATTATACATACATTCACTCATTCTCCCTGTATTTATTGAGCTTCCACTATGTGGAAGACATAGGTCCAGGATTAGAGAGACACATGAACAACACACGCAGGAACACACATGCACAATCCCTGCCCCCAGTCCTGCAAACAGTAGAAGGCATGCGACAATAAACAGCTGTCTCATTTAATTCTGGCAACAAGCCTGGTGTGGTCATCCCCTATTACATAGGAGAGTACTGAGGACAGCCATGGGCAGGTATCAGCTCACAGCCACTCTGAGGAGTCGTCAGGATTAAGATTCGGTTACAGGAATTATGATGTCAGAGTTCAGACTCTGGCTTTACAACTTGATAGCTGTGTGACCCTGGGCAAGTTGCTCAACCTCTCTGTTTTATTTTCCTGTGCTGCAGAGGTTTGTTGTGAGACTTAAACAAGTTAATCCTTGTCTAGATTGACCTGGGTAGATCTGGCATATAAGACATTTCTCTGGAATCTCTGTGGGTTTTTACATTAAGAAAAAAAAAATTAACAACTTCAAGGCTTAACCACTAGTTTGTTTAGTAGAAGTAACTTGCCTTCCTTCTAATTTTCCTTTTTCCCTTCTCTTCCCTGTCTTGTTCTTCTTCTCCTTGTTGTTACGTTGCTGTGGTCATCCTTCCCCACTCCTCTTCCTCCTCTTTCTTTTGATTTGGTAACTAGCATAATTATTCACCTCCTAGAGCAACAGAATTGAATGACAAATATACTCTTTACTTTCACTAACTTCCACTTAATTCATTAATAATTTGCCTTCTAGGAACAGCAACAACAAAAAAAACCCCACAAAATTTTAAGTTATAACTGGTCCCCCAGTGCATCATTTCACACTATTTTACACTTTTGGAAAACTTATTTCATACAGGGATTCAGCAAAGTGGTAGAATTTTTTAAATGGCAGCCATTCTGGATTTTGACAATAGTGAAAAAAGGGATCAATTGCTGATATACTCATGCTGCCTTAAAAAATGGCTAAAATGCCTCTAAATATAGATTTAAATAAAGATAAATTTTTGCAAAGAAAATCTGATTCACCTAATGTTAAATAAAAGCGAACAAGCCAATAAAAGCATTTGTTTCGAAAAACGCTCAGAATAAATTCGTGCCATGGAGGCGCTTTAGAAGACCCAGGAGTTGCCACGTGGCCCGTGGGGCTTGTTGCTCTGAGTCCTCAGGGCTCATGTGCAGCTTCCCTTTGGGTTTCTTGGGGAGGATGGGCGCGTCTAGAAGGAGCGCTGGGGCGAGAGTGACCTGTGTCTCCAACAGATCCTGGTTCCTCAAGGCATTCCTTTCCACGCTCACAGAAGTTCTCAGTGATCCCTAAGAAATCTTAGATTTACAACAAGAAAACACGGAACATTTTTTTTCGTAAATATTATACACTTGGATGTGATTTTATGAAGCAGACAAATGTTGAAAATCATACTACCAGAAGCATTATCATTCTGCATCCATTTACCTAAGAATTTTTTGTTTAAGCAAATTATTTTAAGTAAAATATATAATGTTATCAATTGAATGTAACAACTATAAAGGTAATCCGATACTATCAATGTGTAACACAATCTCTAATAGTTGTTTTTAAAAATTGGGAGATCTACTTTTTCCCTGTGTACATTTCACTGGTAACATATGAGGTGATCTCAGTATCACACAGTGAAGCTGACAAATTAATTAGAATAGTTCAAGTAGGGGATGGAGTTACCTATTAATAAAGATGCTTAATTTCAATAATGATTATTAATTTAATGACATATGGAAATGATCTACAATAATGATATAAACATTACTTGATTTTGTCATTACGGAATATTTTATAGATATGATTCTAATGAAAAGGAATAACTTAATTGTTAAAACACAAATCAAGAAAGTAAAGTCTGCAAAGACAAAGGTAGCCTAATTAATGTCTGTATTTTCAATATAATGTATGATTAAATGAACTGAGTATATTAAATAATACATATGATATGTATGATAGCATCATTAGAAAATTTGACAATATATGCCACAATATTATTTGCTCAAAAACTGTATGTATTATTTATATGTATATTGAAAATATATGTAGGTACCTGATTTTTTAAAATAGTTTTACAACTGTTTATGAAACATGTAGTAAATTGTCTCAACTAAATGGAGGCTTAGAACAGGAAACTGTTTTCTGTGCCAGCAAATATCAAATTATAGCTCAGTTAGTAATTTCTATTAATTTTATACAACTTAAATATTTTACTTCTATAAAACTAGACACCACTTCCTGTTCAGAATGTTTTATTTAACAGATGGAAATTTTATAAATCACGAAACATAAATTGTTTATGTCATTTCTCTTTTGTGCTAAATTTTAGAACTGTATAAGAAATTTAAATGAAACCCAAAGAATTCTTATTCATGGTGTTTCATCAGGTTTTGACCTGAGTCTCAGAATTAGAACAAGCCGTTGGAATAAAGTCACTGCCAAAAATAGAAAGTACGAAATTGAGATGAACTTGTAAAGATCCTTACATTACACCAAAATATTATAGAGCTCCTTCCAATATTTTTTTTTTTTTCTAACAGCCCAACAATTGGTATTCTACTAAGACCTCGTCTGGTATTGAACACCTTTGCATTTAAAGGTTATTCGAATAACGTCTTAATTAAAAAGCACAAATCAGACCCCTATAAAAAGTCCAAGTGGAGCAGGGCTAAGCTGATTTGAGCTTCTTTAGATGGATTTTGAAGTCCTGGTTGCATTTTAAACAGTGTCATGATGCTGGCCCAGGGTGGTGGCATGGTCCTATGGGGAGCAGCATTCCCGGACACACCCCCGGGACCTGTGCTTGCAACTGCAATCAGCACGCGGAGTTACGTGGGCGATTTGATGGCGTGGTCGTACGCAGATTTCTGAATTCAAATGGTAGTATGTCTGGCAATCAAAAATAGCATTTTTCTCAGCCCTCTGAGCAGGATTATGATTTGGAGCATCTGGTAAGAATAAGACAGAGATGAAGAAAGTGTGTTTTTAACTCAAAAGGAGGGGTCTCCACTTTTCCTGAAAGTGATGCGCTTGGAAAGAGACAGGTCATAATGAGAAGAGGAAAGGCACCTGGCATTTGCATAGCTGCCTCCGACAAGGAGCCCTGACGTGGAGAGGGGGTAATTAGAGCTCTCTCTGTGTGGGAACAAAGGCCTGTCAGGAGGAAGAAAGGCCCCCAAATAAGCAAAACCGCCACCCGTTACATCTCTCAGTTCCCTCTCACTGCCTCGAAAAGCGGAAAGAGAAGAAAACAGGTGTGGGCTGGATTTTTCTAATGGTAGGAATGGAAGGATCTCTCTCTGTTCATATGATTACTGAGAGTAATTACACGGTTCTGAGGCCAGAGAACAACTCGACATTTGTTGGGCTGAGTAACTGCAGTAAAGGAAGATGAGGATGAAACGAGATGCAGCAGACTCTGTTTCCCTTGGTCTTGCTAATTTCTTCAAGAAACAGAGAACTGCACTGTGTTTTCGTTTTTCCTTGATCCGGCAGCACAGCAGTGAGATGGCCCGCCAGCCACTTTGCCGCTTTCTCCCCTCCTTCAGTTCTTCGGATTCCAGACAAGGAGACATTGTCTTAACTCAGAAGTTATGCATTGCAAAACAGAATTTAGTTTGCTTGCTCCATTAACTTTAAATAATGGCAAAGTGTGCCTTCTTTAAGAATTCTGATGTCTGTTCTATGTACGTGTTCACTCTCTCCCCAAATGTGTCTTCATTCTGAGATCCCTCAGGGCAAGAGTCTCATATCCCCAGTGTACGTAGCTATTACTATTAGGGTTGAATATTTAGATTTCTCACTTCAGTAAATTTCATCAGGAAAACTTATTGTCAGGGGATTAAAAAAATGTTGTTAGGCAGAGTCTAAAGACAGCCATAAGAAGTCAATAATATGGATGCTGGTTTTCTATCATTTTCAGTGGCACGAATAATTTGGTCAATTGGACTATAGGTTTATATTATGATCTAGATTCACTGCTCACCTCCAAGCAGTGGACAACTGACCACATCCTAAACAGAGATTTGTCGCCTGAGTGTTTAACTGTCATAAACGAGAAATAATACATAAAGGACATTGAGAGCTTGGGAAAACGTGTCTGCTATATTTGCAGGCCCATCACATATTAATGCTCAGTCCTTCTTGGGCTCACTTTTAAATTTCCATTAGTCCTGAAAGTGGGAATTCTTACTAATTTCCATGCCCCCATTCTCAAATGGTTTTTAAAACACAGATTATTTTGCAAGAGATAAAATATATTATGAGGATAGTGGATGTTATTTATATTAGTGACAGAATTTAGTCATTAAATTATTTATAGTAGTAACAGAATTCTTTTGTTTTGGCCAACACACTGTACCTTTTTTTACTATGCATGGCTAAATTTCTTTGGCAATACCCCTAGGTGGCAGGGTAATATTATGATACTTTAGTTCTAAAGACTCTCAATCTTCTAACCTTAAGAAAAGAGAGACAACATCAAAAACAAATTTCTTGAATTTTAATCTTGAATTTGGACATCTCCAAAAGTAGAAAGACAATGTATTCAGTACAAATTTGTTTGGTAGCTGGCCATAAGCCTGTGTCATCACAAATATAGAACCATACAATGCATTTGAGTATTCCAAGAATTATATTAATACGTTTTTCTTTTATATTGAGGAAGTGGGAAGAGAGGAGAGGTCTCAGAGCCAGATTCTCTCACCCTCCCAGGCAGACCAAAGCTCATTTATTAGATTATAACTCCTTTCCAAAATATCCCATATAATTTATTAACAAAACCCAACAAAACAAAATCAAAAGAATAACCAGGGCTTAGGGGCATGAGCTATAGTTGAACTATTTTTAATTTTGCCAAAATAAAATTTTAGAACACATTGTGAAATATTTTTCATTTAAGTTATGGCATAAGAGCCCTCTGAAACTCTGCTTATATAAATTGGTACAATCATTTGGCACAGTAATTGGATATTTGGACAGAGAAGCTCAAAATATTTAGGAAATTTGACCTTGTGCTTCCACTTTATAAATTAACCCTGAGGAAGTTGTGTTTAATAGCAATGATTACCCTTATGAGCTTTTATGCACATCTAAAATTATATAGAGTTTGCTAATGCATATAAACACGTATTCATGTATTGGAATAGTGTGTAATTATCAAAAGTAGGTTTACAAATAATATTTAATAAACTGGAAAATGATTATTACAATATTAAGTGAAAAATTAAAATTGCTTTTTGAATATTTTATTACAGTTGACATTCAAAATGTCAACTGTAGTAAAATATTCAAAATGAAAAAGTTGGCATGAAATGCACCAAAATATTTGCAGGAGTTTGTTTCTTCTAGGTAATAGAATTATGGGTAGTTTTCTCTTTGTTAAACTGTTGTTTATTTTTAAATTTTCGCTAATGAATGCATATTGCTTATATAAAAATAAAACAATTTTAATTCATGTATTTCTTTGAATATATAAAAACCCCACATTTAGCTAGATAATGAAAGATGTAATATATATGCATATAGTAGGAGGAGGGAAGTTCCTGTTATGCTTTGACAATATTCATGCTAAAGCAGATTATTTAACTTATCTGGGCTTGTTTGTTTGTATTTGTTCATTGATTTTTTAAACCTAAATAGAATGATGATCAAGTAATATAATCATTAAGATCTTAACACTTTCAAATTTGGAGATTAACAACATCCTGTGACATAAATCTATAATGCAAGTGTCAAGCCATAAAGCTTGAATTCCTGTCCATGGCAATTCAAACTTCATAAATGAGGTATTTTATATGTATACATATTTTTCATTCTCATAATCTCATTAAGCTACATATTTTTGCTTAAATATATGCTTTATAATGACTATTAATGAACAAAAAATACACTTAAATGTACATACATTTGCACATGTCACAAAATATATTTTCTGCACGGTCACTCACCAGTTTTACATGGTTGGGTTGATTCATTTTTTAAGGAAACAGTTAAGCAGGGCCTACTACATGGGCTACCGCACCAAGGGTAGAAGTTATAACTGAAGGAAGGTCAGACAAGGCCCTGTCCTCGGGACCTCTCTCCAGCGAGGCCTGTGGAAGGCTGCGGATGTGAGTGCCTTGGGAGCTTTTACGCAGGTTGGGGACATGGAGAGACAGGGGGCCTCTGTAGAACAGATGGTAGCCGCGCTCAGGTATGGAGCTTGGGTCAGAATTCACCGTGTGCAGGGCACAAAATGATGCTGCAAGACGTAAACAATGTGAACATGACATGGTCAGTTATACCCCAAAGGGAAAGGAGCCCAACCCTTAGTTCCCTCCTTGTCCTAAGAGGATGGCAAAGCTGACTAACTCACAGGGCTACCCTGAGGATTAAATGGGGTCATATCAGGAGGGCACTTTGAACAGTGCCCGATACAGAGGAACATGCAGGAGACGTGAGCTCCTGCAGCAAAGAAAGAGGAAGGAGAGGAGGAGTCCTGTGAAGGCACGGAAGCCAATGTTTGTGATTTATCTGTGGAGCTGAAATGAGTCATTGGAACAGAGTCCAAGGGGCGGAAGGGAGCTGGTGCCATGACCCGGGTGAGAGGCGGTGTGGCCGACACGGTGCAAGTGGCTGTGGCTCGCGATGGAGACAAGCGGGGAGTGTAAGATACACGCAGGAGGGGAGGTCGGCCAAGCCGTCGGGTGACTGAGTGAGAGGGGACAGAGCGAGAACAGGGAGAGTTCCTGCATCTCTGGCCTGGACGGCTGCCTGGCGTCAGGCCCTGAAATAGGGACAAGGCAGTGAGGCCCCGCGGTGGAGTCTGGAGATGGGGATGACTTTGGTTCTGGACGTGGGATGTGTCAGTTAGCAGGTCAGGCATCCCTGGGGACAGCTGGCAGAGTGTTGGCTGCATGAGGAGGTTCCTGAGGCATCATTGAAGAAAAGGAGTTGAAGACACAGAGGTGGGTGAGGATCCTCAGAAACAGTGAGTGAACAGAAAACAGGAGTGACCCAGGGCAGGGTTTGAGGGATACGGACTTCCACACGACAGCAGGACTCAGAGCTGTGGGCACTTTGGGGAGGGACCAGCTGCGTCAAAACTAAACTGGGGCACCTGAAGAGTCACAGAGAAAAAGGGAAAGCTGACCGTACCAAGTGCAGCTGAGAAACCAGATGAGCTAAGTAGTGAGAAGAGGTCGATGGATTATTCAAAAAGAATTCTTCTTAGAACAATTTCCCAAACCGGTGGAGGCTGAGAAGTAAATGAGAGACAAAGACATTTACAATCTCTAGCTAAGTCTGCATCTGTGTCTCTGTCTGCGTCTGTAACTATACCTACATCTCCTTGTGTCTGATCTGTATCGACATCACCCATCCCTATGTCTGTGTCTGATTCTACACTTACATCCACGTCCAGGTTCAGGTTCAGGTCCACATCCCCATGCATTTCCATGTCAACATAGAGAACTGCAAATAGACTCCTAACTGGTTCCCTGGCAGTGGATAAATGTTTCCGTCTGGATGCAGAAACGACACCACCATGGGTATTATTAACACTTATATTTCTCCTCGATCATTTATTCTGTTCCTTTTCCTGTTCTTTGCCTCTAACTTAGAGTCAAACTTGTCCTCTGAGCCAGAGAATGGGATTTCACCTTCTGAATATTGCAGATCAGCCTCATTCCTGGCTCCATCCTCATTTCCTAACTGTATTCTCATCCTACCTACAGTTTCTCAATTATTTGAAAGTTACTTTAACATGCAACAAATATGTATGCTTAAACAACACTTAATATGATTTGTTAAATGCATTACTAATACTAGCTGATGTAATAAGCCCCAAATGTATAATGGGTGGGACACAGTAAAAGCAGCTCACTTCTCTCTCGGATGAAGTTCAACAGGTGACCCGAACTGGCAGCAGGCTGTGTTCCAAGCAGCAACCCTCCCACCTTCAACACAGGATGTCCACGCTTGTTGGTCTCTCCAGTCAGTGGACAGAAAGAGAAGCAACATAAAGTGCATGGTGAGATGGTGGGTGTGGGCGCTCCTGGGTCCTGCAGGCTGGGCGTGCTTCCGTTGCATAAGTGTGAGACCTAGGTCATTGAACTGCCTCAAGTCCTCCTTTGTAGATGGCGAACAATGACAGTACTGGGTCATAAAGCTGTTGTTTCACAGGAGAATCAGAGTGATAAGGCTGGACAGAGTCCTGGCTTAATAAATTAGGAATCTTTCATTATAAATGTAAAGACTGAGCAAGGATATAATCAGAGCTACACAGCGAGGAAGCCAAGACACAAAGGAATCAAGGGAAGTCAGAGGGCAAGGGCAGCTCTTGAAGTGGGAAAGACTGTTTTCCACCAAATGAAAAGAAACACCACTGTGACCAGCAGGCAGTAGGTAGATTAAACTCCATTCTCCCCAAGAGCTTTTCAGGACTTCAAACCCTCAAGATCAGAACATGTGGCAAGTCATTCCATTAATTTATAAGTGAAGGGTTAAAATGGAATATTCCTAAGATAAAAGAAGGGAATCTCTGAGTCCTTTATTCAACATTACAACTTAATATTCTGGGAGGTACATGGGGGCTCCTGCCTGGGCAGAATGCCTGAACTTAGACCTGATTTTTCTATCATTTGAAAACTTAGCATTTATATATCATGTTTATTTTGCTATATCTCTCCAAAATAGAACTTAAAAGTTACATGGTGTATACAAATATAAAATGTATATATTGAAAAATACCAGCTTCTTGGATGGGAAATATACATTTTATTAAGATACCAAGCCTTCCCAATCTTATTCAGAAATTTAATGACATCTTAACAGAATTCCACTGGCATTTTAAGAACACATCAAAAATTATTCTAAATCTTATCCAGAAAAGAAACATACAAAAATAGCGATGAGAATTATAAAAGGAAGTACAAAGAGGATCACATGACTTGGCAGATAATAAAATGCATTTTAAAGCTAAATAATTAAAATGTTATGGTACACTAAGGGCACAGAAATTGATGGCAAGATTAGAGGAATAGAATAGAATCTAAAAATAGATCCAGTTTTATATGCAAATCTCATATTTGACAGAGATGGCCTTTCAACTCTGGGGAAAATTTGAACTTTCAATAAAAGATGTTCATTCAACTGACAAGTATTCTAAAAAGGAAGAAATGTAGAAATCTCCTCATTCCTTATGTGGAAAAAAATTCCAAATGAAAACACAAAAATTTTGTATTTTATGTTCTATGTTCTAAAAGAAAGCAAGAACAAAACTTATGTGTCGGGTACATATTATACGTTAGTCAATATTTGTAAAATAATTTAAACATATGCTCTCAGAGTAGTGATGGATAATCTAGTAAAGACCTGGATTTATCCCCTCCCCCCCAAAAAAGATAAATAAATATGGGGAAAGACATAATATCGAAGTATGGGAAAAGCAACAGGAGCAAAGTTAAAAGACAAGCAGATAAATTAAAAGAGACAAACAACAAAGGACCAAGATTCACTGATTAGCTTGTGAAGTATTCTTAGTGATTTTAACAAGAAGAAATCTACATGTCAATAACAGCAATAGGAAGTGAGGAAAAAGATCAGAAATTAACAAAAGAAAAAATAAACATGTAAATGAACATGGGGCTACGGATAAACTAGGAGTTTGGAATTAGCAGGTACAAACTACTATACATAAAATAGATAAACAACAAGGATCTACTGTATAGCACAGAAAATATATTCAGTATCTTATAATAATCTATAATGGAAAAAAATCTGAAAAAGAATATATATATATATAATAAAACTGAATAAAGCTGAATCACTTTGCTGTACACCAGAAACTAACACAACATTGTAAATCAACTATACGTTGATGAAAAAATAATAATAAAAAGAAAAAGAAACGAAAAGAAAACATAAATGGACAAAGCATTTGTGGAAAGATATTTCATCATAGAGGTAACCAAACAAATGCAAATGGAAATAAAGAGATATATGTTTTGCTTCTCATGTTAGCAAAGCTTAAAAATGGTGAAAAACATAATAGGAATGTTAAGGATAATTTCCCTAATAAAACAGTGTTTACTGAACGCCAGTACATGCTGGGCACTGAGCAAATGCTGGAGATAACCTGAAAAAATATGTACCGTCTATTGGAAATGAGCACATGTGGATTCCTAACAGGGACACACATTTGTATGGCTTTCTGGAACACTGTTTTAGAGATAACAAATGTGGAAAATCTAAGACTGAAGAGTTGTCCTTTTGGGAATATTCTAACAAAATATAAACAAAAAAGTTCATCACAATGTTGGCTGATATATGAAGGAAAAAAAAGAATTGTAAACATAATAAATATGCATTGATAAATTATTTGCTAACTAAATTAAATTATGTAGCATCCTTAAAATACAACTATATGCAGTCATTAAAATAAAGTCAAAAATTTTTAAAAGATATATGCTACATTATTTAATAAGTGAATGTATGTTAGAAAAGAACCTAGAGAGGGGAGGGATAAATCTGGAATTTGAGATTAACAGATACACACTACTCTATATAAAATAGATAAACAACAAGAACCTATTGTATAGCACAGGGAACTATATTCAATATCTTGTAATAACCTAAAATGGAAAACAATCTGAAAAACTATATATATATATATATATATATATAAAACATATAAGTGAATCACTTTGCTGTACACCTGAAACATTGTAAAGCAACTATACTTCAATAAGAAAAAATAAAATTTAAAAAAAAGAAAGAGACCTAGATGACAGCATCCTCTTTACGGGTGTCAGTGCGTATAAACTATTAAGTGTGACATGCACCAAAGTTAATTGCAGACACTGCTGAACTGAACTTTATGATGAACAGGTAAATAGGAATTTCATAAAGAGGAAAAACACACTTTTGTTTAAAAGACACAAAATAAGAATAAAAGAAAGTAACATTTTCCTTTCAGTAGCTCAGTTTTGTCACCAGAAGCCAGTGATGATCAGATGTCTGTGTAACACATGCATCTGCTGGCTTGGCTGAGGGCACCTGGGGGCTTGTATGTGGCACCCAAATAACCTCTGTGGATTGTGTGATTCCATCCTTTTGGAGGGGAGTAAAATTCCCTTCTGATTAAAATTCCCTTCTTTTAATATTTTGAATGTTAAGTTTTCAAATCTGGGAGGAAAAAATGTCATGGATTCTAACAAGCATAACAGAGTTGCATGAAACTCTTGAGAAGTGTAAGTTTTGAGATAAAAGAGACTGTAGGTTGCCAAGGTGGCCGGGGCCCGGGGAGGGAAGGATTGGGAGGTTGGGATTAGCAGATGCAAACTATTATTTATAGGATGGAAAAACAACAAGGTCCTACTGTATAGCACAAGGAACTGTATTCAATATCCTGTGATAAGTCATCATGGAAAAGAAGATGAAAAAGAATACATATATATAATATATATGTACAACTGAATCACTTTGCTGTACAGAAGAAATTAACACAACGTGGTAAATCAACTGTCCTTCAATAAAATAAATTTAAAAAGAATAAAGAGAGACTGTGTATCCATTCCCAGGGAGAAAGCTTCATTTCTCTATAACTGGGTCTAAGATAGTCCATGAGAACACAGGTAGGCCTGAATGTTCTAACCTGAGGGTCCCATTCTGGGAGCTGAAGGAGGTGTGAGAAAGTCACAGGAAGAAGCCTTCTGAGAGGGTTCTCTGCATGAGTCCTACCCGGCCACCTGGGTCTGGACCACTCACCACTTCTCCATCACAAACCTTTTTTAAGGAAAAAGTAGGGAAGTGCCCAAATGCCACAGATGAGTGTCTGGAGGGAAACTGATTTCGATCGCTGGTGAGCTTGAAGCATGAGTTTGAGGACATAGAATCATAAAGTAAAAAGATTCTAGAAAACGGGTTATGGCACTTACAAGCAACATCATGACTTTGGGGAAAGTAACAGGGCATCTTATGTGCTGTGTAATTACCTTCAGATTAGATTCCTGCTTCAAACTGGTGTTCTCTCTACCATAACATTTCTATAAATTATAGATGTGCTCACAATTACATTCAGGTTCATTTAAATATCATTATTGTTTATAGAAAATAAAAATTGGCCCTATGGAGTAGATGTCTCAAGGGTCCCAAACTTCAGTGCTTGAGGAGTCGTTGGAATATTACCAAGAAGTATCTCTGAAAGGGAAGGCTGCTTCCCAGAGCTACAAGCCTAGACCAGATATCCCCGTGGTCTTTGAAGGATTCTGCCTCCATCTTGGAGGTTAATGAAACAGGATATACATGTCTGACCTCACATGGCTTTGGTCACAACTTTTGACCACATGGTAGACATTTGTTTGGGAGCAAGTTACTTAACCTCTGCCTGCAAATTATTCCGCCTCTCAGTTCTTCAGTTTTCTTGTCAATAAATAGTAGTAGTAGTAGTCATAAAAATAATAATAATAATTACCATTATTGTTATTATTATCATTATAATACTAATTACCTTATGGGACAGTGGTGAAGGCTGGAGGAGACAGTAAATCTGACAAGCTTACATAAATGATAACTATTATTGTAGATGAAAGCATGCTATTATTTAAAATGTCATTAAATATTTTAAAAGGATAATTAGTAAAAAAACAAAACAAAAAACAGGTCTTATTTTTTGACCACCTCTCTCAAAAGATCTAAGTATAGGTAAGATTCTGGTAAAAATCATAATCTCCTTCTTGGTAGCAATTTGCTACACTTGTAGGCATAATGCAAGGTGGTAAAGTAGCTGCTAGAGCTTACAGATTGGAGTTGGAAATTGATAGAAAACCACAAGTTTGCTATTTTTTTTAAATTTATTTATTTATTTATTTATTTATGGCTGCGTTGGGTCTTCATTGCTGAGCGTGGGCTTTCTCTACTTGTGGCGAGCAGGGGCTATTCTTCGTTGTGGTGTGCGGGCTTCTCATTGTGGTGGCTTCTCTTGTTATGGAGCATGGGCACTAGGTGCGCGGTCTTCAGTAGTTATGGCGCGCTGGCTCTGTAGTTGTGGCGCACGGGCTTAGTTGCTCCCCGGCATGTGGGATCTTCCTGGACCAGGGCTCGAACCCATGTCCGCTGCCTTGGCAGACGGATTCTTAACCACTGCGCCACCAGGGAAGTCCCTACAAGTTTGCTATTTTTAGGTTTTGTTTCCATGTGCTTCTCCTCCTTGAGTTTTGTATTAAAACCACACCCCCCTTGTGATGTCCCAAAACTTAAAGCTTGGAGGATGGGGACAGAAATCAAAGAATCAAGCCAGTTCCACCTGTGAAAGAGTGTAGGCAACACAGGACTCAAGGGAGGCACTGGACCATAAGTAGGTCAGGGCCTTTCGTTTGTCTTTAAAATCCCTCTTCTACAGGTAATTCTCCCATGTGCTTTGATCATAGTATTTGAATATCGCTAATAATGCAGTTACCACTGAGTGACCACTATTAAACAGTAATACACTGTTGATTTCACTCTTCACAAAACTTTGTGAGATTGATGTTATAATCCCCAGAAATTACAAGAAACCTAGTACTGGAGGAGTTCTTCTAAATCTCATACCATGTGATAGTGGCAGCCTGGGCTGCAAAGCGGACGTTTATCACACAACGTCATTTCCCTTTATTTTGCCAAAAAGCTCTTTCATGTTTTGACTTCCAATAAATATTCTGAGTATTTTCATTCCAACCTACTCACTGTTGTAAGATGAGTTTCCTTGAAGTTGTCATGAGTTTTGTTACAATCCTGTAGGAACAGGAATTTTGTAGAAGTAAGCAGAATAATTGTCACTCTGAGCCATCGTTTCCCTGATTGATATAAAATCATTATTTCACAGATAACACATTTTAAAACATTTTTAAATACCTTTAAAATTTACCTATGAGAATATAATTATTTTAATCTAGGAAAAACTGTGTGTTGAGCTGCTGATTTCTCCAACCGGAGTGATCACAAAGATATATTTTTTCCTACAAAGGAGCAAATATCATGAAGCCTTGGTGAATTTTGAGCTCTGTTAGCCATATTGGATGCTTGAGAATATTTAGATATTTAGATCAGTAGATTGTCCTCAAATTAAAGCTTTAAGTAGTGGCATGCTTCAGAGGATTGGATAGAAAAAGCAGAACAGTGTCCTGATATTTTGTTACATATTACATTAAACAGTTCACAGTGTGATTTTGTGCCCCATCTAGCACGCTGCATATTGTAAGGTGTAGCTGCTTCCAGGGCTTCTGTCACTGGGATGTGTCCCTGGGCCTCCGCCCCCCACCCCGACCTTTCAGGGGACCGGCGTTTTATAACTCAGGTGGTTGAGTAGTTGTACCAGGAAACAGTGTTGAGGACACGGAACAGGGGATGTCATTTACTCCTCCTAACACTTCAGTTTTACCCAACAATGTGTGAATGAGTAGGAATTTCACACCCACTTTTGAGAGGAGAAATAACACAGAGCATTTCTGTGCTGCGAGGGTAATGGGCCCTGTCAGGCACTCAGGAGAAGGCCTCGGCTGCAGGCTTCCTCCCTTACCTGTGACCTTGAAACGCTCAGGGAAAGCTGGAGAGAAAAGCAATTTCATCTTTGAAATTACACACCAGTGTTCTCATTCATCTTGATAAGCACTTTTAAGGAACCAAAAAAAAAAAAAAAAAGAGGTAGGAATATTGCTTCTATAAGGGTTATAGAGACCTTCCTTCTACGGAGTCAGTTTAAAGTAAATTTAGATGTTCAAAGATGCATTTGATTTCTATCGTGAAACCAAATTGGCCACTTTTAGAAGGTTGGGGATAAAAAAAGAAGAAAAATACAGACACGAAAGAAAACAAGTGGGAGAAAATGTATTTAAAAATAAAATTATTTTTTATTCCATACTTGAAATAAATGTAAAAAGAATAGTTGTGAAATGAGCTGTACTCTGCGATAAGCTGTCAATCATCACTGTTCATTGATTCCACAGACATATTCATTAATGATTTGTAATTGCTTAAATGATTCCTCTAGAAATGCTACCTCGATTAGCAAATGCTATCAAACTCTGGTAATAATAGGCTAAATAAGGGGAATTAATAATGTGATGATAACATTAAAATATTAAATAATTTTCTCATCAAAAAAGTAATAAATATTTTAAAATATATTCTGATTGTGACATTTATTTAGACATAAAGCTAGCTAGCTATTTTGTTCTTATAATTCCAACTGTGTTAATTTAGAGAATGTGTGTGTGTATATAGTCTTTGCCTTGAGAATAACCTTCAATGGCTCACCAGTGTAATTATCAAGTCTTTGACACCACAGAGCTTGGGTGTCTCTCAAACGTGCACAGAATAACACAATGCTTTACACAAAATCTGCCCTTCTCCCCAGAGTCTGGAATGCCCCCATTGTGATAGGAAAAGAACGTCCCTCTTTGGAATCCAACACTTGATAATACCCTCCCCCTGTTATCATGAGTGCTTCCCGAGAAAAAAGCGAGAGCTATGGTTTTCAACCCAAGAGGAAGCCACGCCAGGCAGAAATTAAGAGCAAGGGCCACAGGATTCAGTCGGGATGGGGAGCATCTCCCACAGCTGCAAGAGCAGTTCGTGCTGCAATTAGAAGGAGCTGGACGAGCCCTGGAAACACACTGAGCCCAGAGCAAAGCCCACAGCCAGGGCCTCCACTGCCTCTAAGAAGAAAGACAACAGGGGCTGTGTTAGGAAGCTCCCGGCCGTTAGCAGGAAGTAAAAAGAAAGCTACTTCAAAAACCATCTTCTTCCTTTACTGAAGGCCCCCTCAGGAGAACTATTGAAAGGAATTGTGTTGGCTGACCGCCATGGTTAACAGTCACTCAGAGCCCATGGTAACCCCCCAGCATCTGTGCCGCCTCCATCTTGCACCAGCGCCTGGATGCTTGAAGGGATGGAGGAGATCCTCTGTGAGAACAGAGAGAGAGAACAAAACTCCTAACAGGTACCGGAATCTTCTCCTCATGTACAAAGCCAGGAAGGGCGTGGGTCTTTTCCTAGCAGGGCTGTCTTGTCTCCTGATGCCTCCTGCCTGAAATCTCGGTCACAGCCCTTTGCCTGCCTTGCCTGTGTCGGGGGCATGTCTGCACACATCAGCTTACTGTCCTTCCACAGAAAGGTTCTCATGCCACAGCCGGGAGAAAGGGAGAGCAGTCATGGAACCAATAGGCTGGACGACCACCTCTCAGAGAAATGGGTGTCTGGGAGAGCATCACCCCGACTTCATGTGGGCTCAGGGGTCCCTGCACCCCTCAATTCCAGAGGGCGTCCTCATGAGCATGGAAAGCACACAATGTCATCTTCACGGGTCCCTACATGGACCCTTTCTCCACCAAACCAAACTTTGGAATTTGGGGCAAATTACAAACCTTTGCACTCTCTTCTTACTTTTATATAAGGGGGAGGAACATAATACATACCACATAATGTCTTTTGTGTGTGAGATGCGTAGGATCATGTGGGATGCAAGTTCATGCTAAGGGCATCCTTGTTTTCCTTGTAGTCATAAACAACCCCAGAGAAAAAGAGAAAATCCCTCCTGATTTCATCTTCTCACACTCAAAATTTTCATTGTAATGCTGGAGCAGATAGTAGCAACAGTAAAGATAAATGTGCTCAGAAGATTAACCACGACTGTGGTGGTTGAACTCAGGCACACAATTGATGTCTCCTGGCTCTAAAGCAGTTTGGAAGACCACCATTTTTAGACATCCCCATTCTAAACTCTCCACATTCTTTGTCTGTTGATGTTTATTATACTGTGAGGAAGTGCATGTGTGTGTGCTTTTATACACACACACACACACACACACACACATACACACTCAATGTAGAGGTTATGGCTTTACTACTCAAAAATATTAACACGAATTTAATCAGCTGTTTTACTCAGTCTTTTCTTGTCTGCTGAAGGGACTTTAACTTTGAACTGAGAGAGACAACATTTCTCCTTAGAATTCATCTAAGGAGAACTGATATGCTTCAGAAACACAACGCAGTGGAAGGAAGTACCAGCTTCCAGGAAGACATCGTTATGAGATAAGTAAACAGTGCAGCCTTCAGCCACTTCCCAGCTTGCTCTGGGAATTCCCCAGTTGCCTTGTCTAGGATTAGTTTTGGCACCTCCAAATTTCCAAGAAAATCTCCCCACAGCAGAAAAGTATGAGTGCTATTTATTACTGGGGAAGAATTTATTTTCTCTTTGAAGGTAATCATCCTTTTCAAAAGGCATGGAGCCACCCTCTCCTTTAAAATCACTGAAACCCTTTCCAAGATCTCCAGATTTGCATGGTTTAACAGATGGCAGACTTCCACTGATGAGTAATTCATTTCTCAAAGAAGAGTCTCAAATGTGTAGAGCAAATTCTTTCACTCCTAAAATCCGGAAGCTGGTGAGACAAGCTCTTCATTAGTTGAATGAAGAGATAGTCTATACTGTAGATTGAATTCAAGAGATTTGGGAAAAAAGCTGACTTACTGGTTATTGGGTATTAGCAATAGAGCATGTGCAATACTCAAAGAGATATTTTCAGTAATATTTAAAAATTAAGTTTTCCACTTAAATTATTCATGCATTAATTCATCTTGGTGAATGATTAATGTGGAAAGGTACTGAGTACTTGATTTCATTAAAAAAAATAAAAACCTAGTGAGTGTACAAAATGGATAAAACAGGATCATTACTAAAGATTTGCTCTTGTGTTGTAGTCCTGTGCCAATAATACAGACCCTACTCACAGTGGAGTTTAACTGTTACGGTGACACAGAAGTGACTTTTGGGGGGGGAGGGGTGTACCAGTGGATGGGAATAGACTTGCCCCTGCAGACCAGATATTGGAGGGGTGTGGTGTAAATAGTAGGTACAAGCGCGTGGGATTGGGGCACCATAGCTGAGTATCATTGATGGTCTTCTGGCTCCCAGAAGACTGGGAGTCTGGCTCCCAGACTCTCCCACTAAGGGAGAGTAGGCCAGACAGACTCTTGGATTGCATACAAAGCGTCTGTCATCTCTTCGAGGAGATGGACAGAAAATCCTAAAGACTAAGTCCTGGACCTAATAGTTTGTCTAAATTTCAAAAAAGTTTCAACATCCAGCCATGGTTGTTCTGTTTTGCCAAAGTTCGGGCCCTGATTGGAAAAATCTGGGACATTGACTTAAATCAACTCAGACTGCTGTTAAAAACACCACAGACTGTGTGGCTTAAACAACAGACAGTTGTCTTTCACATGTCTGGAGGCTGGAAGTCCACATCGAGGTGCCGGCCAGTCTTTTTCCTGTTGAGGCTTTTTTCCTGCTTTGCGGTTGACCGCTTTCTTACTGTCTTCAGGTGATCTTTCCTCAGTGTGTGTGAGAAAGAGAGAGAGACAGACAGACAGACAAAACACCAGTGTCTTTCTCTTCTTAGAAGGATACTAATCCCATCATGGGTCCCCATCTTCGTAACTTCACTAAACCGTAAGTACCTCCCTACGACCTCCATATCCAAATCGCATCAAACTGGGGGTCTAAGGGTCTAAGGCTTCAATATAGGAATTTTGGGGAGACACAAACATGCAGTCCATAATACTGACCCATGTGATGGATGTATCTTGGAAGACATTCCCCCCAATTTTGACTCCTCAGATGCTTATGAACCTTCAGAATCTGCAGAATCTTCCCATCTTTCCAGAATTTGAAAAAGTGTACCTCCCTGTGCTGGAAGACAATGTCTCTCCTCTGGAAGGCAACTGGTGTTCCCTCACGATCTGCTGATTCTTTACATCCCCCCACTAGGACCATGACTAGGGTAAAGTTGCAGCGTGACTTACCTGAGGATGTCTTTAGGAGGTATTATTGAATTGTGTCCCATAAAGAGATGTTGAGATCCTAACCCCTGGTACCTGTGAACGTGACCTTATTTGGAAATAAGGTCTTTGTAGATGTAACAACTTAGGATGGAGTCATTAGGATGGGCTCTAACCCAATAGACCATGTATTCTTATAAGAAGAGGAAAACACCATGTGAGATAAGCACCCACAGAGAGACAGCCATATGACTACAGAGGCAGAGACTGGAGTGATGCGGCCATAAGACAAGGGACGACAAGGAGCAATGGCTACCACCAGAAGCTGGCAAAGACAAGGAAGGGTCTACTCAGCATCTTTCAGGGAACCTGGCTCTGCTGACATCTTGGTTTCTGATCTCTATCCACCAGCCCTGTGAGGAAATAAATCTCTCTTGTTTTAAGCCCCCAATTTGTGGAAATTTGCTACAGCACTCACAAGAACTAATACAGGAAGAAGAGGATTAAATCCCAAAAGATCTTCAAGTCCTAGCCAGCTTGTACCAGCAGGAATAAGGGAGTACACATAGAATTGGAGTTTGAAGGTACTTGATCAAGGGGAACATAAAATTGATGGGGAAGGGTATCTTGGCTTGGGAGTGCTTTTCCTATATAGAGAATTTACCATTTTTGCTAAGGTCCCTGAAATGGTGGGTACTTACTACTAGAATTGCTCATAGAAACCTAGACAGAACAATGGTGTGCAAACAGCTGAGATGCCAAACTTGCTGTGGCAGAACATGGCGGGAAGGATGAAAGGCTTAGAAAGAGGGCAGGCAGGAATGGATATATTATGTGGAGCCAAGAGACCCACCACCTTTTCCAGGAAGGCCCAGGAACTCACCTGTATCCAAAGCTAAAGGGATGCTCTGGCAAGAAGGAAAAGTATCACTAAAGTGTTCGGGGCTGTCTCTTATCTGCAGGCCTAGGCAGATGACAAGAGAGGGTGACATAAGGCTTTTCTCACTGGTAGTTATGGAGATGATGGGACCCTGAAACAATAGAGGCCAGACACTGGTACCAAGGGCTGGCACTTTTTTGAATGGCCAGCAGATGAAGTGGTGTTCTAGAGCTATTTCATAGAACCCAGTATCCCGAGATGGGCTGCTGCAAAGGCGCTAGTTGGGTTACAACAGCAGAAGGTATCCAGGGAGAATGGGAAGAGAGGACAGTCATCTCACAAAAATGTCCCTGTCCCCTGCCCAATTTCCAGACGTGAGCCGGTTGCAGAGCCAGAACCCACTGACCGAAGAGTTGAGCAGGTCCTGGAAGTGAACACCCTACAGCAGCATGACAATTACACATGATAATGCTTCTTCCTATCCTTCCCAAAGGACCAGTGGCCATTTACCTGGTCATTGGGTGGGGGAGGGAACTGTACCTTGTGGGGAGGGAAACACCAGCTATTTTGATGATGATTTTGGGTGCAGTATCTAAGAGGACATTGATACCTAGAGACATAAACTCTGATTGAGCCTTCCCTACTTTAGAGTAAATACATATTGTGTCAGCTAATAAGTGGAGTCTTGTCCTAGGTCCAACTTACAGTGAATCTATTAGATCGATGGACCCACTTGGTGCTCATTTCCCTGGTGACCAAATATATAAGCGGTGAACAAATCTGACAGTAAGTACAACCCTAAAAACAGGCAGTTGGTTTGTGGATTGAAAGCAACACCTTATCAACCCTGATCAAGATAGAAAGTCACAAATAATATTGCATGTCAGAAGCCATGATGAATATGATTGCCAACATTAAGGACCAAAAATGTACAGGGGTGGTAGTTCCCTCATATATTCATTTAATTGACCAGTCATGTCCTCTGTAGAAAATGAATGGATCTCAATAATGACATAGACTACGACAAACTCAACCCCTCAATCAAGTTCAGTCACTCTGTCAGTTAACGTATGTTTGCTAGAGCAGGTACGGAGAACCTCAGGGACATCGTATGTGATCACTGATTTGGCAAACATGTATTTTTCTATCTCATTCAGTAAACAAGATGAGAGTTTGTTTTCACATGGAATTGACCACAATAGGCATTTATGTTTTTGCCCCACAGCTATATTAAATACGTCCTCTGTCAATTATACAGTCCAAAGAATCTTGAGTGACTCGACATTGACCTATTACAAGGATGGCATTATGCTGATCAGGCCAGGTGAGAAAGAGGTGGTTAAATGCATAAACCACTGATAAAAGACCCTGCACTCCTGAGGTTGGTAGATAAACTTTCCAAAGATTCAGAGACCTGCTATATCCGTAAACATTTTAGGAGACTGATAATTAGGGTCACGCTAGGATAAGTGATATCACCTTGGACTCCATCCTATGAAGAAACAAGCACAATGCCTAGTAGGCCTGTTCAGTTTCTGTAAGGAGCATATTCTGCACCTCAGGTGGCTCCTTTAGTCGCTAAACTGAGTGACTCAAAAGGCTGCTACCTGTGAATGGGGCCCGGAGGAAAAAGAGCTCCGCGGCAGACCCTGACTGTGGTGAAAGAAGCCCTCCCACTTACATCACATGATCTGTCAGACCCTATGTTGTTGGAGGTATCGGTGATGGGAAAATACATTTTGTGAAGAATGCGGAGCATCTGAGACTAAAAGTCGCAATGCAGGGGGACCCTGGGGGTCTGAAGCCAGGCCATGCCATTTGCAGCAGAAAATGATATGCTTTTTTCAACACAAAAAAAGGTAGACTACTGGACCCTGGAAGAGATGGAATGCCTGGCCTGTGACATCAAGCGGCCATGCATCTAGAACTTTCCAACATGAACTGAGTACTGCCAGACCCATTGAGTGCCCAGGTTAGGCCGACCCAGCAAAATCTATCCAATGATGGACGTGGGAAATCTGAGATAGAATTGGACCAAAGGGCATAGGCGGGTCCCCCTGACCATGGTGGCACTCAGCACTTTTGTACCAGACACCTTCCTTAGCTCACATCTATGGCCATACAGGAGATCCTATGACCAACTCAAGAAGGAGGGGAAACTCTGCACTTAATTTACGGATACGTTCATGAGTCCAAGTTACAAACAGACAGCTGTCACACTCCATACTCATTCAGGTGTGGCTTTGAAAAAGAATAACAAGGAAAATTATCTCAATAGGAAAACCTTCAGTAGTGAACTTTGTCATGTCCTCCCTGTGGAAAAAAGAAAGGGCCCAAGAGCATATGTATAAACTCATGAGCAGTGGCCACTGGCCTAGCCAACTGGTCATCACCTAGAAGAAGCAAAAAGATTGGAAGATCAGGGAAGAAGGTCTGTGGCAGAAGCATGGAGATGAATACATAGAAGTGGCCATAAAGTTTGAAGATCTGTGTGTTACATATCAATTTCCATCAGAAAGCATTCACCAGGGAAGAGATGTTGAAAAGAAAAATAATAGCGGCAGTGTCCTTCTGTCATCACCTCTCCCCATGCTGACACAATGGACACATGGACAAGTGTCGTGGTGGCACGGATGGAGTTCGTGCATGTGCCAACATCAAGGACTCCACTGACCACGGCTGACCTGGCTACTGCCGCAGCTGATGTCAACCTGCCCGCCCCGGAGACTAACGCTGAGCCCCTGACAAGGCAACATTCCAGAGACCAAATGGCTACTAGGTGTCTAGATCGGGCCCCCTCCAAGCTGATGGGCCAGCAGTGCATTCCCACCAGAGAAGGGAGTGTTCTGAATGTGAGTTTGCTTTTGCTGCTGTAGGAGCTCGGCCAGCACCACTATTCTGGCCCTATTGACCAGCCTGGATCCCACGTGATATCCTACAAATCAGGGTGGTCCTTTCAGCACAGGAGTTGCAGGCATGGGCCCAAGACTATGGGGTCCACAGTCATGTCATCTAGGGGCCACTGTCCCACAAAGAGTGCTGGAAAGGTCAAGTGTCACCTTGGTGACCACACACTACGAGGACAGAGTGCCACGCTCCAGAGCACAGTGTGTATTTTTAAACAAAGATCTTTGCACAGCGTTGTGTTACCAACAGGGAGAATCCCCGGGCTTACAGGAATGTAAGCCCTATAACCATCACTCACAGTGACCCATCCCCACAACTCTGCGCTCTGCAAAGTGAGAGTTCTATGCTTCCAGAGGGCCCGCTTTTGCCAATGGGCAAAGCAAAAATCCAAAGAATTGTAAGCTTCCTGGGCTCCCTGAGTTTCTTGTGTTCAGGGACCAGCAGACATGTCACCATGTTATCAAGGGTAATCCACCCTGATTGGCAGAAGGAAGAGGAGTTGCTGTAACACAAGGGGGGAGGGAGGTAAATGTGTGGAACCCAGGTTCTCTACCTGGGTGCCTTCCTTCTGTGCTTTATTCCTCCATCCCTCACGCACCAAACTCAACTGTAGCTCCTCTATTTCCACACAGTCTGTGCCCTTGCTTGAGACAGAGAACAGGTCTTATCGCCCAACCCATGGCACAAAGCCCAAGCACCCAGTAAATGGACATAGAAGATTAAATGGATCCTTTATGTAATTTGAATGACAATTTTTCAAACTACAAAGCAGTGTGTCTACTAACACTATTATGTAGAAGGTGTTTTCTATACACTTGACAAAGCGCCACGCAGCTGGGCCTCTCCCCTGTGTTCTGGGGGTGACACTGATGATTCCTCCAGGCTGCCGACCAGGCCTGGGCAGGAGAACAAAGCTGTGCGGAAGGGATTATGAATGATTCCCATTTTATGGGTGAAGAAGAGAAGTCACATTCCCCAGCAGAGCCAGGATCTGACCCCAGGCTATGGCGGCTGAGTGGCCGCCCTTCCCCACACTGATTCCTGCTTCCCCAGAGCTGGTGTTGGAAACGGGTTATGGGGTGTGACGTCTTCCCACAGAGCAGCTGTCAGGAAACCCACGTGTCTCTGCTTGGGCTCAGCTCTCAGATGCAGGAAGTTCTTTTTAAATTTTTTTTTATTGGAATATAGTTGATTAACAATGTTGTGTTAGTTTCAGGTGTACAGCAAAGTGGATCAGTTATCCACATACATGTGTCCACTCTTTTTTAGGTTCTTTTCCCATGTAGGTCACCACAGGGCATTGAGTAGAGCGTGATCTGACTCTGCCCACATCAGAGCAGCCCACCTCCCAGCACTTAGTGCCCCATTAGGGAGACTTGGAGCAAATTATTTAAATTTCAGTTTCATCTGGAAACTACTGACAAGAATCTCACACGGGTCTTATGAGGTTAAAAGACAAGCCAAGCTCTTGTATATTATACTTAGGCATGCTCTTTGGTATGTGTCCAGTGACTATAATTTTAACATATTATAATGTGTTGTCTATATTATGATAAATGCTACACGGGCAACCCTGTCACGGGGCACTTTTGAGTTTTTCTGCACAAAACAATGCAAATAGAAACGAAGCCATACATCAAACTCATTATCTACTCTAGGATGTTCTTTTTGAATTGAAAAGCTGCATTTAATTACAATCTATTTTCATTTCCCTCTATTTTGGGAAATTTTGGTGTGTGTGAAGACTCCCTTAGCTCTTCTGTCTCACACAGGACCCAGGCCAGTGGCCCCCTGGACTCCAGCAGGTGCGGAGATTCCAAAGCGGCCGGGGTGGGTGGGACCCCTGGGCAGAGCCCTTTCCCTTCATCCCGTCAGTCAGCCCCGACCTCCTGGCTGGATCCTGCTCTTGCGGAAATCCAGCTGTAAGATGCCACAGTCTTTAGTAGATGTGACGAGGTTCCAGAAGGAGAAGGCAGGAGAGGAGGCCTGGCTTCCTGACGGGGGTGGAGTCTCGCCTGCTCTTTCCTGAGCCCACAACATCACTAAAGCAATAAGGGTGCAACCCTGCGTACACGCCTCAGAGGTCAAGGCAGACACGTCCCACAGAACCAGGATGTGGCATTGGCTTCAGAACCCTTTTCTCAGATGCTGGCTTATCTAAAACAGCATAATTGGAAACACGTCCAAGGAGACAGGCCACCCAGCTGTAGGGCTGTAGAATCCCCTTGGTCACTATTTCCTAGGACACACGTTCTTTAGAGAAGCCCCGCTTGGTGATACCGGCTCCAAAGTGCCTGTGAAATGCCACCAGGGCTTCCCCAGTTTGGTGTCCTCCGATGAGAAATTTAGCCCTGATGGGAAAAGGATCCAATGAAAGGACTGTGGCTGCTTTGTTGGAAAACTATTGCCATAACTATGATTTATGAAGGAAACAATCTATCCTCTATCCCCACAAAGCGCATTTACCTTCCGACCTGGGGGCTGGTCCCAGTTAACAGACAGAAGAACAACGTTCTCCCCGTATCTGCCCCATGCCCTCCCTAAAATTAAATCAGAACAAATGTATCTTTACGTGTGTCTGTTCATTCTCCCCCTGCTCTGATGACTAGGTATTAAATGTAAAGTTTAGACAGTGTGTTTTCCACAGGAGTCTGATCCCTTCTGATTTTACTGCAAACCAGGGAGCTGGGGCCACAAAAGCCTCCTTTCACAGACAGGAAGCGTTTTCACCTGGAAAAATAAACTGACAAAGACAACATTTACATATTGCTGATGATATAATGCCCTTGGAGGAAACCCTATAGGGCCTTTTATTTAATGGTGCATTTTAAGAGATGGAAATGCCTGGAGGTATGGTAATACTTAATTTTCCTGTTTCCTACCCCAGCTCCTGTGAATTTCCCACAGCGAGGTGCCCATGTGACCACCTGGCTGTCTCCACTGTCCTGAATCAACATTAGAAAATAGGGACCATCTCTCTGGCTGTAGCTCTTTAATCACTCGCCTTGTTTGCGGCTTTATACTTCCTCAAAACACCGTGCAATGATTCACGTTACTGAATAAAACTCTACATATCTGGTAACTTTCCTTGTCTAATGTGTGAAAAAATAAAACGAAGAGAAAACAGACACAGTGGAAATTCTCCATTTAAGACAGATCATCCTGAGCTGACATTAGGGAAGCGAAGCATGGGCTTGCTTATTCTACGAGGGATTAGATAACCCTTTGATAACCATTCTAGTCTTATTATTTTTTCCAAACCCAGCCAGTTGTATATGAAATTAACTACTCACGTTCACCAGAATAGGCGGCTAGAGTCCGGTTTGGCTAGAGTCTGGAATTGGGGATGAAACCAGGGTACCTTAGGAACAACGGAGGGAGGGACTCATTGTAAATATCCCAGCTAAATGGAAGAAGAGAGCTTTGTCTGCCGGCTTCCCCATCCCACCCCTAAATTCTGACTCCTTTGGTGGTCCCAGATAAGAAAGACCACTCCTGTGGCAATGCCATGATCCCTTCTGAGCCAACCTGATCTTTCTAAAACGGTTCTGTAACATTGCACCCTATAGGATGGGGTACATTGAGCTGGCCGATGAGGCAGACACCAATTCCTGGGGCTCTGCAGAGTTTCTGCCAGCCAGAACCCCCTCAGGAGGGTAGAACAGGGCTTTCTGTACTAAGGCCATCAAAAATATCCACATTCTTTGATTATTCCTTTAATAATAATAACTGCAGGTCCTCCTTCAGAAAGTGCCCCTAGATTGAGTGAATTTCTGTTGTATCAGTAAGAAGCCTCGATTCGTTGTTGGAGTGATTCCTCTGAATCTCTGTTCAGAGGGGAAAGGAAACACAGAGGGCCCCACTGTTGACCCTACAAAGCCCTGCACTGTTCTTCTCTCTGGCATTCAGGTCAGCGTGTTGTGTCACTCTGGGAGCTCTCATCGCCACAGTAAGGACCAGCCCAATCTCCAACACCGCATGCCCCTCCCCCAAGCCTCTGGAAGCCTTCAGAGCTCACATCAAAAGCGCAGGTTAAACCTACAACACATCTTTCCAAAGGGGCAACAAAAGTTCTCTTTATCCCTTGATCAGCTAAGCTCACCTGTAGGAAATGTTACACCTTTTTACTAACCTGACACATTGTCTTTTCGGTATAAACTACAGACATCTTGACAGGCTCGCAGCCGTTGACAGCTCCTGGGAGCGCCGGGTGGCGCCCTGAGAACTCTGCCTCTGCAGGCTAGAGAGCCCACCACCCTCCAAGCCCTCAAGCATCCTTTCCTCTTGACACTCACACAGCTGATTTATCGAAATGAGCAGAAACTTCTACCTTGGCAGGGGAGTCCCTGACACAACGTGTGTATAGTAAAACACATTTTGATGTTTTCAAATAAATACCTTGCCTTAAATTAGCAAGCGATTGGATTACTCTGACAGGTTGGCCAAACAAATCATCAGTCAATGGTTGTGACAACCCCTCTGGAAGCATCTTACTGGGGTCGGTCCAAGACGCTCACCGGAAAGTGCGAGGGAGGGGTGGCAGTGACCAGGAAATGTGAACAGCAAGGCTGTGTCTCTGGTGCTCTCTTTCAAAGATATTGTTGAAATCAGAACACTTTATTTGAAAGAACCTGTTGAAAACAGATATTTTCTTTTTAATCAGCTGTCAGCCAGTACAAAGTACTTTGCTTTCCTCTGTTCCTTCTTCCCTTCTTCCTTTCTGAAAAACCTAAGCCTTGAATACTTTCCAAAGAACAAGGATCTACCCTTGAGGATGATAATCGTTGCCCTTTCTCGTCTAAAAGAAAATTCATTTTATTAACATATACAGTTGTGTATTTTATTGTCATGTATTCAGTTAAACAGGAGGGTCTTATGAATTTCAACCAGGCTGAGCATATGAAATTGATTTGGATTCTCCCTTTTAATTGGAAAGTCATTGGAGCAATAATTAATAGATTTGAAGGATTTAAATATTTATTAATAGCATAAAACTGTGTTTGGCTGCTCTTTGTATACTTTCTTTCCTCACCACTGTTTCATTTTCAGTGTGTCCGACTACATCATTTTTTTGAGCTTAAGTGGTGGGTAAAGTTATTTGTCGATGGCAACAGAAAAGAAAAATGGTGTCCTTTACAGGTACCTGGGGGACATTACCTTGTCATCTCTTTAGGTGTCTGTAGTTTCCTCTCTCTGCACTGGTATAGCTTCAAGGTTTACTATCTTGTCACAGCAGGGTGCAGAGGGGTACACAGTACATATTTATTGAAGGGATGAACACATACAACCGAAGCGGGCCAGTAGGCGGCCAACCACAATGACACACGGGCATATGTGCACACAACCCAAGTGCAGTGTAAGGAGGTCAAAATTCAGAGGCTGCTTCCGGCCGAGGCTTGGGGGAATGTCACCCAACCCAAAAAGGAGATGGTTCACTAAACACCAGCTGTTGCAAATCTCAGCGTCTCCGGAGACTAGACCGTCCGGGAAGGAGAGAGGACATTGGGGAAGGCGCAGCCCCCCTTCAGGAGCCCGTGATGAGCTTGGTGGATTTCACAGAGCGGAAGAAATGCCCCCACCAGCCCCGGAGATTAGCAGGGTCTGTGCGACCCCTGTTTCCAGGCACAAGACACGCTCAAGGGGTTCTGAACAGCACGTGGGGCGGCTCTTACTTTGGAGGGCAGAGCACAAGCCCAGTGACACCCAGATGGAGCTGCGCCCAACAGAAATCAGAAAGGTAGAGAAGCCGCGTTTACACATTCTGTATGTGAGCTATTTGTAATATCTTAAAATAAATAACTTTTGGTAGTTTTTAAATCCAGGCATTTAAATGACTGCCATAAATCCATTCGATGATCAAATCAGGGCCCATTTTCTGGAAAAACTGATTATTTCAGGAAGTTGTCATCACACAGAAGCTCCTTAAAAACTTCACCCTTCCCCCCCACCCCCCCTGCCCCCGGAACCACACACCCACACAGTTAGTCACAAAATAGATGACTAAGTTATAATAACAACTTAAAACACTGTAGCAACGCAAGAGGTTTACCAGCGTCCACAAGGCGCTTTGTCCTTCAGTTGCAGCTGAGTGCCTCTGGGTTCGGTCCCAACACAGCTCAGGGCCTCTGATGGCAGCTCAGGTGCCCCAGACCAGAATGACCCTCTAGAACCATCACCCAGGTTAATTACCAGCAAGTTAGTAATGAAGAGACTCAGGACCGTGTTTAGGTCCTCTGAGCACTGAGTGTAAAGTGCAGGGGTTACTTTGTAATTGTCTCCGGCTGTCATGGTCTGTTCCTCAAATTCAACTTTCAACCTCAGCTGGCCTTCACGCCTCCCTGAGTCACAGGGGCTGCACAGGGTGCTCTTTCTGTAAAGCACCTGCTTCTGAAATGTCCTCCCTCCACTCACATTCAGTTCCTCAAAATTAATGAGTTAATCATTTACTTTTAATTCATGAATAATTAATGGTAATTACTTAACTATAACGCATTGATGCTTAACTTTGAACACCAAAAAAATCAGTTGCTTGTAGGCAAGAATAAAATTTAACATTGATTTTGAATATGCAAAATGCACAGGTTACTTTCTTAACACATACTCTATGGTCTTCAGAAAGTACCTTCTCGTCTTTCTGGGTTTTCTCATCCGTGTCCCTATTAACAAGGAAGAGATGTCTTTGCTGAATAATTTGTGGGGAAGACAGGAGAGTATAGCATGATCCATCCACACCCTGAAGTACAAGTGCTGACACAGGTTTCTGAGTCATCTCTGTCATACGCTTGTACCTGCGACTCAGAACACCCCCTCCGACCCCTCAGCAGCCCCCCGGAACATGAGCTGAGCGCTGCCTGGAAGCACGGCCTTGGATCATATATGGAAAAAAGACAAACATCCTATGACACCACTTATATGTGGAATCTAAAAAAAAAAGATACAAGTGAACTTACTTACAAAACAGAAATAGACCCACAGACATAGAAAACAAAGTCATGGTTACCGAAGGGGAAAGTGGAGGGCGGTAAGGGATAAATTAGGAGTTTGGGATTAACATATACACACTACTATATATAAAATAGATAAACAACAAGGTATAACACAGGGAATTATACTCAATATTTTGTAATAGCCTATAAGGGAAAAGAATCTGAAAAATAACTGAATCACTGTGCTGAACACCTGAAACTAGTAGGACATTGTAAATCAACTATACTTCAATAATTTTTTTTTTCCTTATGATGAGAACACAGGATCTATGCTCTGAACAGCTACCAACGTGTTTTTAAGAGCTTGGCCCATGCATATATATTAAAGCAAGGCTCTTCTTTCAAGTGTCATCCATGCTTTGCATGCAACAAAGATTCAAAAACCAGGCTCCTGGTACCTGGTGAAAGACATGGTTGGGAAGAGCTATAGCCCCCAGGACTAGACGGCTGGGAGCATGAAGAGCTCTACCCATGTGTCGCTTTTCAGAGAGGAAGCCAGTGGGCGTAGCTCCTAGAGGACTTTCTCATTTTAATATATTTCAATTCATAAGATTTCTTCAGAGACTAATATTTTTATGGATCAACTTCCACGCCAAATTTCTACTCAGGAGTATAGTTTGCATCAAATAGACTGCAAGAAAAAGAGCCGGCTTCTCATATACAGTGGAGAAAAGACAGCCTCTTCAATAAGTGGTGCTGGGAAAATTGGACAGGTACATGTAAAAGTATGAAATTAGAACACTCCCTGACACCATGCACAAAAATAAACTCCAAATGGATTAAAGACCTAAGTGTAAGGCCAGACACTATCAAACTCTTAGAGGAAAACATAGGCAGAACACTCTATGACATACATCACAGCAAGATTCTTTTTGACCCAGCTCCCAGAGAAATGGAAATAAGAACACAAATAAACAAATGGGACCTAATGAAACTTAAAAGCTTTTGCACAGCAAAGGAAACCATAAACAAGACCAAAAGACAACCCTTAGAATGGGAGAAAATATTTGCAAATGAAGCAACTGACAAAGGATTAATCTCCAAGATTTACAAGCAGCTCATGCAGCTCAATAATAAAAAAACGAACAACCCAATCCAAAAATGGGCAGAAGACCTAAATAGACATTTCTCCAAAGAAGATATACAGATGGCCTACAGACACATGAAAGAATGCTCAACATCATTAATCATTAGAGAAATGCAAATCAAAACTACAATGAGATATCATCTCACACTGGTCAGAATGGCCATCATCAAAAAATCTAGAAACAATAAATGCTGGAGAGGGTGTGGAGGAAAGGGAACACTCTTGCACTGTTGGTGGGAATGTAAATTGATACAGCCACTATGGAGAACAGTATGGAGGTTCCTTAAAAAACTACAAATAGAACTACCATACGACCCAGCAATCCCACTACTGGGCATATACCCTGAGAAAACCATAGGTCAAAAAGTATCATGTACCACAATGTTCATTGCAGCTCTATTTACAATAGCCAGGACCTGGAAGCAACCTAAATGTCCATCGACAGACGAATGGATAAAGAAGATGTGGCACATATATACAATGGAATATTACTCAGCCATAAAAAGAAATGAAATGGAGGTATTTGTAATGAGGTGGATGGAGTTAGAGTCTGTCATACAGAGTGAAGTAAGTCAGAAAGAGAAAAACAAATACAGTATGCTAACACATATATACGGAATCTAAGGAAAAAAAAAAAAAAAAAGGCCATGAAGAACCTAGTGGCAAGATGGGAATAAAGACACAGACCTACTAGAGAATGGACTTGAGGATATGGGGAGGGGGTGGGGTGAGATGTGACAGGGTAAGAGAGTGTCATGGACATATATACACTATCAAATGTAAAATAGATAGCTAGTGGGAAGCAGCCGCATAGCACAGGGAGATCAGCTCGGTGCTTTGTGACCACCTAGAGGGGTGGGATGGGGAGGGTGGGAGGGAGGGAGATGCAAGAGGGAAGAGAAATGGGAATATATTGTATATGTATAACTGATTCACTTTGTTATAAAGCAGAAGCTAACACACTATTGTAAGGCAATTATACTTCAATAAAGATGTTTAAAAAAAAAAAAAAAAAAAAGAAAGAAAATTAGACCCAGGATCTAATTTTAAGGGCAACAAAGCTACAAAGTAAACTGAGTGCATAGCCTAAATGGGCTCCTATGCTAAAGTTCAGAACTCTGAGAAGCACATCTCTAGTGTATTTAATGTATTGTCCTTCCAATCTACTCAAACCTTTATTTAAATATATATGTATCCTCGAAAAAAAAAAAAAAAGAGCCGGCTTCTTAAAATCCTTTCTTCCTGCAGCGGCCAGGGGGCAGAGCTGCCCTCCCGCTGGGGCCAAGCATTTAAGCTCAGGCCAATCCTCCTCTCGCTCAGCTCAGCGTTAGGCAGTGCAGCGCCATCTCCTCCAGGCAGCAGGAAGCCTGTGGGAGCTGCGGGCTGCGGGGGCCTCGGGCTCAGAGCTGCAGGTCAAAGATGGATGGATCCTCCACCCCACCTCCGCCACCCCTCCAAACAGAGTGCGCGGGGCCTATGAGGGCCACGGAGCCTATGTGCCGTAAGACTGTGTCCACACAGCCTGGAGGAGGGGATGCCATCCATCGGTCAAAGTGCTTATTCACGAGGCACCTTGAGAAAGGAGATGAGTTACTTCTAACACTAGGCAAAAGAAACTGACGGGAGAAAGTAGAAGAGAGGGAAGAGGGGAAGAAACATTTGGCTTTACAAACCTCTGCACAACTCAGAAGCCTGGTTCTGGCCTGTCCTTCTAGATCCACCACTAGCAGTGGGTTTTGTTTCATGACTTGCTTTTTATCCCCTTCGTGAAACGGGATTCAGAAGCAGGGCAGACCAGCCTGGCCTCAGCGACAGGAGCCTTTGGACGCATCTGTAACTCCTGGAGGCCACCAAACTGGGCTTGCGGCTCTGAAGGGAGACGTAGGGTGTAGCTGAGGACAGGGCCTCTTGGCTGAGATGACCCGCAGCCCCTCTGGGCCATCCAGGTCTGCGCAGGCACCACAAAGCCCATGGGTGAGTGAGGTACATTTCAGCAGATTTGCAGGTGGTGAGAACCTGCCTTCTCATGGGAACTCAAAGGCCACACCTCCCCTTTCTGACCTCTTGTTGGGTATCTCAGGGCCTGAACCATCCGCCCTGCAGGCCAACATCCCTGTGACCCTCCTACAACCCTGCTAGGGATCTGACTGTGTCCCTTTCCCCCAGTTTCATGTGTTGAAGCCCTAATACCCAGTGTGACAGTATCAGGAGGTGAGGACTTTGGGAGGTGATTATGTTTAGATGAGGTCATGAGGGTGGGACCCCATGATGGCATTAGTGCCCTTATGAGAAGAGGAAGAGGGACCAGGGCCTCTCCTTCTCTCAGCTGTGTGAGAACACAGCCAGAGGTGACTGTCTATAAGCCAGGAGTAGGGTTTTCCCCAGACACCAGAATCAGCTGGCACCTTTACCTTGGACTCCTCAGCTTTCAGAACTGTGTGAAATGAATGTCTCTTCTGTGGCATTTTGCTGTAGTATCTTAAGCTTTTACAATTTCTGGTGATTTATCATGCTAATGTATCATTAAAAGCAAGGGGATAAAGGTTTTCCACTTTGTAACTTGAAGACAAACTGCCCAGCCTCGGGGTTTGGGAGGCCTTGATGAGCCCGTGCAAACCTGACTCCCTCCCTAGGAGAGGCCTTCTTTCCTGGGCACCAGGAACCTCAGCATATCCTGAGTTGTTCTGATAAAGCCCAGAGGGTTTAATTTCATCTTTAATCCCTGCCAGAAGTATTTTGTTTCATTTTGATTTGAGGGATAAAAATGGTTTAAAAACTCATTTTAATCTCACAATTTAGCTGGGATAAGAATGTACTTGGAAACACAAGGGGCAATTTCACTTCAAATAAACCACCGTACCTGGCTCGCCAGATCCTGCTAGAGCTCTAGTGGGTGAATGAGGCCACCTTTTCCTCCAGAGAGTCCATCCATCCCCAGTGTCAGCACGGAGGAGATGTCCCACCTCCAGCCACGTCCAGAGACATCAAGTTCAGGTGGAGATGCACACACATGGTATAGATTCTGCTGGGAAAACTTCTGCTCTGCAAAGCTCACTGAAGTCACAGCCCCAGGAGAGCAGACCTCACAGGCCTGTTCTGCATGGGGAGTGATGGGCTAAAAGTTGAATTGGAGATAGTTCTACCTGCTCTCTGGAGAGATGGTTCTCAAAGTGAGGTCACTTAGAGCACTGCTCCCTTCCCAACTGTAGCCCAGAGCTCAGGTGCCCAAATCAGATACTGAAGCCCTGTATGCAATGCACAGAAACAGATGAGAAAGCAAAACAAGAAACATGCCCCTGGGACTTCCCTGGTGGCGCAGTGGTTAGGAATCCACCTGCCAAGGCACGGGACATGAGTTTGAGCCCAGGTCCGGGAAGATCCCACATGCCGTGGAGTAACTAAGCCCGTGCGCCACAACTACTGAGCCTGTGCTCTAGAGCCTGTGCTCCGCGACAAGAGAAGCCACCGCAATAAGTCCGTGCACCGCACTGAAGTGTAGCCCCCACTCGCCGCAACTAGAGAAAGCCCGCACGCAGCAACGAAGACCCAACACAACCAAAAATAAATAAATAAATAAATAAATATATATATATATTTTTAAATGTGCCCCCATTCTGAAACTGCTCAGAACTAAAAATAATTTTTGTTTCAAGCCTGTGTTGTCTGTGTTGGAATTAAATACTAGTTCATATTTAGTGCTAAATTATAGACCTATTTATTTCAAGTTTAGTGTAGAGATTATGTAGAATTTTGTCACTAAACTAGTTGGAAAACCACTTGAAAGGGTGCAGTGACAACAGGCCCATTAAACAGGAAATTCTTGGAGCCTTCAAAGAGGAGGAGATAAGAACAGAGACTAAGGAGGACTGATGAAGTTAGTGCAGGAAATACTGCCCAGAAAGAGTGGGCAGAGTCTATCAATCCAGAGGATGTGGAGGATGAAGGACAGAGCAGGAAATTATTAACAGGTGGGCAGCTGGTTTTTTGGGGCTAGATGATGTTAAAAATGAGAAAAGTTGTCCTTTTTTAACTGGCAGTGCATTTCACAGTACTTTAAGCTTTTATTTTAATTTCTTCTGATGGGACAGATTCCTGTCCTGTGCTTTCATCGCATGATTTCCTTAAACCATGATGGTCATGAAAATAACATCAACCTTTACATAATAACATTCCGGAATTTTAACTTTGGACACGTTTTCTTTTTTGAGCCTTCAAATAATGCCTTGTGTGTACATGGATCTTATTCCATTTTTATGCATGGGAAACTGAGGAGTAAGGAAAGAAAATTATATATCCTGACTCATGCAAGGAATATGTGCTAAAATTTGTCTGGGAGCCACAGTTCCTAGCTCCCAACGAAATAAATGCACTTTTCACAACATATTCTTGAGTGTGGGTGTGGGGTCTCAAATCCAGAGAGCCTGGCCAGGGAATTCTACCCTTAGCAGTATATTGCCAATGAAATTGATACAGCTCTTCTAAAGAAGTGTTCCGTAACAGAAAATCTTGAGCTACTGCCCCCTGATTTTCTCTCATGAGTTTTCTGTTGGGTTTTTTTTTTTTTTTTTTTAACTTTTCCTACATTTGACCTACTTCTGTCTTAACACATTTTTCTAAAAATTACAGAGTTGTAATTAAGTGGTCTCATTCTTGACATTTTTGGGGAAATCTTGAAGTAGCATATTAATTCCTAAAAAGGGGCATGCAAGAAACTCTCCAAACCCTCCGTATTTGGATATGGCCCCAATCAACTTGGTTCTTGGAACATACATGTAAATATACCGATTAGCAGTTTACTAAATACGTGTGCTATTGGAAAATCAAAACACACACCTGATTATTAAAAATCTTCGTAAACACCTTCCCGCCCACAATTCAAATATTATGCAAACCAGTGATTAAAGCTAAGAACAGTTTCCAATAAATAGCTCCCATCACAAACCGCCTTCCAACCTCCAAACTATTAGTGCTCTCGGCCGCTGTCAGACCCGGCGATTCACTGGACAATGAGAGAAATTCTCTCAGATTCCAGCACCAAGATCTCCCCCGTCGCCCTTCCCAATTAACACCAACAGCTTGCTGGCCACAGGCAATTCTCAGAGTGCTTGGCCTGACTTAATTTTGCTTTTAGCTCTCAGTGCCAGGAACACCTAGAAAATCATCTACTAATTATCTAGCATTATCTATGTCAGCTCATGTTTAAAAGTAGCTCGTCTAATTACAAGCCCCCTTGCTATTTGCCTCTAAAGAGTGGGTTTAACTGAGAATTTCTCCAAAAGGGTTTGCACTAAATGCTGGTAATTATGTGCTTCCATTCTTTGGAGAGTGTTCTCTCAGGAATCAACAACAAACAGAGTGACTCAAATGATGCTGTCATGGTGGGAAGCTGTAAGCGGTAATTACAACTTGGCATTTCCAGTGATGCCTTCTCCTGGACAGTTAGTAAACTATGTGCTCACCCAGCCCTAGCATTCTCCAGAGAACTGTGAACTCTCTCACCGCTTCCAGAAACTCATGGAATCTTCTACTTTGCTGTCATAGTAAAAGCCAGTTCTCTCCCAGCAGGTGTTTCTTGAACATATTTACAGTCAAAGAAATAAAATTTGATCTTACAGCAGGTTGGCATCTAATCCTACTCAGTGTCTTATTGAGAACATGGAGAATGGTTCAAACGTCAGTGATGTGGTTATATTATGACTGAATGGATGTACCATGTTATCCATTTAATACGAGCAAGTAAAAAGAGTTCCTCATCACCCCTGACATGCTAGAAAATTCTGACAGGGCAGCTAATCTAAGAAAGTATTTTAAATTACTAGGAAATTGATGCTATGATTATTATTTTTTTAAATTAAAATGATTTAAAACCCAGAGAAATGTTAGAAGTGTGCTTCAAATAACTTTTTTTTCCTTGAAACATTTGAATGTAACTTACTAACCCCATGTTCCATCACACGTGACTACTTACTTATGTATTTTCTATCAAGAAGGGACCCTTTCCTACGTAAAGGAAATGCAGCTATCAAAATCAGGAGATCAACCCTGACGTGCCACTACCTTCTGACCCTCAGATCTTAATTTAAATTTCGCCAATTGTCCCGATGTCTTTTTTAACATAAGGATGACTCCATTTCAGAAAGCCGTGCTGCATTTGGCTGGCATGTGTCAGTCTTTCCACTACTTTAATGAGCTCAACACTTGTTAGGATTTTAGGCCATTTGTTTTGTAGAATGTTTCCCAGCTTGGGTTTGTTCAACGTAGTTTGAAATCATATAAATAACCCCTTCTTCATTAAATACTTTGTTTAAGTATTTATTAACACCACTACGCACTCATGGTTTCCTTTGTTGTACGATGTTGTAATACCCTATTGTCATTAATTATTTTGATGCTAAAATTAGGCTGGTGGCCCCTGTGGCCTCCGGCCCATCTGCTCTTCATTCTTTGAACACGTCTCTGCTTTTTGCTACAGACGTTCTAGGCTCATCTTGTCTATTCTCTGCCCCGACCTCAGAACCAGCCATTTCTCCAAGTCTCCTCTTAGTGGAAAATAACATTTAGAAGGTGAGGTCTAGACTTCCGGTCTGTTCCACTGCTGTTTGGGTATTGCTACTCCCAGCTTATGTCAGTGCACAAAACCAGAAATGTGTATGGAACAATGCACAGCCGTGCACACACACAAATGCATTCACACCTCTATCTGTGTCTCCATCTGTATTTCTTGGAATCCACGGCATCGCCAATTCCAGTAGAAGGTACAGGCACATCCTGGCCCTCTCCCTCCCCCTATTTTAACTCCCTCATCCAAGAGTGAGAAGACCAGCTGCCATGCTCCTTAGTGCATCTATGTATATGAAACCAAGCTCCGAGCTCTGTCGACCCCATCACTCTCCCATGAAGATGCTCTTTTCTCCTGCTTGGTTTCTGACACCCCATTCAGGGCTACCTCTTGGTATCGACACCTTCCACACCTCTCTTAGGATGCGACAAGCTGGGTCAGCTGCACCTTGCAGGGACGTGCACAACCTTCCACCTGCTCTGCCCACACCATGATGGCTCTGAGCAGAACTGTTGGGAAAGGCAGAGAAGGGCAGAGAGAGATAGAAAGATAAATAAGAAAAAGGAAGCACACCCACCATCAGGTTTAAAGGTGGATTTCTGGGTGATGGGGTAGGGGCCCTGTTCAGATGTAAATAGTGCTATTGAGTATGGCTAGTCCACGGGATGGCCCTTCTGCATCACCATCTCACCTGAAAGCTATGATATTCTGTTTATTTTAAGACTTTACTTTTTAGAGCAGTTTTAGGTTCACAGAAAAAATAAGAGAAGGATACAGAGGTTTCCTGTATATCCCACACATGCCTCCCCCATTTTCAAATCCCCCACCAGATGGTGCATCTGTTACAACTGGTGAACCCACAGTGACACATAATTACCCAGAGTCCAGAGTTTACATTAAGGTTCACTCCTGAAGCCTTCAAGAGTGAATGTTCTCCATTCTGAGTTTGGACAAATGCATAATGACATGTATCCATCAAGAGATTATCACACAGAGTATTGTCATTGCCTAAAAATCCTTCATTCTCTGCCTATTCATCTTTCTTCCCCAACTCTGATTATTAATTTTTAATTGATGGCACTTAAGTGTACAAGGAATTATTACCATGAGTAGTCGTTGTAGTAGAGTTGGTGGTGGTGATGTAGGTCATAGGACTTTAGAAGACCTCCCTTCCCCCAGGTCAGGAAAAGGGTTGCAGACCCTCAGTACAGGAGACGTTGCTGCCCAAGTCAGAGTTTCACAGCACTTACAGTGACAGCCTTTTCATGGAACTGGGCACGTAGATTTGGACTTGCCGGTTCCACCTGTACCAAGAGGTGACCCCTGTGGCTACAATTCCTGGCCCAGCTGCTTCTGTATTTGCCCACCTGTCCTGTCCTCAGACCTCAGGACTCAGAGGCGTGGGCATCTGGACCTCTAGTAGCATCTCCAACATAGCACATTTTCACAGCACTCTTGACGTCCACATCCTGCTCCCCTACCTGGACCCCGAATCTCAGGCACCATGGGCCATAAGCTGTTCAAATCAAAATCCTGGGGTTCATCCATCCTTGGGGCTTTCTCTTACTCACTCCTCAATTTAATTCCATCAGCAAGTCCTGTTTTTTTCCATAATATTTTCTTATTCTTTCTCCTTCTCTCCATCTCCACTAATTCCAATATGTGCAAGGCCACCATATTCTCCCCAGAAGTCTGCAGTAACTTCCCCAGCCGTGTTCTAGCTTCCACTCCCACCTGCCTACAACTCATCCTACCTGCAGCAGGCAAAGCACCTGTGGACAATTTAAATCCAGTCATGCAGCTCACCTCATAAAGCATCCCAGGGCTTCCTAACACACGTATAACAAAATTAAAACTTCAGAGGCTAGAGTGTTGATTATCCAGTATACATTCTTATCAGGACACTTTTTGACAGGAATCGAAATATGTACAACTTAGTAAAAAAAGAATGTCAAAACCAACAAAAAACCCTAATTCGCAACTTCTCTTGCAAATAGGAGTAGCCACCCTCATGAAAGAGTGCTAGCTAATAATATGGAATTCTGCTAGAGAGTTTTGGAAGAATTTTTACTTTCCTGATATAGGTTTCACCCCATTTTGGTTGCCCTTTTTTTTTTTTCCTGTCCAGAATATAATGGTGTTGGTTGGAGGGTTGGAGCTATAGTAACCCTATTGGAACCATGAAGTAAAGGCTATGAGAATCCCAGAGACCACATCCCAGAAACTTTGGATCATTAAAGTAACACCAAGAACTACCTACCTCCACCTCCAGACTTCCTATTACCTGAGAAAAGTAACCTGCATGTATTCAAATCACTGCAGTCAAGTCTCTGAGTGCAATCACAATTCTGCCCTATGATGACCTCTATCTTCTGGTCCCCACCAAACTCTCTGGCCTGACTTCCTACACTCTCTGGTTGCTCACTTCATTCTTTCTCATTTTTCTGTCAGGACCTCCCCTAAGTCAATACCCCCAACTCATAGACACACACTCATCCGCATGCCATTATCCACTTGTATTTTCTCCATGGCACTTGCTCACTTGAATTTTTTAATGTTTGTCATTTTATTACCTGACGTCTAATGCTGAAATGTAAACTGTATGGGGAAAGGAAGCTTGTGTGAGTTGCTCTCACTGAACACCTGGTGCCCAGAACAATACGGGGAGGTAGAAAATACTACCAGAATGAATAGGATGAATGGGTCTAACTCTCAGGTTCAGTTTATTTAGCAATCACATTCATGAACATGACATACAATACAAGTATATTGAAGGGTTCTTTTGGAATTTTACAAAAAGATAATGCTTATGTGGATATTCAGTACTTGGGTTCTCATGGCTGGTATCTTCTCTTCCTGCAGTCACATCTATAGGGGAAGGAAAATCATAAACCCAAGATTGCTTGAGAGGATGGAATGAACAAGCTCAGTTTGTTTTGTTTGGTTGGTTTTTGTTTGTTTGCTATTGTTTTTTTCCTTATTTGCTGTTTGTTTATTGTTTATCACTGATAGTTTTGGGGGGAATTTCTGAAAAGAAAAGGACTAAGCCATTAATTTTTCTGCTATATTTGAAAAAACTATTTCATCTATATTACTTCTCTAGTCACATATTTTCTAAATGCAATATTTAGCTTACTTTTATTATTTTTTTAATTAGTACTATTATTATATAAAAATTTAAAATAATTGCTTACATTTTAATCTTTTATGTTCCCTTCTCTCAAAGTTGTTCATGGTCTTTAAATTTATTATGCATTTTTGTTTACTTTTTTGTTTAATTTTACTGTTTGCTTTTGCTTTTTTCCTCTGGGTTTTCAAGTGGATGCTTAGTTTTTTATTATATTTTTTTCTCAAAAATTTATTTAAAGTTTAAAATGTATCTCCAATTTGCATCTTAAATGTATTCTTAGAATCTTGCATGTCCAAAATTAATTGCCATTTTGCTACAAAGTTTTCATAATTTTAATTCCAGGGTTACATAATAATTGGTTTAGTGACTTACAAATATATTTTTTTTCTGGCTTTGAGATGAGGGAACAAATATGAGGTTTATTATTTAGAACGCATTGTTTATTTTTTTGTCTAATTCATGGTTTACTTTAAAAATATACCAAGGTGGACGTTCTTTATTTATTGAATATAAATTTCTATGTACTTTTAGATAGAGCTTATTGACCTTGTTGTTAATATCTTCTATATGTTTCTTATTTTTATCCTCTTGATAATATTAGTTAATAAAAGTTAACAAAAAAGTTAATTAAAGCATTAGTTAAAATCTATTTTTTAACCATCTCTATCAGCCTGTCTGTTCAATTTTAAATTTCAAAGTTATACTTTTGTTTAAGTATATGTGAAGGCTTTTATATCTTCTGATCAACTGTTAACAGTATACAAAATCAGTTTTGGTACCCTGTGATTTATTTCTTTAAGCTGAGTGATGAAGACAACTAATAAAGCAGCTGAACTAGATAATAACAAAGGTCAGAAGAAGACACAAATCAATGTGTCTACTCATTTTTAAATTGCTTTCTATCACAGTGAGGAAAGAGGGTATTCCAGAACAAAAACAAACAAACATTAAAAAAACAAAAACAAAAACAGGACTTGAGACTCAATACTTTTCAGAATGTGAGACTTTGCACACACATACACACATACACACACACACACACAATCAAAACAGCCATGGAGAAGAAGAAAATTCAGCAACCATCTAAAATTTAAATATGTGATTATTCATACAAAGGCAGATATAAGAAATATCATGAAGCAAAAATTCAAAATTTCATAATAATATTGAACAAAAGAAAGGGAAAATGCAAAGTTGAAACCCATTTGTCTTAGAAAGAAGTTGGAGGAAAAGAGAAATGTGTATTGTAAATTAAGATTAAATTACAAAGTGCTTGTGATAGCACATGTATAACTAGAAATGCTGTATTAGAAATAGAGAATATAAATAAAAAAGCTAAAGAAAATTAAGCAGAATTAAAAATGTTACCTAAAGAATCAAAAATATGTGTGGAACATATGCAAAGAAGATCCAACAGAGGTATAGTTGGAGTAATTGCTGCCTTCCTCCAAGAGGGAAAGCAAATCATTGGAATGCAATTAATATTTAAAACTGTAACACACACACACACACACACTTTCTTAAAATCAAAGAAAACTTGAATGTACATATTAAGGCACCCATCATAGACCTCAAACATTTTACCCAGAAAGATTAATTATAAAACATACTCTAATAAGACTGGTAAACTTTAAAAGGTATGCAGAAAAATATGTGAACCTCTAAATAAAAAATCTAAGTTACTTGTGAGGATAGAAAATTAAGCTGTTCTCAGACTCTTGACAGAAAATATGAAAACAAGAGAAGAATGGACCATGGGTAGGGGACTATTTGTCAAGAAAAAAAAAAAAAAAATGCATCCACCCAGAAGAATATTGTGCTGGTGTAGAAAAGAATAAGAAAGGCCCTATGATTGGGTAATGTTCAGAATATAGTTTTAGGTCAAAATAGCAAATTACAGAATGGCATATTTATTATGCTACATTTTGCATAAGAAAGAAGGTAAAAAAAACCAATGAACACATTTGCTTATTTTTGCAGAAGGAATCAGTGGAAAGAGCAACCGAAAATAAACAGAAATAATTATAGAGATAGATATGTAACCTCTGTAAGTGTAACTTTTAATATAGTTATGGCACTTGAATCATGTCAATGTTTCATATGTTAACTGATGAAGTTAAATTAAAAATAGATGTTAGCCTGTAAATTTAACAAAAAAAAAATGAACTTAATTGTATAGTAGATGAGTAATGTAACCATAAAAATAAGAAATAATTCAAGCTATATCTAACATATCTCTCATATCCTAACATATATCTACAATAGGATATACTTTAAGAAACAAAGAGATTGCAAATTAATATTAAACTTCACTCAGTAAGTAGTTTCAATTTTTAGTGATGATAATAATATTGTAATTTTGACACTATTCTCTACAGATTGTAATCCATTCAAGTGAGTAAATATGTTAAAGACATTATGTACCAAGTCTTTCAATGTAAAAGAAAATAGATAAAAATAGGAAATCAGAAAAGTTAGCAAAAATACCCTCTAATGTTAATGTTTTTGGAAATATGATTCATGATTTACTCTAAAAGCCCATATTTTGCTTAGTTGTGTCTGCTGAAGCAGCCTAGAAGTAATGGCACCTGTAGCAGTAAGCACCTCTGGTGCCCAGAAGCTGAGTTTAAATACCATTCACCACTACGAAGAACCAGTGTTCCTTAGACAAGGGCTAATTTCAAATGTGTAGCAGGGTAAGTTCAATGTACTCAAAGATAAATGGGGTCATGTCAAAAGGATACAAGGGCTTGATTGAAGGGCTCACAGTGGGAAACTTTGGGAAACTTTGGGTGTCAACAAAAATGATAACTGCAATTGAGCATAACATGTTGAACAAATAAAAACCTATTAATCTCAAAAATATAAAAAGGGGGCAAAACTCATTACCCACCATTACAGGTGACTATTACATCAACTCTACACTCTGAAGAATAAAAATTAAATGGAAAGAGTTAATTCCTTCCTCAAAAATTCTTAAATTTCTTAAAAATTTCTTAAAAATTGCACTTAAAAATTGGAAGTGTAGATGAGGTATAGCTGTTCTTTACATAGTAATCTCAACTAATACATATAGAAGCAATAAATCATTTTGCAAGCCCCCAGTAAAATTGTTGATTCAGGCAGGCATCACCAATGGATGCTAAATACCCCAGATGAATGGTTGTCACCACCTTAACCAAGTGATTAAATTTAGCATCACTAATAACACAGCGACCTGACAGGAGGCACCTCCTGATGTGCTGAAATGTCAAGAGTGTAATATGACACACGAGGTGTTCTTGCTAAAAATAATGGCTGTGAATGTAGACCCAACCTTCAGCTTACAGGGACTGGGAGAGCCAGAGAAACAAGTATCATTTAAGTAAGTGATACCAGCAGCAAACATCAGACAAATTCAGAATGTGAGACATGAAACCATCACCGCCTTTTCTTTTTAAAAAGGCAAGAAAGGCTTTCAGGAGGAAGGAGTTATTTTGAGTTTAAAAGACAAAAGAGGCACACCGGTGTAATCAATGCACGGATTTTGAATCTGAGCTTGACAAAACCGTTTCTAAAATGTTTTGGAAAAAATAGAGAACATAGAGATCACGTGATCTGGGATAAACTGATATTAGGGATTCATTTTTAATTTTATCTGATATAATAGCGGGATTTTTGCTATGTGCATGGGTGTGTGAGGTTTAGCAAAATATTATCTGTCATCTACCATTCTACTTATCCTTCTAGATAAAGACATAAACTAAGAGATAGAGACAGAGACAGAAAAATAAAAAGGTAAATATTAAAAATGTGACAAAACGTTAATTGTTGAATCTAGGTGATTATCTCATTAGTTTCCTGCTTTTTCTGTAATTTCTAAAGTTTTTTTAATAAAAAGAAAAATTACAGGTAAAGACTATTTTCAGTTAAGAATTGAATTTGAGGTCTAATTAAATACAGTTTTAAAAGATTCAGTATTACTTGAATCTTCTTTCTGGGCTTATCTATAAAGTAAGATTATTCAAATATGAAATGTAATTATATTAAAAGTTATCACTACTATTTCCTGAGTTAAAATAAAGGAAACTAACCTTTGTTAAAAATTTGATTATATCACAAAATTATTTCATGTCAATAAATAAATTTCTGAGTACATCATAAAAATGTCATCACAACATGCAATATAATTCAATTGTTCCCACTGCACTAAAGCACCTGGTCCTCTTTGGCCCAGCTATTTATTCATCAGAACACTTTCTACCTTTTTACAATCCTGATACAGTTCCTTCTAAGTCAGCTCCAAGTGTTTGCTGAATTGCACTGGATTTCTAGAATAAAAACAACTCCGTGTGTGTGTTCTTGTGCAGGCACGTATGTTTGTGTCATACTTCTGACACTGAGTGAATATATTTTCAGCTCCATGGCAGTGAATGACACAGTTGCTAGCAAGTCGGCCTCCCCACAGTATGGAGACCTGTGTCTCCTTTTCCCATTCCTTGAGGTCTCTAGTTATGGTCATGTAGTCAGAAACATTTACATTTTGTAGGTGAAGGCAGCTGAGGTTCAGTGGCATAATGGAAGTGACATTAATAACATTAAATGTCATAACTCTTGACAACCTGATGCAAATGAGCACCTTACTAGCAAGCAAGCAAAAAAAAAAAAAAAAAAAGTCCCTGAATATGTCTTTTCTTTAAAGTACGTTGTTCAGTATTTGAAAACCTCTCCAGCCAAGATGGAAGCTGGGAACCTAATTTTGGTGACCTCAGACTGGTCCTCCAGGCACAAATTAGTCCTCTACTCTGGCTGTAATCATTTCGGTGTATGATGGAGAGCAGTTGTGATATTTAAAACTATGCAAATGCTCCTCTTATTCATGCCTTTCCACTTAGATTTTTCCTTAATCTTTTATTTTTCCTTCCGTGCCGATGTGATTGACAGGCGGAGGGACACTACACACTGCCAAGCCTCGCCCTCTCTTCCTTTGCTCAGGAACATAACAAAGGTGCTTTCAGACCTAAATGAAGCAAGTCCTAGCATCCCTTCCCTGTTGTCACAACAGACTTAGCAGACCGACCGCTCTGATGTGGTCCCCAGCTTTCTCATCTCCCTTGCCTTGTCAGGGGGTTGCCATCATTTAGAAAGGTACACGGTATTTTGAAAGGATTAGAGGATAAAACACAACTCAATCCTTCATAAAAGAGAGGCAGAGAGCGCGGAGAGGGAGAGAAATGTCAGATGTTGCAGAGCAATTGGACAAGAACGACGCGTGCAAAGGGAACCAGCAAACGGAGCGCACTTCTCCGAGGCAAAGGACGCAGAGATGGCATTTCACATCCCACAGACGAGGCGTCTGGAATCAGGGACCTGGAGGTGGGTTATGACAATGTTGAAAGGAGACGGAATGAAGCAGAATCAAGGAATCGACGGACCCTCTCATCCCGTCCTGTGTTGTTTCCAACACGGGAGAAAAACAGGTAAAATCCGTCAGTTGCGCCGGCTTTGTAATGAAAGCGTGAAAAATCAAGTGGTCCCTGCGGGGCAAAGCTGAGCGAGCTCCTCTTGGAGCCTGGCACAGGCAAAACTCAGCTCTCTCTCTTCTGGACCCACAGGACCGTGGAAGGCAGAGGTTTGGGTGCCTGAGGGATCCGTTCAGCCTAACCCTTCGTTTTAGAGGTGAGCAATCAGCATCTCTGAGAGGCTGGGTACCAGCACACAGACAATTAATGTGCAAGGCCAGTTCCTGGTTAGGACTCCTTCCCCACCTCATTCCCAGGTGTCTTGTCCTGCTCCAGACTCTGAGCCCTTCTGAGGACGCACAGAGCACAGCCTCACTCCTGCCCTCGCTTTCATTCCTGCTCTCATCCCACCAGCATTATAGCAGAGAAACACTTTCTTTCTTCTCAGGGTAATTATTCACAAAGCAAGTCATGCATAAAAATTCACGGATCTTATAATACAAACAGTTACAAACCTATTAATACATTTCAAAGCAGTCAGGCACCGAAGACCTATACAATTGATGTTTCCTCAAACAGTACTTATTTGGATACATTTGTAGGTATTTTTAGCATATAAAAAACAGTTTCAGGAAGGAAAGACAAAAAGGGGAATCCCCTGATTAAGTATGGGGAAGTATCAATAGCGAATGTGTTACTATAGGTGCTAGCGAGGCAGTGCTTACTCCAAACCAAAGGAAAACTAATACTGACCAAATTAGTTCATGAATTCAAAGAACTTCAAATTGATCTAAACTTGATGCACTTAGCATTCAAATTGCTGTGTTCAGGCACTCTCTTGTGTAAATGAAAATGTTATTTAACTTGCTGTTCTAGACTCATAAGCTAGTGAGCACATGTCTTATTTTACTGAGAAGACTGCATGAGAGGAGAGAATTCAAGGGGAAACTAAACTGTTTCCATTTCAAAAGCCACTTCTAGGGCTTCCCTGGTGGCGCAGTGGTTGAGAATCTGCCTGCCAATGCAGGGGACACGGGTTCGAACCCTAATCTGGGAAGATCCCACATGCCGCGGAGCAGCTGGGCCCGTGAGCCACAACTACTGAGCCTGCGCGTCTGGAGCCTGTGCTCCGCAACAAGAGAGGCCACGATAGTGAGAGGCCCGCGCACCGCGATGAAGAGTGGCCCCCGCTTGCCACAACTAGAGAAAGCCCTCGCACAGAAACGAAGACCCAACACAGCTAAAAATAAATTAATTAATTAATTAAAAAAAAAAAAAAGCCACTTCTAGGTGCTGGACACATCAGTATGAATTTATGTTTAGGTGAATATATGTGTACAGATGGACAGATGCGGAGACAATTACAGATGTGTACAGATGTGTGTGTGTGTGTGCATGTGTGTGAGACAGGATACACTGAGAAGGTGTGGAATCACTGAGAGCCCAGTAGCAGCAAGCACATGAGCACCCAGACTGTTTTCTAAATACCACTCTCCAAGAAAAAAAATCAAGACTCCTTGTAAAGAAACAACTGATTTTAGGGCGGGGCAAGAAAAATACAAGCTGAACCTGGAGTAAATAAGTGCTCAAAAAAAGGTGGCATGTCTGAAAGGCTCAAGAACTAACCTAAAATTTCTCCCAGTGTCCAAAGCTGGATTGGGTTGAACCACTGCATTGCATTATAACCCAAAGATTAAAAGTCATATCCAGGAAACCATGCCGATATACATAAATGACTAAAATAATAAATAAGTGGAGTAAAAGAGAAAAATATTCCTTACAGAAAAATTCCAATTAACAGAGAAGGAATGAGGGAAATAAAAATTCACCACTGGCACATCACAGTAATAATTGCTACAGGCAAGGTTCATCCATGAAGGCTAAAATTCATGGGACATACTTTAAGGAAAAAGGGCATTTGCATGTTTTCAAATTATCTCCTCCACTATATTTATTAATTACTGTGGTTTTAACAAATATCCGCAAATTATATGACACTTCTTCTTCCTGGCAGAAGAGGTTGATTCTTCTCCTCTTGGGTGTAGGCTGAACTTAGTGACTGGCTTCCATACGCTATGAGTATGGAAAGGAAAAAATAGTAACTTTTCAGTGGAAAAATCTGGAAGATTCCACCCTAACCAAGTGATCAAGGTTATATGCTGCAAGGAGAAGGGCATACCACCTCTGATATTCTTCCCCCAAATCCATATTATCATGCTGCTCATGAGACAATATCAATGTATTTATTTGCTACGATTGCTGTAATAAGGAACATGTATTAAATCACTTGCACAACAGAAATTCATTTCTCCCAGTTCTGGAGGCTGGATGTCCAAGATCAAAATGTTGGCAGGGTAGGTTTCTCCTGAGGCCTCTCTCCTCAGTACGTAGATGACCCATCTTCTCGCTGTGTCCTCACAGGGTCATCCCTGTGTGTCTGTCTGTGTCCTAATCTCCTCTTCTTATAAGGACACCTGTCATATGGGATTAGGGCTCTCTCTAATGAGCTCATTTTATCTTAATCACCTCTTCTAAGGTCCTCCCTCCAAATATAGTCACATTCTCAGCAGTGAGAGATAGGATTTCAGCATATGAATTTGAGGGCACACAATTCTCCCCATAATAATGAGATAAACACAAATGGAGAAACATTCTGCAGAATACCGCACCAGTACCCTTCCCAAGTGTCCAGATCATGAAATGGACAGATTGAAGGGACATGAGGACTAAATGTAATGTGGGCTCTGGGTTGATGCTGGAACCAAAAAGCAGTATCAGTTGGAAAAACTGGGAAAATCTATATAAACTCTACAGTTCAGTTAATAGTATTAAATAAAGTTTAGTTGCTTTGTGTTTACTAACTGTACCACTGTCATCAAGATATTAATATTGGGGAAAGCTGAGTGAAAGGTACAGGGAGCTATCTGTACTACCTTTGTAATTCTTTTGAAAATCTAAAATTATTTCAAAATAAAAAGCTAAAAATAAAAGTTAACCCTATCTTAAAAATCACCTAACTTTACTTGAGAGCCAAAAAGATTAAAACAAAACCTAGGAGAAATTCAGTTGATAGTTTACGTTTTCTTTTTAAATGTTTTCTATATAAAAAATCTGTCTCTTTAATGACTTTTAAGTCCTCCTATATTTTTGATTTCTCAGTTTGAAAGGGAGTTATTCATTCTTTTAATTCTCCTTGTCTTTCATTCCTTCAGGCATTCAGGATGCAGTCTTCAAGCATTTATTCAAGCATGTATTAAGTACGTGCTATGCACTTTGCATAAAAAGTGATTAGAACATGCTCTAATCATTGAGGTACACATGAATGGGTGTACCATCTGGGGCACACATGGGTGGTGAAGGTGGCAATCTGAAAATGCCTCATTACTGCAGTGCAGTTAGAGATGTAGAGAACAGGAGGTGTCCAGGCAAAGAGGAGGAAATGCCTTACTCAGCCTGGAGAAAAGGGGTAAGAGTTCCCAACAAAAGCAGCATAAGAATAAGGTCATACAGAGTACAAGGAAGTGGGTGAAATGATTCAGTGGGGAAAGAGAATTGTGCATGTAAAAAACAGGCAGTATTACATATATACAATGGAATTACTCAGCCATAAAAAGAAAGGAAATTGAGTTATTTGCAGTGAGGTGGATGGACCTAGAGACTGTCATACAGAGTGAAGTAAGTCAGAAAGAGAAAAACAAATACTGTATGCTAACACATATATATGGAATTTTAAAAAAAATGGTTCTGAAGAACCTAGGGGCAGGGCAGGAATAAAGACACAGACATAGAGAATGGACTTGAGGACAAGGGGAGGGGGAAGGGTAAGCTGGGACAAAGTAAGAGAGTGGCATGGACATATATACACTACCAAAAGTAAAATAGATAGCTAGTGGGAAGCAGCCGCATAGCACAGGGAGATCAGCTCTGTGCTTTGTGACTACCTAGAGGGGTGGGATAGGGAGGGTGGAAGGGAGATGCAAGAGGGAGGGGATATGGGGATATATGTATACATATAGCTGATTCATTTTGTTATACAGCAGAAAATAACACAGCATTGTAAAGCAATTATACTCCAATAAAGATGTTAAAAAAAAAAAAAACAGGCAGTATTTTTTGGTAGATAATTGTCAGGAACTACAAACAACTTGTTATTATTTGGGAACAGAATTTTTGAGTGGAGAGACTGGGGGAGATGAGGATGGGTAAAAAGGTAGGTGGAGAGAGGAGTGAAATTCTGAATGGTGCCTCTAGCCATGGGAGGCATCAGGAAGAGCTCTAATCTTATGACTAGTCATGTGTCTGCAGACTTTGGGGTGGTGATGTGCCCTGTGACCTCAATTCTTTGATCTAAGAAAAGTTATTAATTTTCAGTTTGTTTGGTTTTTTCTTATAAGGACTAGAGAGACAACTTCCAAATTCTTTACATGTTGGAACTGAAATCAAAGTAGGTTTGCTTTCAGGTTAATCTATGTCGACCTTGAAGGGCCTTGAGGGGTATCTGGGGGGCACCTGGGAATGCTTATCTTTACCCAGGAGAGATCCAGCTGGTTCACACATGTCAGGCTCCATCAGACCTTTGGGAATGCAGAATCCATGGCCAGGGTCTTCAGCATGGACATGAGGCCCTGAAGACAGGATACTTACGTGCCCAGGAAAAGGAGGGTCTGGGCCCAGGGTCGAGAGGCGTTGGATGTAGACTTGGAAGTAACCACAGTCAAGAGAAAGCTTGGAGAGCCAGGGAGTGACTAAGAGTGTTAAATACTGAAGAGATCAAGTGATTCAGGCTCAGAAAACTGTCCTTGGATTCGAAAAAACTTACTTAAATTCAAGAAGTGGTTTTATTTTACCAAAATACCCAGTATGATAAATATGTTCATTCTGATAAGTGTTTGAGGGATAACAACATCAAAAGTCTCCAAAGCTGTAGGAAACTGATGTTTAAGCCTAACTCAACTTGGCAATAACTCTTTACAATACAAATCCAACAAGGCAGTCAAATACAAATGCAGCGCTGTCCATCAGAGACAGAGATACCCTCCATTTCAAGAGTATTTATAACACAGTGACACAAAGAACATGCGTGTACATATGCAAATGGGCAGGAAGTCTGTGAAATGGACAGAAATAAAGCTTCGATTTGAATAAGAATGTGCATGAATATGTTTTCAAAGAAGACATGCAAAGACAAAACTGAGTGAAAGATGGGACATAAATGAGAAGTTTTCCTGAAAGTCTCAGTAAATAAAGATGTACTTTCCCTCTCTCCACGGACAGACGCCAGAGCCCCAGGTTACAATTGTTCTTCTTCCCCGAAGTTCACATTTTAAAGAATATTAAAAAGGAAAATAAAGTAACTGCATTTTGAGCCCCTATGAGAGCTCTCGCCTCCCATGAGGTCTTCCTGTGTTTTAATTAAGTAAGTTTGAGCTATCATTAAACTGGTAGTAACTGCGAGAATAAGTTCCCAAGGCGCCCACTGAACAAGAAAGCCATCTGAATGCCTCTAAAACTTATGAGATGCTGCACTGCCTGGCATGGGGTTCATCATGGATTTGGAAGTCCCTCTGCTTTAAAGTAAACTTGGTGACAGTTCAATCAGTTATACAATTAGAAAATTATTGAATAGAGCACCTGGCATGAATGTTTGAAAGTACAGACATGTGTAGATATTAATCTTAACAGTTTATTTTTGTATTTTGATAAATCTTTAAACTGATGAACTGACCTAGAATATTTACTTATACCCAACTGTTACAAGTTTATGACCAAATCATAGTTTATATTTTTCTGTGGGGTTTAAATAATTCAAATGTGACTTCTTGGTGCTAAGACAGGTCAGTACCATCCGTGATCACATGATGAAATCAGTGAGTCAGTGTGAAATTACTTTGTGTTTTCTGCTTATTCCCAAAACACTAATTCATAGCTCCGATGAGACAGATTAAGATTTATTTACAAAACAGACCCACAGACTTAGAGAACAAACTTATGGTTACCAGGGGCAGCAGGAGTGGGGGAGGGAAGGTGGGGGGAGGGATAGGGAGTTTAGGATTGACATGTACATACTGCTCTATTTAGAATAGATAACCAACAAGGGCCTACTGTAAAACAAATAAAATTAAAATAAAAATTTTAAAAAGACTTCCCCAAGTCCAGTTACAGAGTTTAAAAAGATTAGAAATTGCAAATCTTTTACATATAGTTGTTATAACAAACGAGACTGAAATGTTACTAACAATTTTAAGTTACCTTCCCCCAGCACAGGTCTGTCTGCTGTCACAGGAAAGAGTGGCTTGTTCAGAAATGTTTCATTCAGAGGTGCAGTTTGTGTGACCTGTGGGGTGGAGGTCAGACCTTTGTAAACAAGTTGAAGGGAGAGCTTCTACACATTCACTCAGCAATTGGGGAATGCATTTCCTGTGAGACCTGGACAAGAAAAAATTTCCTTTATGCCTGTAGAGTGCCTCGTTCCAAATGGTGAAGAGAGGGCTGGATTATTGAATTCCAAAGAAAACGAAATTTAGACAAATTTGTGACTTACAATTTGAGAATGTAGATTTTTCTACCTCTGGTTGTTTATTTTATTATAAATGGGGTTTGAAATTATGTTCTATTTTCCCTTTTCCTAAAGAAAGGAAGCTATCTCGAATATGGCTCCACGTAAATTATGTGATTCCCTCTTCAAGCCACCTGGAGGAAAGATGCTTGCCTGTATCACAGATGATTACATTGGAGGGAGCAAAGTGTTACCTAAGCAACTAGGCTTTACAAGATGGAGGGTTTAGTGCCAAGATAGCTAGCCTGGGGACATGGCGAGGGAGTTATTAAAATCAGCTCAAGGGTTAGCAGGAGGATTCTGAAGAGGGTACATTGTCCAGAAGGAGAACTGAAGGCAGGTGGGTTTCTACTGTGCCTGGTGGCAGCAATTACTGAATGACAGCCTAGAGCGAGCCAGGGGCACCCATCAAAGCCACAGCCACTCACTTCCTGGAACAAGTTGTAATGTCTGTTTATCATAGAGATTAATTCCCCAATGGAGGGAACAAAGGCAAGTATCAAAATAGAGCAAATTTTTTTGACACTAGGAAGTGAAGCAAGGGACTAACCTCTTCTCAATCCCATCTTTGTTAAAATAAACTCTCGCCTTGCAGCTCATTCCGATGTCAGTCAAACCCCACGCATTAGCACCAAACAGCATCTGTCACTAAAGCCACAAAAGAAGCAGAGCAGGACATAGAAGGAGAAGGGATTCCAGGTGACCTCCCATTAGAATAGAAACTGCGCTGCCCTTTGAGCGGGACAGAGGCGCTGGGCGCATTTGGGAAAGGAATCAACCCGCGGGGTTGGTGGTGTCTTGTTTCGTTTTGTTTGTTTGTTGTTCCTTAATTAGTAGTCACTGTGATAGCCTCATGTGTGAGTGAATGCTGGGGTCTTCTCTAAAAGCTAATAGCTATTTTAAAAAGAGTGTGGGATGCTCTTCATTCTTTTATTTTCCTGGGTCACACCACAACTGTGCTCTAACTAGAATCAAGTTTTCCAAAATTACTTTTTTCCAAAAAATTTTTGTAATTTCCAAAAAATTACAATTTTTCCAAAATTACGAGATGCAAAATTTACACCTAGTAATTTTCCTTTAAAAATATCCCATCTGTTCTAACAGTGATTGCTGTGGTAAGGGAGGGGGAGGTGTGGAGTAAAGCTCATCACAGGTTAAATTTAGATTTACAGCTGAAAGATGCACGAGAGATGCTTTCCAGCTCTCACTGTCTATGTTCTGGGTCTTATGCAACACCAGCTAAGACCATTTATTTATCCACGGGAAGCGTAAGGGAAGCATGGGACAGTTACCTAGAAACAGGACATTTGGAAAGAAAAGGATGAACTTTTACTGAAAGAACTTATGAGGAAAGAGGCTCCCCTCTTGGCATCACAAGGCAAAGCACATTCTGTGTTTACTCCAGCTGCTGCAGTCTTTGTGGGTCACTTACCCTTGACAACCTAGGAATAAAGCTGAATGAATTGTCTAACAGAGTCCCAAGTACAATAGTAAAAAACTATGGAAAACCTGGACTCACTTGGCTTCTGTGATCTCAAGACCACGGACTCCTTTACCACTGTGCCTAGCTCTCCATGACAAAGCTGATTGCCTTATATGAACTCATCCTCTCTCAGGAAGGTCGTGTTTCATGTCTGGCCACTCAGCTATCTTCTTGCTTTCCCCCGTTCGTTCCAAAGAGAGTGAGCCGTGATATCACGTGAACTTGAAGCTGCAGTGAATGGAGTGCTTGTTCTCTGTGTTTCCCAAGAAGTGACACTTAATTAAGCAGGCGGGGTGGTGGGAAGTTGTTGGAATCCACCCTAAGACAATTATTTATGACCAGCATTACACCAAAGATAACCAAGAGGGCTGTCTCAAGGCCACTCAAGGCTTTCATCAACCTGTGGGATCCACCAACCACAGGGCTGGGGGACCAGCATTTACTACGTTGGGATCAGGGCTGCCAGCCTGGGCAGGTGGCTCCCCTCCACCACTGGTCAACCCCACTTACCTAAGGCTGTGAATGTTCAAATACGCCAACCGGTGCGATCGGTCTCACAGTTGTGTTTATCAGATTCTAAGACATCAGGGTATGGGAGGAACATCCTCGTTGTTACAATGTTTTTTGTTTTTCAATTTCCATGAATTTATATTAATTATGTTGTTAAACAAAGAATAGGGCCACAAATGCGTTGTACCACTTGTCCCTATCCTCGTTCACTTGTGTTGAAGGTGTTTGCGATGTAGAGCTGAAAATTAACTCTGCACCTTGGCAGCCCAGACCCCAGGATCAGGGCCTTTGCTCTATGGGAAACGGAGGGAAGAGGAACCCCACGTACAACTCCTCTCCCTACCAACCCTCCTGGGTACCCATTTATTCCCATGCCTGCAAGACACAACCCTGAGCCAAAGGCGATTTTGTGGAGAGATGATCTCACACCCTTCCAGAAAGAGAGGGCCCAGCTGTGAGAACTGCCGACCCCTCCTGTCTGCACCAGGGATGCCAGCAAAGGGCTCTTCCATCTCCATTCGTGTCGGCCTTTGGCCATTTCCAGCCAGGAGAGAGAGACCAAAGCCCTTGCGGATTTAAATGAGCCGCAGCAACTTGAAGACAGCCTTTGAGTTAGAACAGAATCGTATGCTCCAATCCACCCACCTGGCCCTTTGGGTCACATCGGGACGGTGCTCTCTCTCTAAGACACCTCTGCTGACCCTTCAGAGGAAAGCGGTGACTCCCTCCTGGCTATCCCTTTTGCCAAATTTCCATCCTGTTTTCTACTGGGCCATTTCGAACGGTTTATGGTACTTGAAAAGAAACAATAAATGTGCCTATGAAATGCCAATGAGTGATTTAAAAAGACATGAGTACTGGGGACCACAGTGATTCAGGAGGAGCGTCAAGCATTTTGCAACCCCAGATCTGCTGTTTGGAGAGAAATACGTGATCACACACACTCTCTTCCATGTTCTCGGCACTAATTCTACGAAGCTTTGAGACTCCCAGAGCCTGTGGGGATCGTGGAGTCCTGCTCTGGGTTTCTATCTCAAGGAGGGATGCACCCAAATGGAATGGGTGGCCTCGAAGGGGTGGGGACAGTTGCTAACAGGGCCAGGCATTGCAGAGCTCAGAAGGAAGTGAGAGAAACACGGCAAACGCAAGTCACCAACCCAACAGGGTTTCAAGATGGTCTGCTAGACCTACATACTCCCATCAAGGTAAGCACGAAGGGAGAGAACAACCGCATCGAGTTTTCCTCTCCTGGCCCAGCATTTGTTTGGAGGAAAGGTCCTAAGATTAAAGAGAGATGGGTTAATGGGAGGAATGGGTTCGGGGTGGTGTGAATGGGAACTTTCCGAGTAAATGGGGGAAGGAACCAAGACACACAATTCGATGGGATTATCTGGAGGAGGGATTGGAATCCACCCTGACTTCGTGCCCACGTGCCCTTGGGGAGCACAGCCGGGCCCCAGGTGATGCTGGGCCCCCTGGGAAACGTACGTGTGCATACACACGCACACACTCGCAACGCGCACATGCTCTCACACCCATACCCACTGGCAGAGGTGTGTCATGAGCTCTGAAGGGCTCTGACACCCTGACAGGTGTCAGCTGTCACCTGATCTTTGTTGCCTCAACCTCCACAAAGGTAACAAACAACAAGGCTTGGGAACTCGAGGCACGCCGAGGCCGTTTGTCACGGAGATGGAGTGCCTGCCAAGGTAACTGTGGAACATCCTTGCAAGTGACTCTGTCTCTGGGCACTGCTGCTTTGATATCTCACAGGAAACAAACACCTTGAGCTATGCACAGACTCGAGATCACCATCCAGCATCTTCCTAATCTCCACCTCTCCTGGGTGGCCCAGACGTGACCTTCAGTGAATACAAGTCAAAGTTGAATCGAGTTCCACAACAGGAAATTGCCAATGATTAAAAAGAGATCTTGGTATCTAGGTGACTGACAATGTCTTAAGGACCATTTTTTTAAAGAGAAACTTAATGGCTTGTGCCCTTTGAAGAGCTCTGCATTCATAAATCATCTCACTTTCCCAGACTGATACAACTCCTTACTTCCCGCTAATTCCGAAACTGTATTCTGGGTCGGTAGTTAGCTTTCAAGCTGTCCAGATATTAGTATAATTGAAAGTTAACTTGATTAAAGGGAAAACGGCCATGTGTGCTGGTGACCTGGTTCTGAGCTGCTTTGGGGACGAGAGAAGAGGAACACTATCAAACCCAGGGAACATCTCCTGCTGGATAAACAGGCGGAACCCCAGACAGAACAGCAGTCAGCTGAGGTTGCAGTGAACGTTCTGATCTGAGGTAAGCCCTTCTGCAGGAGGAGGGCAGGCAGCAAATGGACCACAGTGATGGCAGCAGCTGGCTTTCCCTGTCCCCAGCAACCATAGGCGGGAAGACCCTACAGCCTCCGTTCACAAGGAGAAAACTGAGGCACGGGGGGTGAGCAACTTACCATCAATAGCCCAGCTCACGACACAGGCCATATACGCATCCAGAGCTGAGGCCACACAGCACACCTTCACGTGCAACAGAACAAGAATAAAAGAAAAAATGGACACGACCTTTGTGCAATAAATCTGCATCGATTAGGAACAGTTTGTGCTGGAAACATAGAATATTAAAGCAACAAGGGGCATTAGAGATTGTCCAGTTCAAAGTTCCTTATCTAAATGGAGGATCCAGCAGGGCACATGCCTTGGGTCTGTAGACCCTGAGTCTGAGTGTCCGCACCCACCCCACAGGGCGTGGCCCAGAAGAGACCCTGGGGCCAGGTCCAGGGGTTCATGAAGAGAGGTTGATCCCCACAAAGAAATGATAGCTGAGAACTTTCTGCTGTGGATTAGAACCCTTCCTGAGTATTTCAGGAACACACACGCCCCTCCATGCTAGATCTAAGGAGAGTAATTTCACGCTATTTTGTGGCTAAAACAGGGACGGTGGCTCCACAGCTCTGTACGTTGGACACACAGATGTTCTAACCCAAACTTGCCAGTGTGAAAGTCAGCAGGTGCAATGGATCCAACGTCTCATTGATGCTTTGTATTAAAATAAGGGTTTCTGCGATGAAATACAATTAACATGAAATAGCTTCCGGCAGTGCTTTCTCCCCACCATCAGGCTGGGATATGTGCATGCCTTCAGAAAAGGGAATTAACTGCATGACAAACACCCTCTCTGTTTATTTATTAATGTTGATGGTTACAGAGAAGAATCATCACAGCCTTAAAGGAGACAGTACTCTAAATGAGGAAGGGACTCGATTGGACCAGAGGATGGCTTTTTTATTGTTTTTCTTCTCTAAACAAAGATCTTGAATTCAGAAGTGCTATGGGAGCTTAAGGCTATGTACTTGGAGTTTTGCAGCCATTGTCAGAATGGCCATCACTGATCATTTCTGTGTGTCACTAAATAAAATACCAAACCAACAGCAACACAGACCCTGAGCTCCTGTTCACACCAAGAAGAGGCTCATGAAATAAAGGCAGGATTTTGTGATTTTGAGGGTGGACGTTTCTGAGCAGGTGTTGGTTTTTACACATACACTCGCAAGGCTTCCTTCAGGAAATATATTTCATTTCATTGAATTTCAAATACATATTTGGTTTCCTGACTCTATGCCAGAAGCTAGAGACACAAAGGCAAGTAACAATGACCTCTGCACTCTGACCTCAAGGACCAGTCGCCTTTCTTACCAAATAACGGCTCTCCCATATCAAAGAGCAATTATCAAATATTTATTTGGCTTGAGGAAAACTTTTAAGCAATATCAAGATACAAATTTATATTGATTTAAACTTGAAACTTCTAAGATGTCTTCATGAAAAATATATGACATCTATATATGCTCATATGGACAATCTTCCTCATTTTTAACACTTCACCCTTGGGTGTGGTATATAGTTACACGTTTATAAGGAGATGCAATCTACAAAAGCACTACAATATGCCAGGCATGGAGGCAAAGAGTTTTCATATCTCTTGTGGCACCTTGAGGAAGTGTTTGGGAAGTCGGTACCAGCTGACAACCCCCAAATCCTTCTGAGAGTTAGATTAAATCAGAACAGAGCGTGGGCTTACCTGTAAGGGTGCAGAAACTATAAGCCATTTTTATTAATATACTGTCCTATAAAGAAGGAAGGGTGTTTGGAGGGGTTGAACCTCTTGCTGAAGGACATGAGCTGGGTGAGGAGCAGGTCTGGGATTTGATGCTAAGCTCGCTGCCCTAAGACTGACCCTCCACTTGTAGGTTACAGCATGAATTTGAAAGAACCCTTATAATCTGCCACTCTAAACATCATGCCAAATGCACAAAAGAAAGGGTGGGCAAAGCAGAACTAAAAACATTATAGAAATAGGTCTGGAGTAAGAATTCAGGTTGACCTCAGATCCTCATCCCTCTCTGAAAAACTCCCTAGAGATGCAGTCAGTCGCCTGTCTCCTCAAAGGCGTTTGCCATGATACACGGAAGTCGTCCCCCGATTACAAGGTGAAGAAAAAGGTGAGTCCTGTCTTATACTTCTGTAATCGTAAGTAGGTTCATCATAGACTGAGTGCCCAACACTGTCTGGGTCTTTCCTGATCATGTTCCAGAAAATTCTGGAACCTGTCCCTTGTCCAGGGAAGAACAATCCTAACACACGGAGGAGAAGGTCTATAGTAGGACTACAGAGGGACAACTAAGAGGGAATCCAGAATAAGGAGGGGACTGAAGCACAGAGAGGGAGACTCAGCCATGGAAACCCAGAGGTGAGCGGAGGCCTCTGGTTCAGCTCAGCAGCTGTGATGGCCAATTTTATTTGTCAACTTGGCGGGGCCACGGTACCCAGATATTGGGTCAAACGTACTCCTAGATGTTGCTGTAAAGGTTAAATCAATAGACTTTAAGTAAAGCAGATTATCTTCCACAATGGGTGGGCCTCGTCTAATCAGGTGAAGACCCCCATTAAAAAAAGACTAAGGCCCCCAAAAGAAGAAGGAATTCTACCTGCAGACTTGAACTGCAGCGTTAACTCTTCCCTGCGTCTCCAGCCTGCTGGCCTGCCCACACAGTGTGGATTATCTGCAAGCAAGTTAACCTACTATTCTCTTGCTCTCTCTCCTTCTCTCTCCATAGATGGGTAGAGACAGAAATATACACACACCTGCTGTGGGCTCTGTTTCTCTAGAGAACGCGACTGATAGAACAGCTGACGGTGAACTCAGGTCGGGTAAGCGACTTCGGAGGCACAGGAGCACAGGGAGGTGCAGGTACGAGTCTTGAATCTCAAGACCTTCATCACTAAAGGTGAACACGCAGGGCTCACACAGGTGGTGTTGTGAGACCACCATCCACGTCACCGTGAGCATACACACATGCACAGTCACACGCGCACACACGTCCCTTTCCCAGCCTTCCACGGGGATCTGGAGCAACTTATCCAAAGGTGAGTTTGGCAGGAAGATGGGTGACCGGTGGGGCTCCTTCTCCTCTTCCTCTCTTGAGATCAGGGCTCAGCACATGCTGGCCTCTGCCCTTGGGGAGGCAACCTCAGGAGCTGTGAGCAGAGCTTCCGTCACCAGCTTGGTATTTCTGCCCGATGTGGTGATTCAATGGCAGTGGGGCGTTCCTGCCACACACCTCGCCATGCTCTCTCATATCTCTGTCACTTCCACCTGACCCCTTTATTCTTCATAACTGGATCAAACTTGAAAATGCAAAAGTGTGATATCAACTGACTTCCTCAAAAAAATCCCTGGGGCCAGGACCAGGAACATTGAGAAATGGGCAGGGGATGGACTTCCCAGAGGCAAAAAGGCCCTTGGACTGAATGAGGCTCCCTGGGGAGCCTTGGACAGGAGGGATGCTGGATACTTGGAGAGGGTCCTGGTGGGCTGGGCCCCATAGGACCTGCAGGCTGTGGATGCAGTGGCCGCCCTGTGCCACATGGGGCGCTGCACTGCTGGCCGCAGGCAGATCCGGACATCGGTGTGTCCTTGGCTTTGCTGACAGGTGTGTCTGTGGCCGGCGTTGTTAGGCCTGTGGTTTATCAAACGATGGGGCTCTGCACTGGTGAAGTGGGTGGTTGTGACGGCCATAGCCACAGCAGAGAGAGGCTTTCCCAAGGAGAAGCCATCGTCATGCAAATAAGATGAGCTACTTTTAAAAGAGAAGGAGCCAGAGCAGGAAGCTGGCCATCTATGAGCCTTGCCCTACTTAAGCACACCCGGCCCAGCACTGTGGGCGAGGCTGGTGTGGACTTGGATCATTTTAGATGTGAGTGGGCAGATCAGCTGTGCAGTTTAGAAGGCAAGGATGCGGAGGTACAGAGCAATGATGGATATCTATTTTTAAACTTAGTAGCGAGCCAGGTGTTACGGGCTGAATTATGCCCTCCCCCACAAATTTATATGTTGAAGCCCTAACCCCCAGTGGGATTGAATTTGGCAACAGGGCCTTTTAGGAGGTAATTAAGGTTACGTGAGGTCATAAGTGTGGGGACCTAATCCAGTAGGACTAGTGCCCTTATAAGAAGAGGGACACCAGGGGTGCACACACAGGGAAAGGCCACCTGAGGACACAGTGAGAAGGCAGCCATCTGCAAGCCAAGGAGAGAGGCCTCAAGAGAAATCAAACCTGCTGACACCTTAATCTGGGACCTCCAGCCTCCAGAACTGCAGATGAGTGTGGCCAAGCTGCAAAGGAGGGCACAGGTCTCCCAGCAGGTCTGTTTCTGCCCCATTAGAAATGGGCGTGATAGATGCTGAACCCACAGTTTTGGATGGTGGGGGAAGACTTATGTTATAAGGTGCAGAAATTTTTCCATGTGCGACATCTCTCCACACGATTCTCTCTCTACCACCCTTGCTTTCATGAAAAACTGTCTTTTCTTTGTGTTAGTCCATTTCTCGTAAAAGTCTCTTGTTCTGAGCACAGGGGACAAGAATATATTTTTTTTAAATTGGACTGACTCAGCAAGGTCTCATAAAATGTACACACCCAGCTATATCACACCATTCACTACACTGAGTCCATTTTCCTGGATTCGATTCCTTCGGAAGCTCTTTGTTCTCTTGTTTTCCCCAACACAGTTGTCCACATGGTCTGGTCTCACAGCCAAACTGGGACTTGGTTCTACCACTCTCCTGTGCTTAAGCCCCAGGTTACTGGGTCCTGGGTCCCCTCTTTCTTGGTGTGATACCATGCTCTTTTGTAGCACACCCGGCAGGTCTTAAGAAGGGGTGCATAAGAGAAACATTTATAAAGCTCTTACCTGTCTGAAAGATTCTCCAATCTCCACAATTATTTGTTTGTTTGTCTTTTAGTGTTCATTCACACTACTGAGAAACCACATTTCCTTGATTCTCATTCTTTGTTTCTTATTCTCTGGAAAGGTTGAGAATCTTTGATTTGATGCTGGTGTTAATGCTCCTTGATGAGGGTCTTCTGTCCCTACTCTGTTGTGTAACCAGATGCCAGCTCTTGAGCCAGATGTGATCTCACAGTTCTTCCCAGGAAATCTTTGAGTTACTCACAGATGTTGTCTTCTGTTCTCATTCTCCCACTCACCCCATATCTGTACATGCTGTTTTGAGTCCCCAGTGAGACCAATACTTTTAGTTATTTGTTTGAAAAGTGTTTCCAAACATTTCACTATGTCATGAATTTCCTATGTTTTGTGAAATTAAGGAAGGAGTCATCTGGCAGAGGACCTGGCCTTGCTCCATGTGACCGTCTCATTTTCTCCTCTGTCTTATCAATAGAGATTCTTTCTTTCATCTTATACAGAACATTTCTTTCCATAACTGAATCCTTTAGTGTAACTCTACCTATCCCATTTACCCATCAACTTATTTTCTCCCCAAAATGTATTTTCATTCCTAATAAAAGTTCTTACGAATAATACTTTCTCCATCTTGTTATATATCATAGTACTTTCTTGAAATATGCATGCATTCTACTATTAATTAATGTTGTTTAACTTTTTTAATGATCATCTCCCCTTCACGTCCCAACCCTTTACGTGGATGACATTGCGTGTCAATTATTGACTTATTAAAAGACCACCTGAAAAAACTATTAATTTAGCAAAACTAAGTTCATAAAAGTTACTGCAATAAGGAAGAATAGCCCTTAATAATTTCCTATAAATTGGAGGTCAACAGAGAGGATTTATAGGATTTTCATATCTGGGTTTCAGTGATTTAAGATGGGTCTTTCTACAGAGATGACTGACTGGGATTGGACAACCCTTATGACAAAATAAATTAGGGTTGGTGGACAAGGTGAGAGTCTTAAGGTGAGTCTTGGGAAACTACTGTTTGATAAGCGAGGTTTTGGTCCATGTGAATCAAACAATTTATTATCATGAAATGAGAGCTATTTGGGTTGAGGAACAAATAATTTACCCAGAAAAATTGGTTTTGTAGGAATTTCCTGAAACAAACAGTAGAATTGTTTACTAGGTTGAAGGCTTGTCTTCCTGTGAATAGTGTCCTGAAACATAGGCCACATTGGCACAAATGGCCTCAATTCTCTTTCTGCCTACGTAAGTTATGCAAACAGAAGGTGTCTCAGTTCTCACCCAAAAGACTCATGCCAAGGGCTCTTGCTTTGTGTCCACTGTGGCCACCACTCTCCAGCTTCAAATTTGTCTTCAATTCAACTCTTCTGGGTCTCTTTTGGTTTAACTCCCATCACTGCCCAGCCTAGAACCCACACCTTACCACTTCAATGGCATCATTACCAACAATAAATATTTCCCAACTGTCTTGCCTTTAGCCACAAAAATAAAACCAACATTTCAGATTCCAGCAACTTTCTCAACAGTCACGTTTCTTTTCAATCATTTTCAATTTCCCTAAGGAGACTTTTTAGACAATTTTCCAAGTCACCCCATCCCATATCATTGAATCACACAGATATGCTGTATATTTGTTTGTAAATTGTATGTAGATCTGTGTTTTATGGGAAAAAAAAGAGCGAGGTTTTAGGGATTTTTTCACCTACCCCCCTCTAAGAAAGTTATTTTTGTCCCCTTGGGGCACAATATTGTTCCTGTTGAGAATGAATATTCTGTAGCTCTTCATGGGCATCTGAGTACTGAAGGAGGGAATCACACCACAGTCTTAACTAGTCTAAACTAGAAGAGTGAATATTTACTCTTTCTCTCCAGGGAGTCCCTCAGTATTTCTAAATCATGCTTTCACTTGTCTCTAGTCCAGAGCATGACTAATGGGCTTGAGTTCCCACCCCAACCCCATCCACAAATCAGAGGAAGTAGAAGTCATCCGCAGAGGATGCCCTCAAAGTCTGTCTGCTCCCCAGACCTTCCTATTTCCTCTATATTCCAACCCTGGCAACCACCATTCTACTCTGTGTTTCTATGAATTCGACTTTTTTTTTTTTTTTAAGATTCATATTTAAGTGATATCATGCAGCATTTCTGTTTCTCTGGTTTATTTTACTGGTTCACAATTTTCTTTTGATGCATATGGCTAGTAAGAAAAGTATCCATATTCAATAAAGAATAAATGCAAAAAAAAAAAAACATTTACAAAACTCACTTGGATAAAGGTGTGAACTTAGTTGGATTTCAAGAGCGCACTTCAATGAGATCCTAAGCTGAAGTTAGGGAGGAGGAAATATGGGGCCATTAACACCTGGAAGAAATGAACTTGTTATCTTTTTGCTTCCTTTCTCTGCATAGCGTTACTTGAACTTTTCCTACAAAATTAATACCTCCAGCTGTGTTCTGAATCCCATGTCCTTTCATCACCTCCAAGGTCTTATGCCCTCAGTTAACAACTTCATCTTCCATTTCATCATTCTTTTTTACAAACAAGCATTCACACACACACACAAAAGAAGTCAATACAGTGTGCAGCATATTACTACATCCTACGATACTGGATTTTTAAGTATGAATTTAAGTCCTCTGCTTCCACCATATCTGAATTCTACACTTTAGCCATACCAAAAAAGGTTAGATTTGCCAAACTTCCCCTGTCCTCCATGTAGATCCTCAATCTCTCTGTCAGCCTGGAGTGGCCTCCAGACCACTCCCAATCCGGTCAGCTCCTTCTCCTCATTATTTTGAGACTCATTCCAAGCTTTTAAGAAGTGATTGCTCAATTTCACTCACCGATCCCATTTCCCCACCTCCTACCCTGGCTTGCACCCCCTTAACCTTCTAGAGCCCTCAGTATGGGATTCTTCTACCACAACACTTATTACACTATCATAAATGTAACAGCACTTAACTGTGACCCTGCTGGATCATGTACAGCTTTGGGGCAGGAATTACATTCATTTCCAACGCTTACACCAGTCCCAAGAATACTGTGTTTTTACACATGTCTATTGAATGATAGAACAAATGACTGATTGATGAAAACACAAATAACAGGATGGAAGAGAAAAGATAAGAATGCTTTAAAATAACCTACTGATGCAACAGCTTGACTAAATAACCATGAAATGCTAACCATGCTGAATGAATTCTCCACTTTCAAAGATAAGCTAAAAGCTTCCACAGTAAGACTTGCCATTTAGGTCCAGGATGCGTCTATCTATTTCATGCAAGCCTAATACACATCTACCCAGGACAGAAAGCATGGCTCTAAATGATGTGCCCACAACTCAGGACTCAGCCTTCAGAAGCGTTTAAACAAATTCTTCGTGATGTTAAAAATTTGTTCTCTCAATAAAATCGAGGCAAGCAGCAGTGCCAGGAACTATGGGGTAGTTATCTTTGGCAGCAACCTTGCTATTGAGTTCATCCAATATGATACCATTAACAGGGTATAGAGATTGCCATTCCTTTTTTTTTTTTTTGAAGGTAGCGCAATTATAGTCTTTTCCCTAATATTGCTACATGGTCATGGCTTTGTATTAGACAGCTGTCATTGATTCACATAATTAAGAGCTAGAAAAGGTCTTTGAAATTAACTGTATTTCAAAAGAGAAAAACACCTACCAAAGGAAAATTGGTCTTGGATCAAAATATTTAGCAAACCTTTTATTATGTTCAAGAAAAAATTCTAATTTTAAAGGAGTTTAAATATTGTAGGGTAGATTTTCTTTGGTACAATTTTTTTTAATTGACATGAAAAGTCTTTCCACACCTTTTTTTTAATAGTTGGAAATTGCCCAAGGACCATCATTAAATATTAAAAGGCGTTGGGAACCATATGGTCACCTCTGAGGGATTTTGAGATCTTGGTGGCACTCCATCTGCATCAGTAACAATTTAGTCATTATATCAAGGACATGCAGGGACTCAGAAGTGGACTTGCATGGGAGGAAGCTCAAGTGAGTGGTGGCAGAGTGCCATGCACACCACGCACAGATCACCTTCTCTCCTCTGAGCGCCTTTGGACTGAGCTAAACTTGTTAGACATATTGTTACTGAGAGTCAAGAAATTCACCCCGAGATGCACTTTTTTTTTAAAAGAGATTCTTTATTTACAAAAATGCTATCGTCTGTTGTGCAATACAGACATTAAGAAAGTACTTGCTTTTTGAACACATGGATCATCCTATTTCAAAATCATATAAACAGTGGTTGCAAAAAACTCTCTCTTGGATGTAGAGATGGAATGATATTCATAGTTAACCTGGATTTTGTTACCACAGTAAACTAAATTTCCAAATATCTATTCTCTGAATTAAGAGATTTACACTCCAGGAATGGATAAAAATACCTCTGTTTATGTTCATTTCTTCCACGTGTTAATGGCCCCTGTTGTGGACTCCCTAACTTCAACTTAGGAGCTCATTGAAGTGTGCTGTTGAAATGCATCTAAAGTTCGCACCTTTAACCAAGTGAATCCTGCGTGTTGGGAATGATAATAATAACTTCTGCTTTTTTAGGAATTCCAACTCTGTGTATCTCTATCTATCTCCTTAAAGCTATATTTCTGTAATCATCTGTCTCTCCCATTACTCCCAAATATGCTATGGAATAATTCAGTATTCCTCACTTTGTAAATGAACCGTCATGGCTCAAAAGCGTCTAGCAACTTGTCAACATCTTATAGCTAGTAAGTGGCAGATCCCAAATCCAAATGCACATCCATCCAGCATGAATGTTGAACTCTTTTATTACATTTTTGGAGATGTAATGAAGCCTGGGTAAAAATCATTACAGTTTTTAAATTTACTTAGGCTTTTCAAAGGCACACCATTAGGGTAATTAACACAAGATTTCACAAGTTTCAATACCTTAAAACATTATTTTTTCATTTAACGTGCAAACATGCATAAAAACATGTTAAATGCAAAATTAAAAGGGAGTCCTTTTAAATATGACATATTTATATATTTATAGTATATTACATATTTATATATGGTATATATATATATAATTTTTGCAAATGTTGTCCTAATGTTGGAGTACATGGGTAACAAGCACACTTACTTTGCAAATAAAAAAAAAAAAAGAAAAAGAAAGGGACTGATTTAAAGGAAAACTCAACATGTTGTGGTGAATTCAAACAGACCCAGGGAAAATGTAGTTTAATGTGCACCTTATCTACTTTTTTGCTTAAAGTTAATTGACAATACATTTTTAAAGCCTATATATCTACATGATGTTAATTAGTAAGTCAGTCAGTGTAGTTTGATCGCATTTAGTCAATGTACTTCCGTTGCTCATAGTACTAGAGGAAAAAACTATATAGATAAAAAGTGAAACAAAATGTAGCATATAAGCTATGTTTACACATAATCCAAATACATGAAAACATATATTCAGAGTATGTTTGTAGATTCAATTAATTCTGTTGGATTATTTGTTTTTGTTTGCTAAACCTAAATAATAATTATAATAGGAGAACTAAAGTGATTATAATTTAGCAAAAAGCTGATAGTAGTGAATTAATCTAAATTTTGAAAGCACAACATACCTCAGACCCAGGTAAGTGTTATGTGATTGAGCTGCCCTGACACTTCTCTGGCAGGCCTTCTACCCAAAGGACAAGGACACCTCAGAACTAGAGGTATGTGTCTAAGCAGGGTCCATACTCCTCTCTAGAGCCCGGCACCATGGGCTTCCCTTCATTTCTCAACAGTTTCATAAGTGTTACCTAATTTGCTCGTGTACAGTTGTTCACAGAATTCCATTACAATCCTTTCGATTTCTATAGCATCAGTAGTGATGTCTCCTCTTTCATTCCTGATTTTTGTAACTTGAACATTCTTTTATTTTTTTTCTTGGTCACTCCAGTTAATACTTGTCCACTTTCTTGATCTTTTCAAAAAACTAACTTTTTATGTCATCAATTTTCTCTATTATTTTTTCTATTTTTTATTTCATTTATTTCTGCTCTCATCTTTACTATTTCCTTATTTCTGCTTGCTTTGGTTTAGTTTCTTCTTTGTCTAGTTTCTTAAGGTAGAAATTTAAGTTATTTATTTGATATCTTTCTTTTTCTTAATATTGACATTTAGAGCTATAAGTTTCCCTCTAGGAACTGCTTTAGCTGTGTTCCATAAATTTTAGTGTGTCGTGCCTTTGTTTTCATTCTTCTCAAAAGATTTTCTGATTAGGATCTTGTCTTTTCTATAGATCTTAAGAAATATTTCTTTAGATCACACTAAGAAGCAAACACATTTGTCATTTAATGCTGTGAGCAACTCTGCTCATCAATTTGTTACTTGCCATCTAAAATTTTTAAAAGTAAGCTGAAAATTTAAGAAATGATGATCAAGATTGTTACATTAGTCAGACTTTGTTTTCCCGGTGTCTTGAGGAGCTCTTGGTCTCACAGTGCATATTTATTATATTTATATTGAATGTGCATGTAGTTATGTATTTTTATAATCATTCAAAAACACCCCACATTCAGAAAACATCTGGAAAGTCAAAGAGAATTTCTTGGGCTAGAACTAGACAGTGTATGCTTTATTACAATAAAAGTTAATTTGTACATCTTATGTTTGTTCTGATGGAACAGCAGCTATAACCTTTTGTTTCTGATTAAAGTAGCTTTACAAACTCTATGAATATGACCAATGGTCCTATCACAAATCCATCTTTAAAATACACTAATTGCCTTCATGTAATACATGTTTTTTTCTATGTTATACTAAAAACACAATGAAGAATGATACAAATTCCAGGTTTCATCTCCAGGAACACCAAGCCAGCTCTGTGACAAAGCTAAGTTAGTGCAGTGACAGTGCCTGAGGAGATTCTGTTAGCACTAAAAGAAGACTTTCCAAATTGATCACAGATATGGCTGCATTAGCAAGGAGATACGGGGAATTTATAGTACAAAATGGAGACATTAGAAAGGAGGAAATGTCGCAAATTAATAACCTAAACTTCTGCTTTAAAAAAATGGAAAAAGAAGAGGAAACTAAACTTATAAAAGCAGAAGGAAAGACATTACAAAGGTGACAGTGGAAATATATGGAATAGAGATTAGAAAAGCAGCAGAGAAAAATCAATGAAACTTGAACTTTGTTCTTTGAAAGGATGGACTTGTATCAAGGAGCTGCCAGCCTTCTATTCATGGCTTTCCTCCAAGATATACCATTGTTTTCAATCATGCCCTTAGGCATGGAGTTCACCCTATCCCTTTGCAAATGAGTCTGTCCCTTCAAGCAGAACTGCTGAGCTTGTGGTCCTCACCGACTGCCTTTCCCACCAGCAGGACCTCTGCAGCAACTGGGGCCAGGTTCACTTTTCCTGGAGTGCCACCCTGCTCTATGAAGAGGGTCCTGGGTGAGGATGGAAGCCCCTGGTCTTTTCCATTGTTTCTCCTGATGTGCGAAACACTACTCTACGAGCACGGTGGGGCAGGGACGATTGGAACCACATGAATGGGAGTTAGCTGGAGGAAGGAGCCCCAGAGCCCTCAGCCCTGACTGTCTGGAATAAAGCTTCTGCAACACAGACCTGGGAGAAATGAAAAACCACAATGGCCTGTTCTTCTGGAGTGAAATTGCAGCCCTTGACTGGTGTTTGGGGGAGCAGAAGCTCCACCTTCTCAAACACACTCTCCTGAAGAACGGCTTCCACAGTACTGTTCCTAGAACTTGGGGGTCTGGGGGGGTCAGGAGGGGTTTTTGCTCAACCACCATAGATTCTGGCTGTTCTCTCTGAGGTTGAGTAGATTTTCTTGAATGGATGGTTCTTCATTTGCTCTATGCAATTAGGACCCTTTCTAAAAACTTTAAGTGATTTACTTCTATAATTTCCTCTGGATAAATGGCTGTTGCAGAGAAAGTCCACTGAGCCTCTCACCCCACAATTCAGGGAGTCAGTTTCACTGTTTCCTTTTAGAGCAATAATTAGTCGATGGGCCCTTTGAGTGGGGATGCTTAAGGTCACTGACCTAGTCTTTCGAGATAGGCAAAAAATCATGAATGAGTCCATTTAAGAGCAGGAGCATAGTAGGGAGAATCAAGGAATATTTAAGATCAGTGTAACGCCCTGAGATTTTATGAGTCCCATAGTAGGGCTTACGTGTTTGGCAAAATTAAATTTATCAAATTACTTGAATATGTTTCACTCTAATCATTTCCCCTTTTTTTCAATTTGATATTTAATAAAATATCAACACTTCTGTTTCCCAAGACACTTTTTTAAATACTTAAGAATAACTTTAAATTTTTTTTATTGAAATATAGTTGATTTACAATGTCGTGTTAGTTTCAGGTGTACAGCACAGTGATTCAGTTATTTTTCAGATTCTTTTCTCTTACAGATTATTACAAAATATCAATTATAGTTCCCAGTAGGTCTTGTTGGTTATCTATTTCATATATAGTAATGTGTATATGTTAATCCCATCCTCCTAATTTATCCCTCTCCCCCACACCTTCCCCTTTGGTAACTATAAGTTTGTTTTCTATGATTGAGGGTCTATGTCTGTTTTGTAAATAAGTTCATATATATATATATATATATATATATATATATATTTGTTTCTTTTTTTTTCAGATTCCACATATAAGCAATGTCATATGATATTTGTCTTTCTCTGTCTGACTTACTTCACTTACCCTGCAAAGTTAGGCCCTTCCTCCAGGAAGTTCTCCAGCTTGCATAAAGAATCTAGGCACCAACACTTGTTAGTAAAGGGAGTTTTGTGTGATAAATCAGGAAAGCTGTGGGTTAGAACAAGTGGAAGGGGGAATGAAGTCTCTGAAATTAGCATATCTTGTGGTGGTAGGTTGTCAAGACTGGTTCGTCCAGGATCAAGCATAAGGGGCAAGTGGCTGCTCAGCCCTCTGGTTGGCAGTGGGCGTAGGGGAAGAGCATTGAGCACACAAGGGTACTGTACATGTTCACAGGCTTTCACCGCAGCACACCATGGGCCCACAGAGCTGTATCCATTGGCCCCGGCAGGACCAGCTTTTGCAGCAGCACAAAGGTGGCAGTGGGCTGGACAAATGACAGTCTCTAGTCACTTGGCTGTGCAAAAAACTTCCTCCCACCCCTCCACGTTGAGTTGGGTGAGCTGCAAAATTCTTAGATAATTCAAATTGAAGTGTAGGGTTAGGTAATTCGCAGTGAGTAGGACATAAAGGGACACTGACCAACTGAAATACAGCTGTAAGCAAGTAAGTGGCCATACAGGTAGTCTTAGTGTATGCTACAGTTCATGTGGGTTACCCACAATTACCCAAACAAGGATGTTAAATATCCATTCATTTAACCCACCTAGACATGTATCCAAATATTAACTTTAAAATATTTAATTATTTCCTGCTGATTATGGATAATTGCCTGGGGGTTTTCAGCACATAATAGCAAATGACAGAAAATTGCCAGAGTTGGACATATTCCGGTAGTTTTATGAACCTAATTTTGCCAAGAACACGAGTCCTAATAAGGGACTCATAAAACCTCAGGGAAGTAAATGGAGTTTTAAAATATTTCTTGATTATTAAAAGCAATTCACTGAAAAATTAACAGGCAGAGTATACTAAATGTTGACCTCCATAGAGCAAAAATTAGCCATCACTTTTTTTTAAAACTAATTTTATCTTATGATCATTGTAGAATTGCACGCAGATGTAAGGAACTGCAGAGAGATCTCATATTCTTTTACTAGGTCACCCAAAGGCAGCATCTGGCAAAACTGCAACACAATATCACAAGCAGGATATTGACTTTGATGCAGTCAAGATGCAGAGGATCTCCGCCAGCAAAAGGACCACTCATGCTGCTCATTTCACCCTCATCCACCTCCTCCTTAACTCTGAGCAAGTGCTAACATGGTCTCTATATCTGTAATCCTATCAGTTCAAGAATGTTATATAAATGGTATTGTACGGTATATAAACTTTTGGAGTTGAGCGGTTTTTTTTTTTCTCACTGAACAACCTAGGGATTTATACTCATTTAACCAAGTGAGTTATTGAGCGTATCCATAGTCTGGATGTACCGTGGCTTACTTAACCATCCAACTGGTGAAGGACCTCTGAGCTGGTTCCAGTTTGAGGCTATTACGAATAAATCTGCCATTAAAATTTGTGTATAGGTTTTTGTGTGACCATATGTTTTTGTTTATCTGGGATGAATGCCCAAGAGTGCAATTGCTGGGTCATATGGTAACTTCACAAGTAGTTTTTTGTTTTGTTTTGTTTTTTAAATAAATTGCCTTTTTCCCAAGTGGCTGTGTCATTTTACATTCCCACCAGCAATATATGTGATTTAATTTCTCCATATACTCTTCTGTATTTTCTGTTACCACAATTTTTTTTTAAATTTTACTTATTCTGATAGTTTTACAGTGATGTCTTATTGGGTTTGGATTTGTACTTGCCTAGTGGCTAATGATATTGAGCATCTTTTCATGTGCCTCTTTGCCACCTGCATATTCTCTTCTGTGAAATGTCTATTTTTCCCCCACTTTTCAGAGTCCTCTTATGATATGTGTATATATATATATATATAATATTCAGGATTTTTAATTGTCCCTTGTGGAAGAAATAGAGAAAATTATGTCTACCCCATCTTCCCAGGAGTGACAGACGATAGCCATCACTTTTTTAATACAATTAAACTCAATAACTTTTATTAAGCAACATCTACATGCCAACATAACAAAAGAGTAAAATAATGAGGACTTATTTATTAGGCAAATATTGATTTGATTGGGAACCTGCTTTGTGCCTGGTATTGCCCTGCTGCTGGGGGCACAACAATGAACAACAGAACAGATGCAGTGCCTCTTTTGCCAGCTCTTCCAGGCTGGTGGAAGACAGGAGCAGTGAGCAGGAAGTTAGATTACCAGGCTGGGTTAGGATAAGACCTGAGTGATTTCAAGAAGCACTTTTTATCAAAGGATGCCTTTTATGGGTTTGAGGGAAGCCTTCCTGGAGGAGATGTCATCTAAACTGAGACCCAAAGGCTGAGTCGTGGTCACTGGGAAAGAACGAATATTGAAAGAGACTGGTCCATGCTTGGAAAAGAGAGGGAGATAACTAGTAACATTCAATTTGCTCACTTCTGTAATTTTGATATCAAAATTATAACCTCAAAAAGAGGAGGGAATACTCAAAAGAGAAATATCCAGAATATTTCATATAAGAAAATAGCCCTTTATAATAAAGAATCTTTTAGAAGGCAGAAATGTGTAGAAATAGAAAAGAGACATTTCTTTCCCATTGATGAATATTTAAAGTATTGTGTGAACTAAAATAGAGTAGTAATTTTGTAGATATTACAAAATAAAATTCATGGTCTCAATATTGCTTGACTGAACCATATAGAGTAAACATTGCATTTTTACCTAATATTTTACTACAGGTGCAATTTATGTATTTTGCATGCGTTTAGGAAAGATGAGCTTTCGCTGGAAGAATATTACTTTCATTTCATGGCATTCAAAGTTTTGGTTTTCAAGCTGACTAGCCATTGATTGAATTCAACATGATCTAGCTGTCATTTTATATCAAGACTAATATAAAAATTGTGGAGGAAAGCTTTGGTTTACATTTTTTATTTTAAACAAAAAAGAAATTTGATAAAAAATGTTCTTGATATTCCGAGTACGATGACAGCCATATGTTCCTTCAACGCTTGCCCTTAACAGAGCAAGAAATTTGTTTCAAACAAATACACTTAATATTCCAAGCTGTTGTCAGAAACAGCCCAAGTGTCAAAGATCTGGCAAAGACAGAGAATAAAATTTGGGATATTGTTTTATTGTTACCTTTTCTCTATCTGTGTTTAAAGTTTTAATCTCAGGTCTAAAACTGATTTACAATCAATTAACTCTCAACCTGTTAATAACAGTCCCGACTGCAGTGTGAGTTTGCAAATGTCTCCTTCCGTCATGTAAGTATCTACAGCAGGCAGTAGCCATGTTTACTGGGACTCCAGTAGGAACCAGTATTTCTGGGAAAATTTAGTTTAGTCATTGTTATCTAAGGGCGTCTTTGTTGATAAAACTCCAGTCTGTGCAGACTTTCACTTGTCCTTATTTTAGGAACCCCACATAAACCAGTTCCCTTCACTCATTTTCTTCTTCATTTGCATATAGACTCATAAATTACTTAAATAAATGTTTATTGAGTAATTCCTCTGCATCACATGAAAGATCAATGGGGAAAAATCAGCAGTTATAAGGGAAAAGTTGTCCTGGACTTTGTGTTAGTGTAGGTCACTGTCTTCAAATACTCATATTCTTTGTTTGGAAGTGTACGAAGCATTTCCAAGGATTATGAGGAGTTGGATAATTTCAGAGAGTGAGCTCTCTGAATCTTCATCCTAAGTACTCATTCACAAAACTGGTTTGCAGGACAGGACAGAGTGCTTGGTAGGAATTTGCCCACTTTACAAGAGAAAGGCATTCATCTGTTCCATTCCAATTAGCAAGGTGGTATCTTGTCCCCATGTGTGAAAAACCCAAGTTCCCTGCATCTGCAATCAGAATATCCCAACACAGAAACCCCATAGGTTTCCAACTTCCTTGACAAGTTAGATGAGACAGTTAACAGTGTTCCCTGACCTAATATGATGCCTTGTTGGGATGTTCTGATTGCAGATTATGGTGGATGGGGAATAATGACCTTTCTGGGAATAATAACCTTTCTGTTTCATGATTTTCTTATTCCTATCTTCCAACCATTGTTAAAAACGTACAATTCCTAAGAGAGTATCACGAGAAAAAATCAAGAGTTTTGGAAAATTTTAGGAATGCCAAAGTTTTAAAGATCCTTTGGATTAAACTCATGGGCAGAACTTCATGTGATTTTTTTCAGATTTTGTTGGGGTTATTCCGTTAGGCATGAAAACATATTTTATGAAGTTATATCACAAAATATTCTTTTCAACTGCAGTTAATTCTCAATTCATCTTAAAAATGTATACTGTGCTCTACTGTCAGTTAACCAAATATAAAATACTATGAAAACTACCATACTGATTAGATGCAGCAATATGTACATTTTTCTCTTCATTAAAGGCATAGAAAAAATCAACGAATTATCTCATTAAGCACTGCACTTCTGGGACTTCCCTGGTGGTGCAGTGGTTGAGAATCCACCTGCCAGTGCAAGGGACACAGTTTCGAGCCCTGGTCCGGGAAGATCCCACATGCCGCAAAGGAACTAAGCCTGTGTGCCACAACTACTGAGCCTGTGCTCTAGAGCCCATGCTCTAGAGAACAAGAGAAGAGAAGCCTGCACACCGCAACTGGAGAAAGCCCGTTGCGCAACAATGAAGACCCAAAGCAGCCAAAAATAAATAAATAAAATAAATACATTTATTTTAAAAAAAGCTGCTTTTCTAATAAAATTTTACTTTTTTATTCTTAAAATTTATATACGTATGAAACATAAGTTGTTTTAAACGATTGGGCACTAATATTATTTGTAATATTTTAATTCTTAGAGCCTTTAATCACAGACAGTATAAAAATAAAAATTTGAATTTACATACATTCTTTTGTTTCAGATAAGTTAGATAGGATGATCTCTAAGAGTTTCACTTTTAAAATACATTTTACTTTTATAAAAACTTACCAAAAAGATGTAATTTGATCAAGGAGGAAAATCAAAGCTGTGAATCATTGGAATGTTAAAGAACATTTACATGTATTTTTAAAGGTATCAAATCTTTTTTTTTTTTTTTTAATTGGGGTATAGTTGCTTTACAATGTTGTGTTAGTTTCTTCTGTATAGAGAAGTAAATCATCTATATGTATACATATATCCCTTCTTTATTGAATTTCCTTCCAATTTTTAGGTTACCACAGAGCACTGAGTAGAGTTCCCTGTGCTATACAGCAGATTCTCATTAGTTATCTATTTTACACATGGTAGTGTATATGTCAATCCCAATCTCCCAATTCATCCCACCCCTGCTTTCCCCCCTTGGTGTCCATACATTTGTTCTCTACATCTCTGCCTCTATTTCTGCTTTCAAATAGGTTCATCTGTACCATTTTTCTAGATTCCACATATATGTGTTAATATACGATATTTGTTTTTCTCTTTCTGACTTACTTCACTCTGTATGACATCTCTAGGTCCCTCCACATCTCTACAAATGACCCAATTTTGTTCCTTTTTATGGCTGAGTAATATTCCATTGTATATATGTACCACATCTTCTTTATCCATTCATTTGTCAATGGACATTTAGGTGGTTTCCATGTCCTGGCTATTGTAAATAGTGCTGTAATGAACATTGAGGTACATGTGTCTTTTTCAATTATGGTTTTCTCAGTGTTTATGCCCAGTAGTGGGATTTGTTGGGTCATATGGTAGGTCTATGTTTAGTTTTTATGGAACGTCCATACTGTTCTGCATAGTGGCTGTATCCATTTACATTCCCACTAACAGTGCAAGAGGGTTCCCTTTTCTCCACACCCTGTCCAGCATTTATTGTTTGCAGTTTTTTTGCTGATGGCCATTCTGACTGGTGTGTGGTGATACTTCATTGTAGTTTTGATTTGCATTTCTCTAGATGTTGAGCATCTTTTCATGTGTTTGTTGGCTATCTATATGTCTTCTTTAGAGAAATGTTTATTTAGGTCTTCCGCCCATTTTTTGATTGGGTTATTTGTTTTTTGGATATTGAGCTGCATGAGCTATTTGTATATTTTGGGGATTAATCCCTAAAAGTATCAAATCAAGTGGTCTTTGGGTTCTACTGGATACTTTTAAATGTGGTCTGTCATTTTATTTTTAAATATCATTGTCCATAATATGTTAGAAACATTGGAATGTATAAAACATGGGTTTCCCTGGTGGCTCAGTGATTGGGAATCCACCTGCCAATGCAGGGGACACAGGTTCGAGCCCTGGTCCGGGAAGATCCCACATGCGGCGGAGCAACTAAGCCCGTGCACCACAGCTACTAAGCCTGTGCTCTAGACCCTGCAAGCCGCAACTACTGAGCCCACGTGCCTAGAGCCCATGCTCCTCAACAAGAGAGGCCACCACAATGGGAAGCCCGCACACCACGACGAAGAGTAGCCCCCGCTCACTGCAACTAGAGAAAGCCCACACGCAGCAACAAAGACCCAACACAGCCAAAAATAAATAAATTAAATAAACAAATTAAAAAAAAAAAGAAATGTGTAAAACATTATAGATGTCTATTTGAAGTTCTGTGAGTAGACTTCAACTTTCCTTTAGGAGGATTTGTGCAGAACCACTGAAGTTCAGTGATGTGTGCGTTAATAACTGTGCCCCCAGAACTGTTAGAGAAAAAAATGGTTGTTTAAGCCTCCCACTTTGTGACACTGTGTTATGGCAGCTCTAGAAAAATACTACAGACACCCATGGGCAGCAGTGAACTCTCAGGTCAGGACAAACTGCTGCTAAACGCATTTGAGCCTGCTTTACTCTGAGATGGAGAAAGTGTTCCTGAGATCACACCAAGGATGCACACCAATAGCTGCTCCTGAATCTTCAGCTAAAAGTATTTTGCTCAATGCAAGGTCATGGTTATTAGTTAAAAATTTAGACAACAACCCCATTTTTCAAGTGTACTAGTTATGCCATATTAGAGCAAAATTAATAGATTTATAAATATTAACTTAGAACCTGGGACAAATAAGTCTGATCCCAACAATGGCATTTCTGATTTAATGGCAGATATTTGCTGTTACTCTTCAGGCAGAGCTCCAAGGATTTAGCTGGTGGTCATTTCACATTTACCTCCTTGAATGTGCCACATATTTTATGGTGTCTTCCATGGGATTTGCCTTCCTTCCTCCATAATGAAGTACATTGGCTTGATTTCTAGCAATATCTTTAAGTAGGTCATGAAGAAGAAACATTCATAAGAAGCAGAGGTCAATTCCAGGCCTTTCCACTTCCAGTTAAATTAGAAAGAGAAACAGATCTGAAATTTATCTACTGTGCCGTGACATTTTCTTTTAAGATGTTTGTTACATTTTCAAAATTAGTTACCAACACAAACATAATATATTATGTCCAAGAGTATATTTGACATTTTAGAATTACACATTGTTTACTTAACATCCTTATTTTATGTTTTGAAGTGAAGCAATACATTTTGAAAAACCTTTAAACTTTTTTTTTTTTTTTTTTTTTTGCATGATAACCAGTGGGTTAGGCTAAAATTTCTGGGACCCACATGTGCTTTGCTCATCTGGGAAGGCTTTAAGAGTTTGTGCAGGTTTGGATTTTCTGACCTGAGGTGTTATGCCACCATGAAGTTATTCTTGAAGTTTTATGAACATTTTCTAATTATGGACATCTTACTATGAACATTTCCTTAGCATTTTCCTTGTTTTTTAATGATTAAGCACACAGTTCTCTAATCAATATCTATGTCTAAGCACCCAGGTTGATGTTCAAGAAATCTTTATCCCCATTGATGAATCCATCAAACCATTTCACCTTCACATTTCTCCATGTGGCTTTGGGGAGGAATGTGCTGTGGAGGGATTTGGCAATGGTGCAGTATTCATTCATGCAACTATTTCTTTAGCAAACTTATATTCAATTAATGAAGACCAAATATTAATAGGTACAAAAGGAACTGGTTTTGGGTATCTGTGGAAATATAGAGCAAGGACACGTTTACAGGTAAACCTAAAATTTGTATTTCCAACAACACTAAGAGCTTGCCTTTGCCTCTTTTCCATAGAAGTAGAACTCATCTGGTAATAACTGGTGCCTAGTGTTGTCTATAGGGTCAGTTGTTTATAGGAGGTAGAAGTCACAGAGCAGGGATCCAGTTGGTGATGTGGTCTGTGTGTGTTCAGGAGCAGAGAGAGGCAAAGAAAATGCTGCAGCAGGCACCAAAGATCACAACAGGAGAAATAACAGAACTCTGAGACTGATGTGACACCAGTTATGTTAGTGAAGCTTGGTAGAATCATAATGAATAATAGGGATCACCATCTTTAAAAAAAGGAAGCTAGTCTAGGAGGGACGAAAATGTGAATAACTCAGTAAAGGTTTAACTCTTTATTAATGGTTAGAACAAAAATGGATTATTTAGAATAGTCATTTGAAATTTATATGGTAATTTATATGATTTTGTGATATCTTTATGACATTTTCATAAGAATATGAAATAAGTTACCTGTCTTTTTGTCTGTTTGTCTATGTTGTAGTCACCTCATAAAGGCTGGATAAATGCCCTTAACACAATGCCTAGACTGATGATTCAACACATGCCAAGAGGGTGTAGTTTTATTATGCACGTAATAAGGCTTTCTGGGGGGAGGGGGAAGGCAGGCTCCCAAGCGGGTCAAACGGTGTCTCAAGAGAGTGAGTTGGTGGAACTGGTTTGGTGTTACTTGTAGTTAGGGAGCGGGGCCAGATTGAGGGTTCCTGCTTGAGGGTTCGGCTTGCTTGCATGGCTTTAACTTCCCATTCATACAAAAGGAAGGAGCATCTGAGCTTCTTTATTGACTTGGCCAGAAGTGAGGCAAGAGGGAAAGAGCGAGGGTGGAGGTGGGAAGCAACAGCAACAACATCCAAAGTGGAGTCAGACTCTTTAGTATAACCTGTCCATGGTGTTAAAGTGAATCGTAATTGACTTTCCACAAGGTTTTGAGAGACTTGTCACGTGATAACTAATGATGTCCCACAGTTATTAAACCCCTGGTAGAAGTTCTTGCTCCTGAAAACCTCTACAATTTGGAATAGATGTTCCCAATAGCAGCCAGAGATGTGAAAGTTAGTCTGTGCGATGTCAGAAAAAGCACCGGGCACGGTCGCTGGGAAGCCACAGCAAATGCGGGCTGTGCCTGTGCTATTAGAAAAACTTTGACTGAGAAAGAAAACCAAATAAATAAAACTCAGTTAAAATAGATAAACTTGGAATACCTGACCTTTGTTTTATCAAAATAGCTATCATAAAAATAATTGGAGAAACATAATGACAATATTCTAAAATAAGATAACATTATATATTTTATTCTGATAGGAAGAATATTTTCACCTTTCAAGAAATAGTGCCGTGAGAGAAAATAAACAAAAAATTCAAGCATGTAGTAATAGCAATACAAATACGGCACACAGACTTAGATTATAAGCAACACCAACCCAGCCCAACAGCTAACTAAACTTCCTAAATAGCAATAATATTTCTTCATAGCAAAGCTCGCAATGGAAGGTAAATGAATTTTTAAAGAAATTAACAAAACTCCTCATTTTTCCTGAAATGCTATCATTTATGGTAATATTCAAGGCAGTAATGTATAAATGTAAAGGTATAATACATAAATGGTAGAAAAGATAGGTTGGAAAAAAAAAGTTTTAAGTACTAATTAGATATGGTTCACTTTTTTAAATAAATAAAAAATACTTAAAGTTAAGCCTTGATATTTTAATTGTGTAAAACAAATAGTATATTGTGGACTCAAATTTACAACCTGTAGCCACCAAAATATCCCTGTGACCATTCTTGAAAGATGTAATGAAAAATGGGTTGAAGAAACATAATTAAGACAGACAGTAATTGGACTTTAAGTTCTGTGTCCCAGTTGTATAGTAAACAAAAATAATCAAATTAATCTTTAAGTATTTTTATTTAATTATTTAGACACAAATGAACTTCAAAAAATTCTGACCTAAGTAAAACAGTTTTGTGATGTCCAAACACAGATAATTTGTTCTCGCACCCGCTGCTGGTTCTGTGACAATTGAGACACTTTTTTCAACTCCTGGATATAAAGTTCTACTTCAGATATGTTGACCAGATGGAAATAAAGCTCTACTTCTAGATATGTTGACCAGACTAGACCATGTCTCAGGGTCTGAGGTTAATGCAAAGTCATGGTGTAAATCCAAAGAATGAATAAGTGAATAAGAATCTACCATTGAATATTCTATTTTTAGCTAGAATTTCAAACTGATTTTCCCAGATATTTTCATAGTGAACCCAAAATGATCTGAGTAGGCTATTCCTGAATAAATGCAAATATATTCTATGGAAGTATTCTCTACTGCCCTTTTACTTCTAATTTTCAATTATATGGATTTATTTTAAGTGCTGATTGATTTATTAGATCTTTGTGCAAGACACAGAAAATCGATACAAGAGAAATGAATGCAAAATATAAGTGGCCACAAAAGATCTCATGTGTGTCTACAGAGGGAAGTTATGATATAAATTTAACTCAACGGCTAAATTGTCTTTTATTCCAAGCTTCTATAATCTTTGCTCTTAACACAATATTTAATGAAAGAGAAGAAAGTAAAACAGCAAAACTAATTTTAACAAAGAAACTCTCTAAAGAGTAAAATCTATTTAATCTAGTCCATTTGAAAATGGCAAAAAATTATTTTTAAAATTTGTCATTTTATTCTGAGATAAATGTATATTCACATGCAGTTGTAAGAAATAACACAGAGAAATGCTGTGTATTCCCAACCCAGATTCCCCCAATGGTAGCATCTTGTAAAACTATAGTAAATATCACAACCAGAACATCGACACTGATACCTAAAATGCAGAACATTTCAATCACTGTGATGAGCCCTCATCCTGTCTCCTTGTAGCCACAACCACTTTCCTCCCAATACCCATTCTCTCCTTAACCATTAGCAACAGCGAATTCATTCTCCTTGTCTACAATTTTCTCAGCTCAAGAATGTGATAAAAATGGAATCATACAGAATGTAACCTTTTGGGATCGTCATTTTATATCCAGCATAATTCTCTGGAGATCCAGCCAGATTGTTGTGTATGTCCCTGTAGGTAAGGTGCCATAACTCCCCTACTGTTTTCAAGATTTTTTTCTTTATCTTTAGTTTTCTAGTGTTTGTGATGTATCTTGGCATGAATATTTTTAGGTTTATACTATTTGCACTTCATTTGGCTTCTTAAATCCGTAAGTTTGTGTCTCTTTTCAAATGTGGGAGGTTTTCTGTCATTATTTCTTTAAGATTTTCTTCAAGTCTTTCTTGCTCAGCTTATTCCAGGACTCTGATGAATCAAATGTCACGTCCTTTGTTATAGACAAACCATTCCTTAAGGCTCTATGGTTTTTTTTCAGTCTTTTTTCTCTCTGTTTTTCAGATTAGGTATGGAAGATCAGAAATGTAATTGTAGAACTTGAAGATATTTTTATCTGGTGTAGGGATCTTGAACCTGGTCTTTGGAGAGAACATGGATCTTGACCTTTGGGGAGAATAAGCTTCTTCTAAATTTCAAAGCAAATTATGTGTGTGTCTATGTGTTGCATTTTTTCTGGGGTAATGTTCATAAAGCTCATCTCTTCCTAAGGTCCCCACTTCCCTTATCCCTGCCTGCGAACCTCCTCTTTTCAGAACTGAGGATGCCTTCCTGTTTTCATTCTTTAATCATAGTCCCAAAGTCCCTTTCCATGCCCGGCACTCCTTGCCCAAGGAGATATTTGTTGAAAATGCACAGGACATTTCAGGAAGGCAGATGTGTCACCACATCAAGCCAGATGACTGGAGTGAGTGTTGCCAATCATGAGCAGATTCATATTTAGGAACAAATAATCCCCAAGCTTGTAGAGATGACATCTTATGACTGTTGAGGGAGGTACGGAGGTGTTGAACAGATAACAGACACCAAAGTAACACCTCCACTGATAAAGCCAAGTTCACGCCTCTGGTTCCCCAAACACGTGTGGCTCCAGCCTTGGTAAACTCGATGCAAGTCCCTGAAGGCACCACACGGTCTCTTCCCAGGCTCTACAAAGTTGATTCCATGGTCTCCAACTCCCATTTCTGCATATCAATGAGTCAAAATGCAAGTAAGAAAGTCTAGTCCTGAAAGAAGCCACTCTGTTGCTCTAAAGGGGAATTGACTTTTATAAACATTACTGTCTATTACTCAAACAGAGGAGCTATAAACAATTTAGAACTTTGCCTTTGTGTATCGTAAGAAATATTTCGTATTTCATATAATGCTTTTAGTAATCACAGGGCAAACCACTCTGGAATATTCTTATAAGCAATGTGGTAAACTTGCTGTGTATAGTTACATCATGATGGATTTAAATGTATGGCCCTCATATGATGTAATGGAATTGATAATGAATGATTCATTCACTTAAAATCCTGTGCTACTGTTTCGAAGGCATTGGCTAATTTAGAATTTGGTGATTATTAAAAATGCACAAGAATATTTTTTTCTTTACTTCTGTGGAAGTCTATATTATTTTGAAGTCTGAAAATAGAATGGATGGTGAGGTTTTAAAATAAAAGGAAAGGGGTAACCGATAAAGATCAGAAAATATTTAAGTATAGCAGAAGAAAAATAACTTCTGAGTGAATTTATTTTAAATGTGTAATTGCAATTAAATAACTCAGGAATAGCTTAGTGAATTCCAGAATAAAGTTTTTTTTCCCCCCCCCCTTAGGGGTGTTTTTCCAATTGTTATATGGAAGTACTCTGAATGTATGTCATATGTCAATAGACAGATTTAAATATACACTTAATTTATATTTATACTTGTATCTTTATATCTATATCCATCTCTTTATGAGAGAGGGGAGACTAAATATATACAGAGTGTGCTGCTAAGTTGAAGGGTTGAGGGATCATAGATGCCATTTCATTTTTTTCTTGATACTTTTCTGTGATTTCCCAGTTCTTCATATTTGTGATTTTTAATTTTGCACATATTATTTTTATATTCAGAAAAGGCTATTTAAAAGTTAGTATTCCATTTTAATGACTATTCAAAGTGCTGCTAATTGCAGTGTTGCAGAAATGGGTGATTAATATGTAAAAGTATTTATGGAGTGTGGAATAGAGAAAAGTGAAAAAGTAACCAGCCATTGGCATTCATGGATTCATGATGAATTTAAAAGTATAGCACTCAAACAAAATAATAAAATTATTAATGGATTTTTCATTAACTAGTAGCCCTGTGCTACTGTTTAGAAGACATCAGAGTCATTTAGAATTTGAGGATTAAAAATACACAAGAATTAGATTTTTCTTGTCTGAAAAACTGTCTTGAAACTGTTCATTCAGAAATTTTAAAATGGGCTGAAAATTTTAGCATCCAGAACACAGCCATGGTACAATCAGCTCATAATACAGAGCCTGTGAGTAACCGCTCTGTGCGGGCTCCTTGGGTTCCAAGATAGCATCTAAGCTAAAATTCAAACAAATGTTATGTGAAACTCTCAAGTGGAAATTCACATTGCAGAAGCACACTGAAAAGAGTACCTTCATTTTGGCATGGTATTAATTTTATTTTTAATGATAAAGATATAAGATCAATTGAATGATCAAGAACTAAACAAAAATGAAAATGGGTTCTTCATTTTAAAAAAATGATACAAATGAACTTATTCACAAAACAGAAACAGATTCACAGACATAGAAAACAAAATTATGGTTGGTTACCAAAGGGGAAAGGTGGGGGGAGGGATAAATTAGGAATTTGAGAATAACACACACAAACTAGTATACGTAAAATAGATAAACAACAAGGACCTATTGTATAGCACAGGGAACTATACTCAGTATTTTGTAATAACCTACATGGGGAAAGAAGCTGAAAAATAATATATATGTGTATATATATATATATATATATATATATATATATGTATATATACATATATATGTATGTATAACTGAATCAGTTTTCTGTACACCAGAAACTAACACAACATGGTAAATCAACTATATTTCAATACAAATTAAATTAATTATTTAAAAAAAGAAGCATGACAGATTGGAAAATGTGTGTGCAAATACGTGTGAGTCGCTCTAGTATCTATTTTTCATACTGTAGTATTATAGAATATTACATTATAATTTTATAGTAGAATTATTTATGGCATTATATTATAGTATAGCATGATATTATAAATATAACCTGAGAGACTGATATAATTGGCTTAATTCTAGAACAGGATTTTTTTTTTTTTTTTTTTTTTAATAAAAATGATTCTACAGTGCAAAGTGGCAGCCAGTTAAAGGGAAAGATCCTCTGTTTGGGGAGGGTTGGCTTAATCTCTGTTTCCCTGCTTCTCCTTTTCTTTAATAAACAGATCAGCCAAGTTCCTCCTTCCTTCATAAGTGACTGTTTGGACCAGGGAATATTGGATTGGAAGGCTGTTGAAGCAGTGAAATATGTTAAACAGTATATGAAAGGGAGTTTTTTTTTTCCTCCATTTTATAAAGTAGCGGGAAGGTCTGTAGGAGGACATGGCAGATGAAGGCAAAAATAGAGGAGATCCTTGGAATTCATACTGCTAGTCAAAAATGATACACATGAATATTTACTTTCATACCCATTATGAATATACAGATGGATAGTTTACCCTGATGCACATTAGTACATGAGCTCTTAGGGGGACCCAAGCCCAGGGCTCCCATAGCCTAAAGGCAGGGATAAGGGTAGTGTGAGTGGTTTGGGAAATGTCCTCAGAGAAGGAGAAACGTCCACTCAAGAGTGTTTTGATGATTCTGATGCACAGTAGGACGATGAGGACAGTTGGTTCAGAAAGAAAAGTGTGAGCATCAGAGAAAAAACGAAGTGACTTACCCATCTTCAGAATGTGACTCGCTGCTTGTTGGTGAATACATTATAAATAGAAAACCCAGATTAAAAAAGTAACCCAAGAGCTATTGTATCTGCTTTCTATTCCTATTTAACAAATCAACACAAATCTGGTGACTTAAAACAGCACAAATTTAATCTCTTACATTTCTGGAGACCAGAAGTCTGCACTCAGTTTCACTGGGCTACAGTCAAGGTGTCCGCAAGGCGGGTTCCTTCCGGAGGCTTTAAAGAATTGCTTCCATGCCTTTTCTAGCTTCTGGGGGCTGCCTGCATCCCCAAGTTTATGAGCGTTCTCTCCATCACTCCAACCTCTTGCTTCCATCATAGCATTATCTCCTCTTCTCTAGTCCGATCCCCTTTGCCTCCTCTTGTAAGGACACGTGTGATTACATAAAGGGGGAACCTGCATAATCCGGGGTAAACCTTCCATCACAAGGTCCTTAACTACACCACACCTGCAATGTCCCCTTTGCCATATCAGGTAATAGGCACAGGTTCTGGGGACTAAGATATGAACACCTTGCAGGGCCATTATACAGTCTACCACAACCATCAAAGAAATTGAATCAATAATAAAAATTTTCTACTTCCTCTCACCCCACTAAATCTCACCGCAAAAAGATATCTGGCCCAGATAATTTTACAGTCAAAAATGTTCAATTCATCCAAAGAAACCAATCATCTCTATTTTATTGTTTTCCAAATATTTAAAATCTCAGAAAAAAGTGAGAACTACCCATTTAAGGCTATTACAACTTGATCTAAAATGTTATTTAACAATATAAGAATCTTTGAAAACTAATCTTGCTTATGAATATAGTTGCAAAAAATAATTAAAATGCAAGCAAAGTTATCTATATCTAAGAAATGCAGATACAGTGAAGCACCAGAAAAGCTATTTATATAATATACTAAATTAGCAATTCAAAGAAAAATTACTTTTGATCATATTAAAGACGCATAAAATATTTACTAAAATTCATTGTCCATTTATGATACAAACGATTAGCAAATTAGAAATAAAATATAACTTTATAAACTAATAAATTTTTATCTCCCCATCTAAAAGAAAAAAAAGCAAAGTATCAATATATAGATATGAAGTTCATAGGCAATAAACACAAATAAACAAAATACAAGAGAAAGAAGCTCAACCTTACTAGTAATCAAGGCACTGCGAGTAAAAGCCACAGTGAGATACTGGCACAGGCTGTAGATTAGGAAAAATCATAAATATCTAACAATTGCAAACATTACCAAGAATAATGAAGAAACAGGGAATTACACACCTGTAAGGGAAGCTACATTAATGTAAGATGTTGAGAGCAATTTAGCTGCTCTGAAGTGATTACCATTAAGGCTCCTCCTTCTGGTTCTAGGTGGGCCCATCTTGGCCTGGGTGGGTCTCCTTTCTCCCCGGAACACCTCTTTGCATCCCCCTCCCCATGTTCCTGGGACAGTAAAGAGTTGTCCTCAGGTGATATCTCACCATCCATTCCTTCCTCGTCCTTGTCCTTGTAAGGGAAGACCCTCCAGGTGCTTATCTCTTCAGGCTGCACATCTTCTCCACTTCATATCACCTCTTAGCCTTCTCTTTTCTCTTTTCTCAGTAAGGAAAAACAGGCTTTGTGGGTGCACATTTCAATCTTTATTTCTCCTGGTGACCAGTGCATCCTTGGAACGTCTGCTTGGTGGAATTGGAGCAACAAAGAATCCAGGATTACAGGGATAGAAAACAGAGGCTGGAAATAGGCAGAGAGCGCTCTGTGCCTTAGTGTGTTCAGACTGCTATACCAAAGTACCACAGATAGGGTGGTTTACAAACAACAGAAACTTATTTCTCACAGTTCCAGAGGCTGGGACATCCAAGATCAAGCCTCCAGATTAGATGTCTGGTGAGAGCCTCCTGATTCACATACAGATGTCTTCTCGTTGTGTCCTCACATGGTAGAAGGAGTAAAGAGGCTCTCTGGGGTCTTGTTAATAAGGGCACTAATCCCAATCCTGGCGGCTTCACTGTCATGACACAATCACCTTTTAAAGGTCCCACTTCCTGATTCCATCACTTTAGGGGTTAGGTTTCAACATATGAATTTTGGAGGGCCATAAACACAGTACTCCAGCTTCCACACATTGCCCTGCCACTGCACTAGCAAAGCTGAAAATGAGCATCATTTAAAGAGATAAGTGGGTAGGGAGTGTCAGAAAACAATGTCCACTGTAGCACTTGTGTTATATTGCATTAAAGAAAAATACAGAAACAATGTATGTCTCTTAATAGGAGAATGAATAGATACAAGGTAGCACATTCAAATATAATACACAGTTCAAACTCATGAGCTAGCACTGGATGTGTCAACACGGATACATTGCAAAAAACAAACAAACAAAAACAAAACAAACAAAAAACAAACCAAAAAATGATGTTGGGCAAAATACAGAAGTTGGAGAAATATATATATGTGATATAATGCCATTCATCCAATTTCAAAAACATAAATATATAATTTATTTATATGAAAACAGGTGTGGGTACCATAAATACAAAAGTAAGGAGAAGAATTCTATCTGGGAGGAAAAAACAGGAGTGGGAGTGAGAAGAGGATGCACAGGGCCTTCGATTCCACGTGGATGGACTTTTTTCTTCTTAAAAAATACCTGGAGCAAATATGTAAAAATGCTAAGTTTTGTTAAAACTGGGTGAAAAGTACACAGTTGTTCACTACATTATTCTCTATGCTTCCCAGTATCTTAGAAATACTTCACAGTAAAACAATCATAATAACAGCAGTCCCAACAAACTCACACACTGGGAGAGAGTGGCTGGTGGGCCATGAGTTCCAGTGAAGTTTTCTTTCTTTTTTGCCTCTTTCTCTGCCTTCTTCTCTTTGTCCTTTTTCTCTCCTTTTGGTAGCTAAGATACATATATATTTAATAATCACAATGGAAAGAACCAAAGGAAAGCAAGAGGGAGAATAAGAAGCCAGAGAGACAGGAGGAACCCAAGGGGCTTTGTCCAGAGAAAGGCTGAGATGGAGGGATGCGACGGGAGGATGAGACAGAAAGACAAGTTCCTTTCCAGCTTCAGATTCCTACTTTAGAATAAAGAGAGCAGTTTCTCCTTCTCTTCTGGGAAAACACCCAAAAGCAACAGGATCGTAGGAAGCACATATGCAAACTCCATATTTGATGAACTTAGGAGACATCTGCAAGCCTGAACCACAGAACGTGAGGAAGGGATGCCAAGTGCAGAGCAGGAAAGGACGCAGAAGACGCTGAGGGTGGGACCAGAGACAGCAAAGCTCAGGCTGCTGGAACACTGTGATTCCAAGTAAGTGGTCACTCTGTGGGGAAAACCCACAATTCCTTTTGTTTAAATAGGAGAGTGTACACAGGTGGTAGAAGGAGAATCAGTGGATGCAGCTTGGTGTGGTTTCAGGAAACAGGGAAGATGAGAATAAACATGTAAGCAGAGAGCTTGGTCATCTTTGTAGAGAGCCATCTGCCATGGATGAGAGAATGAACGAGCATCCCCGAGTGATGAAAAGCTGCCACATCGTACAGGCTTCAGGGAGGAGAAAGGCTAACAGAACCCCCTCCCACACATACCTCCTCATCATTAGGAGAATGGCTCAAGGTCATGGTTCTGACCTCTCCCAGAGATGATTCTCTAGCAAACCCTAGTGCAGGAAAACTAGCTTAATTCAAACATGATCAAAGAAAAACAATCATCATACTAGGCGCTAATAGTATCTTCCAGATATTTTAAGAGAAGAGGAGGGGTGAGGCAGGAAACCAAAGGCAGGCAAAGAACTCCCACCAGCAGGTTGCTGCCACTAGGCAAAGGAAATTACACCAAAGATACTGGCAGCTTGCACATAGATAGTTATTAACCAGCCGTGCAGGGGCTGGCTTTACTGCTCAAGAGAGTGAATGAACATGTTTCTTCCCAGCTTTAGGTTCAGTGACGATGCAGTGGTGGCTTGAAATGGGTCCAGATGAGGGTTTACAGAGTGGAAACTGGCACATGTTGCAAATCAAGGTACTCTGTTTGTTTGCTTGTTTTGGCTTTTCCTTTGGAAGATGGTTATTAATCATTCACCGGCACACCACTGGTACATATCCTATGCCTGGTATTGATTTGGTCTCTCTCTCTCTCTCTCCATATATATATACATATACATATATATGTGTATGTATATATATATACATTCTTTTCATTAATTATTCACTATTTTCAAAAATTCTTAATGCAATAGGGATACATTATGCTTAATCTGGTAAAAACTACATTATTCCATTTAGATTATTATTCCCTTTAAACTCAAGAAAAAAAGGGAAGTTTTTTTTTTATTACAATTATTGAAATTATTCTGGCAGTGTTAGAAAAAATAAATTATAAAAACAATGGAAAATGTAAGTGGGATATTATTTTGCAAATTATGTGATTTTTTTTTAATATGGAAAAATCGAAGATCAACTAAAAGAAGATTTTTGATGACTCCCTGTAAATAAAATTGATATTTAAGTATCAATCTAACACATACCAGAAGAAATACACCATTTACAAAAGTTACAAAAATGTCAAAATAACTAGGAATACATTTAAGGGATACATAGTACATAAAGAACATTTTAGACATCTAGCACGAGACATTAAAAAAAGTAAAAGGAAAGGCATATCATTTCCTGGGTAGAAACTTGAAGATTAACAACTAATCTTGAACCAAACTATATATTTTTAAACTTCCCCAAAACTGTAGTATAGTTTACATACAGTGAAATGCACATATTTTAAATGTATAGTTGGATGAATTTTGATAGTTCTATATACCTAGGAATCAATCACTCCAAATCAAAATATAGACTATTTCTATCATCACTGAAAGTTCCCTTGTGACACTTTTAATTACATCCCTCTAGCTAAATGCAACTACTACTATTGGTATATCTGTTTTTATATATCAGTTGTGCCTGTTTCTGAGCTATACATAAATGGAATCATACACTATGTATTTCTTTTGTGACTGATTTCTTTGTTCAATGTAGTATCAAGTATATATTTAATATAATTTTCCCTGTTGTATGCATAAGCAGTTCCTTCTTTCTAATGCTGAGGGGTATTCAAATGCATGGGTAAACCTCAATTTGTTAATCCATTGTACAGTTCATGAACATCTGAGTTGTTAATCATTTTGGGCCCTTATGACCTGACAAAATCTTGTCTCTAGAATACGGAGACACAACTCACAAACACTAGAATAGCTAAAATTTTTAAAATGACAACAACGAAGGTTAATAAGGATGTGGAGCAACTGGAACTCTCATACATTGCTGATGAGAGTATGAAGTGGTGAAAACATTTCTGAAAATGATTTGGTAGAGAAATAAACATATGTTCACAAAATAAATTATATAAAAGTGTGCACAATATTTTTATTAAATAATAGCCAAAGTCTTATTTTATTGTGGTTCCAATAATAATGTCAATTAGAACTCTTTTTTTAATCTTTTTTAGTTTTTAGATTCTGGTAATGTTCATATAAAAAATAAACAAAAATAACCATAAATTTTGTGGAAAGAGTGAGGAGCAACTGACATGCCAGATATTAAAAGGCATTATACAGTTACAAAAATTTTAAATATGGTGGTACTGGTACATGAAAACAAAGATACTCTTGGCAAAAAAAAATATATATATATATATATATATACGTATATATATATATGGCTACAAGTATAGAGATAGACCAATACAGGCATTAACTATTTCAAAAAGGTGACATTCAAAATGGGGAAAGGGAGAAGAATGGATTGTTGCTTAACATTTTACATTAGGCAAATGAGCAGCCATATTTAAAAAAAAAATACAGTCGGATTTCCTATTTGACAGATTACGTCATAATAAATTCCAAGTGGATCAAAGTTTGAATTCACATATTAGATAATAAAACATTTATTCATCCTAATATGTTCTTCCCAACAGATACAGATAAAAATTGGATAAATTTCAACACATTGATTGCAACCTAATAGTAGAAGGGAAATGCCTCAATCTCATATGAAATATCCACCAAAAACCTACAGCGGATAGACTTAATGTTAAAGTATTAGAAGTATTCTCTTTAAAATCAGGAATGTGTCAGTAATGCCAACTCTTCCTGTCTAAATTCAACGTTACACATGTTCCTTGTCCATGAGGCAAGATGAGAAACAAATAAATAATAAAAGCACGCAGATGGGAAAGGAAACAAAAATTCCTGATAGAGACAATATTCTGTCTACATGCAAAACCTATGGGCAATTTATCATAGCTAATAAGAGGCTTAAGTCAAATCACCGAATATAAGATAAATAAGATACAACATAAAATATAAGATAAAAATGAAGAACATTTCTATTAGCCAACTTTACACAGTTAAAATGTCTAATTATAATCAAGATTTACAACAACAAAATTTAAGCTAACTAAAAATAAATCTAGCAAGTTATCCTGCAAGAATTTAAGGAAGAAAATGGTGATGCTTGCTTGAAAGATACTGATGGAGACCTAAATTAATGGATAGAAAAATGTAATTTACAAATGTCAATTATCACTAAATTACATATTCCCTATAATTTCAAATAAAATTCCAAAACATTTTCACTTTTAAAATTGATCAGCTGATTTTTAAAGAATAAAGAACCTCAAATAGCAAAGATAATTTAAAGAACAGGATGAGAGGATTTGCTTTATGTTTTATCAAGTCTTTTTACACACAGTGAAGGAAACCATCAACAAAATAAAATGGCAACCTATTGAAGGAGAGAAGATATTTGCAAATGATATGTCCAATAAGGGATTAATATCCAAAATATATAAAGAACTTATACAACTCAATAGCAAAAACAAAATCAAACAATTCAATTAAAATATAGACACAGAACCTGAATAGGCATTTTTCCAAAGATATACAGATGGCTAACATGCACATGGAAAGATGCTCAGGGAATTGTTCCCTACTTATTGGAGAAATGCAAATAAAAACCACAATGAGTTATCACCTCAAACCTGTCAGAATGAGTATTATCAAAAATACAAGAAATAAGTGTTTGTGAGGATGTGGTGAAAATGGAATCCTTATACACTGTTGGTGGGAATGTAAACTGCTGCAGCCACTATGGAGAACAGTCTGGAGCTTTCTCAAAAAATTAAAAATAGAGGACCATATGACCCAGCAACTCCACTTCTGGGTATTTCCAAAGAAAACAAAAACACAACACTAATTTAAAAAGATAAATGTGTCCCAATGTTCATTGCAGCAAAATATACAAAAGCCAACATATGGAAGTAACCTAAGTGCCCATGATAGATGAATGAATAAAGAATATCTGGTATATATTATGCATACTCAGCCATAAAATAATGAATATTATTTTATAATTATTTAATTTTTATTTTATAAATAATGAAACATTAATCAGACACAAAATCAATGAAATTTTTTCATTTACAACAACTTGGATAAAACAAACAAACAAAAGAAAACAAAAACAGAATCACAGATATAGGGAACAAAGTGGTGGTTGCCAGAGGGGAGGGGGTGGGGAGAATGGGCAAAATAGGTGAAGAGGATTAAGAGGTACAAACTTCCCGTTACGAAATAAATGTCATGAGGATGTAATGTACAGCACGGAGAATACAGTCAATAATATTGTAATATCTTTGTGTGGTAACAAGGCGTACTGTGGTGATCATTTCATAATGTATAAAAATATTGATCACTATGTGGTACACCTGAAACTAATATAATATTTCAAGTCAATTATACTTCAATTTAACAAGAAGACATTACAAAGATGGTGTTATTGCTGCAAATAAAAAATAAAGTAGAACAGAAAACCTTGATAGAGGTTCACACATTATGGAGGATTTATAGATGACAGTAATAGCATATAGTGCCATGGGGAAAGGAGATTTTAATAAATAAACCGCCATGACTAGTTTTTAATTCAAAAAAAGAAAAGAAAAAAAAGACTATTATTGCATAAATTAACTCCAAAAGATTAAACATATAAATGTGAAAAGCAAATTTTTAAAGCACTAAGAAGTCAGAAAGTACCCAGTGAATAAGAGATTTCCTTAAATAAAATGGAAAGAATAAATTATAAAGGAAAATATTGGTAATTTCTACTTGATTATTTAAACTACAATTGTGTTCAGCAAACATCACAATTAAAATAGCAAGAAAACAATAAAAACAACTGCCAGAAGTTATTTTCAAGATTTAAAACCAACAAAGGAGCAGTATTCAGAACGTAGAAAAAGCTGCAAATGAATGAGAACAAGATAAATGACAAAATATTAATATGAGTAAAAGATATAAGCTGACAGTTTCCAGATATGGAATCGCTCATAAACAAGTAGATTGTTTGGTCATCCATTTGGTCATCACTGATGGTCAATCAATTTAGTAATCAGAAGATTTTCTCTTCTATTCACCAGACAGGTAAAATTTATAGGTTTTGAAAATACCCATGTTGATTAAAATGGGACCAACATGAACACTGATGAACCCTGGTGGAAGTGGAAACAGGCAATGACCAAACCCCTAGTAAAGCTGAACGTGTACACCCTCCACGCCCCTACAATCCCTCTCCTGGGTATAGTCACCCTATGGCAGGTGTTCACAAGGAGACTTGCGCGTGCATGTTCACAGCAGAAAGGTTTGCACAAAAACCAATTTGGATCGACCTAAATAACTTCTACAGGAGAATCAATCAATATATCCAGGTAGAGCCTCACATTCTAATGCAGTTGCAATATCAACAAACCAGGAAGACAAAACCAACACAGAAGAATCTCATAGAAAGGATATTTCTACCAGATATTTCTAACACTATTTAGATAAATTAAAAAGAAAATATATATTGTTTCAAGATGAAAGTCACATATGATAAATATGAAAAGAAACATAGGAATAATGAAAGCTAAATTTGAGATCGTGGTCAACTCTGGACAAGGGGGGAGGGGCTGATGTGGTTTGAAAGGCTTTCCTGGAGACTTCAACACTATGGATGCTATTTTATTTCTATATAAACCACTGTCTGGTGGACACATGTTCCTTGAATGTTGACAGCCTGACCTTAATTGTCCCACCCACTTGGCCTTAATAACTCTTCAGCACTTGTTGAGATTCTCCTCAGGTTCCACCTCCTTTTGGAAGTGAGTTCCTGATTTCACCCTGCTCTTAAACATCCCCCTGCATCACATGGCATAGTCAGGTTGCTTTATGGTTATCAGTGTATCAGTTCGTCTCAGCCACAGGGCTGCCACTGGAGTCAATATGAGAAACTCATATACTCATATTTTTCCATACCTTATATAGGCCACTCACCATCTAAATAAGTTATACATATCCATCTCCAGATTAAAGAGTTGATGAAAATTATGTAGGCATTGTTTAAAAGTATTTTCCATTAATTTTTATGTCACAAATAGCACTTATTATGTGCCAGCCAATATCAGATGCTTTCTGGATTAATTTCCTAGAGCTTCTATAGAAGATTATCCCATGCTGGTTAGCATAAAACAAGATGAATTTATTTTCTAACAGTTCAAGAGGCCAGAAATCCAAAATCAAGGTGTCAGCAGGGTTGGTTTCTTCTGAGGGAGAATGAGCTTCCAGTGGTGCCTGCTGTATGTAGAGTTCCTTGGCTTGTAGATACGGTTCACCAACCTCTGTCTCCATCTGTACATCATCTTCTCCGCTGTGTGTCTTAAAAGGACACCAGTCATTGGATGCAGGGCCAGCCCTAAAGCCAAGCTAATTTCGCCTTGAGATCCTTAGCTAATTCCATCCACAGAGACCCTATTTGTAAATAAGTTCCCATTCTGAGGTTCTCAGTGGACACACATTTTGGGGGACACTATTTACCCTACTACACTTTCCAAATATTTACTCATTTAATTCCCACATAAGCCCAGGAGGTCAATACATATTATCATTCCCTTTTATAGACGAGGAAACCAAGATACAGAGGGTATAAGTTCTTGCCTAAAGTCACACAGCTAGAAAGAGCAGGGATTTGAACAGGGTCTGTCTGGCACCACATCCAGGGCTCTGTCCACTTTTCCAGGCTCACAAGAAGGTTATCTGCCCTGAGCTCTTCCCCGGGCTGCCTCGCAGGGGAGGGCACGAATAAGCTGACTTCGATACTGGCCAGTAAAGTACGACTTCCCCCACCCCCTCTGGGGGCCCGAACACACCACGTTGGAGCACCGCGCTTTTAAGTGATGGGTGCAATTACACGTGAGCACCAGCAGAGGCGCTGCAGTACAGTCTGTGGTCCTGGAATCCGGGGCGGGGAAATAGACCCTCCATCATCTCCTTGGAGACGGTGTGTTTTTAACTTTGGTTTGAACGTAACCCACGAAGACAGTCCCCAGAGAACTCGTGAGAGGCTGGAATGGGGCAGGGGGAGCCCTCCTGCAGGCTGGAGTCCCAGCCCCAGCGCTCTTCGTGCCCTGGCCGAGATCACGTGGAATACTAACCCCAGTTCTACTTCTCCCCGGTTCTGAGACTCTTGGATGGGACATGTGTGTCTGTGTGAACTCATCCCACGGAGTGGAGGCGCCGCTTCCACCCCATCCCCAGGCCCAGCCCGTCCGCTCCAGGCAGACTGCGCTCCGCCAGCCATCCTGCCCTACCCCGCTGTCCTGGGGCCTCAGGAGGGCAACCCTGGGGGTGTGGTGATCATGGGGTAAACACCCCCCTGGGTGTTGGGTTCACAGCTGCAGCTCAAACCTTATAACACCCGGGAGGCGCGATTATCTGCTGTCATGCTTTAATTCTTAATTAAAATAAGACCTAGCACTGAAATGGGATTGGGGGGCAGATTATGCTCCTCTCTGGTGAGACAAGGGGTGCGTGGGGTCCCCGAGAGCTCAGGTCAGGACCCCTCCTCGGGGCAGAGAGGCACCTCTGTGAAATAGTGCTGCATAAATTGCCGAGGAGCCCCCCAAAAAGCACAGGTGCTGGGACTTTCTGATGCCAACCGCACTCCAGGGCATTCTCAGGTTCACACTCTTGTAACCTTTTAAGCGCGACTGTGAGCCGTGTTCTCATTAGCAGGCTTCTGTGGAAGCAAGAGGGAGGGGCTGGGACTTACCCCTCTTATTACAGAAAATTAGAATAACTGGGTGTTATATTTAATACAGTCTGGCCAAACCTGCAATTAAAGAAAGTAATTTTAAACCGTGGTGAAATATTAATATTAAAAGTGTTTCAAGAACAGGAATCTAATTAACACAAGTTAAAGAAAAGCCTTAAAGATTCTAATTTTATGATCTTCTTAAATAAAAATTAACCTGATTAGACTCCTCTCTTAAAGGTTACATTTATTTAAAAGTTCCAAGCAATTTAACGATAATGGGTTTCGACAAGACAGCTTCCTGTCTGCACAGCCTCCCTATTTTTAAATTTTATGAGGTTCTTCTGGCAGAGTTTTGTAGCAGTTAAGATGAAAATCTGGATGCAGGGCACCCTTTAAAAGAAGGGTGGGGAGAGAGGAGGATGAGGAAGAAGAGGAAGAAGAAAGAAAAATAATCAATTTGGTATCAAATTTATTCCAAAGCAGAGAAGTGCATATTTTTTTTTTTTTTCTGATGGTGGAAAAAAGACATGCAGGGAGGTCAAAGGTCACACAAAGAGGAGACAGTATTGTGTAGAAACTGTCACGCATCACCACCTATTTTGACATGCATGGGGCCGTTTGTTGTCTGTCGAACATGCAAATTAAGTGCCTGCTGTCATAGCCAGCGGATATCTGAGAGTGGAAAATGAGGCCACCTGTAACCAGTGAATGGCATGATGGACAAGCATTCAGTGCGCGGCATCTCCGAGGCCATTCACACCACCTTCGAATTGCATATGACATGTAAAAATCTTTTCTTAATATTCACAACCGGGAAGTTTGGGGAATTATGGAGGCTTCAACTGCTGCATCTAATGGGTTCTCCAAGCAGACAGCTGTGACTGCGAGCTGGCTTGATAATTAGGTGTCCAGGAAGATTTTATGCTACGAATCAGTTAAAAGGGAGAAAAGAAAAAGAAAATAATGGCAAGCAAAACTCGCTGGGATGGAAATTGCATTAACCCTTGTGTGTCTTTCCCGGCTTGGAAGCTTTCTAGGCACCAGGATTCATTTTCTAGATCTGGCATAGTCACACCTCTCTGTGCACGCTTTTAATTCATAAACCTGCCCCCGTGTACAGGATGTAACGGCCAGCTAATTCGGGCTGCCGTCCAGAAGAGGGTCACTCAGCACTAAATGTGGTTCTGCTTTCCAAAGTTATGCAATGCTTCTTCACATGCATGCAGATTTTGCTGTCAAAATAAAAATTTTGAGAGGTGTAGTCTATCAAAATAATAGGCGAGAACAGGGAAGGGTGGATGCTTCATGCAAATCAAAGAACTGAATACACAGCTCCAGTCCTTTACAGTGTTTCTTCACCAGATGTTCATACTTATTTGTGTGAAAGGGGCACCAAACGTGGCATCTATGCAAAAAGAACCAGGAAATAAAGTCTGATGGGGAACTTTGTACTGCCTGAGTTTGTGTTGAAACTGAAATGTAAGAAGCACTCGCTACCTTTCAATGCAACCTGCTGATTTAAAGTGGAAGAATGTTGTTTATCAAAAATCATCATGATTCTCCCCCTTCAGACACTAACTCCCTAATTCCAGCTGAGCTTAATTGGTTAAATCCAGACTGGCACCTCTCAGATAATGGGCTTCTCTTTCCTCTGCTGTCCCCTCAGTGAGCAGGGATGCTGAAAAATTGCACAGACTCAGGCTAGGGTTGGGGTATCCGAGGCTATGTGTGGGGCTTGCCTGGTGCTGGCCAGGGGCTCTGAGTTCCTGTTCCTCCTCGTCCCTCTATCAGAAGGCCAAGAGCAGAGCTTAGCTCCAACAGGGAGCACATACAACAAGGAAATTAGACTTCTTTGAAGGAAGCCACGGGAACTATAGCTAGTTCATCTAGGGCACAGACGGATGTGGAAACAGGTACCCATGTAGGGCTTGGGGTAAGATGATCTCGTCTTTCTTCCATCTGAAGATCACAAGGATTAAAATATATATTCTGAACAGGCACGGCCATCATCCTTTACCCCTAAATCCATAGATGATCTCTTGTTTCACCTGCTGTTTGGGACGTCACTGCTATTTGTATTACTTCCAATCTTAGCGTTGCTATTGTAGAAAGTGCTGATAATTGGCCAAACTCCCTTTTGTCCAACAAGTATTTATCAAGGACCCACTGTGTGCCAGGTCACAGGTACCAGTGATGCTTCGATGAACAAGAGTAAAAATCTCTGCCCTGTTGGCACTTGGATTTTAGTGAAGAAAAACACTAAGTGGCAAAGATATTAAATGACTGACCCTACAGAATGTTACAAGGCAATGGAAAAATAAGCACAGCAGGGAAAATGTTATAGGAAACACTGCATTTAGAGGACAGCAGGAAAACAACACCACCAGGCTAAAAGCTCACTGTTGTATCCTGTTGTATCAGTTATTTGCCAAAATTGAGAGTATTGTTAATTAAAACAACTTTATGAATAATGGAAAATGTTCAGAGAAGCCTGCTCCCAATGATATACCGCAGCCAACCTGAGGGGCTTGTCAAGCACAGCGACCTTTTAAAAAATAAATTATATAGACTTGCAATTAAATTCTATCACAGACAAAAGTAGTAAACGATGAATAACACTTTGTAATTATTCTGGTACCTTTTACTATTACGTGTGGTCTTGAGGTTACTTGGGTGTCTTGCAACTGTATGAAAGAACTACTGCATAAGGATAGTTGCTGTACATCTTTTTCTGGTGCTGTGTTTAGTGATGTCACCTTGGTAGGTTGAAACTGACTGTGGTGGGAATATTTACACCATGGAATTGGCAGCGGCTACCTACCAAGGCCTTCCCCCCACCCGCTGAGAGCTGGCCGGTGGCTAAACACTTACCAGCACATCACTTACTTAGGGTGTGTTGCCCTCACCACCTCATGACCTGGTCTGCTCTGGTTGGGGTCCCACGGCTATAGGACAGTTGGTGCATCACCTGAAAAAGGTCTGAAGCCTCAGGGGAAGGAAGGCTAGTGCCATCTCATCCTTTTTGAGCCCGGATGCTGGCCTCGACGAAATTTACTGTGAGGGACCATATCCTGCTTCTTGGGAGACCTTCTCCCAGCCCCGGACCTCCACCCTTCCCACCTCTAGGTGACTTTAAGGCCCTGGGTCGAGTTCTCCTCCCCATCAAAAGAGGTTCAGCTCCTAAATTAACATACGGGGCCCAGAGAAGCATCCGCATAGATGATTTTGACCTAAATGATTTCTAATTGGGAGAATTTCAGAGCCTGGAAATTTGGTTCTGATAAAGTGACTTTGTTACGTGTCCTTTGGAGGGTCACATGCCAAATGACCCTTGGAGTGGCCACAGGAAATGAATTCCCTCACGGGGCTCCTGTGTTCCCTGATCCTGGGGTCCTCAGTGCCTGAGAACAGGTTAGGCAAACGCTCCTGCCCTCTTTCCAGCAACATTGGATAACACAGAACCCCTGGGACTCTGTGAGGCCACGTCTCCTTGTTGGGTGGGGTTCCCACAGGCCAGCCCAGGCAACAGGCTGAGCTCTAGAAGCCTGGAGATGAGACAGAGAAGGGGGTCACTTATGAAAGCCGTCAGCATTTTTAAATGAGATGTTTCTACCCCAGGCTGCACCATTGGGCTACATTCCTCCAAATCCATTTCACAGTAATCTTGTCTTGGAGGAAGTTTAACAACTACTTGTTTTCAGTGTGGAAAAAAAAAAAATAGTGGCTATTTTTTGAGATTCTATTTTATTCGTTCTCACTCTTTTGAGGGTCTCTCTATGTTCTTGTATTAATAATCTGGGACTTTATATCTTGTGCCCTCTGACTGTGTTTTTGTCCTTTGCATTGGAAATGTGGAGAGTCTTAACCACTGGACCGCCAGGGAAGTCCCCGTGGCTATTTTTTACAGAAATAAATAGAAATGCTTTTGTAAATAAAGATACAGAATTGATTGGTTCATTCATTCATTCAACCATTCTAGTTCCACGTGGTGACTGAGAAGAAAGATGCAGAGCATCCAGTAATGTGTCCCAGTTATTTCCTACCTGTGCTGTTTGGTTTAGGATCTTATTTTATCATTTTCAATGACAGGAAACAATTAAAATATGCTTTCCAGTAAATTCCGAGGAAAACATCTTTATCCCATTTCTGACAGTTTGCACCCAAATTAACACAAAAGCAGCAGCTTCACTAGTGTAGAAGGAGCCAGTGTCTGGTGGAAAAACGGATGGTGGACTTGATGTGGTTGAAGGGCTGCCAGCAGCGGGGCCATGGGCAGGGTGCTGGAGCAGAAAGACAGCCTGCTTTTCCTGGGGGATCAGGACACGTGTCCTCTGGAGGCGGCAATGTGGCTGTCTGTGCCTTGAGTGATGGGCAGGGTTTCTGTGATTTTTATTTTTCTGGCTTAAGGGCAATTTTCGTTCCCAAATAATGGAGCCAGGCGTGGAGGCTGGAATTTGGGAAGCGGGGGTTACAGAGGTCTGGAGCGGGAAGGCGGGGGCCTTTGGGGTGGGGAGTTCTGTGTGAACCACTGTTGGCCACTCTGTCAACTTCCAGAGCATCCCAGGTTTTGAGACCCTCAGAGGAGAGCTGCAAAGGCCTGCGGGCGAGGGCAGTGTGACGACAGCCCCCTTCACTCCTCAGCCTCCAGACCCACAAAGGCTGTGAGAGAGAGATTTACTCTTGAACAGTTTGGAGGAGGTTTTATTTTTTTCTCTTTTTTTTGTTTTTGTTTTTTGTTTGTTTTAAAAACACTTCCCTTGTGCCATGTATTACACTAAGCAGTTGTTAAAAATTTAATATTCAAAACAATCCTAGCAGGAAGTCACCATCATTTCCATTTTACAGGTGAATGAACCAAGCTTTGCTGTTGTTTACAGCTCATTTTATATTTTGTTTCTCGGGCACAATTCTGAAAAATGGATGATGATACAGATCATGGTTGTATTTTTTTTTCTATAAAAAAAATGTCAGGAACTTAACTCTAGAACTTCAAACATACCTGTGTTAAAACAAAAATTTAAGATAACCATCCCAAAGGATTCTTTCTTACTACTGAGGTTAGTTTGCTGATTTGCACTTTAAATAGGGGACTGTTTAGTAATATACCTTTGACTAGTATTCTTGCTATATTTTAATCATTAAAGGGCTTGAACACTTACATAAAAACACAAGCAAGGGCTTCCCTGGTGGCGCAGTGGTTGAGAGTCTGCCTGCCAATGCAGGGGACACGGGTTCGAGCCCTGGTCTGGGAAGATCCCACATGCTGTGGAGCAACTAGGCCCGTGAGCCACAATTATTGAGCCTGCGCGTCTGGAGACTGTGCTCCGCAACAAGAGAGGCCGCGATAGTGAGAGGCCCGTGCACCGTGATGAAGAGTGGCCCCCGCTTGCCACAGCTAGAGAAAGCCCTCGCACAGAAACGAAGACCCAACACAGCCATAAATAAAAATAAATTAAAAAAAAAAAAAAAACAAAAAACACAAGCAAACCCATGCATATTTAGTTTACCCTTTTAGTTGACATTTATTTGCTGAAATCCTAATGCTACTTGTGTTTTTTGTGAGCGTGGCCCCAAACACTGGGCCACCCTCTACAGAAGGAGATAAACATGAGCTTCCTTCAAGGATCTTCACCTCATGGAACAGGCAAGGAAAGAAAGAAAGATGCAATGGAGGATTAGACGTATATGAAGGAAATCCATGTGGGGTCTGGGGGAACATGAAGTGGCGGCGAGTCTATTCTCGCTGAAGTCCAAGAGCGTCTCAGAGACACACCTGAGGTGGAGGGATTCCCAGCCCTACGGGAGGGGACAGTTCCTTTCTCAGCAGACAGTGTCCACCTGCCCCGCCAGCTCCTGCGGAAGATGTTCTATAAACCGCTGGCACACTGATGTGGGGCTCCAACCGAAATGCAGCCTCTTAGAATATTGTCTTCCGACCCGAGAAAGTTCTAGATTTTAAAAATGAACGTTCATGACATCATTCAACTGAACAAGTCAGCAATATTTTTTTCTTTCATTTGAACCGGAAATGGACTTAACAAAACTCTAAAGTCTATTGAATTTGTCATATACTAGAACAGTCTTTTTAATTCGTCTTTTAAATCCTCTTGTCAAATGATTAGCACCACCCCGCCCCCCAGGGTCTCTTCACGCTCCTGGGTAACCTCCCAGGTCCACAAACCCACCAGCTCTAATTTCTATTTTTGGATTCTTTTCCATTTGTTTCCATTGTGGAAAAGGCAAAGCAAGAATCATAAAATGTAACCATCATGTGTAAAATACATTATTTCACATGTAAGTTTTTCTATCAGCTTAAAGTAGAACATCTTGGATTATAAATTTCTCCGAAATTTTGGCTCCATTTTAAAGGTACAAGTGGATATGGTTGTCATTTTAAAGTTCTACAAAGGCTTCAAGTTGTGGACAAATATCAAAAAAGGAGTTTTGACACACAAGTTGAGCGTTTTCTCTATTTTCACCCTTCGTGTTGTTTCAGATTATTCGTTGGAAAAGAGCTGAGTAAACTGAGAATCCTATAAATGTTTAATTATAGTTTCATACAGCCCTTGGAGCTGTGCAACATTTCCTATGCTGCATTTACTTGAAATGGGGGCTCAGTACATTACACTAAAATTAGCCACGTCAGATTATGATTGAAGAACACATACTGAATATCTAAAGGTACAACTATTTTTTTCCTACTAATTCTATATTGAAACTCTGACTAATCCTAAAGAAAACCTTCAGGGCTCTTTTTTTTTTTTTTTCTGGGATTATGTTGATGTGACCTAAGATATTAGCATGAGCTGTTGTTCTACCTGCATTTCACTTTAGAAGAAGGCATTACAGTGCTTTTCTCAGAAGACGTCAGGGCTGCTGCAGAGATTTGCAAGCTAACCAATATGCCTCACATTGCAGAGAAGAAACAATGTGCATACACGCAGCTAGGTGGGAACTTCCACCACTCCTTGTCTTTGCTCATGTCAGGGCAGGCATGGTTTTTAATCAACATCATTCCAAGGAGAGAGAGAGAGAGAGAGCATCAGGTGATTCCTTCTGCAAGAACATTTGTAGGTGTAAAACCAGTGCCCACAATGTCTCCATAATGTAAAGAACTCAATGTTCAACAAAATTAAACAAAATCTTTCTAAAGACATGTAAAAGCTATTGGACTAGTGCACTGATTTAATATGAAATGGGGCATTTCAATTCTGAATAGCAAAAAGAAAAATGCTTTTCTTCCTTTAAAAAACAAAACCAAACACCGGATCCTAAGTAAAGGCTTCTAATTGATCAAGCATACATAATAATTCACAGTCTCACCCGAAAGGGTGAAAGGCCTCGGTGCAAACTGGTTTAGAAAAAGTGTATTTTAATATTTCCATTAATATGCTAGTTTTTAAAGATTTTGACAGAGTTCTTAGGATATTGAATTTGCAATTATTATTCAAAGTTTGTGTGATTTGGTGATAGAAGTCTTAAAAATACTTTATCTTTCAATAAAGTTGGGTGGTTTCCTCCCTAGACAGTCTTCTTATTTTTTGGCAGTGACAAATATCTTTTTCCTTAATATCACGTGCAGATATACCGTGAAGGAGTTCACTTTACTTCATGGGTCTATGGTATATGACACTGGTTACCATCAGTAATATTTAAAAATATAAGAAATGAAAAGTTTGGCTCCTACTTTTTTTTTCAGAATTCCAGACCTCTTATTGTGTTTCAGTCTCATTTGAAATTGAAGGTGTAATTCCGTTGAAAATATTTTCATTTAAAAAGTTTCTCTGTTTTTAAAACGTGTAATTATTTTAGAAGAAATTTTCCCTTCTATGCTTTTTCAGGAAAAAAACAGGATTAAAATTGCTTCTACCCTGTGTCTTCAGGGGACGCTCACTTTTGGCACAAGTGTCATCCAGGGGTGCAGAGAACAAACATTTTCTATCACAAATACCTACAGCTCCACCTGCATATATAAATGTGCAAATACAAACATAGCCATATGTGCTTTCTATAGAGGTGTAAGGTAGACCTTCAAAACAGAAAGCGGTCTGGAAACGGTGTCTTGATCACGATATAGGATCCGTGTCAGCCTTAGAAGAGATTTAAAATTTTAGATTAGGTCATTGTATATTTTTATATTCTATAATTTTTGATATTGCAATTTTTAATTGTTTAAATTTCCTATGTTTTAGACACCAACTTTCTCCATTAGTTTCTTTTTACAAGAAAAATTTTAAAGCTTCTTTCATGTCTAAAAATGTCTTGTTTCCAAACTGACTACTATAGCATGCTTAATGTAGAGAAAATCTCAGAAGACAACAATGTAAAAGAAAACATACACCATAATAAAGTATCCCCCAAATGACCTTTTTTTAGAAATATACTTTCAGAATTGAAGGACTTATTCTATTTTAACTTTTGAAAAAACCTATTTTGCGTTCACTTTGATATAATGAAATAATTAAGCGCATGGCATCTTGATGCTGTATTTGCAAAGACCGTTGATGGCATTGATTACAGAGGCTACCTATCTTTGTGATCATCTAGCTTACTGTTAAAAATACCTATTTAAAAGTCATTCATGCAGTTATTCACAGTGAGTCAAAACATGTGACTGGAAAAACAAATACTAATGATGTCAAGTGTGTTTTTGAGTATTTGCAATATTAATAATTTTTTCTTTTACATTTTAGTAAGGCTATTTTGATTGATTACTTTCAGGAAACTTTTTCAACCCGTTTTAAAATAGTTGGTTAAAAAATGTAGGACAGCACAGTATGAATATAAATTATTTGTCAACATATGGTGACAGAGGGCGTGGCCACCAAGCTCAAAGTCTCCACAAAGAGCAGGCGTTGTTCAAGGAGATGAAGTCCTCAAATTGAAGTTCCGTGGTGGCGGGAGAAGTTGCTTGCACGCTCTGAGGTTACAGCACTTGGTAAAGCCAGGGACAGCTGCACCAATTGTACATAATTAGTCAAGGTCAGACGCTGCAAATGGAGGACATTCGCCATTTGTCAGGAGAACAATGGATGGGACCTGAGCCTTCTCAACTGGGAACGACTCAGGGAGGGGCTCATTGAATCCGGGGTGAAGCAGGCCTGCCCTTTTTTGTGCTCCCAGGAAGGGGGGGGCAGCCACTCAGGAGGATTCAAATGGTAGCACTAGCCAAGCTAACCAATGTCACAAAACACAATCTTGTTTTAACTACCAGAAGCATATGTTCATTGACACAGTGTAATGTTGGTGACACTTGAAGGGAAACAGTAAAAGAAGATATGAGAGAATAAATGTATTTTCTCCATGTGCTTGGCATTTCATGTTTTCTTCCTCCAAGGGTATAATCTTTTAAGTGACCAATTGATGCAATGTAATCCTTCAAATAAAGGGGTGATTACTTTCAAATGAACAGTAGAGCTTGGAATGAGTACAAACAGGTCGTTGTGTATAGAATGAAATTGTTTTTGTCTTAACGGTTGCTTAGAAAAATGCTGTATTTTCAACAGGAGAAATTAAACATGGTTTTACATGGTCTACTAAAATAAGTTAAAATAAAGGAAAATGTTTGGGGCTGATAGATATTTTAGACCCACTAAGGGATGCTAATCTACCCAACAGGCAAGTGTATAGTGTGATTCTGAAAGCTAAAAAGTCTGCACTAGTTTTAAGGAAAAGAGAATAGGACCTTAGTGTTTAAATTGAGAACCACAAAGGTTTGAGATGCTAATTTGTAAAAATGCCTGTGCCTCTGTATCCAGTGAAAAGGAGGGCTGTCCTTTATCTTCCTGTCTCTCCTGTGTTGCTCTTTCCAGGGCGGGTGATGCCGTTTTAGCCCAGGGAGGGCATGCTCCAGCCTGCAGTAGGGACACCCTAAAGCACACAGCGGGTCCACGGGACACCTCCCTCTTCCTTCCCCAGAGCAGCCCTGTGGGAATGAGCTCGGGGAGGGACAGAGGACTTGCTGGCACAGAGGGGAACAGCAGGGCTCTGTACTGCCCTGATTTCTCGTTAGCTCTCTCCCCCGATCACAATTTCCAGGTGACATTCTTTCTTTGGACTCTGGGCCCTCATTAGTGTCTCATTATAATATCTTCCCACGTTTCAGATTTATTTCACCTGCCGCAGCATGGGAAAAAAGTCAAAGAATTACTTTAAAATTAAGAAAAATTTAGTTGATGGCTTACACACACACACACACAGCACATGCACACAAAAATCTGTTAGACATTTCAAAGCACCTTGCATTCGTAGAAGGTGCCAGAAGAGCAGGATGGCTTACCATCTTTCAATTATATGTCCTTATAATAGGTATTCATTATCTCATTGTGGACAAAGCAATACAGTTCTGATTAGCCTTTTATCACACCTTCATTTTCAAATGAATAAGTCTAATAAGAAACTGCACTGTAAAATCCTCCCCCATTACTGCTAGCGAGGCAAGTGAATTATACATTACACATAAAGTCCTAAGTTTTCATATGAGGAAATGGTATACATGTACTTACATGTATGCAATATACACATACAGAGACACAGAGACACACATGCATGCAGAGTGTGGGTCCCTCTTGTTCATCATTCCAGCTGAAAGAACAGCTCTTTCTCTCACAAACCCCTCACCTCCACATAAAAAGAAAAAGAGGGGAAAAAAATGTTATCTCTGCTATTAGAACCATTTCTCCCATTTTCTTCACATCTTTTAATATTTTCTCCTGTGTCCTCTTGAGGAAATGACAGAAGCTGCTGTGTAATTTAAGCAACCCCAAATACAGTCTTACAAATTTCACTCTCTGAAAAGTTAATAAAGATAATGACCTATTAACTTCTTTATTTCTCTGTAGTGCAATTTATCCTTGGGCATAAGGAACTGCCAATTTTATGTAAGCATGGCAAATGATGTTCTTTGCACTCTCACTGGAAAATATATTCAGCAATTAAAAATGAAATATGCTATTAAGCAAAGGCGTCATCTATGCATGTGTTCCCTTTATGCTTGCGTTCTCCAAATCCAGGGTGAGAAACGCCGCTGTTTCTACCAGGCAGAACTGCATCCATCGCAGTTCCTTTAAGACAGCTTTTGAGAAAAATCCTAGCAAGAAATTCTTATGTGCAGCCCCACTGTCACCGGCCCTGCATCCGCAAACTACTGTGTGAAGGATCCTCCTAAGGTAGTTCATCATGTCGGGAGAAGCGATGCAAAGCACACCAGGGCATCTATTGTTTCCATTTCATGCAAGTAGAATAGTAACTGCGAACGTGAGAATATGATTCAGCACGTTTATTACAGTGTCATTCTGTCGATTTTTACTTCAGTCACTACCACCTGCAATTAACACAGTCTCTAAACACTAAAAAGCCGTCCTATATTTATTTCTGATCTTAAACGCGACTAAAATTGACTAAACTAATATAATGAAATAACATTCGTCATTAAGCACTCAGTGTTTAAGCCTCAGCCTTTGATAAATGAAAAATGGTTTCACGGCCAGAAATGCATTCAGACTGAACTGATTTAACCTTAAAGAGGTAATGGTATACATGTAACGTATGGGCAATCTCCTACTTCTCAAGATATTAAAGAAATCATCTTCACAGGTTAGTTTCCTCTGAATGTAGGGTAAAGCAAGCACATTTCTATTGAAACCAAAAATAACTTTAGTATCCGAAAACAGTCTACTTTTTGCCTTTAACTTTCCTAAGTTTAGAAAAACAAATAGTATGTAATATATGGCTTATAATCGCATACTCCCTGTTCCTTCACATGGGTAACTTTAGACTTCACTATAACATATCATAAAATAACACAAAAGTACAATAACTAAATAATTCTGGAAAAGGGACATACTGTAGCTTTCTCTTGTTTCAAAATTTAAAAGTAGCTTAAAATCTCCCCCACCCCGCCTTTGTTTAGGTATACAATGTTTTTCATATTAACTGCAAAAGAAAAGGGGACTCATAGGAGAACTGTTTTTTTTTCTGAGTTAAATCTCATTTTAATTTTTCAAACTAATTCATCTAATTTTTAAATATTAGTTGAAAAACTTTGAAAGTCTAGGAATCTGTAAATTAGCTGCATGATTTTAAAATGTCCTCTTTGTCTCATGACGCGATTGTTTTCCACTTTCAAGTATCTTAACGCTGTAATTATTACCATCAATCTTTTTTTAAAGACCATATTTAAGTCACTTCCAGGTAGTGAATTTTAATAACTACCACAGCGTACCCAATGGGAATCCTAGTGACCTAAAATAATTAATGCACCTAAGAAAAGGCCCAAACTGTTAATTAGAAGCATGCCAGGGAAATCCTACAGACTCAGCCCCAAGATGCAAGAGATTCTGTACCAGCAACAGACCGATTTGGGATTTTCCGCTTTTGGGTTTCAATTTACCTTCCAATATCTGTATTTTCACATGTGTGAAGATAATCACACGTGATAGACTATAGGTAGATGGCAGTTGACCATTGCTATTTTTGTTTGCTCTACACTTTTGAGTTTTCTTTATAGAAATCACTAACTACTCATCTTGACTGAGGTTCCTTGGGTTCACACTCCACAAGTGGAAAAGATGCAGAGCTGATAAGGTTGTGATGTCTGGTTGGATGGTGACATGGCTTCTAAAAGCTGCTGCCTGAGACTGTAATAAATGTGCGAATATGCACGTGCGTTTGAGAGTTTTATGTTCTCCTCTGAAGTTTAATGAGTGTATTCATTTCTTCATTGTTTCATTAAATGTCAATAAAGAAAAAGGTTAATCAGTAGCATTAAATAGCTACTGAAATTAGATAGTCAAAAGAGTTTATTGTCTTCCAGAATCTGAGAACAAAAGAGAGAAAGGCTAACTTCATACAATTTTTCATGAGATACTGATTCTGAAGGAAGATTTACTATTTTACATTAGGTAGCTCCTAAACTATTATTTGAATTATCTCGGCATCTGCCGTTATTGACTTCCGTTTGGAAATTCAAGCATATACTGAATGAGGGATTCATACATCTAAACAATGGCATTATTGGTGATTTGACCAAATTGTTTCTCCTAAGTTGATGCTGTATTTTCCTTCATTTTCTTTAAATTCTGTGATGACTGTCACTGTGTTTCTTTGCTCTATCCCAAAATATTAATTGGGGAACTACTTGTTTATACTTGTGCCAAACTTCCAACTGAAATGTATAAAACATGCCCAAGAAAATAATAAGAAAAAGAGAAAAACTTTTAGTAGAAATGGTAATCTGGAATCCTGATTGCAGGTGTAAAATTTAGAAAAGGTCCCTTTCTTGAAACAGCCCACTGCAGTGGTCCAACAACAGCTCTCTCTGCTCCCTCCAAGGGGGAAATATCCATCACATCAGCCAGTATCCATGCCTGCGGGAGCCGGGTTTTGAAAGACATCAGCCTGTTTCCTTGTTCCAAAGCAGCCCTGTAAGTACAGACCGGGCAGAAACCAGTGAAAACCTCCCATAAAGGCTTCCCAGGTGAAGTCTGTCATAAGTTTCTCTTCATTAGCCGACTTGATGACTGGCCGGAGGTCACAATTAAAGGGGGTTATTTTACGGCGTTATTAGTGCAAAGAGTATTAACAGTGACTCCATTTGTCATGCCTTATTGGCAAAAGCATGGGAAAATATTAAAATCACAATAAACTCAGCCTCCCCCCAGAATGCTGCCAAATGGACTTGACTTTCCCAGGCTCCACTCCATACCAGCACCTTCCTGTTAGAAAGAGACGGAGCTGAGGGAGGATTTGCCAGCCTGGGCCAGGAAGAAGCAGGCTCACTTTATGGCACTGTTGTTCCAAATCTTAATGTTCTGCATGCCTTCTTGAATTCCCAATATTTATTCCTAAGGAATACACCTAGCCTAAGGTACCGACATGGAAACACCTTGCGGTTTTAAATCCCAAGGATGTGGATTGAGACACAAGGCCTTGTGTGATTAAAGCATAAGGGCTTTATCTGTGGGTAGGTACTCGTGTTCACAAAGGAGCTTGCATTTTGCTTATTAAAGCAACAGAATACACACACACACAAACACACACACATACATACACATATACATACACATGCACACATACACACACACACATACATCTGCGTATACATACAAACACATACACACAGAGACACACATACACACACATACACATACACGCCACACACACATGTATATCTTAATTAATAAATTTATTTAATTACCTTATGTATAATTTCATATGTCACGTTTACGCCCCCCCAAAAAAGTTTATGCTAATTCACTACATGCAGCCTAATTTAGATATTCATATCATGGTTCTTCAGGAAAAATGAATAAATATGATCTTTACTAGCTAAACCATCCTTATCATTTGAAATCCTTTGCCCGTGCTGTACCATGCTACTAATCCACCTTGATGTGTTTAACATTTACTGTGAGTCATTTTCCTGGTACAAATTGGGTATTTACTCATTCACCTATAATTTATTTAACATTACTGGGGACTTTACTGTGGTCTGTCTGAGCCCTGGGCCACAGGCCTGGGAGCAATGAGTTTAAGACGTGCCTGTTTGTCCAGGGCTTACACGGAGGAGGAGACAGCTGGCCAGAGTTAGCACTGCAAGGGAAAGATGGGAAGGCACAATAGATATTATATATTTTTCTATTAATATTATATATTATAATAGAGACACAATCTCAGAACTGTCACTTTATTCCCCTGTACAAGCCAGCCATGGCCTTGAATAAAAACATATATATTAGTAGGCTAATGTCTTCATGTGCATATTTAAGGAGTATTAGCTTTTGCATACAAGACACAAAAGTATTACTCCAAGGCAAAAAAAATGCTCTCTCCAATAATACTTTCCTCTCATTTTCTCTTCACTGTACACATACACACATGCACACTCACTGTGATACAATCATTTATCAAATTAAAACATAAACAAATTATTTAGCATCCGTACAGTACTAACAAAGAAACAGCCTTGTAAAAAACAGGAGTTTATTAGCACCCCATCCTCTGAATGTACAGTGATACAAAATATAATTAAATCAGCATTTTTTACTACTCACTCAGCATAAATTGTCGCTGGCTCTGCAAGACTGATGCAGTGCATTGTTTGTGCTCATGAAGACAATAGTCTTCCGGGCTGAAATCTTTTTTTTTTTTTTTTTTTTAAATCTACAAGAGGTGTCCATGCCCAAACCCTGGCAAATGGAGACAGAATGTTGAATAACTTCATCCCCATCGTGACACCAGAAATTCTCATCATGTCCATTACCAGTGTACCATGTACGGGGAGCATTCATGAACCAAGAGCTGACAGTGAACGGGTCTTATAAGTTACTAGTTATCTGAGATCCAGCATTTCACACCAGATAAACCCCACTGAGAGGCAAAAGGCAAGCTATCCTCTTGCCCAGTCCTAAGCCTGCCAGTCTCTGAACACATGCTGTCAGTCAGCTGTGGCTGCTGTAACAAAATACTATAGACTGGGTGGCTTCAACAGCAGACGTTTATTTTTCACAGTCTGGAGCTTGGAAAGTCCAAGATCCAAGATCAAGATGCCAGCAGATTTGGTGTTAAGTGAGGGCCTGCCTCCCGGCTTGTAGATAGCTGCCCCCTCTCCCTGACCTCTCATGGTGTTTCCTTGCAGAGTGCTCCTTATAACGGCACTAATCCCATCCTGGGGCCCCAGCCTCATGACCTCATGTAACCCTAATCACCTCCCAAAGGCCCCACCTCCAAATACCATCAGAGTGGGGGCTAGGGCCTCAACAGGAATTTTGGGAGAACACAAATATTCATCTCACAATAGGTACTGTAATGTTTTTAGACTAATATCCCTGAAGTTTATCTCTTCTAGAATCATAGACTGTATCAAAATTGTGCCGTTTAGTTTTGAAAGTCTCTTAATAAAGGGAAAAAAAAACCCTGAATCACACTTAAGCAAACCAAACCAGACCGAGCTTAAAAGGCCCCATGACACACTCCAGTCCTGTATACATACCTCAGGGAGGCAGAGGAAGGGAAAGACAGAGACCTCTGGGGAGGCTGTGGCTCAGGTATCCCCAGAGACACGGAAAGTGCCAGAGGCGTGTCAACCTCCAGCTTAGTGGAGAGAAAATGTTCCCATTGCCCCGTTATCATATTAAAATGTCTTAAAACTGAACACATTGAAAGAAAGTAACAGTACATGAAGGTGGGTCTTTGCCTAGAAAGGGGAACTTTACCTGCAGGTGAAGGGCCACGCTGCTGGTCTAAGTGGCAAGCTTGGTCCAGGCGCTTCTATCCCCAGAGCTTCTCCGTGTGGCTGGGGGCACTGCGAGGATGCCCGTTGTGACCCCTGATTAGAGACATGTGATCCGGACACGGAAGCTCCAACATAAGTGAGCTGCTAACAAAGGACATTTCCTTAAATGTGCATCAATTCAAAAACAGTGTCCTGGCTGGATCAGTGTTCATCAATTAATTGGTGTGAAAATGAAAGAGCACCATGAAATACAAAGTACTTATTGTGGAAACCTTAATTCTCACAACTTCATGTTCTTCCCCAAACTCTGCCCTGATCTCCTTGCATACCAGGAGCAGTTGGGGCCAGGCTATGTCACCGTGATGAGCGTCTTCTAGCCTCCCAGCCTGTGGCGGCTAAATATGGTGCTGGGGCAGTGCAACCACATCCAGGGCCTGGGTCTCGTTTCTCTCCCTGTAGAATTACCATGAGGAGCAAGGCCCTTTGGGACCCTGTTTGGGATAAGCCCCCAGCTTTGCTTTTCTCTCAGCCTCTAAGAGTCTTCTGAAAAATTCTAACCCATCATGAAAGGACTCATTCCCAACATGTGAATGAACGAAATCTGTTGGTCTGAGGACAGAAATACATACTCTGTGAAGACACAGTTGCTGTCACTGTGCATGCAGAGAAAAATGGGGCTGACCTGGGAGTGGAGGATGGGGGCAGGGGCAGCAAAATGAAACATCCAGGAAGTTATGCTGAGGATAGTGTCCTCTGATAAACTGGGCAGGGTCCAAACACACAGCTGGGCAGGCAACCAGGACTGGAACAACAGTTCCTGAAGACCAGCAATCCTTCAACACCAAGGGGAACATAAGGAGAAGGCTGGGGAAAGAGATGAGCCCAGGATCTGGACCCCAGGCTGCACTGGATCTCCAGGAAAAATGAGGAGGAAGAGGAGGAGGAGGGGATAAAGGAGGAGGAGAAAGAAACACATTTAGGAATAAAAATTGGTGGCATCTACACAAAGAAAATCTTGTATATGGTAACAAAAATACATACTGTGTGACTCGATCTATATGATATCCCCAAACGGACAAAACTTATCTATGCTAGTAAAAGTCAGAATGCTAGTACCTACAGAGGAGGATTGATTGGAAAGAGCACCAGGGAGCTTTCTGGGTGATGAAACTGTCATATGTCTTATTTTGGTGGTGATTACTAGAATGTGTGCCATTGTCAAAAGTCACTGACCTGAACACCTAAGATCTGTGCATTTTACTCTATGTAAATTACGCCTTGATGATGATGATGATGATGATGATGATAATAATGCCATCCTTTCTTTATCTACTTCATTACTAGACTCCTACTTGGCCATGTGGATACTTTTAAAGAAAAGTCCTTCTGAAACCTGATCCTAGCAGGCAGCAGCGGCTTTCATTTTCAGGCTTCTTGAGTGCTCTCTTCTGCCGGTGACACCACAGAGTTATGTGTAAATAAATAATGGTGGGAGCAGCGCATCGGAACACTCACTTAACCTGTGAATCGCAAGGTTATTTTTGTAGCTGTGTCCTGTCTTCCAGTGTGGAGGGTGATTTATGGTTTTCAGCCCAGCGTCATCATCATTATTCTCACCTTTGTTTCCATCATAGTTAATTAAAGGGAAGGTCATTGTCACCTTATGTTTTAAACCTTCTTAACATAATATATCACCCTCGGTACACTTTAATAAGGGGATTTGTGAAGGAATGGTGTAATAGGAAAAAAGTTTACGGCATAATCCATCCTGTTCACAATTACACTTTAGCTATTGCACATAATGAAAGTTAATAAGTAGACAAAATGAAGGGTCTACCTTGGGATTCATTCAAGGGTTGATTAATTGGCTGGGTGATGTAATGGAACAAGAAGATACCTAGCTTTTCTAAACTGCAGGCAAATGTGGCCAAAACAAACTCTATTAAAGGACAATCTCTCCTTCCTTTTTATCCTTGCAAATTGTCACCCCCAAACAATATGAAATTAATTAAACAACTGTTTATTGAATGCCTTCCACGTGCCAGGCACAATACAAAACCCGGGACACAAAGGGTGAGGTACGATACCGTCCCTTTCCCAGGGGGAACATAGACCGGTGCTGGTGGAGATACAAAGGAAGGACAAATTATTTATTCTAAAAGGTTACTCCTGGGGAATACCAGAATTAGTTAAGATTCATAAGAATGTCTGAAATAATATTAAGTATGCCAAGCACATCTGCCAAGAAAATGTTAAATCCTTTCTGCAAAGCCATTTATTTTATTTAACAAACACTTATACAGCACTTACTAAAAGGCAGGCATTGTTCTAAGTGTTCTCCAAATATAAAGTCATTTAATACCTACAATGTCCCTAATGAGGAAGGTGCCATTATTATTCCTGTTTTATAAATGAGGAAACTGAGGCACAGAGCAACAGAATCTTCTACCCAAGGTTGTATAGTTCTCCAGAATCTGAGCCCGTATCTACTAGGCTCTGCTGCCTTTACAATAAAATTTTTTTGTAAGTTTCAGAAAATAATGACTTTTTACAAAATATTCAATTGAAAGGAACAGTTTTGTGTAAAGATCTTATAGAATTCTGCATTTCTAACAGTAATTCTTGGCCCTGTTAAATAAAACAACTCACCTAAACTAGAGAACCTATAGACCCAGTAAAATAAGTTACTGACCCAGTTAAGATTTAGGAGACTATGAAGCAAGATTGGAAACTGTGTTTTAAAGCACATCCTCCTATATACTTGCAAAAAGAGAGAAGAAATATCAAATCTAGGATGAGGAATATCTGAAGCGAGACTTCACACATCAAGAGAAATGTCATGGTGATTAAGCTCAAAGGGGTTCACCAGTGACATGACTCACGGTCCGAGTTATCAGCAGGCCCATCTTTAATCTGTGTTCCTGTAAGATAAAGTGGATGCAAGTTTGCATAATGCGAAAGATGAAAGCAGACTAACATACATCACAAATGGTCAATCGAGATTCGAGCGTAAAGAGTGTGATGGGCAGCTTCCATGATGGACTGCAAGGATCTCTGCTCCCTGGGGTGACCCCTGCCCTTGACTGTGGGCTGGACCTTGGGAGTCACTTCCAGTTGCTAGATTGCAGCAGAGGTGCTGGGTGCTAAGTTGGAGGTTAGGTTAGAGACGGCGGCTTCGGTGTTGGGTACTGTCTGCCTCACTTGTTCACTCTGATGAACACTCAGCCACTCTGTCGTGAGCTGCGCTTATAAAGGTCCCTGAGGCAAGGAGTTGAGGGTGGCCTCCAGCCAAGATCCAGCAAAGAGCTGAGGCCTCAGGCCAAGAGCCTACCAGTAATCCAATCCTGCTAACAAAGAGAGGGGTGAGATTGGAGGCACACCCTCCCCATTTGAGATTCCAGATGATACCACAGCCCTGCTGGAAACAATAACTGCAACTTCACAAGAGACCCCGAGTCCCCAGATAAACTGGCGGCACCCAAAGAAGCTGCACCCACACTCCCGACCCACGGAAACTTGGAGAAAAGACAATACATTGTTCTAAATCATTAACTTTTACATGCAATTTGTTATGGGGCAATAAGTAATAAAGCACCTGTCTTCAGTACACACTGATTTCCCAAGAAATGCCAAGAAAGTGAGGAAGACATTGAAGAAGAGGTGAGAGGCCTCTGTGAACTTGTGTGTAAAAGAATTGACACATGAAGTCCTAAATGATTAAATGTGGGTGTTTGACATTCATCAGTATATTTACTCTTCACGCAGTCTCAGTAGATCATGGAAGTTTAGATGCAATGTGAAGAGATGGCTTCTTAATTTTGAAGGTGGGGATAGACCTGCTGGGTCACTTGGAAGTTGGGAAACTCTGTAGGAGTCTGCTGTTCTGTCCCTCTCCCCTTCCAATACGCTGCTGTATTAAATACAGTTAAAGAATGGCACAAGAAACAAAAGCAAAGATAAACAAGCGAGATGTAATTAAATTCAAAGACTTTTGCACAGCAAAGGAAACCATAAACAAAATGAAAAGACAACCTATGGAATGGAAGAAAATATTTGCAAATGATGGGACCAAGAGATTAATTTACAAAATATATAGACAGCTCATACAGCTCAATATTATAAAAAAAACAAAAAAACAAAAAACAAAAAGCAATCAAGAAATGGGCAGAAGACCTAAATAGATATTTATTAAAAAAAAAAATACAGATGGCCAACAAGCACATGAAAAGATGCTCACCATCACTAATTATTAGAGAAATGCAAATCAAAACCACAGTGAGGTACCACCTCGCATGGGTCACAAAGACCATCGTTAAAAGTCTACAAATAATAAATGCTGGAGAGGGTGTTGAGAAAAGGGAACCCTTACACACTCTCAGTGGGAATGTAAATTGGTACAGCCACTATGGAGAACAGTATGGAGGTTCCTTAAAAAACTAAAAAAAGATTTACCATATGATCCAATAATCACAGTCCTGGGCATATATCCAGAGAAAATTTAAACTCGAAAAGACACGTGGACACCAATGTTGGTAGCAGCATTATTTACCATAGCCGAGACATGGAAGAAACCTAAATGTCTATCAACAGATGAATGGATAAAGAAAGAGTGGTACATATACACGATGGAATAGTATTCAGCCATAAAAAGAATGAAATATTGCCATTTGCAGCAACGTGGATGGACCTAGAGATTATCATACTAAGTGAAGTAAGTCAGACAGAGAAAGACAAATATTACATTATATCACTTATATGTGGAATATTTTTAAAAACATACAAATGAACTTATTTACAAAACAGAAATAGACTCACAGACATAGATAACAAACCTATGGTTACCAAAGGGGGAAGAGGGAGAGAGATAAATTAGGAGGTTGAGGTTAACAGGTACAAACTATTATATATAAAATAGATAACAAATAAGGACCTACTGTATAGCACAGGGAACTATATTCACTATATTGTAATAACCTATAACCTATAATGGAAAAGAATCTTAAAAAGTATATATATATATATATATATATATATATATATATATATATATATATACACACACACACAATTGAATCACTTTGCTGTACACCTGAATCATAGTAAATCAACTATACTTCAATTAAAAAAATAAACTTAAAAAATTTCTTAAATGGCATGAGAAATGACATGTCTGCTTTTCTTCCAATAAATACGAAACTAGCAGCCCTATATACTAGACACAGTACTTGTGTTGGAGATACTTACATACAGAAAACATGTCTCTCATACATTTCCTTTTATATATTAAAGGACATACTTTACAGTTCAAAATACATCGTATGCAAGCTGCCTTACTTTGCCCACATGTTGCTGTAGAGATGACCTAAAGGGGACTTAAGGTCTCCACATGTGTAATCAGAGCCCCCAAGCTCCTTCACACACTTATATTGATATTTTCTGTCCAATGTGAACATCCGTACTTGAAAGAAAATCAGTAATTCCTTCGTAATTTTTATTTCCAACATTTCCTTATCATAATAATCCTACAGCGGAATAGGATACTGGGTATATATCAGTTTGTTTCTTAGGGGAACATTCCTACTTTCCAATAATAGAAAAAAATCATATTTTATGATATAATTCAAAGCATCGGCCCAGTGGGATTCTCTTTCTCTCATTGGTGTAGGGCGCTACACCATATTCATGACAATGGTACATGGACTTCATCCAGCAGAGACTACAAGTTAGCCTCACTGGACCTTACACAAACTACTTCCTTGCTGCAAACCACTTCATGGCCTGTAGAAGGAGAAGGAAGATGGAAAGATAGAGCCTTTGAAGTAGTACAGCTTCCTTAGATTCTGTACTGAGAGGTACCCGCCAGTACTCACCAGCTGCATGGCCTTGAGTAAGTGACAATCATTTTGACCTCAGTTTCATTATATATAAATATGGCACACCCTCCTCATAAGATGACTACTTCAAGAGAAAAAAAAACAACAACTTTCTCAAAGCACAAAGACGACCAACTATCTCGAGATAGATGCTCCATTGATAATGATCATTACTATTTCTGTTTCTTAAATTCTATGATTGTTATTTCCATTGCTATTTTATTACAGTGGCAATTCCTGAGTCTCTGCACCAAAGTGAAAATTCTATACCTAAGAAACTGGGCGTTAAAAACGTGTAACCCAGTTTTGAAATTCTTTTAACAATAAGTTTATGAAGCCAAAATGGCACACTTTAGCTCTGTTCATCCATGGGAGCATTGAGAAAGACTTCCCAGGTGGAGACTGGGTTTTCACCTTTCTGCTCTGTTCCTTGGCACCGTGGCTGACAAAAGTTGGCACTCAGTAGCTGTCAAAAGACTGGATTCCTCAATGCCTCTTACAATATTAGAAACTTCATCCCTTTTAATTACTTATGGGAAAGTTTCAAGGTGCTGGAATTCCCCTGAATTCCTGGCTGGAAGGATACCTCCCTTTTATTAGAAGGTTTCATCCTTTCCTCTTTCTTGGCTTACATTGAGGAACAGAGGAATTATCTAAGGAGGGTTGAGTTTCAACTCGACTCCATTGGTTGTTTTTTCATGGCAGACTCTCATGAGCAGCTCTCCTTATTCAATAAGTATGACACAGAGATTAGCACAACTTCCTGAGGTCCCAGGCCTTGCAGAGTCTGGGTTGTAAGAGTGTGAACGTGCACGCTTCCATCACGATGGGAACTCAGACTTTTCTAGCGAGTCAGGGAGAAACAATGAGTCACCACCCCAGCAGGGAGAGCAGGGCTTCAGGTCATCGAGTTGAGTCCACGGGCATGGGGCAATCTCCGCGCTCCCCCCACCACTGAATTCTCTGTCTGTGGTGTCCTCCAGCTTTGGGAGAATCTGTAGGCGATTTCATGTCCATAGGGGTTCCTCATGGACGGTTTCTCTTCACTGTTTTCTTGTGATTGGGCCATATTTTCTGTGTCTTTTTGCATGCCTCAAAGTTTTTTTGGTTGGAGACTGGATATTTTGGCATATTATAATGTAGCAATTCCAGAAGTCAGACTCCCCCATCTCCTTGGGGTTTGCTGTCACTGCCTGTTGTGGGCTCTTGTTTGCCTGTTTGGTGGCTTCTCAGTTTTCATGTCTGTGAAATGCAGGCCAAGTCCAGTTAAATTCCGTCCTTTTCTAAATGTCGATCATCTGTCTCATAATAGAAGCAATCATCCACTCTCCCTTCCCTGAATCCGAGCAAGAATAAATAAAGTCTCGCTTGCATCCACTCCCCGGGGGAACTTTTCCACTTGAAGTCTAGTAGCAGAACTGGTAGACTGTGCTGAGAAGTTCAAGCTGTGCTATTGCCCCCTTGTCAAATCAGACCTTGATGACACGGGACAAGTAAGCCCGCAGATAAATTATTTTGTGTTGGACAAAGAACAATACACTAAATAGCAACATTCTGTTAAATGAATTTCCAGCTCTTCACACGGACTCTGTCCACCTGCTGTCCCTTCCTTCCTTGGCTAACTCGCCAGTTCCCAGACCCCAGACAGAGACACTCACCTAATCGGCCTCTCAGAGATGTCCCCCAAACTCAACTCTGGGGGCGCTGCAGGAAACCCGAGGAGGGAAGAGCTCCCCCAGGTTTTCTGAAATTTTGCCTGTCAGTTTGTCCAGGGCTTGAAGGAGATGCGGCTCGTGTAGCGCTTTTAGGATGCACCTAAAGAGGTTAGGTGCATCTCTCCCCTGTTTCCAAGAGAGAAGTGACCTGCAGGAGGTAGTGACCACTTGCGTTAGTCCCTCAGGATGAAAGTGCTGCTTTAAATGCCCCTGAGCCGGCCCGGGCCCCTTTCTGTCTTGCAGAAGGTTAACAGTTCTGTAAAAGGAAGCTTCTCTGAGTGTCCCAGAGTGCCTAAGGGCCATGTCCACATCTGTCCGTCTCACTCTTCCAGCTCCTCACAGGCGTCATGCCTGAGTTTCTTCACTGGCTACTGGACACCCCGTCTCTCTACACAGAAGGTAGAAATCTATGGGGTCTCTGTTACCCCAAGAACGTGGTACAAGAAACTCAGGGGTGACTTGATAACAATCCGAACCTCTCACATAACATTTTTAATTATAAGCAATGCAATTTTCAGATAGCTTAGTGACTTTTTTCAGATACTGTTGTGCAAATTATTTTGATAAAAATGCATGTTTCAGGATTACCAAATGGCTTCAGGTAATGACTTAGAGAATGCTCTATTTTTTTTCAGTTTTTTGCTCATTCTAATTAGCCAAACTCTTCTCCAGCTTTGGTCTCTGACTTAAAACTTCAGTTAGGACCTGCTTTGTCACTTTGACACTTATGAAACCACTGACAGCATGACTGATTTATCAGGAGGAGACTATTGATGTCCTGTGACATTGGATGCTGCCCAGAGGGCCAGAAGGCGCTGTTTTCTGTGGTTTCAACAGGCCCCGGCGCTAAAGGTTCGGCTTCTCAAACTTGCTTTGTGCAGATGGGGCACATCTCAGAGGAGTCACACACACACACACACAGACACACAGACACAGACACACACACACACACACACACACACACACACAGACACGGCTCTGGCTCCTAGTCCTCCCACTGTCTCCAGTGACGAAAATTAGTCCCTGCCATTTCAGACTTGTTTGAAATAAAAGGTAGTTTGCCTCTTGACTGAACGACCCATTTCCTAAGATAATGGCTCCTAGTGAGTTCAAGGTGTTCTAGCCACCAAAGGGTTTCATGGTCTCTCCTGGGTTTAGTGAGTATTTCCCATTCGGCATCACGGTTCCCACTTGATGATATAGGGTCCACTTCCCTATGCACCTATCTGGTTGTCTTGGCCTTGAGTGTCTGTGTTTTTATAAGCCAAGTAGTATCAGGGCAAGGTGGGAGCTGGGTTGGGCACATAGAGTCTGAGATCCCTGATCCGCTAAGGGTTGTGTTGAGGGCCTGTAGCTGGTGGATGAGATTGAGAACATGTTGACAATGAGCTGCTGAACGAGGAAGCACGAGCCACCCGCGTGGTGTTGGCAGGCAGCTCCCTCAGCGTGGGAGCTCCCACATTGAGAGAGTGAAAACCCCAGGTCATTTTGATTGAAGGCGTAGTTTCAGTACACTCACATGAAGGAAGTAAAGTCACAAGATTTATTCCTTTACAGATGCCGGGATGGAATGATCTGTGCATTGGGGTAGAGGTCACTAACTTTTTGATGGCTCAATTCTAAGTAGTTGTTTTAAAAAGTGACCCAGGAAAAGCAAAGCGGGAATGTGTAGCAGGAATCTTAAGCTCAGGTCCTTATCTGAATGTCCAGACTCTGTGAGCTGGGGTGTCCTACTGTGAAAGCTCAGGCAGCAACTCAAAAGAGCTGTTTTCTCCTCGCAAGGGTGAAGGTGACCATGAAGCCGCATCAGTGTGGGATCTGAGGGGGGACAACCTGAGGACCCCAGGGGGGTCACTGAAAGGCACAGGGCTGAGAAGAGAGTAGAGACCAGCAGGAAGAAGTAGCTCTGGATCCTCAGGTGGGAGCTAGACACTGTCCCCCACCAGGAGAAACCCCCTAAAAACACTGATAAAGCCCTCGCGTGGTCACTGACGCTCCTAAAGCCTGAACAGGATGAGAACCCCTCCGTAGCGGCTAATTTCGTGTGTCATCTTGCCGGGGCCATGCGGCCCAGCTGTCCGGCTGAACATGATTCCCGGTGTGTCCGTGAGGGTGTTTCTGGATGCGATTAGCACTGAGTCAGTGGACCAAAGAAGCAGGTGGGCCTCCCCGAGGCGGCTGGGTCTCATCTTACCCGCTGAGGGCCTGAGCGGAACAGAACACTGAGTAAGAAAGAAATCTCCTCTCTCTGCCTGGCGTCTTCGAGCTGATCACTGGTCCTCCCCAGCCTTCAGGCTCAGGCTTGGACTGGAGCTGTACCACTGTCTGAGTCCCAGCTTCTCAGCCTTCATCATCCTGCGATCCGATTCCACAATATCTATATACATTCCAAACACATGCCATTGGTTCTCTTTTTCTGGAGAACTTGGACTAAAATATCCTTCTTAAAGTTAAAAATTACCCAAATTCATGTTACGCCTGCCTGTGTTAGGTGAGAACAGTCCAGCTTCCCGTCCACGGTACAGAGGCTCAAGCTGCTGAGTAGTGGAAAGGGATTCCCGAGTAGAGAATCTTCCTGCACGAGCCACACTTCCTGCGTTCCGGTTCCTACCCAGCAAGGGTCTAGTTGCCACTGGCCGGACAGGTGAAAAGGTGTCCCTTACCAGGTCTGCTCACTTTCATGCTTAACTTACGATCATTAATGAATCAACATTTTAATAAAAAATCTGCAGGAAAACTAAGGGAAAAATGGTTATCTGAGTCTTATCTCCACTTGCTAGCTTTGAAATCTCTCTACATGTATACATCTGACCAATATGCCTATCTCCTTCTTGTTCATCACCACTTCCTGTGTCTCTCAGCTTCCGCTGTCTCTCACACCTCCTGTGTCTCTCACCACTTCCTGTGTCTCTCAGCTTCCTCTGTCTCTCATCACCTCCTGTGTCTCTCACCACTTCCTGTGTCCCCCACCACTTCCTGTGTCTCTCAGCTTCCTCTGTCTCTCATCACCTCCTGTGTCTCTCACCACTTCCTGTGTCCCCCACCACTTCCTGTGTCTCTCAGCTTCCTCTGTCTCTCACACCTCCTGTGTCTCTCAGCTTCCTCTGTCTCTCACACCTCCTGTGTCTCTCAGCTTCCTCTGTCTCTCACACCTCCTGTGTCTCTCACCACTTCCTGTGTCTCTCAGCTTCCTCTGTCTCTCACACCTCCTGTGTCTCTCAGCTTCCTCTGTCTCTCACCACCTCCTGTGTCCCCCACCACTTCCTGTGTCTCTCAGCTTCCTCCGTCTCTCACACCTCCTGTGTGTCTCAGCTTCCTGTGTCTCCCAGCTTCCCGTGTCTCACGACTAGTGACCGGAAAACCATGGGTTCCAGCCACGTCCCCCCTAGCTTCGCCCCAGCCTCCTCATCAGCAGTTACCTGTCACATCAGGCACCTACGTGGCATCCACTCCCTCTGTCCCCTGGCTACTACACCACCCCTGTTTCTTGTGCCATCCAAGAGTTTCACAATGATGCCCTAATGCTTGACCGCTTGTAGTATAGAACCCTTACCCATGAAGTGCTTTGAAGTTTTAAAAGTCATTGAGAAAGACTAACTTCAAATCTCTCATAGATGCAATAAACCTTCCTCAGAGAAACACATTCTACCATTGAAAAGAGAAAAAACTAATAAGGTGCTTACCAATCCATTTTTAAATGTGGAATCGATACAACCTACTAACATTGTTTCCAGGTTACCTTTAAAATGGTGCTGAGGGGAAGGTCTGTGTACCTTAACACATGCAAATAATTCAAGATCTACAGCAGCATGAAGATTTTCTCAAAGGAAGAACCGTATACACATGCTTTCTCATAGGCTCTCCAATTTATCATTGTATTCTCTTAAACTCTAGGGTGTTGCATTTTAGGGTCCTATTAGATAAATCAAAAGAGCATATTATCTGAAATTAGGAACCAGACAGGACAGCAGCTAAAATTAATTCACCCTAGTAATCTCCTCCTAAGAAATTCCCCTGAGGGAAAACATTATATGCCCATTTCCATGGGCAGAGATTTAAATATATCTCTTCTATTAGCTTTACATGCCTAAATCCCTGTGCATTAAAATAAAAATATATCTGTCGTCTCAGAAGAGAAAACTGGAAGTCCTCACTGCCCTCTAAATGAGTCCAATTAAATTTAATCGAGTTACACATCTACGCTTTAGAAACATATTGAATGTGTGAGGGAGAAAACAGGTCTCAAGATAGATGCGCCCATGTACATTTCCAAACAGTTCAACCCTTGCCTCGCGAATGAAAAGAAAACCCAAACCAAGAGCTATCGACACAGCCACATGCATGCGAAAATCCAATCATCTTAACCCCTGCAGCTTGAAGCTACACATGCAAAAATAATAGCTGTGTGCAACAGAAGTGTTGTTCAACATTGGTACCCAAATTCCATTTCATTTCACCTCCACTGGGTTTGGGGGTGGGGGACTCTGAGCGGTGGGGTTAGTTGAAGATAATGTGATATGGGGCTAGAAGCCCTCCTTCGATTTCAAACGGGTCAACTTGTCAAAGCTTTATGTGGGAGCCAATTACATTAATTTTCCACAGCCGTTGAATACATATTTCATTTCCATCTCCCACAAGAGATGGGGTCTGGGGATCCTGTTTCGAAAGGCTCTTATCACTAAGTAACATTCATACCCCCAAAGGAACCCTTGGCAGCCGGTGGCCCATTGATGTGATTGAGCAAGGCCCAGGCTGCCTGATGCCGCTTACAGCCCCACACGCTCAGGGACAATGGGCCGCCACGTTGGCCACATTGCCAATAAATTTCAATTACACTAATTGCCAAGAGTTCAATGAGTGCACTTTGAAAAGGGGGAGAACGGAATATTAAAGAGGGAGCTTATGCCTCATAGGGCTAAAGAAAAGGAAGTAATAAATAGTCTGTGTTTTCTAGTGGGGGCATTCCAGTATTTTTCAACATGGCTTAACCAGATTTTACAAGCTGTTCCAGCTTCAGGGATCCTGTTTTACATTTCTTTGTTACTGTCTCCAAACAACATATACAGAAACTCAATTATGTGGTGTTATATTTCAGGAGAGATTTAATTTCTAAGTAGCTTTGTTTTTTTTTTTTTTTTTAAGCACATCCATCTGTTCTGCTTGGATGGATAACATACTGAGTGAATTTGGGAAGGCCATTTCATGAATGCATGGGCCCGCTTTACAAAGTAACCCATAGGATGTACGTGACGGCGGGCAGAGTGTCCCCGTTCCATACCTCCAAAGAAGGTAAAACGTTGTAACAGGAACTTCTGAGGACCACGTATAGATGTAGTTGGGGACCGTGACATCTTTATAAGGTGGAGGGACCTTGACCAGTTTTTCAGGGTAGGACAAAACCATTATCACAGCCACTCATGTTGGGCTTCACAGAGAAAGAACAGAACAAAAAGCAAGAATGGGTTTCATGGCATTTAGGAGGTTGGGTGGCTCCCAAAGCCTGCTGGGTACCAGGGCACCGGCTTGTAAGGCAGCTCTAGCACCTCAGCTGCAGAGGGGACTTACCCCCACGAGGCTGATCCAGACACTGGGTGGGTTCCTGTGGCCTGCCCCGTGCTGAAACCTGGCTGTCCAGGACATCAGGAAGCCCGGTCAGCTAACCAGACAATACACCTGCTGGTTTCTCCTGTAACCGTGTTGAAAGGACTAAATGAGGCTTCCTTCCACCGGAGGTGCCCTTTATCCCAGCTGGTTGCAGCAGAAAGAGCATGGGCCTGGAGTCAGCTGGCTGTAACCACAGACGTCAGCCTGCCTGGGCCGTTTCTTCATTTGTAAAATGGAGATAATAGCAAACTCTTCACTTAGTCGACCCTGGGCACCAGGCACTGTACTAAGCCCTTTATACATATTAACTCACTTCATCCTCAGATTGACTCCTCAGGGCCATCTTTGCTCATCTTCTGACACAAAACCTGAAGAGCAGAGAAATGGGCTGTTAGCAAATTACGCTTCAGTAATAGTTTTAAGTCATTGTATTGCTTCTTCCGAGGATACTTTCATTTTAAACAGTATTTCTGCTTACTGAATGAAAAGTTTTGTGCTCTGTAAAGGGGGTTTAAGCATCACGGAGCAGATGGGGAAATTGCAGTAGCTTGATCTTTGGAAACGTGGCTCTCATTACACCCTGGGAGGATTAACAGACATGAGTGAGGTTCACGACAGCACTTCTGAGCACGCCCAAGGGAGGCAGTCGCGAGGCCGTGCTCAGTGGGGGACTGTGTCCTGGTGAGCAAAATATTCAATTGTGCCACACATGGCTTTGTGAACGTCTCACGCCAGTGACCTGTCTCTACCAAGGTGAATGCCAGGCTGCTTTGAATCTGAATCACTGACTCAGCCTCCCACGTGCCTGTAGCTGGTGTGCCTTTGGTTACGCAGCCCATCTTCCCAGTCCTCCCAGATCCTTTATCAAGGAAGATTAAATTGTTTTATTTTTAAACAATTTTTAAAAAAGGAAAAAAAACAGAATGGAATGGGAAAAGTGAGAAAGGGACTTTTAGGACCACAGGACTCTTTGTTCTTTAGAGCATAGGGAGCAAAGCTCAGAGGACACTGGTGTGTGTGTGTGTGTGTGTGTGTGTGTGTGTGTTGGCTCGCTCGCAAGTCTGTGAATAACAGAGGTCCAAAATTATCTTATCTTCTATAGGCTTATAAACAATTTACAGAAACACAAATACAATTGGAAAAAAATAAGGCAATTTGGAAAATATGTTCAAAAGAGAGGCACCTTGTCCTTTAAAAGTTTGCTTCTCTTAATCTTAAAGCTTCTGCTGCCCAGTGGGATAGGGCAGGAGATGATATCTTTGGCCCCAAACTGCAATTTTCTTTGGGGAGGGGTCTGGTCCCCCAAAATGCCATGGCTCTTGCTGTTACAGCCCATCTCAGAAGGCCCTGCTTCTAGGCAACTCTTGCTGGCTCTCTACAGATGAAGTCTTAGATCCTGTGAAGTGAGTGGTACGTCTTGTCATTTATTTATAGATTTGAGATTAGCTCAAACACATCCATCCAAATAGTCTCCTTAAGAAAGAATATACACAAGTCCTTTTCAGGGACTAGGGGGAAAATAATTAATGTTTGCATTTGAGCAATGGATAAAAGGAAATGGAGACTGATTAATAGAAATCCAGATTTAACTGCAAACTTCCAGGTGCCTTGAAGTTATCTTTCAAGTGGTTATTAATAAGATATGAGAGGAAAGAACATTTGCATCTGGGGCACATAAATGGAAATGTAGCTACAATGCAGGAGGATGTGTGTGCCTTCAAGAGACACTTTATGCAATTTAGGAATTAAGTGGGAGCAATCCTGCTGGGCCCAAAGCAAAATGCATCCACTCAACTGGTGAAGACAATGAAAGTATGAAGGAACGAAAAACAAAAAGTGGCGGTGGGGAATTAGGGCAAAGCAGCAAAAGGTTATTTCAATTTGAAATGTAGCATATTTATGTTTAAGGAGGTTAAAAATTGTTTCATCATTGACATTTAGGAAAGTCATTTATTTTTACAAGTTGAGTTTCTGTCAGTATTTTCTCCTAGCATAGGGCTTGTTTGTAGTTTTAAGTGATTATTTAATGTAGCATACGTTGGCTTCTTCAGCTATCAAGTATTATGGCATTCTGATCAATATCCTAGAGAAATCCATGAGATAGAATGAAAAACTATCATCCCAGCCCTCGATAGCGGGCAATATTAATTCCACTCAAAAGGCCCCATACTTTACTCAGGAAGCAGAATGAACCCTCGGGGAGCTTTTACCCACAGGCATTAAGTGATGGCAGTTAGGAATATTGCTGCCTTGGCCTTCAGGAAGGTTAAATGCAGCGTGAGAACTGTTGTCTTGTGTTATTTCAAGACAAAGAGCAAGTAAAAATTATTATTTTCCCAATCTTGACCTTGTCTCATTTTAGATAAAGCCATCTTTCTGCTTCTCCCTGAGTTTCCAGTGATAATATCATTATTATCATCATTGTCTTGTTATAACAATGTTGACAATAATGATGACAGTCTTACCAGGTGATGCTTACTGAGATCTTCCTGTGTGCCAGTTTGGGCTAAGTATTTTTTGAATGAATGATCACATTCGATGCTCTCAAATATCCCATAGGGTAGATATTACTACTGATTCCTTTTTACAGAGAGGAAGTGGAAACTCAAAGAAGATAAGTAACCTCCTCGTAAAAACATGACTAGTAAATGATGAACCCGGATTTTGAACCCAAGTGCCCCCATCTGCCCAAGTCTGGGATGTTAGCCACTCAATACTGAGGCCCTTCCATTCTTTATGAACACGTGGCCCTCAGAGTCAGACAAAGTGATCCTGTTGCTGGTGAGGGCTGGAACAATACAAGCTTGGGCAAGCTTCTGTCTCTCGGTTGAAGCTCATTATTAATTCCAGCAAGGCTGGTGGAATGACACCATCGTGGATTTTTGATGTAAAAGCCCAGGATGGACAAGGGAACCAGACTCTGCCAGCTGAGTCCAGGCTCCTCATCCTTGAGCACACCTGTACCAGCTGGGGGTACCCGTCCCACCTGACCCAGGGGCTCCCAGGACCCTCTGAGAGCCTCAGGACGGTCTCTGTGGCTGAATCGGGTCACATGCTTCATGGGACAACTTGTGGGTGACCTGAGTTGCTTGATTAGCCTTGTCTGCTTCTTAATTTCATTGTGTTTTTCTACTGAAGAATCCCAAATGTGTGCAACAGAGGCAGGCACTGGGACACGATTGCTGAGAGTGAAAGCGGGGGCTGGCTCACTCAGGAGCTCACCTGATATGGTTCCCATTCAGGATTCCAGGACGCCTGCCCCCTTGATGTCCCTTTAGCCCACCTCAAGCCCCAAGCAGAGGCAGCTGTGGCTCCGCGTGCTGGGATTCATGACTTTATACAGTTGCAAATTTTATTACTTCCATTTTAGAGGAAAAAAAAGAAAAAACCTTAAGTGTCCGCCTTATCCTGTGATCTAATCTCTTGTCCCATTCTAGCAATTTTCTCATTACAGTTCTTAGGATGTCTGTTAATCAAGCCCAATGGAACAGAACATTCTGTGCTGGTTTCAGCCTCTCAACCCACAGTATCTTGTCAGCAGTCCTTCTGTGCAATTCCTCAACGATGTTGTGTATTTTTTCTCTCTTAAATGGGAAATAAGAATTCTTTATATTTACAACCTTTAAATGAGGAATTATTTAAAAACTTATACTAAGTGGAATTGTATTTGCTTCCCTTTTCAGCTTTAGATTTTTTTTTTTCTGCCACTTCCAGTAAATGCTCCAGGTGTTTTTAAACTCAGAGAAGCAATGACTCCAGCGCACAGGCTAAGTAAACTCAGAAGTGTGATGTATTGAACTTGGCAGGAGCCCCTCATTCATCTTTGAGGTGTAGCTGGAGCATCGGTAATTCCAAAAGGCACTACATTAAAATAAAAAGCCCCTGATGGCAACTGAGGGTGGTTTTCTGTTTCCTGTCATCACCCATTTGTATCTGCCAATAGCCTCTAGTTAAATCAATGCTCCTGATAAATATTGCTTGACTGAGGAAATAGAGCATATCATCATTTCTTAGTAATGGATATTTATCTCTTTTGTGATAACATTTATTTTTCAGATGTACCCATGCACAACTGGATCCGATTTTATAAACAATTAGCACAGTTTAACGGGCTACGTAAAATTAAAACTACTGAATGTGCAATAGTTTGCTTTCTTGTGCGTTCATATTTTCTTCCCTCAGAATGAATTATAAGTGATCAACATTGGATGCATAGAAAAGAGCAGGACAGAAGCGGCCGTTACCCCTTAACTCTGGGTGCCCTGATGTCTTCCTTTCATCCCTGACTCTGCAGGTGTTCACTGGGCACCCACGCCTGTTCTGGGCCATGCACTGGGGCAGCTTGGAGAACTCAAGTAGCCTCAGTACCTGCAGTCATGGGAGAGAAAGAAGTGATTTACAAATCACACCAATAAGTGGAAATTGCAGGTGTTTGAGTATTGCACAGGAGGGTCAGTGTTTGAGATCTTCAGGGTGAGACGTGAGCATGGGAGAAAGGGTTCCCAAACCAGTGGCTCTGCAGCCGAGCTTTGAATCATCTCTGTACGTCCCTAAGGCAGGCCTTGGAAGGAAGCATGTTCCAGGAAGAGGGAAGAGCCTGGGCCAAGGTCCCGGGAAACAGCCATCCTATAGGGTGCAAGGATGTGCATGCAGTGGGGACACAGGCAGTGACAAAGAGGACCAGGCGGTAGACGAGAGAGCTGGACAGAGCCAGGTTGCAGTGGTGTCCAGGAGCTCAGAGCCGCAGGAAGCTCCAGAGGGGCCAGCAAGTGGGGAAGAGGGGAAAATGGCTGTGTATGTCCAGGTTTGTATTTTGAAATGATGGCTCCAGCGGAGTCATAGAGACTGGATGGAGGAGGGATGGAGAAGGGCCGGAGAGTAGCTCACCTCTGCGTGACCCCAGGGCAGGGCACGGGGCGTGGTACTGGTGCTAGTGATGGCAGAGTGAAGTGGATGGATTAAAGAGATCCATGGAAGATAAAATCAACAAGATTGGATGTTGGGCGGGATACTCAATGAGAACAGGGCAGGATTTAACGGTTCCCAGGCTTCTGGCAAACTAGTTAACATGGATACTGTGCCATGATTAAAGGCAGTCATAGTGAGAGAGCTTCCTTTCTGTGAGAGACCACGTCTGAATTCAACCAGCCCAAGGAAACTCCTTTGTAAAGAGATTCTTTCTGTGGATAATATGTTCGTTTGTGTATCTACATCGTTTTACCCATGCCAGGCACTGGTCTAAATTCCTTACATGCATTAGCATAATCATTTCTCATCACAAACCTTCGAGTTGGCTACTATTACTGTCCCACAGAGGTCCAGAGAGCTTACTCTGCTGGGCTGGACACTCACAACAAGTAAGCAGTGGGCCCGGGCCTCTGAGGAGGTCAGAGCCGGGGGCTTTCACCACTGGGCAGGGCTGCCTCCCTCTCTACTAAGCTGGCCCAACATGTTCAGGGTTTTAACAGAAGGCAGACTTAGTTTCCCTGTCTCTGGGTTTTTAATGGAACCAACCCCCATTCTTTTCCTGCAAGACAGCAGTTCCCTTGGCCAGATTCCATAATCTTCCAACATAGTGAGTTAATAGTATAGTCTCATTCAAATGTTCGAAATTGCACTTACGTTCAATGCAGAATTCCTCTCTCTTCTCTTCCAACTCAAAGCTCTCCTTGCCTCGCTTCCTGCACTCTAGCACTAGGATGTGGAATGCAGGTCTGATGTGGTCTGATTCCCAGATTCCTCTCCTCTGTCCCTCTTCTAGTGTAAACACCCTGGAGTTGAACTTGGAGGCAGGAAGAGAAAAAAAGACGGAATTCTCTCTGTTTAAATGCGTGAAGTAGTCAACTTCTGTTGGCCCTGGGCTCCATATGTTAGAGGACCGTCCCCCCCATATCAGAAACAGAAAAAAAATATATTAAGAGCATACAAGTGGCTCCTTGCCTAGGGCCCGGTGCTCAGCTCTGGCACAGCACAGTTTCCTTAGACATCTTCTCTCCCCATACTTTATACTGAGAGTTTGCTTCTATTTATATGTTTTGAAAATCTGACATGCAGTTACTGTAACTTAATCTTAGGAGTGAATTCATTTTTTTTCTTTTGATTTTATTGTGGCAAACTCACTGAAGTTCACTTATTCCTCAATCATTTTTATCATGCTCTTTCTACTTGTCAGGAAAGATGTATAGGCGCCAAAAATGACAGACATGGTCCCTGCCCTCATATGGACTGAGTTTCTCATGGAACCCTGGGCTTCTCAGTCTCTGCTCTGACCCCGCACTGCAGAAAGTCTAGCAGGAGCTCTCTGGCTGGACAGGCAATGTGGTGTTAAGCGCAGATGCTCTGTCATGGCCGTACTCTTATAACTGACCCACGCTGGGCAAACAGGGGCCTAGATGTTCTTGCTTTCATTTCTTCTGAGTTTCCTGGTCCCAGGTCTGCCCTTTGATGTTGGTGTTGCCCTTTTTTCATGCTCCCTAACTCACAGCTTAGCCCTACCTGCTGTGTTCTCAAAGGCACATCTCTTATACTTTTGTAGATGCTCATGGACTTGCAGCTTCTTGTCTGCCTTGTAGGAGCTATGGCATCTACCTGAGCGTTCTCTGGCTCTTTCTTCACCTTCAGTTTCTCAAGCATCCGTGGGTCTCACCTCCCCATCCATGCTTTGATTCTGCATGCCCAGCCGTGCATTATCTCCCCGCCCCACGGACACAACTTCTGTCAGGGAGTCTGGCCCTAGACATCTAAGAAGACATTTGTCATCATGTAGGTCCAAGGAAGCTCTTAAAGTCTTCCTCTCAACATATGACTCAGTAATTGCTCGTTCATAATCATTAATTGTTTTCAAAAAATTCTTTAAGGATTGTGAAAGATCATTTCTATATGCAAGTGATAATGGGACATTATGAAAAGGAAATTTTACCTTATTTTCAGTTTATCTTTTAAATAATCCATGTAGACATTGGTAAATACAAGTTTTCATCAATGGTATGGATTGTTACTTTATGAGACCAATGCAAAGCCACGAAGGTAACGATGTAAAAGTCCATAGAACTCAGGTGACACTGGAAACCAGAGTAATTAACCTCACCAGGGCTCCATTTTTGGATCTGTAAAAAGTTCTTAGATATTTTGCATTAGAATTTCTCAACTGGAAAAAAAAAAGAAGAATTTCTCAACTGGGGCAATTTTTCCCAGGGGACATTTGGCAAAGTCTGGAGACATTTTTGGTTGTCACAGTTGGGGAAGAGGCATGCTTTTGGCATCCATTGAGTAGAGACCAGGAATGCTCATCATCGTCATACAATGCAGGGGATGGCGCCCCCCCAAAAAAGAAATGCCTGGTCCAAAATGTCAGCATACTGACGTTGAGAAACCCTACCTCACATAAGACTGAAATAGTGGGACTATTAGAAAGATAGCTGAGGTTTACCTTGGAATGTTTGGAAGATAGGAATCTGATGAAAAGAGGAACCCAGGTCAAACCTCTGTGAAAAGTTCCTACTCAGCGCCAGGTACACAAGACACAAGACTGTGTCCCTTCCTTCGACATTTCTGGCAGGTGTCATACTCAGCAGAGAAAGGAAGAGGTAGGTAAGGTGGGTGGCCACTCAAGTTCAAGCTTATATAACAAGGTGAGGGTGGGGAGAGGAGAGAAAAGGAGACAGGGTGTTACCCTCGTAACGACTTCCCTAACTGCCTGGGAGACAGGGAGTGATGGTGTCAAGTCCTCTTAAAGTACAAGACCTTAGAAAATGGAATTTTCCTGATTTATTCCTCGTGTTGATTACTACTGTGACCTACAATAAACAACAACACTAAAAGCTGCACTTTATCAGTACTTAAATATTGATGAAAAGAAAAAGTCCTAGGTTATTGAAAAGTAACGGAAAGAATTCCAGGAGAAGCTGTGAATGATGTCATTCTCTTTCTGGGGTATGAAAGAAGCATTTGACATTTAGAGGACAAGAAAAACTGGGTGTGATGCTTGTCAACTGCAACAGCACATAAATACAGGCACTTAAATCGCCTACATGCTAAATACACGGTTACTAAATAAATACTCCCCTCGCTGCCACCAAGAGTGACCTTCTTTCGGTCAGAAGCCAAAAGCAAGGGCTATTTATAGTTCCCCTAAAGAGACCTCTCCACTGCACTCTTGATTTCCCCGCTTTCCTGACTGATTTTCCACTCTGACCATCAGTACCACCGCCCATCGGTCTGGCCCACAACGTTTGCAGATGCACAAAGCATGTGACTCCCTCAGTCTGGACACAATTTTTAGTCCAAGAGAACTGGACAGAAAGCTTCATGCAGGCAGCAAAGCAACGGCTGCAGGCTTACCATGTCCTCCTGCCTCTCCTTCTCTGAATTAAGACAGTGCTCTTTAAATCAATTTAGCCAGAGTTTGAAACAAAGTGCTTCCTGGCTGATGGCAACATACCCCAGGCAGGATCCCGACCATTGACATGGTCTGGGTCACAAGCAAACCACCAGGGCAGTGACAGAACGTGGGCATCAAAGGGACATCACCAGCCTGAAATGCAACCACGTTATAGAGACTCAATTCCTATATTACCATGGTTCAGTCTAACTAGTCTGGGTAGATAAAGGGCATGTAAAAAGAGTTAGTTTCTTTTTATTGTTTTATTTTTTCCAGTTATATCAGTTTATGGAGATGTCAACTAAAAAGTATTAACTAATAAGACAAAAAAGTTTTGTTGATTTTAGTAATTCTAGAATTGATTTTGAATATCAAAAGAAGATTATGAGAGAAGTATAAAAAATAGGCGGTAAGTTAGAAAGAAACCAAAAAGCTCTGAAGTTGCAATTGCTCAGGTTTGGAAGATGAAGTTGCCAGTTACTGGTCTTTCTCCTTACAAAAAGCCCTGTTCATAACTTGTTAATATCTCATAGAGTTGGACAAGAAAGAGGGATAAAAGGGAAATTGGGTAAATATGATAATATTTAACGATATAGTGAAATATGATAATACTTGACTTAATCAGATTTGTAGCAATTCTTGGTCATATGTTCTTGGAAGGGCTGGTATAGGTAAAAATGAGTTTTTCTCGGGAAAATTTGAAGTTAAAGAATCAGAGCTTGTGGAATCTAAAATATGACACAAATGAACTTATCTACAAAACAGAAACAGACTCACAGACATAGAGAACAGACTTATTGCCAAGGGGGAGGAGGGAGGGGGGAAGGGATGGATTGGGACCTTGGGATGAGCAGATGCAAAGTAGTATATATAGGGTGGATCAACAGCAAGGTCCTACTGTACAGCACAGGGAACTATATTCAGTGTCCTGTGATAAACCATAGTGGAAAAACATATTAAAAAATGTATTCCTATATATAAAAAACCGAATCACTTTGCTGTATAGCAGGAATTAACACAACATAAATCAACTATACTTCAATAAAATAAATTAAAACAAAGAATCAGAGCTCAAATGTGTTGATTTGTCCATTTACATATTTTTTTGAATTTTATTTTAGCTTATTTTTTTATACAGCAGGTTCTTATTAGTTATCTATTTTATACATATTAGTGTATACATGTCAATCCCAATCTCCCAGATCATCCCACCACCACACTACCATCCCCTTCCCTTTTCCCCCTTGGTGTCCGTATGTTTGTTCTCTACATCTGTGTCTCTATTTCTGCCCTGCAAACATTTATTCAGCTAGCATACAATTAGTGTCTATTATCTAGAAAAAGGGGATTGGAGAGAAAACGAGACAGCTGGCCACAGGAAACCCACAGGCCACTAGGAGGGTATTTAAAGGTCAAGATTAACAACAAAATAATCCCAGTGACAATGTTTTCTGGGATGCGTTATGTGGGAACACTTGCTGACCACAGAGGCCGGGCCCCCGCACCCTCTGAGGAAGAGGAACTCTGAAAGGCACCCATCCAAGAGGCTGCCCCCTTCATGGTGTGTTGTTCGGGAGCCCTGTGAGAAGCAGCAGATGCTACGGCAATGAGGTAAGGAGGGGTGGGGTTACCAGCTCCCCAGGGGAGCTTCCAGCAAGGTGGGCTGTTGGCCTGGGTCTCCAGGGAAGGCCATCAGGAGGCTGAGGAGTGGGGAGCCGGCACTCCGGCCCATAGAACAGCACATGCAGATGTGTGCAGGGAAAAGAGCATCGGGAGTACGGGACCCACTGGAGTCTGGCATGGCCGAAGCAGGGTGGGCGGTGGGGAGGTGAGGGCAAGGGGAGTAGGGGATGCCGCTGGGTCCTGCCCACTGCCAGCAACCCTGTGCTACATCCTGACTCTGCCGTGGCTGGGCCACTGCAGCCCTTGGCCTCAACCTTTCTGGGCCCTAGTTTCTTCATCTACACTTCTGGACTGTTGGATCCAAGAGTTCCTAGGGCTTCCCAAGAGGTACAGAATGTGCTCTATGACCTTCTTTAAGCCCCACAACAAATTGACTCCATAATCAGGAAAAGAACAAGTCTCAGCACAAACCCAGCATCATCTAAACTAGTATTATTGCTAATACTGTGCATGTTGGCTCTTAATGCGCAATTATACCTTGAATTAAGCCCAAAGGCACTTACAATGTCTCAGCTGATACAGGCAGCATCTTTCTGGCTCTAACAGTGATTAGCATGACAGAGGAAACCGGATATTTACCCAAATCACTTTGCCATATGTTCATTAATGAAGCGACGTTAAGCTCTTGAATATAAAGGGATTCCCCTTTTAATTCATTTATTAAAATTATATTAATGTCTTTACAGGAGGACAGAAAGACATGATCTACAGTTAATTTCCATTTTACCATATTAAAAGAGAGGATTCACAAGCTAAATAAGTTATCTTATTCCCTCATGTAAATGCATTTACAGAATTATAGCTGAAAATTATGCATTTTATGAAAACCATTGGTCAGTATATAAAACTGCCAGATGTATAACATAGCCACTATTTTTACATAATTGCTGTGAATTATGGTATCCCTCTGTTATTCAATATCAGCTAGGCAGTGAGAAATTTTCCCCAGAATTAAGAACTAGAACAAATTTGTCTTTCTTCATTTAATTGCATATACCTTTAACTAAATGATGTGGGCCAAATTCTGAATTTTCTCACTACTTTTTCCATAATAGAAGTTATAATTTTGTCATTCATCAATACCAATGAACTATACTTGCCAATAAAAATTTAATCTGAACTGGCTCAAACTCTAGACCCAAATTCTAGTTTTCATGATATAGAAAGATAGAAGAAGCAGAAAAACATATCCACAGAGAAATAATCATACAAACCCCAAATGCGGTGTATTCATCAAGACAATTGACCCAGATACATAAAAGTCAGTAAGAAAAAAACAAAGATATGGGGCTGTTTAGATTAAAAAGAACTAAAACAGTATGGTTACCATGAAATTCTGGCTTAAAACAAAACAAAAACTCTCTATGATTGAAACAAGTGGGCAAATGTGGAAATTTGTGTGAAACAAGGGGGCAAGAGATAGTAAATTGATATTAGATGCTATTAATGAATTATTGAATAATAATAATTATTATAGCTATTATAATAACTATTTCAGATGGGATAATGCCATGTTGGTTATGCTATATAATGTACTTGTTTTTAAGTGAAGGAAGCTAAAGTTCTCGAGACAGAAGTGTCATTATATTTTGAACTTCTTTTGAACTTGATCCAACTGGTTCAGTAATACGTGCATGTGCATGTATGTATAGTTGTGTGTGGGTTTCTGGAAAGAGATAAAATAAAAACAGAAATATTAACAACCGTGGATTCTAGGAGGAGACCGAATGACGGGAATAATGGCTAAAGAGGTAAAAACTACTTTTGCCAAGATTCAGTCTCTGAAAACATTTGAATTACAGCAAGTCTACAAAAAGTTAAAAGTGATTAAAGGATGGGGCAAAACTTGGCACTGATTCTAAGAATTTGAAGGGTACAAAGCAGGCCCAATAAGTGCTACCTGGGCTGACACTCTGTTGAGTCCCGTGTGCCTCTGAGTTTCCCGTCCTTGGCTACTACACATGTGACTAAACTACATATAAAAGGAAGCCTTCAGTTAACATGTGCAGACTGTATTTAACCGAATGCAGTGTTTGTCTTGCAGACACTCTCCCCACTGCTAACCTCACCAGGGCCTGGTCTACAGGGGCAGGACCCAGAAAGGTACACCATGGATCAGAATCTAGAAGATCTGTGGAGTTTGGCAGAAGCCAGAAGACCAAGATATGCGTGTCTGTGTATATATATATATATATAAAGTAATTTTTATGAAAAATATTTTTATTTTAAACAAGACAGTGAGAAGAGTGGCATGGTTTTTAACTTTTTGCAAACCTACTTAGTGCTGAGCTTCCTAGAAGACAGCTGGATCCTCACATCTGCTTTTTCATTCCATCTTCTGTGATGAATTGTTTTGGTTCAAGTATATGAAGAAAATCTGGCCTCACAGACATATGTGCCTGGAAAACAGGACTATTTTCATAACCTTTTTGTGGAACTGAGGATATTCTTCTGTGATACTATTGAAACAGAACAAGTAGTCCCAGATTCCATATTAGCTTCTTGCAATGCGGAATCTGAGAAAACAAACAAACAAACAATTGTTCATGCTCAGTTACATTAAAACCCACTGGTCTTTTGTGTACTTTGAATAGATGGAATTTTTACCCATTTGTGATAATGTAACATCCCTCATTGATGATTTGGACACTGGTTCACTGAGTTTTTCAGATCTTCTCATTGTTGACACATTTCAGTTAAAAATATCAAAAAAATTCACCTTTATTAATAACACTACCAATCTCATCAGAAAAGTCTCTAAGTATTGAGAAGTTGTCAAGCTCATGTTTGAAAACTCACTTTTTATTCTTAGCAACAAATACTGTCAGTTGTTTTCCATGAGGTGTCAGGCTCACTTGATTTGTTTTTGAGAAAATGTCTACAAAATGTCTACCAAAGTCTGAATAATTATAGTTTGTCTGTCAGTTGTTATTTCAATTAAATATGGTGTTCAGTGAAGAATGCAGCTAATTCAGCTTCCAGCTCAATCACAGAGGTGCTTTTCCTTGAAACCCTTGCCGTACTTCAGTGTGAAGCAGAAATGCTTTATGGGGACTTCCTGAGCCATCCCACAGGGTCCCGGGAAGCCAGAGTCTCTCAGGTAGACCAGTCCAGAACAGTGGAGGCAAAGGGCCTCCTGCAAGCATGGCTCCTCTGACTCCATGGGCAGTGGGTTGGGCCAAAGTATTACAGTCTCACATGGCTCTGTGTTTCTCTCTAGAGGATCATGTTTAAAAGCTTCCAGTAGATACATTTTTACTAAAAGTATTAAGATTTTGTGCTACATCTTTTAGATGTAGCAAAATTAACATATTTACAAGAACTTGATAGATTAATTCATGAGTTTAATTTTTAAGATTTATAAGATCTTACTGTTTGGGATTATTTTATTCCTGGGGTTTTATGTTTGCCCTCTCAGGAATATGAAGTGCTCAAAGAGATTATCTAACACAGTATACTCAAAATAAAGTTTGAATATTTAAGGTAATTTGCTCAAATAAGTAATTCAGTGGTTCTGATTGTTTTAAGGGGAGTTTTATAAATGCATTTGATTAATTCAATATTCATTTAAAAATTGCTAGATTAATAAATCAAACAGTAAGATTTATAAGTTGAATTTAACTATTGAGATGAAGCTAAAGTTATGAAATTTGCATATTAATACATTGTATATTACTATAAAACCCGAATAATTACTTTCTGGCCTCTGCATAGACCTAAGCACATCCACACACATGCATACATGCACACATCTCCCGATTTAGATCACAATCATTTGAAAGAATAAAATAATCTGGTAGAGTCTCTAAATAGATAAAGTTTTAAGAAATCAAAGAAAAAGAAAATACCATGAAAATAAAAAATACATTAAAATAATAAAATAATGTGATTTTAGAAGTAAAAATAAAATAAACAAAATGTATAAGCCAATAGATGAGTTAACAACATATTTTGTTTAAGGAAGAGAGAATTAATAAAGTGGAAGATAGAATTAAGGAAATTACCAGGATAGATTAAAGAGATTAAAAGATGGAAAATAGGATGAGAGACTAGGAGAATAACGGAGACTAGTATGAAAAGATGCAACTCAGGTAGAAATTGTAGAAAACAGAAAATAGAGAAAGGCAAGATTCACAAAGTAATGGTGAACTTTTTGCAGAATTGATGATTGACAATAAGCAAAATCTGTCATAAGCAGAGTGGATCAAATTAAATCCACTTCTAGACATGACTTAGTGAAACAGTTGAATTCCATAAACAAGGGAAGCCTGAAATCATCCAAACTAAAAAGAGAGTCTATCTCAAAGGAACTATAGTTAGAATTATAGTCTTTAGACAACTATGTCATCTGGAAAAAAAAGAATAAACCCAATTTATAAATAAATACATAGAAAAGAAAATACAGAGCAAAATATAAAGTAAAAAAATCAAAGAATTAATAAAACTCAACCATGATTTTTTTTTTTAAGTTAAAGAAACTTTGACAAAATGTATCAAGAAAATAGGAAAGAAAAAATAAAACATTAAATCTGAAAATTGTGGCGTATCAAATGATATAAGCAACATGTAAAAATTATGAGACACTTCAAACTAGTTTATGCTGACAAATTTGAAAGCTTAAATATATAATTTCTATAAAAATATAATTTATGAAAATTAAGTAAAAAATGTCAGAAAACCAGAATAAACTGGAAACTGTTAAATAAATCAAATCATTAGTAAAATTCTCTCCAATTCCTCAAAATAAGAAAAGGTACAGACTGTTTTACAAATGGGTTTTCCTCTAATATTAAGGAGTGTATTATCTCTGTGTTATATATTCTTTCAGAGAACAAAAGAAGATCTTCATAACTCATTCATAAAATTAATATAGCCTAGAGTACTCTGGGAAAATATTAAAATAAAAATTATAGAACAATCTCATTTGTCACCAGAGAGGTAACAGCACAAAATGAAATAGTAGCAAACGTACAAAAAACATGCATCATTACTAATCAGTACTATAGGCATTGGCAAGAATTAATGGAGGTTACTGAATGAAGATTAAGCAAGAAAAAGCATATTGTCTCAGTCCATTCACAATATTATTTGCTATAGTTCAACCAAATTGGGAATAGAAAGGATTTTTCTTAACATTGTCAAGTATTTCTCTCATAAAACTACAGTATAAAGCCAACAGTATAAACTCATATCAAAAACATTCTTTTTGATGTCAGGAATGCCAGTTATAACTGGCTCTATTCTTTGTGCTGAATGTCCTAGCCAAGCAGAAAGCCAAGAAATATTTTATAAGAATTATAAAGGAAGAAATACAGATGTCTATGTATAAGACTACATACATACATAGTATACACATATATAAACCGTAATATTATATATATATGAACACTACTGTGCAACAGTAGTAGTTGTGAAATATAATAGAAAAAAGCAAGATGTCATTTACAGTAGAAATAAAAACTATTGAGCTACTTAGGAAAATGTCAAAAAAAGTATGTTAATGAAGGACATAAAAGAAGGCTCCCCCAAAATGAAAACTCTACCATGCTTATTTATGGAAAGGAAGGCTGTTAATTATTCCTTAATTGGTCTATAAATGCCGTATATTTCTAATCTATAAATTTTATGCAATTCAATAAAATTACATGGAAATTGACAAGTTGATCATTATAGTCCTATAGAAAATTAAAGCAACAAGGTAAGCCAAGAGAATTGAAGAAACATTCCAATGCAATCAGAATTCAAGAGTAAAACTATAGTATTAAAGACTGGATATTTGTGTATGGACATAGAAATAGGTTTGTGACAAAGAAACAGTTTTGTGACAAAGTAGAGATGCTCAAAAGTCCATGAATATGTGAACTTTTAGAGTATGAAAAGACGAAATAAAAGTGAATGAAAAGAATGGAATATTAAAAAAAGCACTTTGGCATTGTCTATATGTGAAGATAAAATCGATCCTTAGATCACACCAAGTTATAAATTAGTCCCAGATGGATTAAAGACATAATTAAAATGCAAAAGTACAAAACTTTCAGAAGACAACTTGGAAAATATCTATCCAACACCAGTATAGGGAGGTACTTCTTAAGTAGGTCTTAAAAGACAAAAATGTACTCTCAAATTAATTGTATATTTTGAGACTGCAGTAACATTAAAACCTTTCTGTTACAAAGACCCCATTAATAATAATGACAACAAATATTTATATAGTGTTTATTAAAGGTATGGTTTTGTTCTTATCACTGTGTATATATTAACCCATCTAATCCTCAAAATATCTATTAGGTAGATAATATTGTTATCATAAATTTTCCAGTGGTGGTATTGAGGCATAGCAGATGATGAAATTTCTTCAAGATCAAAGAGCTAGTAATACCAAATGGTGAAACAAAGACTTGGAACCATTACTTAAATGAATAAAGAATACACCACACAATAGGTCAACTAAGAGAACAGTTTCCAGAATATAATAAAATCCCAACAAATTAATAAGAAAAATTTGAAACACGAGTAAGTAGGCAAAGGTATGGTTTTGTTGTCATATGACTGATGGAAACATGCATCAGAAACAGAGGGTGTAATATCTCATTAGAAAAGGAATAGGAACTCCCATTTGGCATTGAGTAGAAGCGGGGCAGGTAGTGTACTTCCAGCCAAGGAATGTGTTCCCAGGTCTACAAGGGCAAAGCTCTTCACAGGGACAAACAACTACTGATAATTAACCAGAATTCTATAAGGATTCTGCTGGAATTAAACACTTGACTTTGCCGTTCTCAGGGAGAGTTTTGTGCTCTCCTGCTCACGGGCCTCTCCCTAAACACTTTGGAGATGTTGGCTACACCTCTACTGGCTCGTGGATTTACACAGTTGGAGAAACAAAAACAAAAATAGAAAAAACAAGAGTATATTCATATGCGTTTACTGTAAACAGGATGAATGATCGATTGTCTCTGCCTTAATATTCCAGGAAACACTGATCTCTGGGTTTGCTCAGGTCCCTTTACTGCAGACAAGAGCTGGCAATTCACAAAAGAAGAAACATGAGTTCCCAATAAACCTATAGGTACATGGCCAAATGTGTCTTAAATGAGAAGCGTAAATTAAAACTGCAGTGAGATGACACTGGCAAAAATTAAGGAGTATGATGATGCCATATGTGGGAGAGGATTATGAGAAATAGAAGGAAATGGGGAAATCTACATCATTTGTGGGAGTAGATATTGACCCAACCACTTTGAAACACTGGGCAATACTTAGTATATGTGAAGATGCTCACACCCAAATATGCATTCCAAACATGTATTCTAAGTCAGACAGAGGAAGACAAACACAGTATGATGTCATTGATATGTGTAATTTAAAAAAACAAACTCATAAGAACAGAATAGAGTGTTGGCTGCCAAGGGCTGGGGTTTGGGGAAATGAGGAGACATTGGTCAAAAGATGCAAACTTCTTGTTATGAGTAAGTTCTGGGGATCTAATGCACATGGGATTATAGATAACTGTATACTTGAAAGTTGCTAAGTGAGTACATCTTAAATGTTCTCACCACAAAAAAGAAATGGTAATTACGTGACACGATGTAGGTGTTAGCTAACTCTAAGGTGTTAATCATATTGCAATATACAAATGTATGAAATCAACAGGTTGTACACTTTAAACGTACACAATGTTATATGACAATGACATCTCAACAAAACTGGAAAAATATAAATGTATATATTTTACATATATTATATTCAGAGAATATATATAGAGAGAAATATGCTCACAAGACCACATGTACAAGAATACTTAATGCAGCATCATTTGTTATAATGAAAAACGAAAATGAGTTAAGACCTTGTGACCTTCACTTAGATAAAGATGTTTTAGATATGACATCAAAAGCCCAATCCATAAAATTTAAAAAATGACAAGTTAAACTTTAAAAGAACTTTCGTTCTTCAAAAAAATACATTTAAAGAGAATGAAAACACAACTACAGGCTGAGTAAAATGCTTGTAAATCATATGTCTAATAAAAATTTTTATAAAAAATATGAACCCCAAAACTCAATAATGAAAAACAAAAAGCCCAATTTAAAAATGAGAAAACTATGTGAGCAAACACATTACCAAAGAAAATGTACAGCTGGCAAATAAGCACATTAAAAGATCAGTTGCCATTAGGGAAATGCAAAATAAAACCAGAGTGAGATACCACTACACATCCATTGGAGCAAACCTTATAAACTTACAAAGTTTTAGTGCAGATTTGGAGGAACAGAAACATACATATGCTGCTGGTAGGCACATAAAATGTTAAAATAACTTTCGAAAACAGTTCGGGTTTCTTAAAAAGTTAAACACACTCCTATATGATCTAGCCACCCCGTTCCTAGATATTTACCTTACAGAAATGAAAGCATGTGCCCCCCAGCACACACACACACACACACACACACACTAATGTTTCTAACAGCTTTCTTAGTATCAGCCAACAACTAAAACAATTCAAATATTCATTGAGGTGAATGGATAAACTATGGTATATCCATACAATGAATACTACCCAGCAATAAAATAGAGTGAACTGTTTATACATGCTACCACATGGCCAGTTCTCAAAATAATTATTCTGAGTGAAAACGGCCAGAGAAAAAAATCAGTATTTTATGATTCATATTGCATAAATTTCTATAAAATGCAAACAAGATAGAATGCACATCAGTGGTTGACTGAGGCAGAGGGGCAAGGAAGAGTGGAAGGAAGGGATTTCGATGAAACTTGGGGCGTGGATGGTTAGTGCATTATCTTGACTCTGGTGATGGTTTCACGGGTAAGAATTTATATGTCAAACATAAAATTGAACACTTTACGTGCAGCCAATTTTATGTCAAGTATACCTCAATCAAGCTATTAAAAAAAAAAAAAAGTCCTATTAAGACCATCACATCAATGGGCTTACTGTCCATTTCAGCTTCCATATATAAACATATATGTGTTTTTAATTCCCTCCACCATGCATGTCTGCAGGAGGCTGCGGAATCAGTGTTTTTGGCTTGACTGTGCTCTTTATTTTCTGCTGGTCCGGTGAAACCTGCCAGGGAGGAGTGTCTCCATATGTAAGGCAGATACTGTGACAGGTGACAGCTGATACCTGACGTGAAGATGGAATGAGTCTTGGGCACCTGCACATTGTATATGGGCAAGTCTCCTCGGAGTAATGCGCTGATTATATATAATTGTGTGTGTGTGTGTGTGTGTGTGATCACGTGTGTGTGTGTGTGTGTGTGTGTGTGTGTGTGATCACTTAACAAAGGGAGCATGCAGGCAATGATACAGTGACTTCAACCTCCAGAGGAAATCTAGAGCAGCATTTCTGAGAGGAGATATGTGGTTACAAAGCATGTCTCCTTTAGAAATATGCAGAAGACAGAAAATGCTGCTGTGGAAAGTATTTGCTCCATTATTTAAGTGTCTTTTAAAAATCAAATCCCCTTCATATTTTTATGCGTGTTTCTAACTTGGAAAGAAGCTCGGCGTCCTCTTCTTAGTTACGGCCTGCCGCACGATTCCATCTTCTCGCCTCTTTCCAGCCCAGCTGACGGCACTCAGCGATAGCACTGCAGCGTCTGGAACTTTCTTGCTTGTAAATGCCAGCTCCTTCTGTGCATTGTTTCTGGATGTTGTGGGGAGGCCCGAATGATCCTGTTCTGGTTCAACAGGGCAGGCACTGAGACTCACGGGGAAGGAAAGCATCTTACCTGGGAGTGTTTTCATCTCCCCTGACCACCGCTCCATGGAGCTGAGCATCATGGCAGGCTGTTCATGAGGGGGCTGCTTAAACTTTTCGACTTCAGTGTCCTCGCATCTAAAGCGTGGCTGTTTGTGCCACAGGATTGCTGCCTGCTTAGTGAGATCTCATGTGTCTGTGGAAATGGTCCGTCCAGCACCCAGGGAATTTCAAGCTCTCCAGAAGTGTTAGTTGCCTGCTCAATCATCAGCCTTACCATCTGACTGCTAGATCAGAAGGTATTCACTTAGCAGTAATTAAGGGGAAAAGCTGATTTTTATCGGTTGCAATTGTTAAGGAAGATTTGATTCACAGGCAGCTGCCTCTGCTAACTAGCGGTGAAAATGTTGTCTTATACTGCCCCCCTGCGGCTGATTCTGGGAGGCCGTCTGCAGACCAGCCATCCCAACCGGATTCACTCCTACTTTCATCCCCCAGTGATGACTGTGAAATTCATGGAGCTCACAGAGGAGGAGAAAAATGATTTCTCTTAAAGACTTGATGGTTCTTAAAGTCTTTGGTCTGGAGCTTTAAAACAGGCAAAAGAAGAAATGTTTTCTGTGTTTATGTATGTGTTATTATCAGATACATTTCAGAAGGTTTTTAATTAAACTCCTGAGTAGTGATGATCTAACCAGGTACTTTTTTAAATTCTATGCATCAAGAAAAGTAAAGGTAAATCAATGTGTTTCAAGGAAACAGTAAATCACAGGACTATTTGAGGGTTAGTACTTCTTCAGTTACAGTGGGTAAAATAGGACTAAAGAACCTGCATTGGAAATTTTCATTTTATTTAGTTCCACTTTCTCCATTGAAATATAGGAATATCATGCCACTCAAAGGAAAACTAAAAAAGAAAAGATACACTAGGAAGAAACCTTTCAAAATAATCTGAAACACCTAATAAAACCAAAGAAGTTGCCCTCTAATAAGCCATGGAAAATGTTGCAATTATTACCCACTGAACCACATAAATTCTTTCAAGTTACATTTTAACTGTAGAGTTTCATTTCCATTCACTTGCAATATCGAAGGGAAACAATCCCAGTATAATGTTTAGTTCAAACTGTAGGAGAAAAAATATTTTCCTTGATTCAACTGCCTCATATTACTGCTTTGGTGAAAGATTCTAGCTTAAACATAATCTGTGTGTGCTTTGTCCTAAAATATGAGTTTAGAAAACCCTAAACCTTGTTTCTATATTTGTATTTAAGAAAGCTGCAGCTCAGAGGAGTTACGTGTGGTCTCCAGTCAGATTATACAGCAGGTTAGTGATGGAACTAAAGTAGGAGATAATTTCTCTTGAACTTAGTCGAGTGGTCTTTTCCCCTTCACTGAATGTTACTATTCATGTGGTCATATGCATGAGCATATTATAATTTGTAGTAAAAACAAGACACCTACTTTATAATACCTTTTGGAGAAAATCGATCCTCTGTTGGAGTCAAAAGCAAATAAAAGAATTTGGATTATAAAATCTAGTTCAAGTCTTATACTGGTCCTTCTGTTTTCATCACCACACAAATGATATTTTTCTAAAATCTTTGAAAATCCCATGGATTTCTTGTCTCTGTCTGATAGATTTCAAAGTCCTGGCACTTAGTGGTTTAGTACAGTGTCCACAAAAGGAATTACACGTAACCACAAGAAAACCAGAATCGTGTACAGTATGATGAATCATTAATTGATTCTTCTCTTCATGTTGTTAGCAATCTCTGTTTATTAGAATTTTTTCAGTAGACAAAATATTTAAACGTGTAAAAACTAAAATAAAAGCAATCTATAATTCTGTTACTGAGTGTACCCAAGCAAACCATAATTGCAATTTTTGCATACTTCCCTGCATCTTTCTGTCCCTCTCTTGCTCATACTACTTTTCCAATAGTAAATGAGATAAGCTCACTATAGCCGCGCCTGCAAACTTTATTTCAGAGTTTATCCTGTCTTAAGAAGGATCCATCAAAAGCAAACAGACACAATTTCCAAACAAAAAGGGTGTGAGCTGGGACAGTCTACACATTCCTTGGTCAGACACAGCCTGCGGATTCCAAGGGCCTAGGGTTCCCAGGGTCTCTTTACTTGGGATCAGTAATCCCAAGAGCAAGAGAGAGTTTCTCTGGGAATGGGTTGTGTGTGTGTGTGTGTGTGTGTGTGTGTGTGTGTGTGTGTGTGTGTGTGTGTGTGCGTGCAGGGGTGGGCTCAGGCTTCTGCAATCAATATTTACTGGTGTCTTCAACAATAGACTCTTTCTATTTTACTTTTGAGTTTGCATGACATTTTATGTAAATAGTGAATTTGTTAACCCTCGATCTATTTTTTTCTGCAAATATTGACATTGACTTTCTTTTTTGATTATGGTGTCCTTTTTGAGGTTCAGAAATTGCAAAGACAAATCTATGAAAATATTTTCCCTTTTTTTTTTTTGCTTTTGCTTTCAGGATTAGCAGTTTCCTCCTGACATTGGTATCTCTGGATATTCATTCATCTGGTCTTTGTGGTTCATTAATAGTTTTATTAAATATATATTCTAGCTGAAATTAATTGTGGAGTATTATAAAAAATAAATCATCGAAATTGATTTTTTCTAAGAAGTTAACCTGTTTTTCCAATGCAATGTGTTAGAAAACCAATAAACAAATATAAAAAATCGATTTAGAAGTGTTAAATAAGTTAGAAAATATATGTTTTTTGTTTTGTTCCATGAATTTCTTCTGTTCGACGCATTGCCATTTCTTATATCAATTACATACTGTCTGATCACTACAATAATACCAGGAGTTTTAATTGTTATTTTTAAAATGTTGGTTTTTTAATTGTTTATTTAATAGATGCCTTGTATAATCACATTTGAATGGACACTGATAAAAAGGGTGCTTAAGTTGAAAAATTAAAGAATTGTTTTTTATCTATGTAATATTTTGAGGCATAGTTTTTAATATTTTATACCATGTCATATCGTTTTATCGAAGCTATATTTAGCCTTCAGAGAAGATTTGAAATTTTCTTTTTGGTGCTTCTATGCATTTTTCATTAAATGTATTTACAGATATTTTATGCTTTAGTTGCTTGCCATTAAGAATTTGATTTTATCACCATTATATTTGTATAAATGGTAACATCCAACATTAAAGAATATTCGTAATTGTGTGAACTTCTTTTATATAATAGACTATCTGGTTGAATTTTACACTATTTTAAATGATGAGTAGTCATTTTTTTGGTAGTTTTTCAGTTGGAATCTCAGAGTACCTGCAAGTACTGACATGTAATTTTCATCTTTAGGAAAGCTATATTTCATTTGTTTTTATCATTTTGTGTGATTGTCTAAAAATCTAAAGAAAACTTATAAAAGATAAAGGGGATAGTCTACATTCTTTAATATGTTTTATTTTAATAGAAATAACTCTAACTAAATTCTTAAATAAGCTGTTGGTTCTTTGCATAAAAAAAAGTAGTTTATAATGTTAAGGAACTTTCCACTTCCAGTTTCCTAAGTGATTTTCATTTGTTTGTCTGTTTGCTTTTTTAATCCTGCAGGAATATTGCATCTGATCAACTGCCTTTTTGAGCTCTATTGAAATGATCACATATGAATATGTGAGCCACATTAGGGGTTTCAAATATTCACCATCTTGTGTGGCTGGTACCACATCTGCACTGCCAGAGCACCATTCTTCTTTATCTATATGTATATATGTTTAAATATATATTAAGACATATATATGTATATTTTTAAGCGTGTTGGCTTTACCTATAGGTGTTTTAGTGGGACATTTGAAATCTATATTTGCAAATCTATTATTATTTATATTTTAATTCACTTATTCTCCAGATGGAATTATTAAATTCATTTTATGTTTTCTTTAGATGTGTCTCGTAATTTGGTACATTCTTTAGAAGAAACTTAGTACATTTCATTTCATTCTTTTTTGTTTTATTATGAAACTGGTAAGGACTTGAAATTTGCCTCTGAATACCCTGTTAACCACATCTTGTACAGATTTTTTGTAGGTATACTTTTCTCCTGTTTTAAAAAGATGTTCGATACATTTTAGAAAATGGATGATTGAGGCGATTCCAACATTTGTTTTACAAGAGTCCCAGAAATAATATTATTTGCATTTTGGTTCTCTGTTGCTGCATAACAAACTTGGTGACTTACATACCATGTGGTTATTCCATGGGTCGACTCAGCTCACTAGCTGGAGTTAGAGTCATCTGGAAAACCATTTAGCACCATCTTGTATGTCCACATTCTCTGCCATGCTACGCTATCCCTTCTAGTTTCTAGAGAAACTTTTTCATGAGGACCAGGGAACATGCACATGGATGTTCACAGCAGCACATATGTAACAGCAAAACTAGAAACAACTTAAATGCCCAGTGAAGGAGAGTGGATAATAGTGTTTCTTCACAATGAAAAATTAAATAACAGTGTAGGTGAATGAATTACAAAAACATGCCAAAATATGCATGAATCTTAATAATGTAATTTGAGTGAAAAGCAAGTCCCAGAGCATAATATCTAATATATATATTTCTATTAAGTCCAGAAATGAACCATAGAGAGAAAACTATTTTTTTTTTTTTAAAGTGAGGGACTGATGGACATGATCATCAGGATAGAGGTTAACTTGATGGGTCAGGAGTCGGGTGAGATGGATTAGGAACCCCTCGGCAGCTGTATGGTATTGGTGATGTTCTAGTAGTTGAGTGGAGCAGTGGGCTCATTATATTATTAAATCCATTGATTGCTTAATTAAATTCAAAGAGAGTCATGAATCAGGGGCCAAGGATGATATTGTGTCGCCATATTGGACGCCTGACAAGCTTCCCCTCACATGTTCTCCCCCAGACTTTGCCGCAGCTGTTCTTATAACAACCAGCTGCACTCGCTAATCTCTCACTTCCACAGGCACGTCCCTGCTCTCCCTCTGCTGGACTCCTGTGCCGTCCTGACTCGTGCACAAACCTGGGAGGGCCAGGAAGTCAGCACCTCGTGCAGCATCCCTGGACCCAAACAGGGTGGGAGCCAGTGGACGGAGGCGTCACTTCCCCATTTCACATGGTTCTCTGTGTCCAGTCAGGAGCCAGGTTCTGCTCGCCCGCAGTGGTGTCAGCTCACCAACACACCCTTGATTTAACTTCCCTTGCCTCCCAGTTTCTGGCTTCTTGATACCCCAGCACACAAGCTCTTCTTTTAGGCTCTGCTTTCAGGAGAAAAATAGGATAAGACAGGTAAAATTCCAAATTATTATTAATCCAATCATGTATATTTAAGGGACACTCTTTTTCTACACTTTCCTCATATTACAGTATATTTTTCTTATATTTGACACATGATAAACTGCATGTACTTAAAGTGCATAATTTGATGAGCTTTGGCATATGACTAGAACGACAAAACCATCATCAAACTGGGAATATGAACCCCCGAAAGTTTTCTTATGCCTGTTTATCCCAATGTACACCCTTCCTTCCCACTCATCCAAGACCCACTCATCTGCTTGTCATTACAGATTAGTTTTCATTTTCAAAAATTTTTATATTAGTGGGTTTATACAATATATACTCTGTTTTTTTTAGAGGTAGTGGAAAACTGACTTCTTTCACTCTGCGCCATTATTTGGAGATTCATCCCCATTCTTTTGTGTATCTATTGTTAATTCTTTTTATTGCAAAATAGTCTCTCTTTGTAAACACAACTTGTTTATCCCTTCACCTGATGATGGATGTTTGGGTTGTTTCCAGTTAGGGGTAAAAGAAGTAAAGCTGTTACAAATATCCACACAGAAGTCTCTGTGTGGTGGGCATACATTTTAATTTCTCTTGGTAATATACCTAGGATTTGAATGGCTACATAATGTGGTATGTGTGTGTTAACTTTTTAAGAAACCGCCAAAGGTTTTGAAAAGGGTTTCAGTATTTTACATTCCCAGCTGCAGTGTGTAGGATAATTTCAGCTGTTCACATGCTTGCCAACACTTAACATAAACAGTCTTTTTAATCTAAGCATTTTAATCAGTGTGTAGTGGTATCTTATCATGACTTTAAATTGAATTTCCCTAATTACTAATGATGTTGAGCATCTTTTCATGGGCTTATTTGCCATCCATGTGTCCTCTTTGGTAATGTGTCTGCTGAAATATTTTGCCCATTTTTCATTTAATTGGGTTACTTGTATTTGTATGATTGAGTTATAAGAGCTCTTTACATCAATATATTTATTTGCAAATCCTTTGTCAGATATATTTTGTTCAAGTATTTTCATTAAGTCAGTGGCTTGCCTTTTTATTTCCATAACAATAACTTTTGAAGAGCAAATATTTTTAATTTTGAAGGAATACGATATATTTTTTTAATGGATTAAACTTTGAATACCATATCTAACAACTCTTTGCTTAACCCAAGTTCACAAAGAGTTCTTCTGTGCTTTCTTTTATAATTTTTATAGCTTTAAGTTTCACATTAGGTCTATGATCATTTTGAGTAAACTTCTCTATGATTTGAGTCAAGATTCATTTTCTTTGCATATAGATGCCTAATAGTTTTAGCACCATTTCTTCAAAAGCTATTCTTTTTTTCATTAAATTGCCTTTGTTGAAAATTAATTGACCACATGTACATCTATATCTGGACTTAATATTTTTAAGGTGATTTTTATTTCTATATTTTTACCAGTATCACACCATCTTAGGTACTGTAGTTTTATAGTAGATCTTAAAATCAAGTAGTACGAATCATCCAACTTTGCCTTTCTTTTACAACATAATTTGGCTTTTCTAATCCTTCACGTTTCTACATAAATTTTAAAATCAGCCTGGTAATTTCAACAAAAAGAAACCTCCTGGAATTTTGATTGGGATTTTATTGAACCTATATATCAATTTGACACGAACTGAAATCCTAACAATATTGTTATTCAATTTGTTAATATGCATCTCCATTTATTTATGTTTTCTCTGACTTATTTCATAAATATATTTTCTCTTTCAAAATAAAGATTTTGCACATAATTTCTTAGATTTATATCTAAATATTTGAGAATTTTTGTAAATAATGTAAATGTCACTTTTTAATTTCAATTTCAAATTGATTTTTTTGATCTTGTGTTCTTTGATCATATTAAACTCAATCATTAATTTCATTAGCATTTTTATATTCTTTGGGATTGTCCTCAGAGATGATTATGTCGCCTGGGAATAGATACAGGATAATTACTTCCTTTATAATATCTGTGCTTTTTTCTCCAGTACCCTATTGTCCTGGCCTGGACATTTACTAGCCGTTGAACAGGAGGGGTGAGAATGGACACTCCTGCTTTGTGTCAACCTTAGGGGAAACATATTTGGTCTTTTACTTTTAAGTAAAATTTTAATTGTAGGTTTTATATAAATGCTTTTTATCAGCTTGAGGAAATTTCTTTATATTCTCAGTTTTCTAAGAGATTTTGCTATAAATGGATGTTTAATTTTTTCAGGTTTTTTTTTTTTTTAATCTGCATCTATTGAGATGATCACATGATTTGAGTTCTTTAGTTTGATGATATGGTGAACTACAGTGATTGATTTTCAAATGTTGAACAGGTCTTGCATACTTAGGGTAAACCCACATGTTCATGATGTATTATCCTTTTTATAGATTGCTGGATTTAAATTGTCAATATTCTATTGAAGATTTTTGCATCTATGTTCATGAGAAATATTGGTGGTAGTTTTCTTTTTGCAATGGTAGTAGTTTGTCTTTGGTTTGCATATTAGGATGATATTTTTCTCATAAATCACTTAGGAAATGTTTTCTCCTTTTCTATTTTCTGGGGGAATTTGTGTAGCATTAATATTATTTATTTCTTAAATTGTAGAATGTTCCAATGAAGCCATCTGGCCCTGGAATTCTCTTGTTGGAAGTTTTTTAAATTGCAGATTCAATTTCTTAAAAAAGATCCTTGACTACTGTATATTTATCTTCTTGAATGAACTTGGTAGTTTATCCCTTTCAAATAATTTGTCCATTTAATCTAAGCTGGCAAATTCATAAATATGTATTTGTTAATATTTCTTTATTATCATTTTAATGTCTCTAGAGTTTGTAATGACCGTTCCTCCTTTACTCCTGATACTGGTCATTTGTGGCTTTTCTCTTTTTTCCCTGATCAGTCTAGCTAGAGCGTTATCAAAACAAAAACAAAAACAAATACAGGTTTTTGCTTCATTGCTTGTTCCTACTGCTTTTCTGTTTTCAATTTACTTGAATTCAGCTCTCATCTTTATTATTTTTTTTTTCTCTCGCTTGTTTTGGTTTTAGCTTGCTCTTCTTTTTCTGGTTTCTTAAGGTGGAGTAAGTGGTGTGTTTAATAAGCCTAAAGAGAGTGAAGAGTGTCACATGTCCCCAAGTGACAGACAGAAGGTTCTCCTGCCGTCCATCTAACTAAGGCTGAGGACTTAATGAAGAAGAATGCTTAATTCAAAGAGAGTATGGTTTTACTATTTCTCTTACTTTTAGATTACTCTGTCTTTGAAATCTTTGAATTCCCTTGTTTCTAAGGTTGAAATAATGCAAATCATTCTACACCTTTGCTTTGGTTCCACCTTTCTGACTCATAATATCAGATACACAACTTACTTCATGTTTTTCCTTACTATTCTATAATAGATTTTCTGTCTGGTCTACAATCTCAACTCAACATATTCTTCTGAGATTATTTCTTTATCCTTGAAATGACATATAATAACATAAACTACCACTACTAACATTGCAGCAATATATCCATCTATATTTGTTTTTTTAAAAATTCTCCCTTTCTTCTGGGCACTTGCTAAGAGCTTTTCATCTGCAGTATAGATTTGTCTTCAAATGAGGAAACTATTGTGTATAACTTTGTATTTTTAGCTTTATTTGAACATCTTCCATAAAGAAACCAATTTCTCATCCATGGATCTACTTTCTCTATCTCCTAACACCAAAACTCTTCTGTCATCGTTTTCAACACTTTACTAATCTAAAGTGTGCATCACACACTTTTTCTATGTTGTTCTGCACATAGAATCTGCTTTTTACCCCACTAAAGTTATTTTGATTTCATTGTTAATCCCTTTCCAGACTCTTCCATCTCATCTGGTTCCTCTGGGACCCTTGCAGTCTTGTCAGTTAGCTTGCTTCACTCTTGGCCTTCTATTAGTTATTCATTGAGTCATTGATTCTGGTTTTTTTTTTTTTTCTAGTTCTTGGTGTTTCCAGTTGGGTCTCTTTCTCTTAAAAACTCCTTCTTTTGAAAGTTTTAAATGGAAGAAGTAATGCATGCTTGTTGCACAGATATGATAATGCAAATAAGTGTAACAGAAAAAATAATTTTATTCTTCATCTCTATCTAAGGTAAATCAGGTTAATAACCTAGTGTGTTTGTTTGTAGCAGATTATGTATTTTCTTCTAGTGACGACAAAAGTAGATCTGGCCCAATATCTCTTCCATAAGAGGTGGCTTCTATTTTACTCTCTCCTTAAACCTGGCAGGTGTCTGTGATGACTTCAATTAACAGAATGTGGCAGAAGAAATGCAATTTGACTTCTGAGGTTAGATCATGAGGCACTAAGTATCCACGTCTCTCTCTCTTTGATTTTGGAACCCACCCAAATAGAGGAAACAGTGCAAAGAAAATGTCAGCCCCCTGTCAATAGCCAGAAGCCAGCAGGAACCTCCAGACATGTGAACAAACGAGATTTTGGATGATTCTAGACCCCAGCCTTCAGGTCTCCAGCTGAGACTCTGAACATCATGGAACAGAGATAAGCCATCCAGCTCTGCCGTGTCCGAATTCCTCAATCTGTGAATCCATGAGAGTAATAAATGTATATTTTATGTCACTATTTTTCGTATGATTTGAGAGAAAGAGATTATCTATTTTAGTTTGGTCTTTTGTTTTCTTTTAACTAAACTTATACTGACCACATTACAGTTTAACTTTTTCGCTAAACAAAATATCAAAAGACAACAATATGGATGCAATTCTAACTTAAAAACTACAGGGGCTACCGTTTTCATAGTCTCTCTGCATAACCGTCATGTGTCTGGCGCCCCCTGCAGGCATATCCTGATAATCTTACGTCTCATCGTTGTGGATTTTTTTTTTTCTTCTTTACTTTGTTTCCAAGCTCATATAATGGATGCAAATATGCACGTATGTATGCTTATATAGATATGAGGAACGATATTTGTGCCATTGACCGTTTTATAAAATTAGAGTCATATTTTACACATAACAATTTTATTTTTCACTATATTTTCATTGCCTATACAGTGCCGGGATGTAATACATCTTTAATACCGAATTTCGTACTGAACTTATAAAAGCATAAAGGCAGAGAGTACTGTTACTGAAGGAATTATTAGGACAAATTTATTTGGGAAGAACTACAACTCTGATATTTGCAATTATAGAGGTTTCTAAAATTAGCAAAGACAAATCCATAACAAGAATGATAGAACTATTGTTGATAGAATGCATGCCAGAGATATTATTTAACCCCTCCCCCCCCGATAAACTCCATATGACAAGGATTGACCAAGTCAAGGAGCAAGTGCCTGCCATGGATAAGTGCTTCTGACACAAGTTCATGGTTCTAGTAAGGGAGGATGACCACCAACTCCTGCTTCAGAGAAGAGCAGAAAAGCAGAACCAGAATAAGGAACCAGAAGAAGAACCACACTTTATTTGAGCCTCGTCCACCACCGAACGTCATAATCATCATGTCCATGTATTGGCGTATTCATTAAGCCTATTATTTGAGGTTAGACCATGTCCAAGACATCAAGGAAAATATAGTAATGTTTAAGTGTCTTTTCATGTTATTTTCCTTTCCTTTTGTGATCGGTACAGGAGAATTGGTGCCTCTGTTGTGGCAAGGTTCTTGCCAACAGAAACGTGAAACCAAATTAGCTATAAAAATACTTCATATCTGTGCATCCTGCATCTATATTAGATGTTTTGTATAGTTTTGTGAGGAGCAAAATTATGTTGAAATGATTAATATGCTACCAAAACCTAAATTTTTTCCAATAGCTAAATAAAACAAACCAATATAATTAAAAAGCTGTATGTGTAGCCATATGTTCTGGAAAAGTTCAACTGTTTTGAGTCTGAGAACAAACCACGGAAACGGAGTTATCAAAAATGACAAGCCCTGCTCTGCCCCTTCACTTTCTACGTTTTCACTCAACTAAATTCTTCTGCATTGCACTGTTCACCACCTGGTATCATATTAAGTTTTGGTTTTCCATCCTTTCTTCCCTCATCAGAATACATGCTCCATGCTGCTACTCAAAACAGGCATCTTCTTTTTCATCGTTATATTCCCAGTATCTAGAACCTATTAGACACTTGCTAAATATTTCTTAAATAAATAAATTAGTGAACGAAGAAAACAGTTCCTCTGTCAAATGATGAAATGAGCTCTGGTATCACTGACATTGGTGCTAATTCCTTGTAGCAGGTCACAGGACAAATGACGGCAATGTCCCTCCCCTCCAGGTTACTACAGAGGGAAAAGATTAGTGAGTTTAGTGAACCAACTCCTGCTTTTCATTTGCTAAAAAAAACTCAAATGACATCAAAGACAAATGCTTATATTCTGAAGTTCAAATATATTAATATCTTATAAACTAGGAAAAGTTCTGTTGCCAGGCAAAATATAAAGTTAATGAAAAGTCAAGCTGCCAGAGGCCCAGATGGAGAAACAGTTATGTCCTATATACACACCTAGTTCTGCTGTTTGGCGAGAAAAGATGCTGCATACCTTGTAGCAAATCTCTGCCTTCTGTACCCACAGGTGTTGTTGACAAGGACTCTGCCCCAAATCCCCAAAATGATTCTTTTAATGTTGCATGGTTAACTGCATCAAAGCTAAAAATAAACCACCACATTTTGAAGACATTTTACTGAGAAAATGGAGCATCCCAGAGGATAATTTCAAGTGTTTGATTGAAATTCTCAGTAATGAAGAGAACAGGATAAAACTGATTTTATGAACTATTGAACAGACAAGAGGTCATTCATGAAGTGGTATACTTGAAGTATCTCTGGCTTTATCAATAAGGTAAACACTTCAATTCAGAGATCCTGCTGTCTTGACATAGAGATCAGATTTGCGGTTGCCAAGGGAAAGGGGGGGAGGGAGAGGGATAGACTGGGAGTTTGGGATTGGTAGATGCAAACTATTGCATAGAGAATGGATAAACAACAAGGTCCTACTATAGAGCATGGGAAACTATATCTCAGTTTCCTGGGATAAACCATAATGGAAAAGAATATAATAAAATAATATATATATATGTATAACAGAGTCACTTTGCTGTACAGCAGAGATCAGCGCAACATTGTAAATCAACTATACTTCAATTACAAAATAAAAGGAACAAGATAAAGATAAAATGAACTATGTTTAAAATATTTCAAAAAAAAACCCCTGCAGTTGTATTGTCTACAAACTTTTGGTTTAGATGGTAGTTTGGAAGACATTTGGTGGCAGATAGCTATATGAACTCTTCAGGGCTCAAAGAAATCCTGCTAAAAGCTCTGCTTGAAAAAGGAAAGGTATGGTCATTTTTCTGGTGGTAAAATCTTTAGCCTTTTTGAAACTTTGGAACTATTATTTAAATTTGCTTCCTTGTAGAAGAATCTTTCAATTGAGATTTGAATCTGCACTAAAGTCACAAACACTGCCAGAGGTGAAGTCATTGAGTTGAGTATAAAGGATATAATATGACATGACTTAACTCCAGAGTCTTGGAAAATTTAAATATTTACTGAATTAGCCTCCCGTTTCCTGGCCAAGAAACTTATAATGTTTATAATTTGCTAAAATATGACTTTAAGACTGTACTTATTTGTTGCCAAGAATAAGAAAATTTGAGATTGATAAGATGGCAAAGAGAATGCTCATAGCTCTTTTTAAAGTCCTCCATAATTTCAATTTTTTATCTAATCCAAATATCAACATTATTTTTATTTATTTGGATCTAACTTTATGCAGAAGTAAATTTCATTTATTGTTTTCTTTGTGCAATTTGTATTTGGTTCCTTTGTTTTATTCAGGAAGACTGCATCACATGATCTCATTAGGTATGAGAGCTAATTTATATAATTTTTTTCCACTGAAGGACTCAAAATAATACTGCTCACGTGAGATGAAAATAGAAATATCATGTATTTTCCTCTAGTTTCTATACATATGTATGTATAATAAGTTTATCGTAGCTTGTTGCAAAACCTGAGCTCATTTCTGTTCAGGAATTTGTTTTATTCTTTGTACAACAGATTAAGTGTAAAAATTCCTCTTTAGATACTCTTAGGGAAAAGTATCTGACCCAGATGAACCCAATGCTCAATTTAGTGATAATCCTCATGCTGGACATGGCATATGATAGACACAGTGAAGAAAGATACAGTGATGCACATTGTTCTAACTTCCATGTGCCGTCCCAGGCACAGTCAAGCTTGGGACTTCTGTTTAAAGAATCAGATGCACTCAGTAAGTAACTAGTGTTCTAAGCATTGCTTTAGACCCAGTATTTAAGAACCAGTGTCTGAAATTCTCCTCGTGAGCTGGGTTTTCCCTTTGCATTTGCAGCAGACCATGGACAGACTATTGCCATCCATTCTCATGCTGAAAATGGGCAGAGGAGTAAACAGGTGAAAGACTGTCTTCTTCCCACGTAGGCAGTTTCACATTTTCTAGTTCTTTACAGTTTAAAATCCATGCTACAGACTCAAGGCACAAGCAATCTTTTTCCTTTGTACCATCAAACATTAATACTACTTCTAAGATATACAAGGAAGCAGTTCCTAATGCATCTAGGTTGAAAACAGGTAAAAATACTAGTGATAAAAATGTGTTAAAGAAAAGAAGAGAGAGAATATGCATGTTTGTTTGTTTATTTGCTTGTATTTGGTGCCTGGCTCTAAGTACAATGAGTCAGAAAGTAGAAGCAGAAACTGGGTGATATTCATCATCATCTTCAAAAAAAAAAAAAAATGAGCTGTTTTTAAGGCTGCACTCAGCAGGGGAAACAAAAATTACACATTTAGGTCAGTCTTGAGGGGCCTCTGAGATTGTTTCAGGCTTAATATTTCTACCTCTAACTCAACATCATACTCAATTAATCTACCCTTGCCCAGAAGTAGAGAGAGATCTAAAAGATAGCCTTATTCTTTCTTGCTATGAGGACTTTTCTCCTTGAAGAGTATGGCACACGAATTGCAAGATTAAACCTTCTTTTTGGCTCTGAAACCTAAGCTAATATAGCAAGACCTAGTAATGTCTTACAGGGGAAAATAAGTAGAGTGAGATCAGGAAACATAAATTATAGTGACTGAAACGAGCATTCACGGCTGGCCCACAGGACTGTGAAATTTTTCACGTGTTAGAGAACGTTCCAAAAAGAGTGATGTCTGATGAATTCAGGGCTAGTACGGTCCAGGGAAAGAATAACAAGCTTGAGGTTGTAAAAAAATATTGACAGTTCCAAACACTACTGGACTTAGAGGTCATTATCAGAACCCTCCAATGTCCCAGCCAACTTAATTTTCTTGGTAGTTTGACCACTATGGGTAAGTGCTTCTGTTAAAAGATTCATGTGAGTCTTGGTATTGACCTTTCAAATTGGGAAATGCAATGGAAATTTTTGCTATGGTTTTGTAGCCATTATCTACATTTCATTTTCCCCAAAATTATGAGAATCAACGTATCAAATATGCGGTTGCCACACAACGTGTGATATTCATGATTCTCGGGGCTTTGTCCCAGCAGAGAAGAATTCTTGCAGAGGCTGGGGACATTTTCATTCAAACTAATAAATGAAAAATAAGTGAATTCTATTGCTCCATGCTTCTACTCAAAAATGCAATTTTTCCTTTTGCAAATGTACCAGTCCCTTAACTGGCCACTTCCTGTGTTTATTTGTGGATTTCCTCTAGTAGTCAATATTAGAGATAGAGATGATGGAACTGATCCACTCTCATCCTGCTTCCTAGCTCTCCAAATTCACTGGACCTGACACATATTAGGCACTCAGTAAATGTTATCTCCCTTTCTCGTGATTAGCTGATAGTGAGGTTTCTAAGTAAAGAGAGAGGGAAATTATGATCAAGTCCCTCCAGGGCAGGTTGAGTACTGAGACATGTACTCAAAAAGTGATGCAAATATCTCTGAGTTAAGCAGACCACAGTAAGGTCTGTACCATCAAGACTGAGAGCTTTAATTCAAAAATGCAAAAACTAAATAAAGCTCAAATGGTTGTCAAATTGCTAACATATTTCTCCAAATGCAACAAAAGTGTGAACAAGCTGAATAATAGAATAACTGTGCTTGAAATCCATATATTTCTCACGTAAAATGATCACACAGGATTATTTTGTAGTTGCCATGGAGGAAAAGAAAAATCCAGAACACTTAAATATATTATTATTCAACAAGTTAGTAGGCTGGAAAGCAAGACAAGTCAATTTTTTCTTTTCTTTTTTTTTTTTTTTTTTCTATAACATTGAGTAAAATCCAAGACCATACTATTGGGATCATATTATTAATGGTTATAGGAGCAAATAAATTGATAACATAAACTGCTTTTGGAGCAGACTAGAATAGTTCTGATAGCTGAAAAGTCTTGTCTGAGAACTTCATTCAATTTAAGCCTTTAAACAAAGATCTTGTAAGAGTAAATATTAATAGAGCCCTATCATAAAAATACCTGGGAGTTCCACGAGTTTAGAGAGCTGAGCTCAGTTTATAAAAATGGCAAGAAAAGAATGTATTTGGGATCCAAATAACTAAATATTCTTTCACACCCATTTTCACAATATTAATATGCTGGAGATTACTCTCCCTTACCTATTTGCATTTATATGTGTAGCCAAATCTAGGAATGGTCACATGTAGTTATTTTTCAAGGGCTTTGATGTGTGTATTTTAATTATGTTTAAACTGGGGGAAAAACCCTCTTTCTTCTTACAAGCCATTTCACTAATATTCCCAGGCTTATTATGTGTGTGTGTTTTCTGTGTTTTTTTCTAATATATTTATTTATGTTGTTTTATTTTTCTATTTATTACCCCAAATTTCATCTCAAACCAGTAACTTGGAGACTGTTTATCTTTCTCCATAGGTTGTACGATTAAAGTTTGTTCTTATTGATTTTCCATAATCAGTTGAAGTGGTTTTTAAAAATTCTCTAATCTGCATCACAGAGTCCACTCTGAGCTCAAGATAATTTAATACCGTGGTGATCTCAGGCCCAGCTCCCTTGGGAGTAAAGGGGAGGGGAAATGTTCTCTCTCTTTTTTTTTTTTTTAACATCTGTATTGGAGTATAATTGCTTTACAACGGTGTGTTAGTTTCTGGTTTATAACAAAGTAAATAAGCTATACATATACATATATCCCCATATCTCCTCCCTCTTGCGTCTCCCTCCCACCCTCCCTATCCCACCCCTCTAGGTGGACACAAAGCTCTGAGCTGATCTCCCTGTGCTATGAGGCTGCTTCCCACTAGGTATCTATTTTACATTTGGTAGTGTATATATGTCCATGCCACGAAGTGAGACAGTAGAATGTTCTCTTTTGACAGAACACAAAGCACCCACCTGTGGATGTTTGGATGCTGGTGAGCTCAGCAGGAACAGGGGACCCATGTTGCTGTTCTCTGTCCCCATGGCGAGCACAGTGTAGCCTGTACAGTGAGTTTATCTCTTCCGATTTTCCAAGAGTTAGTAAAATATCTGAACAAATTTTGGAGCACTCAAATTAAGGTACTTGAAAAAAAAATCCAAATATATTAATTTTATAAAATGTAAGTAAAATATTTACACTACACTGCCTGAAAACACACTGGGCTGTAGCAGTGACTGTAGAGGTCAGAAGGCCAACCAATGGTATCATGAAAGAGTTGATATAAACTATCTCTCAGTAAAGAATTTTGTACCCCATGAATCAGGGCAAAATAAAGAAATGTTTAAACTAAAGATGTATCCAAGTCATAGAATTTTTCCAAAGGAATTATTTAAAGGATGAATTTTAAGAAAACTGAACAGAGATAGAAGAAGAAGAATATGAAAAAGAAAGACAAAGAAAGAAACTAAGACTTTTTTTGTAAATCCAAATAAGTATTATATTGGGTGAAAACACAATGATTAAATTATTTCTCAACATTCTTTGAAAGGTGAAAATAAAATACTCTACAGCAATGGCATGGGAAATGGAGAAGGTGTTTGGAGTTGTATCTTTCTATATATCAACTACCAGTTAGGAAGAGATTTGCTATATTTATATATTATATTGATTAACTTTAGATATTGTCACACAAGTATGTTAAATATTTAAGGTTACCTAAAATATAAATAATTTATGGCTTCAAACTTACGTTTGGAAAAAATAAGCGATAGGTAGATAGATAGATAGATAAATGAATTGAACCAACAGATATGAAAAAGAAGAAAGAAAGAAGCAAAAAATTGTATAGATCAGATGGTACAAAAATGTATCAGTGTAACTGAAAATGTCAGCTTTCTATCCACATCCTCTCAGACCCCTTTATTATTTTCACCCTGACAGCCTGCACCCCTGTCTCTCCATTTACACCACCGTTCACCTCTCACTAAAGGTCGGCCCTTAACTGATGACAAATACACACAAAAACGTGAAATGAACCAACTCCTGTGCTCCTGGTCAGACAGCTCTGAGCTGTGGCTGTGTCTCTCCTCTTCCCAGATGTCCCGGAAAGGACCAAGTTAAAGCTACCTTCCATCCAACTTAATCCCACACTTACTTGGCCTCCTTCCCTCCAAGGGTCTTCTCCTGAGGACCTGGTCTAAGGTAATTAGTAATAGCAAAAAATTTAATGGACTGCTTTTCCTGTTAAAATATGGGGACTTCCCAGTTAGAACCAAACATTTAAAAATAGATAAATTCGGGACTTCCCCGGCAGTCCAGTGGTTAAGACTTTGCCTTCCAGTGCAGGGGTTGTGGGTTCAATCTCTGGTCAGGGAGCTAAGATCCCACACGCCTCACAGCCAAAAAACCAAAACATAAAACAGAAGCAATATTGTAACAACAATTCAATAAAGACTTTAAAAAATGGTCCACATCAAAAAATCTTTAAAAAAATAAAAATAGATAAATTAAACAAGACCAAAATCCCTCCCAAAACGTTGATCTTATATCAGGCAAATACGAACAGAAAGGAAGTTGGTGAATCTGTATTAAGAGATGATAAAATAAACTTTAAGCAAAACGGACATCACAATAGGTGAAGACCATCTTTACTCCTGATAAAAGACTCATTTCACTTAAAAGATACAGCATTCTTGGATCTGTAGGCACCTAACAAGAATTATAAAATGCAGAACATTAAGATTACAATAAGAAATAGATAAAAATCACAATTGTGTAGATTTTACATAACTTTCTTAGAAATTGATAGATTAAATAGATAAAAAAATAGTAGATATAGAAATTCTGAATAACACACTTAACATTCATGTCATCATGGAATATAGTATGTCCTATACTCAATATTTAGAGACTAAGTTTTAAAGCACACAGAGAATTTATGAAAGTTATACATACTATAGCCAGTAAAACATATCTCAAACAATTATAAAAATATCTTTATGGTGTCTACCATATTCTCTGACTTTGACCCTTTGAAATAATTACAAATCAATACTGAAAAGATAATGCAAACATCCTATAATTAGAAGAACACTTTTCTAAATTATAATGTATGAAAGATAAACTGATGATGAAATACTGAAAGTTAGAAAAATGTGATTTCAACATCTTAGTTGATGTAAATATTATTATTCCATTTCATAGCCAAGGAAGCTGAAAATTAGACGCATGCTTCAGTGTTTTGCCCAAGATATCATAAGGAAACGCCAAAACCAGAAATTAAAGTCAAATCTTTTGACTTGAGAAACTGTTCTTCTTAATGCTAAGTCTGCACACAAAATAACTTGTATAGTCGAGGATGCTAACAAATGCTTTATTTTACTTAATGAAGCTAATTCTTGTAAACTGAGTGTATCTACATGGAATATCGTGGGATTTGTGAGTGCATCATAGGAAATATATGCAGACCTAAAATAACTTAACTACTCTCATCTTTGAGTTATTAAATTGTATTAATATTTATATTGCATGGGTTATAAAGACTGGATATTGTGTTAATATATGTTTACACTTGTGAAAAATAGCAATCATCATCCCGAATAAGCCATATTGCTTGGTAAGATACTTTATTACATACAAATATAACAGATTCTGTGCCAGAGGCTAAATTTAGATTTCAAAGATATTTTGTAATATCCACACACTTGTCTTGTGCGTGTATTTCCTTGCTGATCTTGCCTTTCTTTTGGCTTTGAATGTATCTCTACAACAAGGAAACCCCCTTCTAGCTGCTGAAATCTCTCTGATGTACTCCAGACATCCCACTCCTGTTTTGTTTGAATGTCTGGCAGGCATTTCAGATTGGCAGGTCCAAATATGAACTCTGGAGCCCTCACCCGTCTTCCCCCAGGGCAGATTTACTTTCTGGTACCTTTCTCGGTAGGTGGCCATTCTGACTTTGGGGCTGTCAGACCAGAGAACTTGGGGGGCAAGCTCCACTCTTCTTTTCCTTGCATCCCACAGCTAGCTGGTGAGGGGGTCTTGTTGGCTCAACCACCTGTCCTCTGCAGAATCTGACCCCTTCTCACTGCCCTGAGCTCTCTCCCAGGTGTGCACCCTGTTGCCTGCATCTGGGGGTCTGCTTGCTTTTGTGCTTTACCCTCAGCAGCAAAGCTCGCCATGTCTCTCAGCGGAAGTCGAGGTCCTCAAATGACCCTCAACATGCTACCGAGATGCCCTCAGCACAGGCTGCCCTTCTGGCTTCTCGCCCGCTGCGTTTTTGCTGGGTAGTCGGTAGGTACTCCAGCCCGCCCTGCTGACCCCACCCACACACTCCCATCTCACGGACTTGCCATGGCCCTGGACCTCTCCACCCCCCTTATCTGCATGGTTGACTCCTCCCCCTTCCTAAAGACTTTGATCAAGTGCCTCCCTGGCAGACACTCCTGCCCTGACGATACTGCATTATATTACGACCCACTCTATGTATCTTCTTTTCCTTTCTATCACTTTGCACGTTCTAAAGGTGCATTAAGATCTCTTGAGTCATCTTGCCTAATGTTTACTTTCTGTCTCCTTCTTCTGAAAGATGAGGACATTATTTGGTCTTATAGAAATACATATCGGTGCAAACATACGTTCCCAGTACTGGCCTAGGCCCTACACCAGCTTTAGCTGAAACCAAATGCTGCTCCACACGTTCACTGCAATCTTGATGATTAATGTAACTGACGTTGTCTGAGTGACTCGAGCTTATGATAGAACCTGCCTTACTCATGGGAAAAACATCTGAGGACATGACATTATATGGGTCCTTCTTTGATTCAGTACAATGATTAATGTATCAGTTACCCTTTGAATTTTATTAATAAAATATTTCAGTAATATCCTTTTTGGACTAAATTAATAGAAACTATTTTTTCATCTAATTCCACAGTGAGTTGTTAATAGAGCATACTCTACAAATACATTCATTTACACATGCTTTGTTTAAGCAAAGCGATATCTAGACAGGCTTTTTCACAAAGCAATTACTAAATGTAGTAACTTAATTACAGAAGCCTCTGGAAGGAATGGCATTAATGGACCCTATGCCATATCAGTAGATACAGAACGGGATATGGGATACACAGATTGAATCACAATAGGAGCTTGGAAAGAAGTAGAAGGAGACAGCTATATATCTTCTGGGCTTCTTTTTAAATCTCTATTTTTCATTTCAGAGTTTCTCATTCCCTTAGGTGCCGTATGAACTTAAAAGCAACCTAGATTCTTCATAGGACTTTTAGAGTATATGATAGATCAATAATTTGTTGGTTTGTTTATGAAATATGCCAACTTACTAGGACAGAGTCATTTTTAAGAGGAAGCCAAGATCAATATATATGTGCATAGATTTATGGGTGTTTTTGTTACAATCAGAATAAGTCTGTTTAAAGAATTCGAAACGGCAAGGCTGGCTGTTTTCAGTGTGATCTATTGGCTCACGGGTGCCACTTTAATTCCAGAGACTAAAAATATCACGTCTGAGACTTTTATTCTGATAAACTCTCCTTGAATGTAATTAATTTTAACAGCCAGGGTTTAAAATTGCAGACAAATAGCAATCCAGCTGTAGCTTAACCGCATAATCGCTAGAATCTGCCCCCTTTCTTGGGAATGTCAAATATTTCTTCACGCCAATGAATTTTAGAGTTACGGCCTTCTGAATTTTCATACTGAATTTTTCCCTTCAGAGAATTAAAGGAAGGAACTGAGAATTATGGCCTTAAATATGTGTCATGACTTAAATATCAAACCCAAAGTGTGTTACCATATGACCAGCAGTTGTACTTTTCTCTGTATAGCTGGTTGTATGATCTCAGCTCTGCCACTCTGAGAAATCAGGTTTGGACAAAGAGAAGACAGAAATAGATGTCTTCCTTCTGTTTATTAATTTCAGTGATACTTTCATTATGTGGGACAGCTGAACTCAACTGGTTGGTCTCCCCACCATTGCAGAATTAGCCCAACCACATTGACTGGCATGAGGTGGTCAACTAAGTTGATGGAATAGGACAGGAGACATTTAGATGGGGCAGCTGTATTTTCCCTAACCTCCCACTCACATAAAGGAAATGTGGGGATGGCTTGGGGGGGCAACAGGATGGGAGATGTGGTCATGATCACCAGATTATTGGCTGTTCTTAAGCACTTTCATTTTGGACTCCTAACTCTGAGCCTCATTTAGAAGGTAAATATGTTTTCTTTTCTCATCTGTCCCCAACCCCACTCCACGTTGCCCAACAATAAGGCAAAGACACCTGCATTTCACTTTCCAAGTGTTAATCACCAATCAAAGGAGAAAGACTATTGACTTTAATACCTAAAAATTATTATGAGTAATTAAAATTCTGAGCACATATGGGGAACATTGAGTCAATGTCATCTTAGCCTGAACAATGATAAGTAAACGTCTTGGAGGTGAAGGGGAGGCAAAGAGAAGAGGAAATTCCAATGCTGCAGAAGTATATATACAGGTAAAAGTGAAAGTCCTCTCTTCTTTGGAATGCACCCTATAGCTTTATAATCTATGCTTAAGAAAACATCCTGTTTTTATTTAAACAACAACAAAAGAAAACAGCCCATCGTACATTCAGAATAACCTCTGAACTTGTTATTCTTCATGAGGCACAGGATAAGGATGGATGCATGTGACCTGTTTTCTGAACCCAAGACAAAGCACTTCAAGATGGCACATGTGGTGCTGTGAAAAGAGCATGGCTTTGTGGTTAAGAGCTGAACCATGAAAAAGTCAAGTCTCGTTTTTCTTCTTAGAATAGATTTTCTATTTTAGAACAGTTTTAGATTTGCAGAAAAATTATGAAGATAGTATAGAAAGTTTCCATACCCAGCTCCCCTATATTAACATCTTCCATTAGCATGGTGCCTTTGTTAAAATTAATGAAGCAATACTGGTATATTATTAGTAGCTAAATTCTGTACTTTTAGACTTCCTTGGTTATTACTAATGTCCTTTTTCTGCTCCAGGATCCCATACAAGACACCCCATTAGGCTAGTTGTCATGTCTCCATGAGATCCTCTTGCATGTGACAGTTTCTGGGACTTTTCTCACTTTTGATGACCTTGGTGGTTCTGCGGAGTGCTGGTCAGGTGTTTTGTAGGGTGATCTTCAATTGGTATTAGTCTGATGTTTTTCTCAAAGTTAGACATGGGTATTAGGTCTTTTTAGGAAGAGGACCATGGAAGTAAAGTGCCATCTTCATCCCATCAATTAGGAGTATCATACTGGGTATAATAGTGATCTCCGAATCCTAATCCTTGGGACTTACGAATGTGACCTTATGCGGATATAGGCTCTCTGCAGGTGTAATTACATTGAGGATCTTGAGATGAGACCATCCTGGGTTTAGGGTGGTCACTAACCCAGGGACTCGTGTCCTTATCAGAGAGAGGAGAGGGAGATTTGAGACAAGGGGAAGGGCCATGTGAAGATGGGGGCAGATGTTGGAGTGGTGTGGTCCCCAGCCAAGGAGCCTAGAGCTGCCGGAAGCTGAAGGAGGCGAGGAAGGATCCTGTCCTAAATCCTTCAGAGGGAGTGTGGCCCTGCTGACACCTTGGTTTTGGACTTCCAGCCTTCACAACTGTGGGAGAATAAATTTCTGTTGTTTTACCAATTTTTTTTTTTCCTTTGGCCTCGCAGTATGTGGGATCTTAGCTCCCCTACCAGGGATCGAACCCATGCCCCCTGTATTGGAAGTGTGGAGTCTTAACCACTGGACCACCAGGGAAGTCCAAATTTCTGTTGTTTTAATGCCCGCCCAGTTGAGGTAATTCATTATGGCAGCCCCAGGAACTGATGCATGTCTATACTTGTCACGACTGATGTTAATCTGATCACCTGGCCAGGTGGTAATCTCCAGGCTGCTCCACTGTCACTGTGTAATACAGTAATTAGAGTCACCGAGCACAGTCACAGCCGGCACTTAAGGGCTGGGGACCCTACCACCTCCTGTGGGCAGATGAGATAGGTAACATTTTCAGAATTCTGCACAGGAGATATATCTCTTCTCTCCATTTATTTCCTTCTTCAATCATTTAATTGTATCATTATGGACTCAGGGGTGTTTAATTTATGCGTTGCTTCATCATCCCATGCTGTGTTATTTACTGTGTTGGTAAATGGTTCCAGGTTTGGCCATGGGGACTGTGTTACTTGGCTCCTGTGTACCTTTGACACACTCCCATCATTGCTGCTTTTTATTGTTGTTGTTTTGAACACTTTTTTTTTTTTAACATCTTTATGGAGTATAATTGCTTTACAATGGTGTGCTAGTTTCTGCTGTATAACATAGTGAATCAGCTACACATATACATATACCCCCATATCTCCTCCGTCTTGCGTCTCCCTCCCACCCACCCTATCCCACCCCTCTAGGTGGGCACCAAGCACCCTGGCACTATGTGTTGCTCCAGGCTCATCTCCAGTTCGGAGCCAGCCATTTCTCCAAGGAGAAATGGTCCTCTTAATGAAAGAGATCACAAACAAAGATCTGGATGCTGGTAGCTGCTGGCTATGGGGATAGATTTCTGCTGTGTACTACCTGTTGGTCCTTAAATAGCCTACTTAACCTCTCTGAGCTCCACTTTATTTATTTTTCAAAATAAGGGTTATACTGCAATAAAAATGGCTCTCAACCAATTCTGACTTAACGAACTAGCCAAATTAACCCCTATTCCTCATTCCTCCTTTAAATTCCTGATAACCATGCAAAGAAAAAATGTGATTAAGGCACGTGACTTTAAAAAATCCTATAAAATGAAGTATTCAAGCAACTCACATTTAGAAGACAAAGTATGAAAACTGGACATATCCTATTCCAATTACTCCACAAAGTATCTGCAAGTTTTCATTCCCTTATTAAAAATGCAGACATCATAGGCTAAGCCTTATGTGTACATTTTTTAAAATTTTATTTATTTATTTATTTATGGCTGTGTTGGGTCTTCGTTTCTGTGCGAGGGCTTTCTCTAGTTGCGGCAAGTGGGGGCCACTCTTCATCGCGGTGCGCGGGCCTCTCATTATTGCGGCCTCTCTTGTTGTGGAGCACAGGCTCCAGACGCGCAGGCTCAGCAATTGTGGCTCACGGGCCTAGTTGCTCCGTGGCATGTGGGATCTTCCCAGACCAGGGCTCGAACCCGTGTCCCCTGCATTGGCAGGCAGATTCTCAACCACTGTGCCACCAGGGAAGCCCCATGTGTACATTTTTTAAAGAAGGAGGATTTGGAAATTCAACATCAACAGACCTTATTTTAATATATGGTCTCTACCCTTTTCAAAACATTGGCAAATAAATGGACACTTAGAGTATAAATTTTAAGAAATGTGGTTTCCCAGGGGTGGTGGTTAAAATATTTAATGACTGGTGGGTAGGACGTGGCCATAATCATTCAGATCGGTTCTGTGTGAAAGCCCTCTGGGGAGGGCAGGCATGGTCTTGAGGTGTTAGGTATATTATAGTGTTGTGCCTGGTGTTAATCTTTTAATTGCTGGGATCCGGGTGTTCCAGGGACCCACGGAGGAGGGAAGTAGAAAGGCACTGAGTGAGCATTAGGGACCAGGCAGCAGCTGGCTGCCATTCTGCACAGGAGCGTCTGAGGACTTGATGCTCTGAATGCGGTCTTGGTGCACAGTGACGGGCCCTCCACCCAGCCTGTGAGTCTCACCGACAATTCCAGGCCTTAACTGACCCTTTGAGTAACCGATGAGTTAACTGGAGTAGAGGGCTTTACTAGTCCTCTTTCATGGGGCTGGTGCAAGGACCTGGCAGTAGGAAGGGTCTACTCACCTGTGGGCCTGTGAACCTCACCATATTGTCACCTTGTCATGGCCATTTTCTGACTTCAGGGCGCCCAACCAGAGCCTTTGCTTGGCCAAGTTCTTTTCTTAGTGTGTCTGAGATAGAAAGCGCACACAGATTTTGAAGAGGCATTACAAACATCATGCCACCCAGGTAATATTTTTCCATTTTTTAAAATTTATTTTTATACAATTTTTAAAGGTTACTTTCCATGTGCAGTGATTACACCCAGGTAATTCTTAATCTCTTTAAGTCTGCTCTTCTCATCTATATAAAGGGAAGTAGAGTGTTGGGTTTAAATAACAAGGATTAAAACTTAAGGATTAAGTGCTATAAAATGTTTGTAAGGGGTACTCAATAACTAGCTGTAGCCAGTTGCATATTTATACAAATACAGATGTAAATTGTGGGCAAGGTAGATAAGTAAATAGAAGATTGAAATGCAGTGTGGTAAGTATTTTACTTTATTTTTTTAAAATATTTTTAAAATATTTTTAAAAAATATTTGTTTATTTATTTATTTATTTTGGCTGCACTGGGTCTTAGTCACGGTGTGGTGTTTTAAACAGAAGGATGTACATGGTACTATGGGAGTAGATAAAAACATCATATAATTAAGCACTTTCCATTTCCCAGGAATTGGTTTAGATGTTTTACAGGTGGTTCACAGCACAGCACAGCCAAGCTCTCTCATCAGTGGTGAAAACTGAGGCACAAAGAGGGCCCATCATTCCTTAAACGGGCAGCTGAGGTTGGGACCCAGGCCCTGGCTCTAGGCCCATGTTTTGTCCTGCTGGCTGGTCCTGGAGGGCTGAATGTGGAACAGGTCTCTTGAAGTACAGGTGATCCTGTCTTTGTGTGGAGAGGAGGTGGTCAGTCAATGGGTGAGGGAAGGACTGTCAGAGGACAGAGGCCCCTGCCAAGGCTGGTGCCCCACGTGGTCAGGGCTCTGGCTGTCCAGCGGGGTGGCTGCCTTTGAGGGCTCTTTGGGGAAGGATCTGCCCGGAGGAAACAAGCAAGGTCAAGTTATTAAACATTAATCAACCAACAAACATTTTATCAAGTGTCTTTCTTTGTGGTAAAAACAAACTCACCAGGGATTGCCAACCATGGTTCTCCTGCAGACTTGGGGGCATGGACGGGAGAGGGCTGAGTGGCATATAATTGAGCATCTACTTGTTTTATTCTTAAAAGTAAAAAGAGCTCAAAAGAGGAGCAATATGGACATTTGCTAGACCAGGAGACAGTGGGTGTGTTCGTTTGCTGGGGACTCTCAGCAAAATACCACAGACTGAGTGGATTAAACAACATACATGTATTGTCTCACAGTCTGGAGGCCAGAAGTCCAAGATCCAGGTGTGGGCAGGGTTGGTCCTCCTGAGGCTGGGGGAAGACTCTGCTCCAGGCCCCTCTCTTGCTGGTGGTTGCTGACCATCCTTGGCTGTTAGAAGAACCTCCCCAATCTCTGCCTTCATGTTTGCATGATATTCTCCTCGTGTGCTTGTCTGTGTCCCATAAACATCCCCCTTTTTATAAGTACGCCAGTCATATTGGATTAGGACTTACTCCAATGCCCTCATTTTAACTTAATTACCTTTGTAAAGACCCCTCATCCCCAGAAAAGGTCACATTTTGATGTACTGGGGGTTAGGACTTCAACATATGAATTTTAGGGGAAACAATTCAACCCATAGCAGCGAGAGTAGTTACAATCATGTAATAACCATGAATTAGGATCATAAATTTGTTCTTTCTTAATTTAAAACAAGTGAAAGTTATTTACAAAGTAAATCTCAGGGTAGTTCAAACTGCAAACAGTGATGTTATTTTACATGTTATTTCTCTTACGGGCTGTTATAAAAATCATCTAAGTAAATTTTTTTTTTGATTTATCAAAGAATAACAGCACTTAAATTCATCATTGTCCCGTGTGCCTACAGTATTTTAGAGTTGTTTTGTATGGTCTTTTCATTCATGGGGTAGTGAATATATTTTTGGTGTGACATTATTTATGGACACAAGGAATAAAGTCATATCTGAAATGTATTTCCCTTTCATTGGAAGTTGAAGGAATAAGGTTTATTATTGTGTCAAAGTAATTTTACACAGCTCTTCACTGTTAGAGTTCTGAGTAAAATCATGTTTATTTTGGATAACTTAAAATCATCATTTTTATTTAACATATTCACCATAAAAGGTCTATTTTATAGTCCAGACGAACAAAAGAATATGGTAAAAATAAACTTTTTAGAATGGATATATTTTTCTTCCAAAGAGCAACTATTCCAGATCCACCAATGGGTGTCTTTTAGAGCCACTGTTCACAAATTGTTCTGGGATGTATGCTGGTCCCAGAGGTCCCTCTAGGTGACCCCCAGGCTAATCTCATGTAGTATTGATGCTTATAATATGAAAATGTCTATATTTTAGTTTCCAGAATGGAAAGTTTATGAATAATGTATAATATTTAATAAAACCAGACATTGCCTCATTAATGTCTCATCAAAAGTAGAATGGATCATTCCCTTAAATCTGGCATTTTTGGGTCATGTACTGGGTAAGATTGGGTAGATGGATATATATCCTTTTACCCTATTAAACACGTTTATAATCCAGCAAATCTGAGACAATTTCTGGAAGATTTAATCACTAATCAAATTAAAGTCAAAATAAAAAATTCTCATGTATTTATTAATTCATTCCCTTTGCAATGAGTATTTTTGTTTGCTTGTTACATAAAATGTTTATGAGGAAAATGAAGCCTAAAGATATAGGACTTTTGCAAAGGGCACACCATAAAGTAGGAGGAAAATTACAGAACTGCTGCTTATACACATTTGTTAAATTGCACTATTTGAGGCCCATCACATTTATTTCAGGGGGATAGTTGATCATTTGGCATGAGAAAATCATACCAGAAGAAAACCTCTATTGACCTCTAACGCTGACCTGTCAGTCTACACTCAAATCTCCAATTACCTAAAAAGCGAATCATTCCCATTACTTAACCTGTATATTATCTGATACATATTTGTATTCTCAACCATTATAAAAGCTATTTTGAACTCATAACCTCTCTAAGTGACAGGTAGTAAATCATTAGTTTTGTCTAATCTTGACATTGTATTCCCTCGGAATTTAAATGGATCTTAAAATTTTGTCACTGACTTTTAAAAACCGTAATTACTTGGTCTTTTCACAAGTTAGCAAACATATCTTTTTAAACCCAAATATGTCTTGCATTTCTCATATATGCATTATATGATTTAATGATTTTCCACCCTCCTCCTCTTTCTGCATTTGTTATGGGCATGGTAGGATCAGAGTGGGAAGGAAGTGGGTTGCATGGGGCTGATTGTCTAGGGAAGTGGGATTGGATGGGAGGGTTGGGTGGAGGCTGTGGAGAGTTGACATGAAGAGGAGTGGAGGGGCTTGTCCTTGATTTGTGGACTGGTGCAGGGGGAAACTAATGAAACTCCCCCTTAAGAATCATTTATTCTCAAATAGGGACAACAGGTTGACTGAATCACAGTAGTTGACTCTGTGGGTTATAGTAACTCAAGTCCAGGCTCTCTGCAAAGTGAGCGTCCAGAGGCTGCCAGGATCCCCTGATGATCTTACTCACCCAACCATTTACAATCTCACCTGAGACAATTGAATTCAGTTGAAGCATTCAAGAGAACATTATACCCCTGCAAGGTGATCCTAAATATGGCCTGAACTGCCATTCATGGTCTCATCCTGCCCATCTCTGCAACCTCGCCCCTCTCCATTCCCCAACTCACAATTCAGACTTCCCTTTGGGGTTCCCTGGTGTGTCCTGGCTCTCAGATCCACCCCTGCCTTGCACATGCCACCTTCTCTGTTTTCTACCCTGAGGCCAGCACATTCTTCCTTTAACCCTAGGATAAATGCTCAGGTGTCATCTGCGGGGTCGCTCTGTTAAAGTCTAGGTGAACCCCTCTCCCAGGCACTTAATCATACTTCCCCATAATTGTCCTGAGGTTGTTCCATTAGCTGGGGATTTCCTTGAGGTCAGAGGATTAATTATCAATTTTACTTGAATTTCTGTTACTGAGGAAGGAGCACTGTGTATGGTAGATGTTCTAGGAAAGATCCACAACTGATTCACTGAATTAAGGAAATTACTCTGATAACAAAGTAGAGAAATACATGGGCTGAGGGTTGGGTGGATAACCGTGAAGAAGAGAGTGAGAGAAGTTATAAATCTGATTCAATAGCCCTGGCAAGTGATAACTAACTAGATGGTCATAGGATGGAAAGGAAAATACACTGGTCAATGAAAAATGTTAACATTTCCATGAAAAATTCCTAACTAAGCCCTTATTAAATATATCATAGAAATCTTGTTTTGCCAAATGCATTTGTTTTTTTAATGAAAATTGTGAAGGACTGTAGTATATCTACCTAGAAGATATTGATCCCTTAATTAAGGTGTATCTACACCAGTGTTATTTTTAACTCTCTCCTAATTTGCTGACTCTGTTCTCTCCTACTCTGATTTCCCTCTGGCTCCTTCTCTCCCATTGCATTTTCCACCAGATTCTATTTGTGAATCAATTTGTCCCTAAGAATAGAGCAGCCCTTGCAAAAATGTTTTCAGTACACAAAGAATGGAGAGTACAAGCAAGTTAATCAAAGGTGATCCAATTAGTGACTTCTTTTTTCTAGGACAGAGATATTGAGTTTTCATTTACTGTGGGAAAAAAATAGCACCAAAATAAAAACTAAATGTTCAGTATCCTTTTTAAATAAAGAAAAGTGCAGATGCATTTAGAAAGTTATTTTTTAATCAGCTAACAGTGAGGTGCTTGGAACCAGGTATCTACCAAGGAAGATATTTTTTAAAAAGGCCTAACACTGAGGGTTCTGAAATGCTTTCTCTGTAACCAAATCCTTTGAGCAGAGCATAGATAAACATCACCAAAGCCATGAAAACATCATTAATATCCTGGAAGGTATGAAAATAAGACAGGCTAGTTTGATCCTGCTCTGTGGTCTACCTTCCTTCAAAAAAAAATCTCATTTGTGAAGGGGACTTCTAGTTATGAAGAGAGAGAAGATTTCTGCCCCTCTCTTCCAGCCTCATTGGCCATTTATCCTTTAATCACAATCCAGATATTTAGAGAGATGAAGTGATGAAGTCTCTGTCTTTTCATTTCTATTGATCGTAATGTTTCACCAAGATGATTCCAACCACCTCCTCTCTTGGTAACCTACCTAGAAATCCATCCTCCACAGTCAGCCTGCGCAAAGGAGATTCGGCTCTGGGTTGAAGATGTTCAATTTCGTTTCTAAATTGGCCCTAGACATTGGTGGATTAAATGACTAGAGGAAACATGCCAGTACATCTCAAAAGACACAAAAAGACATCTGCTCATTGATTGAATCCAATCATCTATGAGTTGAAGCAGAACAAACTTTGAAACAGGGTTCCTCTAGTAACACATTACATGGAAGGAATGAGTCAAGGTTTTGAAATAGCACTTGGACACTGTGCTGTGACTGGCACTGAGATAAAACATGGACTTTCCCAGGCTTGCCACCCAATATAAATTAATGCAGATAAATGGGCACTTTCTTGCTTTAGTACAGCTATTTGCATGATTTTTGTGAAAAGTTCTGGGCTACCAGGTAGTACCTAGGAAAGAAGGAATTATTTATTTATGATCTTTGCTGTGTCATGACAATGGTTGAGCCCTTGAAATCTGTGATGGTGAGGTAGGCAAGTGTTCAATATTTCAAGTGGAGAATCTAAAGAAAAGTTCAACAACAGTCACAGAGTCCTGGAGGATATTTTTACAAAGCTTTAAAAGAGTGCACAAATCTAAGACCACTGATCCTTTACTGCTGTATCCAGGTAGAATAATATGATCACTTCTCCATCACAGCTCACATCATTTATATTTTTTTTAAATTAAAAAATAAAAAAACAACTTTCTGAATAAATTTTGTAATTCATAATAAATATGCAAAAAGGGAAAATATTTATTTATTTATTTAAAAAAAAATTTTTTTTTAAGACTGTTGCTTTTTTTTTTTTCTTTTTTTTAGTTAATTAATTAATTAATTTATTTATGGCTGTGTTGGGTCTTCGTTTCTGTGTGAGGGCTTTCTCCAGTTGCGGCAAGCGGGGGCCACTCTTCATCGCGGTGCGCGGGCCTCTCACTGTGGCGGCCTCTCTTGTTGCAGAGCACAGGCTCCAAACCCGCAGGCTCAGTAATTGTGGCTCATGGGCCCAGTTGCTCCGCGGCATGTGGGATCTTCCCAGACCAGGGCTCGAACCCGTGTCCCCTGCATTGGCAGGCAGATTCTCAACCACTGCGCCACCAGGGAAGCCCGGAAAAATATTTATTAAACTCTACAACTTTATTGCAACATGCAGAGATTAGGGTTATAAAATAGTTGAAATTGAAATTACAACTTTAGTCATGGATTTGGTATTGATTCTATATTTTCCTCTTCACACATCCAATGAGGAAAATACCCATTAGTTAAGGAAGATGTGTGTTAAATATTCACTTCCATTTTATGTGCCTCATCCTTTTTAAATTTTTATTTTATTTTTCTGTTTCCCAAGCAGCTCCAGTTCTACAGGTAGCTATGGAAATACTAAACAGCTATAGACCAGGACGGTTGTCTGCAGGTAAAAGTGGCTGGTACTAAGGTGTGTATGAAAACAAGTGAGCCTCATGAAACAATGTCTGAAGAAGAGAGAAATGAGATTAAATTTGGGACATGAAGTTGATGTCCAGAAAAGAGTTAAGTAAATAACAAAAAATGTAGCCATTTAGGGAATTAAGAACATCTTGGTGACTGTGGAAGAATGAAAAGAGAAGGGAGCTCTAAAGGTTTGGTAAAGGGAGAAGAACCCACTCACAGGGGCAGAGAAAGCCCAGAGGCTCAAGTTACACACACCACCCAAATACCTGGTTTCCACATTGATAAAAACAAAATTACTATTTTTAGCATGAAGAATATTGCATTATGGGAACTTAACTACATTTCACATTACAGTGAATTTAAAGACACAATTATAATATTTTTAGAATAAATTTTAGTTAGAAATGACTTCTTAAATATAGCAAAATTGCAATTTTACTGGTCCCTGTAAACATGGAGATTAAGACAAAGTGAGTTTGGCCAGTTTATGCAAGTTTATGTTCCACTCAGGCTGTTCATCATTTCCCTGTGTGTGGTTTTCATCATTTGAAAACCAGAGTCTGAAAGAACCACATGGCTCATGCCTGAAATTCTCACTAGAAGACATCTAAATCACTGAGTATAGGATTATTGTTTAGATGGAACTTAAAGACAGAAGAGAGACTCCATGGTGAGAATGGAAGCCACAAATCTGACTTTTCTCTAACTCTATAATTTGTACCCTGAGATCCTGTCCATACAGTAAGGGAGAGTTTGTGAAAGTTAAAATGATTCATTGAGTATGATCATAAATCAAAAGATTCTATAAAAATAATAACACAAAATAATGGGAAGATAATATAGGGACATAGATATTAGTCATTTATTGCTGCCTATGAAATTACACTAACAGGTAAGCACCTAAAACAAGAGTCATCATTTGTTATCTCACAGTTTCTGGGTACCAAGATTTTGGGTAGTTCTGGTTCAGGTCAGTCAAGATGTTGGGCAGGGCTCCAGTTACCTGAAGACTTGATGGGGCTATGAAGTCCCATCTAGCATGGCTCCCCCCACAGCTGACAGATTGCTACTGGCTATGAGCAGGAGTCCTTACATCCCCTCCACACAGACCTCGTGTGTGTCTTCATGACATGGCAGCTGGCTTCCCCCAAAGTAACTGAGTCAAGAGAAAGCAAGGCCAAAGCCACCATGTCTTATATGACCTATCCTCAGAAGCGACATTCGTGTGTGTCTTCATGACATGGCAGCTGGCTTCCCCCAAAGTAACTGAGTCAAGAGAAAGCAAGGCCAAAGCCACCATGTCTTATATGACCTATCCTCAGAAGCGACATTCTGTTGTATCTTTAATTTACCACTGAATACAGAGGTCATTCTGATTCATTGTGGATAACTACAATGGGCTAGAAACACTAAGAGGTAAGAATTATTGGTGTCATCTTGTAAGTTGGCTACCACACTGGATGATATTCCTCCAAAGACATGCACTAAAAGTGACCCACTGTGACCCTAGAATCTTGAACAAAAGACCCCTATCCAGCAGTAGACATGTTAAAATATTCAATAGAACAGTTCAAACAGATAACTCAGAAATCCACTCTCATGGTAGTTACCATGCTCCTCATATTTCTTCTTAAGCCACTGAAGTCCAGTTTCTTCCACCACTATTTCTTTTGGGGGGGATACTATTCTCTGAAGGATTTTTGGCACTTTGATGCAGACACAGTCTCCTGACTTTTAACATGTGTCCAACTGCTGAATCCAAAGACTCCTGTCCTTCTGCCTTTTCTTCTCCCCACATTACCTACATGGGCTGAGCATTCTTTCTTTCCAGAATGTCCTCCTGTCTCTTTCTCAGGATATTTTAGGGTTTCTATTTTTCTGACTTTCCTTGAGATGCCCTTACAATTTCCTTCAAATGCCATTAAACCCACATCCATCTTCAATGATTTTCCCTGGCAATAGCTCTGTTTGAGTGATTGCATCTATTCTTGTGGAGACACCACTGACTTCTACCCAAAAGAAGTCAGTGTCTTTACCTCTAAGGAACACAGAGCTCCAGGTACACGCACCTTATTGTCTATTACGCACCCACGTTTAATGTTTCCTAGACACCTCAAAATCCCAACGTCCTCCACTGATCTCAGCTTCTCCCACCTCTCCTACCTCATAAATGTCTTCTCCTACTCTGCCGAAACCTGGCATCCACACATCTGTGACTTCTAGATGCCTTCGTTTCTGGTACTCCCCACAGATATCAGGTTTGTACTTTGCTTTATTCAAAACCTACTTGAAGTCTGTCTCTTCCTTTTCAGTTTCATGGGTCAAATGTCTTACCAAGACGCTTCCAATGCTCCTGTAATGATAACCTACCTAGAAATTAACCACACTTTAATTCATCTTCCAAAATGCCACCGGAAGTGTTTTTCTAAAAATTCATGTACATTATCTTCATGAAATTTGTCAATAGTTTTCATTACAATGAGGATTACACTCAAATCTATTGGTGAGACACTTTTCCCCATAGTCAGGGTCCCAGTTACCAAAATACCTTTCCAAACTTATAACCTGATATCCTTGACTGACTTTATGGTCATTCTCAGCTCTAGAACTTCAAACACACACACACACGCGCGTGCGTGTGCAACTGACATATGCACTGATGGACCAGCTCAAGCCTCTGGAGCCCAGGAAAGTCCTGCCTCTGCCATGGTTGCCTAGAAAACCCAGTTCAGCTTCTGAGTCACAGAAACAAGAGTCAAGGCAGAAATAGATTCCCATCTCTGATAAAGGGCTGATGGCATGTCTTTCATTTCTGATTCCAAAGCAACTCCACTGAACCTGGGGCCTTGCTCCACTTGGTCATGACTGAAAATGTTTGACCATTACGTCTTCAAATATATTTTCTGCTCCATCCCCTCACTTTCTCCCAGATTCCTATCGCATGTGTATTAGCTCTCTTGACATTGTCCCAAAGAGCACTGAGGCTTAATTGATTTTTTTTTCAATTTGTTTATTCTATGATCTTCGGGTTGAATAATTTCTATTTATTTAACCAGTTTTACTACTTTCTTCTAGTATCTTTATTCTGCTATAAGACTCATCGAGTGAATTTTTTTTTTTAATTTCAAGTACTCTATTATTTAGTTCATGTATTTTCATTTGATTCTATTTTATAGCTTCTACTTTTCTGATGACATTTTTTGACCCTTTATTCATCTTGACTATATTATTTTTTACATCCTTGAGAATAATTTAAAAAGCTACTTTAAAATTGTCTGCTAATTCCAACATCTTAGCCATCGTGCTGTTCTTATACACTGAAATTTGTCTGTGTATGGATACGGGACACATTTTATTTTAAATTCACATGTCTATTAATTTTTTATTTAATCATAGACATTATAAAGTTATGTTGTAGAGACTATGGATTCTATTACATTTCTCTGGATAGCATTGATTTTGGGTATTAGCAGACAGCTAACTTGGCAGAAAGCATATTTAAAACTCTGCATGTATAATAACTGTTATCCCTGTCTGGTTCTTTTTACTTACCTGAGCTACTTGGATTGTATCACACACACATATGTAGTTTAGGGGTAAGATTTGGGATAAAGTTTATATGGCTATCTGGACCACACCCTCTGTAGTTCTTTCTATTCTGGTATATCTTTCCTCATTTTCCTCTGGCTGTGGTACCACTAAACTCTGTCATCTGATTTCTCAAATTATTGTCACTTTCTATCCAATTTCCAACTTTTCTATAAGGTGGCACTCACTGGAGATGATCCTTGGGTAAAAAACTGCAAAAAACAAATAGACAAACAAAAAAAGGTGGCCCTCTTACTCACAACTATTTACTTTGTTCAAGTGTTAACTCCATTTCAGTATTTTCCTGATTTTGATCTCTCTCCAGTGACTTCGGACAATTGTTTTACATCTTTTCCCCTAGGTTTATCATTATGTGTGGAAGAGTTGTCACACATGAGATAATCTACCATTTCTGTAAGTGGGGCTTCCTTCATTTTTTATGTCTCTTGAGGATCACATCACAAGTAAAACATCAAGTCTATGTTGTAAACAACAAAATGTATTTCATCGTGCAAAGAATCCATGCATGTTGGATGCCAAGAACTGACACCCTGTGGAAGCAAAATGTACCACTTAGAGAACATTAGTGTTAGGTTTTTACATATCATTCCCACGCACTTTCTTCCTCAGCTCAATTCCTTCTTGACCATAACCAGGGCTTCATTTGCCTCCTTGTCTTCTTTCTTTTTATTGATAATTATTATGGGCTGACACTGAGAACTGAAAGTCATCCTGCTTCCATCTCCCTGGTCCAAGAGAGAGCTATTTTCATATTAGTTGAGCACCCAGCTTCTCAAAACAGGTAATGCACAGCAGAGGAGCTGTGGATGAATACGCCTGCATGGACGTTTGGGTGAACCTGGTCCATAATTCCCAACCAGGAAGGAGTCAGGAGGGGATGGGGGTGTGTGTCACAGGATGTAACAAAAACCATAGAGGGCTCACTTTGAGACCAAGTAGGACTCCTAGTATACATCTTCAACCACCTGTGCCTGGGAGTGGAGAACTGTTGTTTTCATTGATTCTGCTTCCTCTGGGTTTCCTATCATATCAAAGTCTGAAGGAAATCAGACTGTAAGTGTAACTTCCTTCCAGGACCCAGCAAAAGAGATCAGAGCTCTTTACTTCCTCATGTTACATAAAGAGAGAGACATTTAAGATTATTTAGTGTGAATTATGTTAACCAGTACAAAAGTATTTCTATTCATAGTATATATTTTTTAATAAAAAAGATACATACACTCTCTCTCTAGACAACATCGCCTGGTGGACTTGTTTCTACTTTTGCTCTAAGACTTAAATCATCAACAGAGGGAATTTCTACCCACTAGTGGAAATCTGCTTCATCATGTTCATATCACAACCTCTCTGTGTCAGTCATTACCCTTGGTTAAAGCCAAGTCTCTCTCAGCTCCTCCATTGTCAAGAATCTTGCAAATTTCATTGAATTTTGCCCCCTTAGGGGAAAACATTAAATTCACTCACTCAGTTTATTTCCTTTTTCTTTTGGCACATGAAGAGTTAAGCATCAAATAACTTCAGAAAGTCAATTAAAAAGGGATAGTGTAGCTTAATCACAGGGCTTTTCCTATCTATTTTTTCCAGTAGTTACTTTAAAACTACTAACTTGAAATCACAGTCCTGTGCTGCCTTCAGAAGTTCACTCAATCAAAAGCCAAGTGCTGAGTAATCAAAGATCTTAATAACTGGAAGTTCTAACCCTAACCACAAGCGGATTAAAAATCCAGTAGCCAGAACGCAGTCCTTCGATCCAGCAAGCTCCTGTGCATAATGAGAAACCCCTAAAGCCCCAGATCACAGCCATGTCCTTGCCCACTGTAGACCTAAGTGGAAAACCTCTTTAATTCCTTAAGAGATCCTATCTGCCTGATGAAAATAGATACTGGCTTCTGTGTAGCATGATTAGAAGAATGGGAGACGATGAGCAAGGATGCTGGGGAGAGACTCAGCCTTGCTCATTTACATGGTATTACCACTGACAGGTGATGTTAACAGGAAGCAGGGACCTAAAGGCAAAGGGTCTCTGAATTAAAGCAGCATTTATTACTCAGGTTAGAGAGGGATTAAGGTCCATTTATTTTGCCATATCCAATTTTATAAGCCTACTAAGCACTTTGATGCTTCCTTTTAAATTTTTCTGTAGAAAACAGCCAAGCTGTTTGGAAAGATGTTTATTTTCATTCAGAACAACCTATCAACAGATTGTAACTGAAATGTAAGTGGTTGTAGCAATATTCTTTTCCTTCATGTTGGGATGAATGAAAATCATCCCTGTTTATTTAGAGTATAAATATTTAAAAGCCACATTCTTTAACACTATGTTATTGCTTACTTATTGCTACATAACGTATATATACGGTATACCATAGTACATACACAACGTACTACATTATGCTAAATATATATATTATATATAGTTTAGCATAGTGATATTTCATATTAGATAATTTATTGAAATGATTCCCTATTTTGGAATACCATGTCTCTGATAAATCTATAAATTTTCTTTCATATGAGTATAAAATTTATTTATTTATACATTTAGCATTGAAATTTGAAGTTAAAATCCACTAGAGATAATAAATCTTCAGAAAGATCTTAGATTCTCTTAGAATCTCTTCCATAGAATTTAGAATTTTGTTGTGTATTTTGCTGGTTCCAGTGCTCCCATAATATGTTCCTTTTGAAAAAGTAAAAAAAAAAAAAGTCAATCATATGAATAATTGTAAAATGACTTTAAACTAATAATATCTCCTAGCTAAACTATTACTTTATTGCTTGACATTAATATACAAGCAAAATGCTTATGCATTTGGAATTTTTTTCAACTTATCATTTTTAAAACACAGTTGATTTTCTACCCAGACTGTTACCTCTAAATTCATTGTTTCAAGGCAGTACAAGAATGTCATCCTATATGAAAGTTTTGAGAGTCACTTCTTAAAAATAAACTTTGTTATACCAAGATCACACAATTTTTCTCCTGTGTTGTCTGCTGTATGTTTTATAGTTTTACATTTTATATTTAAATAATTTTGTGTGTAGTATGTGGTATGAATTGAAAGATTTTTGTTTGGTTTTGTTTTGATTTTTGCCTATTAATATCTATATTATTTTGCTAGTGCTGCCATAGCAAAATACCACAGACTGGGTGGCTTAAACAACAGAAATGTATTTTCTCACAGTTCTGGAGGCTGGAAAGTCCATGATTAAGGTGTTGGAAGGTTTGGTTTCTCCTGAGGATCCTCTCCTTGGCTTTCAGATGGTGTTTCTTGCTATGTGCTCACACAGACCCCTTTGGTGTGTGTTGTCTGTACCTTAATCTCCTCTTCCTATAATGACACTGGTCATAAGATCAGGGCCACCCAAATGACCTCATCTTACCTTAATTACCTATTTAAAGAGCCTATATCAAAATGCAGTCACATTCTGAGGTACTGGGAGTTAGGACTTTAACGTATGAATGAGGAGAAATAGACAAATACATAATAATATTCAGAGGCTTCAATACCCTTCTTCAACAATTGATAAAACAAATAGACAGAAACCGTATATCATCTCAACAGAAATAGAAAAATTATTTGACAATATTTAATATTCATTACTGATAAATAATCCTAGCAAACTAGAAAGAGAAGGTGACATCCTGAACTTGAAATGACATCTACAGAAAACTTACAGCTAACGGCATATTTAACACTGGAAAAACTTATGCTTTCTTTCTAAGCTCAGGAACAAGAAAATGTTGTCTGCTTTCATCACTTCTATTCAAACTAGTACTAAAAGCTTTAGCTAGTGCAATAAGAAAGAAAATAAAAAATATACAAATAAAAGACATCCATATTGGAAAGGAAAAAGTAAATCATCTTTATTCTCAGATGTCATGATTGTCAACATAAAAATCTGACGGGATCTACCAAAAAATAACAGAACTAATAACTGAGTTTATCAAGGTAATTGCATACAAGAACAATACACAAGAAGACATGGTATTTCTATATTCTAGCCAAAAACCATTGGAAATTAAAATTTTTTAATATTATTTATGACATTATAAGAATATGAAATACTTAGGGATAAAATTACAGAAGATTTGCAAGTCCTATATAATAAACTCTATAAAACTGGTGAGAAAAATTAAAGGAGACCAACTAGATGCAAGATATGCTTTGCTCATGGATTTGAAATACCTATGACATTTCACTGCATGCTGTGCTGCATACAGAATAGACTATAATGTGAGTGTGGGCAAGGTCGAAAGGCAGGTAAGTACCACCCAGAGAAGGGACTGTTATTCAAGGGCACTGAGAATCAAATGCTCCAATGTTTACTCACAGCAAGAGGGGAGAGAAAGTACTCAGGATCCAGCCTCTGGCAATGTGTCTGTCCCCATGGCAATTGGATCCATTCTGTAGCTGATGTTGGCAGTATGTCTTAACAGCATTTGGTCCTTCAGTAGAAGGACCCCCACCCCTTGCCTAGAGGGCTCCAAGACACAAAAAGCTGGGGGGCATGCCTGAGGGCCATCGATACGTGCATAGCTAAGTGGTTTCTGAAACATTTACATGCTCTCAATGCAGAGGGAGCAGGGATACACTGGCTGTGCTCTGAGCTCTTTGCATGCAATGCAATTTGTGAGCTTACCAGCACATCCTGCACCCAGCACGATGTTTTTCTTGGGAATGCAGGGGAGGCATCATGTTGTTCTGGGACCCTACCCTTACACTTCATATTTTAGGATGCTCTGTTATTAGGTGAATAAACATTTATACTTCGTAATGTCTTCTTGATGAATTTACCCCTTTGCCATTATGAAATGTCCTTATTTTTCCCTGGTTATATATATTTGCTCTAAAACCTACATTGTTTCAGGTTAATATAGTCAAGTCAGCTTTTTAAAATTAGTGTTAACATGTAATATATTTTTCATCTTACTTTTAGCTTATGTGTGCCTTTATATTTAAAGTACTTTTCTTGCAGGCTGAAAATATGTGTGTCTTGCTTTTTGATCAAATATGACAATCTGGGCTTTTTTTTTTTTTTTTAGTTATTTTATTTTTTATTATTTATTTATTTATTTATTTGGCTGTGTTGGGTCTTCGTTGCTGCACGCAGGCCTTCTCTAGTTGGGGCGAGCAGGGGCTACTCTTTGTTGCAGTGTGTGGGCTTCTCATTGCAGTGGCTTCTCTTGTTGTGGAGCACAGGCTCTAGGTGCATGGGCTTTAGTAGTTGCAGCACACAGGCTCAGTAGTTGCGGTGCACAGGCTCTAGAGTGCAGGCTCAGTAGTTGTGGCACACGGGCTTAGTTGCTCCACAGCATGTGGAATCTTCCCAGAGCAGGGATGGAACCCGTGTCCCCTGCATTAGCAGACAGATTCTTAACCACTGTGCCACCAGGGAAGTACCAATCTGTGCCTTTTAATAGGAGGTTTAGACTATTTATAGTTAATGTGATTACTGACATGTTTAAGTTTTAGTCAACTCTCTACTGTTTATATTTCCTCCCACATTTTCTTTGTCATTTTTTTTCAATTTTTTTGCCATTTTTTGGATTATTGAGCACATTTTGTGATTTCATTTATCTTCATGCACTCTTGACAGCAATAACATTTTTTTTTATTTTAGTGGTTACCATAGGGTTCATAGTGTACATCTTAAATTTATCACAATCTATTTTCAAGTAATAATATATGACTCCATGTAGAATATAAAAATGTTACAGTAGTATGCTTCAATTTTTCTCCTACTGGTTTTATGTTAATATTTTCACACATTTAATTTTACATGTGTTATAAGACCTACCCAACATTTTTATTATTTTAATTTAAACAATTAAGTTGAATGAAGAGAAAAAATATCATGTATTTATTGATGTAGTTATGGTTTCCAGTGCTCTTCATTCCTTTGCATGAATTTGTGTTTCATCAGATATCACTTGTCTTTTGCCTGAAGGATTTCTTTTAACGTGTCTTGTAGTGCGCATTTACAGGTGATAAATTCTTTCATCGTTTGCATGTCTGGCAATGTCTTCATTTCCTCTTTTTATACAATTTGTCTGTAACTTTTTTTTTTTTTTTCAGTACCTTAAAGTCATTGAACCGGTCTTCTTACTGGCATTGATTTTGAAGAGAAATCTGCTCTCCTGCTTCTTTTTGTGTCCTTGTGTAACATTTTGTTTTTCTCCTCTCACTGCTTGTAAGGTTTCCTCTTTATCACTGGTTTGGAAAAAAAAAAAAAAGATCATTATGTGCCTTGATGTAGTTTTCCTCATGTTTCTTGCACTTGATGTTAACTGAGTTTCTTGTACCTGGTGTTTTATAGTTTGCAGCAAATTTGAAAAAAAATAAAAATCAGCCGATATTGTTTCAATGTCTTCCATTTCTCTCCTCCCTTTTGAGGATGTGAACTACACTTCTACCCAGCTACCTGGTGTCATCCCACACACCACTGGTTCTCCTCTAATTTCTCATGATTCTTTTTTCTCTCTGTGCTTAAATTTTGATAGTTTCAATTGCTCTCATTTCAAGTTTACTTATCTTTTATTCTGCAATTTTTAGTCTGCTTTTCAGTCTATTCAGGGTATTTTTGCCTCACACAATGTAGTTCAGATCTTCAGAAGCTTGATTTAGTTCCTTTTTATATCTTCCATTGAATAGGATTATAAGAACTTTTTAAAAATAACATTGTGAAGATAGTACAGTGAATTCCCATATACCCACATAAGTTTCCCCTTTTATTATATTAGTATAGTGTAATTTCTTCAACTAATGAATAAATATTGATGTTTTATAATTAACTAGATTCTATACTTTATTCAGATTTCCTTGGTTTTACCTAAAGTCTTTTTTCTATTCCAGGATCCCAATCAGGATCCCACATTACATTTAGTCATCATGCCATCATGTCTGCCTAGGTTCCTCTTGACAGTGACAGTTTGCCAGACTTTCCTTGTTTTTTATGTTCTTGAGAGTTTTGAGGAGTACAGGTCAAGTATTTTGTATAATGCCCCCAAATATAATCTACCTGATGTTTCTCTCATGCTTAGAGTAGGGTTATGTGTTTTGTGGAAGATAAAGTGTGATTTTCATAACATCATTCTAAGGGTATGCACTAGTAATATGACTTATAACTGTTGACGTTAATAATGATTATTTAGTGTAGTTAGTGCGTGTCAGGTTTCTCTACTGTAAAGTTACTATAACATCCCACACTTGAGAGTAGGGGGAGAGTAAATGTATAAATTATTAGGAACTCTCTCTCATTTGCTTATTTACTTAATCATTTATCAGTATGGACTAACGGATATTTATTCTGTACTTTGGATTATAATCCAAGGTTTTGTTTTCTTAATTGTTCCAGATTTGGTCATTAGGAGCTCTGTCAGCTGGCTCCTTGCTCTGTGTCCCTACAACATACCTTCATCATTCTTTTTTGAGTATTTCTTTACTTTCTCTCACTACAAGATGTTCCAAGGTCATTGTTGGAGAATAAATCATGGGCCACCCCCTAAAGATATCCATATCCTAATCCCTGGAACTTGTGAAAGTTACCTTTTAGAGCAAAATAACTTTGTAGATGTGATTAAGTAAATAATTACGTGATGGGGAGATTTTCTTGATTATTTGGATGGTCCCTGAATGTAATCACTAGTGTCCTTACAAGAGGACACACTGTTTCTACATCCCTCAACTAACAGAGCAAGGAGATGTATGTGTTATATGTATATAGTAACTTGTGCATTTACAAATATCTACAAAATTTGTATGTGTAACCAGTTGTACATTTTTCAGCTGTATATGAGTTCACTTTGATGTCTGCAGCTGTAATTCATTCTAGTCGTCTCCCTTGCTCACCTGTAGCCTTCAACTCCAACAGTGAAAGTCTAGGCCCTCACCATCCATCATCCATTTACCTAATTGTTCAATTATAGCATATATAGAGCAGTATCGAAATTGCTAACGCACACCGTGGAAAACAACCAGACTGCAGTGCTTATGTACAGTTTATGTTGTTGTTAGTCTTATAGACTCCACTCACTTCCAAATTACCTAAGTTAACACCGTTTTCCCTGACTTCATTCAGCAAAGCTCTTTCATGTATTTGTCATGTAGTCAGACTATCTCGTCAGATTCTGTATTCTATTCTGGGATCCTTTAACCTCCTAAATTATTTTTTTAATAAATTTGCACACATTAAGGTTCATTCTTGTGCTATAAAGATCTGTGAGTTTTAACATATACACAGTATCATGTATGCACTATTACAATATTAAACAAAATAATTTCAATGTTCTAAAATATGCCCTGTAATTCATCTATTCAACCTTCCCTCCATCCTTCTCCCCATGACAACAATTGATCTTTTTCTCTTCCTAAATGTTGCTCTTTCCCAGAACATCATATAACTGGAATCACAGTATATAATCTTTTCAGACTGATTTCTTTCATTTAGCTCACATAGTTAAGAGGCCTCCATGTATTATCATGGTTTGATATCTCATTCCTTTTTATTTTTTTTAGCATCTTTATTGGAGTGTAATTAACAACATTGCGTTAGTTTCTGCTGTATAACAAAGTGAATCAGCTATATGCATACATATATCCCCATATCCCCTCCCTCTTGCATCTCCCTCCTACCCTCCCTATCCCACCCCTCTAGGTGGTCACAAAGCACAGAGCTGATCTCCCTATACTATGCAGCTGCTTCCCACTAGCTATTTTACATTTAGTAGTGTATATATGTCAGTGCTACTCTCTCACTTCATCCCAGCTTACCCTTCCCCCACCGTGTCCTCAAGGTACCACATCTTTATCCATTCATCTGTTGGTAGACATTTAGGTTGTTTCCATGTATTGGCTATTGTGAATAGTGCTGTTATGAACATAGGAGTGTATGTATCTTTTTGAATTATAGTTTTGTCTGGATGTATGCCCAGGAGTGGGATTGCTGGATCGTATGGTAATTCTACTTTTACTTTTCTGAGGAACCTCCATACACTGTTGGTGGGAGCCACTAACTCATTTCTTTTCATTGCTGAATAATATTTCCTTGTAGGGATGTACCAAGTTTGTTTACCCGTGCACATATGGAAAGTCATCTTGGTTGCTTCTAGTTTTGGGTGGTTATGAATAAAGATGCTATACATATTCACATGGAAGTTATTATGTTAATATAGATTCCAAATCAGTTGAATAAATACCTAGGAGTGTAATTACCAAGTCATATGGGAAGACTATGTCTGGCTTTGTTAGAAACTGAGAAAGTATCATTCAAAACATCTACACCATTTTGTACTCTTACCAGCAATGAGTGATAGTTCTTATTGTTCTGCATTTTTGCCAACAACTGATATTGTCAGGTTTTAGGGGGTTTTGGTTTGTTTTGGTTCAGTTTATTGCTTTTGTTTTAATTTTTATAGACATGTGGAGGTGCCTCTGCTATTTTGAATCACTGACCTTTTTATGACAAATGATGTTGAGCCTCTTTTCATATGTACACTTTCCATCTCTATGACTATTTGGTGAGTATCTCTTCAGATATTTTGCCCATTTATTTATTTTTTTTGTCTTTCTTTTGAGTTTTGAGGATTCTTTGAATATTTTGGATACAAATTATTTAACAGAAATGTGTCTTGCAAACAGTTTACTCATCTGTGGATTGTTGTTTCATTATTTTAACAGTGTATTTTGCATAAAAAACATAAAATTTTAATAAATTGCAATTTATTAACAGTTTCTTTGATGCATGATGCTTTTTATGTTGTACCTGAAATCTTATTACCACACCAAGGTCATAAAGATTTTCTCCTAAGACTTTTTGTTCTGCAAGTTTTATAGTTTTGCAGTTTACGTGTAGGTCTATATTCCGTTATGAGTTATTTTTTTCTAAAGTGTAATGTCTTTGTCTGTGCACTCTATTTTTTTCTGCAATCAGACATCTAATTGTTCCAGGGCATTTGTCAAAAAGATTTTCCTTCCTCTATCACATTGCCTTTGCTCCTTTTGCAAAGATCCATTGACTGTGTGTGTGTGGGTCTATTTCTGGGCTTTGCATTCTGTTCTATTGATCTACATGTCTTCTTTCACAAACACATTGCTGTCTTCTTACTCTAGCTTTTATTTTGTCTTGAAATTGGATATTAAACAATTTTCAAATATGTTCTTCTTCAGTATTGTGTTAGCTATTCTAGCTATTTTACCTTTCACTATAAATTTCAGAATACGTTTGTCGATATCTACAAAATAGCTTGCTAGGATTTTGATTTTGATTGTATTCATTCTATAGTCAGTTTGGGAAGAATTGACATCCTAAAAACATTGAGTTTTGAATCCATGAATATGGACTACTCTCCATTTATTTAGATTTCCTTTATATTTTTCATGAGTATATTATAGTTTTCCACATATGGACTTTGTACATATTTTGTTGGATTTGTACCTGTTTCACTTTTTATTGATATTGTAAGTTGCATTGTTTTTCAAAGTTCAAATTCAAGTTGTTCATATCTGGTATATAGAAAAGCAATCACATTTTATACAATAATGTCATATTCTGTGGCCTTTCCTTACTTTCTTACTAGTACCAAGAGGGGTTTTGGGTTTTTTGTTGTTGTTGTTGATTGTTTGGGTTTTCCTCCATAAACAATCATGTCATCTATAAATAGAGATTTGTTTCTCTGTATATATATATTTTTTTCTTTTTCTATCTTATTATAGTATTTAAGACTTCCAGAAAAATTTTGCATAGAAGTGGTGAGAAAGAGCGTCCTTCCCTTGTTCTCCATCTGAAGGGTAAGCTTCTTATATTTCAACTTTAATTATGTTGTTAACTGTAGGCTCTTTTGTAGTTATTCTTTATCAAAATGAGAAAATTCCTCTCTATTACCAGGGCACTGAGAGTTTTATCATGAATAGATGTTATTTTGTGTTGAATAATTTTTTTTGCATCCATTAATACAAACATATAATTACTCTTCTTTAGCTTGTTAATGTGTGGGGGGGATTACATTGAAAGATTTTCAAATGTTGAATCAGCCCTGGAAATGTGAATAAATCCCAGTTGGATGTGGTGTATATTTTTAAATTAGTTTTTATATTTGATTTGCTAATATTTTGTGGAGAATTTTTGACCTCCACATCCAGGGCTGGTGCTTTCTTTTTGGAAATTTATTATTAATTTAATTTCTTAAATAGATATAGACATATTCACATGTTCATTTCTCCTTATATAAATTTCGGTAGTTTGCATCTTTCAAAGGATTTATCCATTTAATCTAAGTTATCAAATTGTTGGCACACAGTTATTTATAGTACTCTTTATTATCCTTTTAATATCCATGAGATAACACGTGACAACTAATTTTTCATTTCTGATATTTGTAATTGTCTCTTCTCTAGTTTGTGGCTGGCCTGGCCTGGATTGAGGTTATCAATTTTACCAATCTTTTCAAATAATAGGATTTTAGTTTTGCTGATTTTTTCTATTGTTTTCCAGTGTTCCATTTCAATGTTTTTTTACTTTAACTTTTATTATGTGTTTTATTCTGCTTGTTTTAGGGTTAAATTGATCTTTTTTTCCTCTAATTTCTCAAGGTGGAAACTTATATTATTTATTTTAGATCTGTATTATTTTCTAACATATGCATTTAATGCTATAGATTTCCCTCTGAGCACTGCTTTTACTGCATTCCACAAATTTGGACACTGTTTTCTGTATTAACTTTGTTTAATACATTTAAAAACAAATTTTGAGATGTTTTCTTTAATCCAAGTGTTATTTAGAAGTGTGCTGTTTAATGTTCAAAAACTCAAGGATTTTGCAGTTCTATTTCTATTATTAACTTCTAGTCTAATCTCATTGAGTTCTGAAGACATAATTTGTATGATTTCTATTCTTTTGAATTTGTCAAGGTGGAGTTTATGGACAGAATGTGGTCTATTTTGGTGAAAGTTCCATGAGAGCTTGAGAAGAATATGAATTCTGCTGTTGTGGACAGAGTATTCTATAAATGTTAATTACATCAATTTGTTGATAGTACTGCTCAGGTCAACATTGCTTTCATTAATCTATCAATTATTGTACAAAAAGAGAGGTATTGAAGTTTCCAACCATAATGATGAATTTATCTATTTATCTGTTCAGTACAATCTGTTTTTGTCTCACATGTCTTGACACTGTTGTTAGATTCACGACATAAGGATTGCTTTGTTTTGTGTTTTGTTTTGTGTTTTGTTTTGTTTTGTTTTGTTGAGAGTTGGTCCTTTTATCATTATATAATATCACTCTCTATCCCTGGTAATTTTCCTCAATTTAAAATCTACTTCATTTGAAATTAATGTAGTAACTCAAGCATTCTTATGAAATCTACTTCCCCTAAGTTGGATAGGCTCTGTTAAGTCTTTTTCTGTAGAAAGTAGGCCTTTTTTGTTTTTGAGAAAGCACTGGGATTATTTCACAAGAATCATTATTTTCTTCCCTCTGCCAGACTCATTGGGGGGTCTTTCTCAGATCTGTACCATAAACTGGTAGAATTCCTGGAGGCAAAGTCCATGAAGTTGTGTGTCCCCCCAAAACGGTAGCCTACACTCATCCTCATTAATTGGTCAAAATTACCATATTTACTTTCCTACCAGTTTATGGCTCCAGCACCTTCTGCCTCAAGTAGGAGTATCGCAGCTGTCACTCTGGATTCTCCTTTCTCTCCAGGGTTCATGGTGGTGGTTTGCCCTGAAACCTCAGTTCTCTGATGGACCCAAGGAAAGTAGCTGTATTTTAGTTTAACTTTTTTGTTTTTAAGGAATGAAGTGACAACTTCCAAATTTTTACATTTTGTGGCTAAAACCATGAATCTATAACAACTTTCTAAATATCTTGTTTGATAATTCTACTATCTTTGTTAATTCTGGGTTGGTTTTAATTGATTCAATTATCCCCTCATTATGGGTGGTATTTTCCTGATTTTTGCATATGGATATCATAGATGCATATTTTACCTTTTCTAGCTGTTGGAAATTTTTCTATCTTTACACATATGTTCTACTTTCTTTTTCCTGAGATGTACCTACATTTCTTGCAAATTATTTGATCCTTCCAGCTCTTGCTTTCAAAATTTGTTGAGCTGAACCAGAGCAATACTGAGTGTAGGGCTAATTTTTCTCCACTACAAAGGCAACAGCTCTCTTAGCTTTATGACTTTTGAATTATGAGGTTTTACAACGTGTCTGCAGGAACAGGTACTATTCCTCACCCTGTTCAGGTGTCCCACACTTTTCCTTCTAAATCTTTCATGTGGTTCTTTTCTCATCCTTGTGCAGTTTCTTCACACACAAGCACTGATAATTAACCTTCTGAGTATCTGAGGATGCCACCACCAAAATTCTCTTTCTGGATGCTCTCTCCTCTCCAGGACTCTGACATAAAAATTCTATCTGTCTTATATTTCCTAGAATTTCAGGTCCATCTGCTGAACTCAGGGAGTCCACCTGGTTCCTGCTGGGTTCCCTCTCACTTTACTGTGGTCTGGAAATCTTCTAAAGTATTTGCTGGGCCAATTATAGGACCCACCTTGTTTGTTTTCCAGCTCTCAGGATTCACTGTTCTTTGTTGCCTGTTGTCCTGTGTCTTGAAAACCAGTGTTTTATATACTTTGTCCATTTTTTATTGTTTTGGGAGAAGGAAAATGAATTCTCTGTTACTCCATCTTGGGTGGAAGCATAAGTTCCCATTTGTATGAATTTTGATCTAATTTTGAATGTTACATAGAAGTCCCCTTTACTTGTAACTTAAGAATAAATACTAAGGGAGAAGAAAATTTTGTCTGTTCTGTTCCTGATTCTTAGCATTGAAACAGTGGTGCTCAAGAAAGATTTGCTGAATAAATTCAGTGTTTGAAGTTGGTGATGGCTTAGCAATGCTCCAATACAACTCTTTAAGGCCATTATGCAAAATGTGATCAATTCTATACATCCTAACTTGATGGTGAGCAGGTTACTTACACTAAATAAATAGTTAACAGAAAGCTGAATAATTATATAGAAGCAATTTCACAGCCTGAATTCAGCACTTATGCTATGGTTGGCCTGAGAAAGAGAACGACACACACACACATACACAGAGCAAGAGGGGGGGAGGTGTCATCCCTCTGGAAATGTTACTGGACATGTCTCTCAGCCACATTTCTAAGGAAGGCAGATGCTCAGTGTTATTCTCCTTAACTTTTCCTTTCCACTATTATCTGTTCCATAAAACTCTACGTAAGGAAATGTCCAAATATTTTATGTTTTTCTTCATGAATCTTACCCTTAAGTGTGATCAGCTGTCAGAGATGCCTGCCTGGTACCTGTTTAAGTTGGACTCCATGTTAATTGTTTTTTGCAATGAATTGTGTCCCCTCAAAAATAATACTTTGAAGCTCTAGCCCCTTATGTGATAGTATTTGGATATGGGGCCTTTGGAAAGTGATTACGTTTAGATGAGGTCGTTAGGATGGATCCCATGAGGGATTGGTGCCCTCATAAGATGAGACAGCAGAGACCTGGATGTTCCTCTTGACCACTTGAGGGCACAGTGAGAAGGTGGCCATCTGCAAGCCAGGAAGAAAGCTATCACCAGAATCCAACTATGTTGGCATCCTGATCTCGGACTTCCAGCCTCTGAAACCAGGAGAAAGTAAATTTCTGTTGTGTAGTCTGCCCAGTCTGCAGCATTTAGTTATGGCAGCCCACGCCAACCAATACTCTTACTTTCACAACCCTTGTACATTGTGCTTCCACTGTAAAAAAATAAGACCACTTCCTCAATTAATTTGCATTCTATTGGAGGAGGCAGTCCTTTTCCAGATTACTCAAAGGAGCACCGGAAATGGTGAATTACCACACTCTTGGGAGTGGCCCCTCTGAGGTGTCCTCCTGATTCAGCAGGAAACAGGGTAAAGGGAGGCACTGTCTTTAGACTTGTCTCCAGAAGGATGCTTGTCGGTACCATACACAGTGTGGACTTGGGACCTGAGGAGCGGCAAGCTGGATAAAGCAGCCATCTTTCAATTCGATCTCCAGTAGCACAGATAGTTTTAAAGCATGAAGTGTGGCGCATGGCTAGGAACAGCTGGATGCTTTGCTCTGTAGTGAACCTCCTCACTGTGGACAGTGGTGACCCTGAAACCACCAAATCATGACTGTCTCATCATTCCTTCCTTTTCCACTTCTTATCCCTGGGAACATGGATTTGCCTTCAACAGGTCCTGATATACGCACCTCTTCTTTGCCCGCTGGCACTCTGTTTTCTAAAAATATCTATAGTTCCTCGACTTCATCTTCCTCCACCCAAGATCCATCTCACATGTAAGGTTAAATGCTCTTCAAAAACTCACAGCCGTGGTGTTTTAATTTCCAAGTTACAATTCTTTCAACATTATCATAGATAAATACTACTTCTAAAAATGCCATTAAATATTGATTCATTTACTTGACTGAGAAAACTTCCCTGCCCACATGTTAATTCTAAAGAGGTTTTTTTCCTACAAAGCCTAATGTTAACAAGCAAACAAATTAACGAGTAAGCATCTCAGTTTCTGTGGAAGAGAACGCAGGAGTAAACAGTGTCCCTCCCCAGTCTGAGACTGGTCACTGGCCCAAGGCTTGGTCTTCCTTTTTGTGATGAAAGTGGAAAGAGACGGCCAGGGCAGTGCCATCCCTGTGTATGCGGGTTGAGGTGGGAAGGGTTTTAGAGAAAACTCCACTGCAAACAAAGCACATATTAAGGTCTAAATAAATCATTCCACTGAGTTTTAGGACGTCTGGTAATAACATAGCATTGGAAGTGGTTTAATAAACTTGGTGGCAGAGAAACTACCCTCTTTGAATTTCTGTGTCTCTGTTTATATCATTATTTTCCTTACAGTTTTTAACAATATGATAATATTTCCATTTTACTCCTACTGAGATGCAGGCATGACTGAAACATGCCCCTTACCTTGATGCCATTAATTTGTGTGTGCAGGGAGACAGATGGACAAAAGTCACACTAAACTGGCAGTATGAACTAACTGTTGGTCTAATCACTATGTAGCAGAGAGGAAGGCAGAGTCAGGAAAAACTTCGCAAAGAAGAGATTGGGCAGGGTCTCAAAAGGTGCTCCATTTGGAGAAGAAAGTGAGGGTCTTCCACGCAGAGGAAGCAGCAGGCACAGCACCACGAGATCTGAAAGAGAACTCCTGGAAAGGCATGTGATCAGACCCTAGATTCTGCCTGGAACAGTGATGGAAGAGAGTCTGGAGAGAGCACTCAAAGATCCAGGGACTGTTAAATTGGATTTTATTTAGTGGTTCATTGGGTTTGCAAACAATCTTTTTTTCTTCTTTTTTGTTAAACTATGAGGCCTTATTTTGACTTGGTTTTTATTTTTTAGAGCGGTTTTAGGTGCACAGCCAAATCAAGAGGAACGTACATATTCTGCATGTACCTCCTGCCCCAGTACATGCACCACATCCCCCATTATCAACATCCTCCACTAGACGGTACATTAGTTACAATCAATGATCCTACATGGACACTTGATTGTCACCCAAAGTCCACTGTTTACAATACTGTTCTCTCTTGGCTTTGTACATTATTTGAGTTTGGACAAATGTGTTATGAGATATATCTATCATTGTTGTATCACATAGGGTATTTTCACTGCCTAAAAATCCTCTGCTCTGCCCATAGATTTCTCCCACACTGCTCTACCCCTGACAATCCCTGATCTTTTTACTATCTCCATAGTTTTGCCTTTTTAAGAATGTCATACAGTTGGAATTATCTAGGATGCATCCTTTACAGATTGGCTTCTTTCACTTAGTGATACACATTTAAGTTTCCTCCATGACTTTTCATGGCTTGATAACTCACTTCTTTTTTAACACTCAATAGTATTCCATTGTTTGAATGTACCATAGTTTATGCATTCACCTACTGAAGGACATCATGGTTGCTTCCAAGTTTTGGCAGTTATGAATAAAGTTATGAATAAAGTAACATCTCTGTGAAGGTTTTTGTGTGGACATAAGTTTTCAACTCCTTTGCATAAATACCAAAGAGTATGATTGATGGATTGTATGGTAAGAATATGTTTAGTTTTATAAGAAACTGCTAGACTGTTGTCCAAAGTGTCTGTACCATTTTGCATCCCCTCCAGCAATAAATGAAAGTTCCTGTTGCTTCACATCTCTGCCAGAATTTGTTGTTGTCAGTGTTCTGGAATTTGGCCATTCTAATAGGTATACAGTGCTATCTCACTGTTTAATTTTTAATGTTTGTATTTCCAAGATGACATACAATATGGAGAATAATTTTGTATGCTTATTTCCATCTGTGTATCTTCTTTGACGAGGTGTCTGTTAAGGTCTTTGGCCCATTTTTAAGTCAGGTTGTTTGTATTCTTATTGTTGAGTTTTCCGTTTTCTTTGTACATTTTACATAATAGTCCTTTATCAGAAGTGTCCTTGCAAATATTTTCTCCCAGTCTGTGGCATATCTTTTCATTCTCTTGACGTTGTCTTTCCCAGAGCAGAAGCTTGTAATTTTAATAAACTTTAATAAAGTCCAGGTTATCAACTATTTCCTTCATCGATCATGACTGAGTTGTATCTAGAAAACCATGACCATATCCAAGGTCATCTAAGTGTCACCTATGTTAACTTTTAGGAGTGTTATAGTTTTGCATTTTATATCTAAGTCTATGATTTATTTTGTGTTAATTTTTGTGAAGGGTGTAAGGTCTGTGTCTCTAGATTCATTTTTTTTCAAGTGGATGTACAGTTGTTCCAGCATCACTTGTTGAAAGACTATCTTTGCTCCATCAGTGGGGCCTTCGTTCAAGTAAACACTACAAGATTCCACGAGAAACCATGTAGCAGATTTGAGGTTAGGACACTTTCCATGTGGCTCTAGATGCTCCCCAAGTATTCTCTCCTCAAGGAAGGTCCAAGGCCATGCCTGAAAGACCTAACTTACAGACCCCTTTGGAATGTTACTGCTGTAGGTAACACAGAGCCCTTCAGGGATTTTAAACAAGGTATTGACAAGATGATCATGTTTTCCAGGTTAAAAAATGAGGGTCCGGGTGAGACTGGTAAGTAAACCAGGGGAAAATGGTGATAAAGAGAAAAGAAAGGAGAGGGGCTGGGAGACAGTTCTGAGGCCACATTGACTGAAACAATTGAAATCTGCAGTTTTTTGCTTGAAACGGAAATGCTATTAATTAATAAGTACTCATGTGGAGGAGCAGGTTGGGTTTAGAAAGGTGGGTGATGAGATGCTGATGGGTGATCAAGGCAGGGATGCCCAGTGGGAAATCCAGCCAAGGGAGGGCGTGCTGGTGGGGGATGCTCAGTCTGTGCGTCCGAATGGTACTCAGGGAAGAGCAAGAAGAGGATTGGGGTGAGGTCTGAAGTTGGGACATTAGAAATTCAGGAAGGAAACCCCTTCCTCCAGTGAATGGCTCAATGAGTTCATGCTTCCTCTGCAAAATGGTGCTTGCATGGGAGCTGGACGGCATACTTGAACTAGTTGAAAGTCCATGACCAGCACACTGTCTCCTTCATCTCCATACCACACAGATGGGCTTGAGAAACAAGTCAAAAAGGAAATACTGAACTCCCTGACCCTAATACTGAACTCCACAGCCCCACTTGATGTACCCAGTAGGTACTGTGTATTGTCTCCTTGGCTTCTCCCCCTTGGGGTTTGAATTTTAGGTGCAATAGAAAGCAGTGTTTGTTACACTTTCAAAACTAAAGTATTGGTTTTCTCCTGGTTTTCACCGACCAGATCTTGGGTCATCAATTTACACTGTCTGCTTGGAGGTACTGATGTCCTTCTGGATTTTCATTCCACACATGGTGTTCATGACTCATGGACTCCCAGTGTCACAGGTTTCCACTGGGAACCTTGACAAATAAATCTCTTTGTTAAGCACAGTTCTGTGCTTAATAATATTTCCATTTCAGGAAAAGAAACCACAGTTTTGTTGTTGTTGTTTTATTCTGCAACGGAGCTGTGGAGCATATTCACGGTGCAACAAAGAAGCAATAATTGTTTTATATCTGACACAGGTTTCTAAGCTCACCTAAAATACCTAGCTGCTAGTTGCACCAGTGAATGTGCAAATTAAGGCTAAACACAAACTCATAGATGTCTGAACTCCCGAGAAGAAGCTTAATTTTAAAAAACAGGTGTAGGAAAAAAATGAACTTTTTATAAAGGAAAAGTTAATTTTATTTGATTCTTTAAATGAAAGGCATCAAAACAAATAATCAGATTCCTCCCAGGGAAAACTAGGAAAGATGTTGTGATCTACAATGGTTCTGAATGGATTTTACCTTAAAATTGCTGAGAAAAAAATAGAAAAATAAGTCTACTATAGGAAATGTAAATATGATGAATTAGCAAAGTCGTTTCTTTTTTTTCCTTTTTTTTTTTAAAGATTTGATGAAAGTTCATAATAATGCAATTGACAAGGAAATTTAGTTATTTCTGAGATATACATTTTAAAGTAATAACTAGAATTATGACATAACATTATACCAGAACATATAAGATATTTAGAAATTTCATGTAATGTCTGAAACATTTATATTAACATATTTCCATACAAATAACCTAAAAAAAGTTTAGCATTAGTTGTTTTGTTTGTTTGTTTGTTTGTTTTTTACACTGCAGGTTCTTATTAGTCAACAATTTTATACACATCAGTGTATACATGTCAATCCCAATCGCCCAATTCGGCACACCACCATGCCCGGCCCCCCATGGCTTTTCCCCCTTGGTGTCCATACATTTGTTCTCTACATCTGTGTCTCAACTTCTGCTCTGCAAACCAGCTCATCCATACCATTTTTCTAGGTTCCACATACATGCGTTAATATACGATATTTGTTTTTCTCTTTCTGACTTACTTCACTCTGTATGACAGTCTCTAGATCCGTCCACGTCTCAACAAATGACTCAATTTCATTCCTTTTTATGGCTGAGTAATATTCCATTGTACGTATGTACCACAACTTCTTTATCCATTTGTCTGTTGATGGGCATATAGGTTGCTTCCATGACCTGGCTATTGTAAATAGTGCTGCAATGAACATTGGGGTGCATGTGTCTTTTTGAATTATGGTTTTCTCTGGGTATATGCCCAGTAGTGGGATTGCTGGATCATATTGTAATTCTACTTTCAGTTTTTTAAGGAACCTCCATACTGTTCTCCATAGTGGCTGTATCAATTTACATTCCCACCAACAGTGCAAGAGGGTTCCCTTTTCTCTGCACCCTCTCCAGCATTTGTTGTTTGTAGATTTTATGATGATGCCCATTCTAACTGGTGTGAGGTGATACCTCATTGTAGTTTTGATTTGCATTTCTCTAATAATTAGTGATGTTGAGCAGCTTTTCATGTGCTTCTTGGCCATCTGTTTGTCTTCTTTGGAGAAATGTCTATTTAGGTCTTCTGCCCATTTTTGGATTGGGTTGTTTGCTTCTTTAATACTGAGCTACATGAGCTGTTTATATATTTTGGAGATAAATCCTTTGTCCATTGATTCGTTTGCAAATATTTTCTCCCATTCTGAGTGTTGTCTTTTCATCTTGTTTATGGTTTCCTTTGCTGTGCAAAAGCTTTTAAGTTTCATTAGGTCCCATTTGTTTATTTTTGTTTTTATTTCCATTACTCTAGGAGGTGGATCAAAAAAAATCTTGCTGTGATTTATGTCAAAGAGTGTTCTTCCTATGTTTTCCTCCAAGAGTTTTATAGTGTCCAGTCTTACATTTGGTCTCAAATCCATTTTGAGTTTATTTCTGTGTATGGTGTTAGGGAGTGTTCTAATTTCATTCTTTTACATGTAGCTGTCCAGTTTTCCCAGCACCACTTACTGAAGAGACTGTCTGTTCTCCATTGTATATCTCTGCCTCCTTTGTCATAGATTAGTTGACTATAGGTGCGTGGGTTTATCTCTGGGCTTTCTATCTTGTTCCATTGATCTATATTTCTATTTTTGTGCCAGTACCATATTGTCTTGATTACTGTAGCTTTGTAGTATACTGCAAAGTCATTTCTTTACATTTCCCATATCCCAGAATCTGTGGCATCCCACACTTTGACTGCCACAGTTGATGCCAATAGTGGAAAACAAAGGCTTTGCTTTATTAACTGAAGAAATTGCTATACTGGAAAATCAATGGTCACAAAGCAACTGAAGTTCACAAATAGCTTTCACTGGAGACTTAAACAGAGGTATGTTCTGTGAGTTTTGCCATTCATAAAATAAAGCCCATTTTGTTTATAGTGTTGTTTTTCTTCTCTTTCCTTTTTTAAGTATTGTAAAAATTGTGTATAAAATAGACCTGGATTCCACAGCTGAAGATCCACCGTTTTCCAAGAGCAAAACCCAATGTGTGGACAGCACCCAAAACCCCAAGCTTTGGAAAACATTTTCCTTTCCTTTTCTTGTCAAAGCAGAATGGTTACAGCCTGACCTTCCAGCCACTTCCTCCTTCTGGTTCCTTTTCACCTTCCTGCCAAACAATCTGGCTTTTAGCACAGACACTGTCTCCCCACTCTCTCCCCCATGTGTGTACACTCTTCACCAACTACTTCAAAAAGCATGTTTTAGGCGATGCCGTATGACTTAGCCCACATTTTAGTATATTATCGGTAACTAGGGTAATCATATAATTTACCATCAAAACAGGACACGTTTGAGAGTGAATGGTGCTGATATTAATGTTTTTCCAGGACAACATACACATTCTAAATGTTGATAACAAAATCTATGACCAGATTGAAAGTTCTTTACATTTAAGGACTTTGAATAGCAAGTCTCTTAGCTTCTACACATTCACACTGCACTGTGTACTTGTATGAAATGTAGCACAGAGTAAATGCTTAATTTGATTCATTATTGCAATGCCCTGCACACTAGGAACCACAAACACATGCCAGATGATGTCAAAGCATCCTGTTCAGCTGACAGGATTAGCAAACAGGGCTAGCAGGAATGAGTTAGTAGCAAATAGCAAGTGGATCATACAAATTTAATTCTTTACTTGATTCCAGCGTAATTTCCCCATCAGCAGCAGAGGGTGTAGAAGAAAAACCTCTCACTCAACAGTTCATGCTCCTCCTGTCTCAGTATTGATATTAATGCCAACAAAATTAGTAATCTGACAATTAGTTCCCCACTTACCTGAGAAGACATGAAAGGGAAAAATAAAGTGTTTTAACTGGATTATAATGTGGCTCTGACAAGTCAGGATCCTGTCATGTTATAGCCTTCCAACTTTAACATTTTCATGTCTGCTTGGCAGGCTATTAAAATAAATGAGGGTGCATTGGACTGCTGTTCTTTCCTCTAATGGGAGTTGAGGAATTTGCAAGCCACCAGTGTAAATTGACCGATCTCAGACACTGAAAGGATTTAGCTAAAGTGGACAATTAGGATCATTTCTGCACAGCTGAGTGAAATATTCCTTGTTATTTTAATAATTCAGGCCCAGGGTAATTTTCGGAGGCTGAGTTTGTCAAGATAATGTGCCTGTGCTTGTCTGCTTGTCATTTTTAACTCAATCCCACATGTTACAGGTGCAGTCTAGCTTACAAAACAGGAAAATCATTCACTGGAGAATTTGCATATGGAATACAGATACACCGAATTGAGGGAAAGCCGACCAAGAGATTGACAGGGAGCTGCAGTGTGAATGCCTCATGATGGTTTAAAGTCTGGCTGATAGATGCTGCGTTGCTTTGTTGATACAGTTAGGAGTGTTATTGGACAATATGCATATTGCAAGTGTGGACCATGTACAGTGCCATTTAGCTGGTGTAGCCTACACTGTTTTGGTTAAGAAATGTGTGAAGGCTGGGTATTCCCTCGTAGACGCAAATGCTCGCATGCAGCTCAGTTTTATCTCAAAGACTGATAGAATAATATCTTTAACTTTTGGTAGCAAGACACATTTAGAGAATTATACATGAGTTGAAGATAGAGAAATTCTGATACTAGAGAGATCATCAGTGCATTTCTGCTAGTAGAAGCTTGTTTGGCCAGATGATGTGGTCCCAACAGATTAGAACATCACTCATGATTACAATGATTGGTATAAAACCAAAAGTGACCACTTCTGTGTGTGGGTCTAGCGCTAGATAGAAACAGTCATATTAATTTGAAATCAAGAAGTATTAAAATAAAATTCTGATTGAAGGTCCACACTTGCCAGCCCTGCACTCAGGACACTTTGAGCTGTTTATTGGGTGATGGGTGACCTTAGTTAAGGAGTGTTCACACTGCAGTCTCCACAGGCCCTCTACACAACTTCATTGCAGCAGCTCAGTTTCTATCTGGTTCATTTTTCAAACTTCCATGCAATAAGTTATTAGATAGAATTTACCCTAAAATTGATATTTACTAGAAATATCAACAACAAGAGTATTAAAATCATTGTTTTGTAAGAAAAGATTTTGCAATGCCACTTAACCTAAGAATGAAAACACAGCCAGTATTATTGGCCAAATATTCCTTAGCATGAAATATTTTATCATAGTAATGTGTCTCTGTATCTACCTAAGGAGGTTTTTCAATACAATTTTAAAAAGATGTGAGAATACAACCTAATACAGTGTAATATAAGGTGGGGAGGTTTAAAACAAATGAGTCATGTCAAACAATTGTGTTGCACAAAACAATCCCAACAATTCCATCTATTTCAATGTCGTTTTAATGTCAATAGTCTTTGCCCATGAACTCTGATGGAGGATGGTCTAGTGCATCAGAGAGCCCATAGATTACTTTTCCCCTAAATCAAATCTCCTTTTAACTTTGGCAAATTTTAAACCCTCAAGTTGTAGTTTTACTGTGTCATCCAGTATGAACCATACGGTCCAATAGGGCAGAGGAAATTTCCACTTGGGTCTCACCACGCATTACAGGTCAGCTGAGGAGCTGAAGCTGGAAGAGAAACCATGTTTCCAGTGGTGTTTTTTAATCATCTCCATTGTAGATTTTCTAACCAAGTTAGTGAAATGTGGGAAAGCTCATTCTAGTGAGTGGAATGATGGAGGAGTTACACATACAGAACCATGAACAAACAAGCAAGCGGACAAAGGCTACCCAGAGCACACCTGACAGTGTTCCACATTTCACACCATCCCTGGAACTGCCCTGTGTCTCAGACCCCAGCGGCTGCCTCACTGCCCACGACCCAGGGCCACATTGTTTACTGCCTTGTCACAAGACTTGCTGATTTCTGTGTGAGCCAGGTAGAAGCAAAAACTTAGTGAGCAAACTTAACAAGCTTGCTTTTCATTCAGAACCTGGGCAGACTGAATGGATCCCCTGGGTAATCTCTTCCAAGCAGTGGCTCTACATGTGCAAATCCCCCCATGGTGCAACTGTGTCCTCTCAGGCTGTATCTCTTCTAATCTGTGAACAGGGGGCAGAGAGTGAGCTGAAGCCACCCACGGCCCCAAACTGACTGAAAGGATGTCTGGGAAACAAAGCATCCCTGCGGGTCCAGGAGGTTCGTGAACATCTAACTAGTATCTGTCATACGGGTCAGCAAGGTGAAAAACAATGACATTTCAGAACTGAACACAAGCCATGGTGGTAAAGAGGGAAATCAACAAGAACACAGAGCTATGTATTAAAGGGTACACAATGCATACAGACAACGCATGTGGCGACTCCTGCCACCTCACCCATGTGAACCTTCAACCAATTGTCCAGTAGGTATCCTTACAGACAGTCTGGAGGCAGCATCATTTAAAACATAGATTTACTTCAGCCATTCTTTTCAGCTGTTTCCTCACTAGCCAAACTACTACAGCTGACTTTATTGTTATATATTTTTCCACTTCATTGTTTTCTATTGGAGCAGGGCTTGGCATGTCAGCCACCTAATATATATTATGTCTTTGGGTTACCACAGCTCCTAGCATCTGGGTAAGACCATTAGTGTAATAGATGCTCAAGATTAGAGAGTAGTAGTTTAGAGAATTAGACTGTAGTCGCTGATCAATAAATGAGTAAAAGTGAATTACAATTGATTAGCAAGAGTTTTACACAAGCACCTCCACAAGCTTAATAACTGAAACTTGCAACTCAACTTTACACTTGGCCAAGTATGACACAGGTGGCGGGCCCTATGGAACTAAGTATGTTTTGCAGATGTTCCCAGATTGAATAAAATCACTACAATTATAGTTAATCAATGTTGTGATTATTTATGTTATGACTCTCTCTTCAATGAAACAAATCCCCACAGGGAGAGTCCACTTTTTAATCTGATGGAGAGAACCAAGTATCCCTCCTGATTTGAAAATCCAGAGTAAATTGGATCCAACACTGTCTATGCTCACCTGTCCAGGAAGGTGGGTTGGCATTTCAGTGAGAAGAAGGAAATTAAAGAACCTGTCCATGGTCACCAATCATTTTAGAACCTAACCTAATTGTCTCACATTGGTCTCTTTTTGTCTCTGGTGTCCCCAGAATGACACTGGTTTATGAGTGAGAAATTCAGTGTCTTACACAACATAATCTCTCTCTTTTTAAAATTTATTTTATTGAAGTATAGTTGATTTACAATGTTGTGTTAATTTCTGCTGTACAGCAAAATGATTCAGTTATACGTCTATATATGGTCTTTTTCGTATTATTTTCCATTGTGGTTTATCACAGGATATTGAACATAGTTCCCTATGCTATGCAGTAGGACCTTGCCTTTTATCCATCCTGTATATAATAGTTTGTATCTGCTAATCCCAAACTCCCCATCCATCCTCCCCCACAGAAAAATTATTTTTAACTTTGTTCCAAATGACACTTCATATTAAGATCTTCGAAGGAACTTTAATAGTTTACCATCTAATTTTTTTTTCTTTACAGAGTCACCATTAAGTTAGGCAGGCTTTTCCTCTTCACACTACACTGACACAAAGGTAGAAAAAATATCATAAACAACAAGATGGCTTAGGGATTGAGGTCCATGTTAATCAATTTTCTCCTCTTGTTTGAGCTTGCAGTCTTCACTTTGTGTCGATTTAAGGGAGGAATCTTGGTACACAAGGCAAATACTTATCAGAACACAATTTATTCAGAATGGCTTTCAAAGCAGGTTCAGAATATTTGCCTGAATGATCACTCAAACTAAAATACAGAGGAGCTTAAATCGTTTCTCTACTGATTACTAACTTAATTCTAGATTTTTCATATAAATTTTAATTAACATTGTATCTGGTATGACTTAGTTGTGTATCTAGATTCTCATGCATTGCATATCTTATTTAAAACTTAAGCTTGCAGGTTGTAAAACAGAATTCTCACCCCTCTGGCATGCACAGTCAACCTTGCTGCCTCAACCAGCAGCTTTTCAGCCACTGTCCTTATTGCAGCTGTTCAAATACACACGCTATAAGCACTCATGTCCACTTAACCCTCGAAGCCAAAACAGAAATCCATGAACATAATGGTGCCCTCTGACTCTCAGGTAAATTAGTTTAGATGTGATAACAGTAAAGCCTTTGGACAGGCAGTGGAGGTATTTTCCTCTCTTATCCTTCAATCCCTTAAAAATACCAATTGTTCTCATTGACTCTTTCTTCTGGGCACAAAGTACTATGTGGTGAGTCGTAGGCATGCAAAGACACAGAAAAGCGTCATCTCTGTGCTCAGTTTATGAGTAAATTATAACATTTATGAAGAAGGGAATGTCTCCTTTCCGACAAGAGCAGAAGTACTTCAAGAAGATGATGTTGTTTGATCTGGGTTCTGCAGCATGTGTAGGATTTAGCCAGAAAGAATTGGAGGTGGGATGGAGATGGGAAGGAAACCTGGGGCCATGTTTGGGGACACACAAACCATATGACTTTACCTGAATGATTACAGAGGAGAACTGGATGTCATTTATGAAAACTTAATGGAGGAATAACCATGGAGAGCATTGATGACAAGGATAAGAGCTTTAGAATTATCTGGTAGGCAGTAAGCTGCTGTTACATGTTTCTGAGCAAGAAAAATATAAGTATAGGCATTTTTTAGAAATTTTATTGCTCAAAAATCCCCTGGGCTATAAGTGAAGGGAAGGGGGAATGTGGGCAACTTGGAAAGCAGTCCTATTATCAATGTTACCATTATTATTATTGTTAGAACTCATGGAATGAGTGTTTCCAGTGGTTTGGGAAAAGTAACAACACGTGAAAATGAATCAACCAAGGAAAGAAATCCATCAGGCCTCAGTGATAAGGAGCAGGACCTGGGTATGGGTCGGGAGTTGGCTGCGCCCCACTGACCTGAGCTCTGACTATTCTTGCAAGTACAAGGAATCATTGTATAATTTCACTCACTTTAGCAGACATTTTATGTCTAAAACGTAGGGTAGAGAAAAGTAAGAACAAAGATATAAGGAGACTAATAGAGATGGACTGCTCCTAGTGCCCAGCGAGTGAGTCATAGTGATGGACTGTGAAATCTCTGCCTGCAATGCCTGGAGTGTCCTTTGTATGCACTGTGGGTGTACTGTACTCTGGGTGCATCACCTCTGCGGTGTACTGTGCTCTGGGTGCATCACCTCTGTGGGTGTACTGTGCTCTGGGTGCAGCACCTCTGCGGTGTACTGTACTCTGGGTGCATCACCTCTGCGGTGTACTGTGCTCTGGGTGCATCACCTCTGTGGGTGTACTGTGCTCTGGGTGCAGCACCTCTGCGGTGTACTGTACTCTGGGTGCATCACCTCTGCGGTGTACTGTGCTCTGGGTGCAGCACCTCTGCGGTTGTACTGTGCTCTGGGTGCAGCACCCCTGTGGGTATACAGTCGCGTTCCTAGTGGGCAGGTAGTGACACTGCAGACAGGAGCCTGGTTTGGCTCCAAGGATGTCTGGCTGTACAGACATCTTCACGTGCACAGCCCCTGGTCCCCCTGCTCTGCCGCCGGCACCTTGTCACAGTGACTTCTGCTTCCCTTAGCCCAAATCTTTCATGCTAATACTGAATAGGTAATTTAGTAGCAGAATAATTTTGAAGTGAAAAGTATAGAGCAAGAAAAAATGTGCCTTTTATTATTTTTAAAATACTGACAAGAGTGTCTGTACCGCGAGCCATCGGGAAATCTCAACTAATACATCAAAACCTCGGAGGTACGGATACCTCAGAAATGTCACCTTCTTCATGGGGATCCTGTCTTGTCAACTGGTCAGAAGGTTTCAGTGTTTAAACAACCTCGCAGCTAATCTGACATTGATATAAAACTTGCCATTTACATGAAAATGCCAGCCCTCACCCAGGACCTGATGTGGCTTCTCCGTGAGGGTAGCAGCCTGTGCATAACTTGAAGATATGGAAAGAGTAGCATGTGTGTGCTTTATGTAAAGTAGCTATAAAATAGAGGGGGAGTTGATGGAGGGGTTAAAATGATAATATGTGACTAAATAGCCAAAGTTGTATTAAAAAGTCAATCTTTAGGTGACCAGTAAAGGTCCTTGAACAAAGAAAAAGTAACCCTCCAATGACTGATAACGACCATAATATACAGCTCTCCTTGCCCCTTTTATTTTATTTTTTTTAGCCATGCACTGCAGCATGTGGGATCTTAGTTCCCCAACCAGGGATTGAACCCATGTGCCCTGCGTTGGGAACGCAGAGTCTTAACCACTGGACTGCCAGGGAAGTTCCTTCCTTGGCCCCTTTAAGTCTATTAGCAGTGAAGGGATCTATGCAGAGGTGGGGAAGCTGAAGGAGTTAAAGCTGGATGTCTCTCCCACCTTTACTCTCTCATAAAGGCATTTGCTCATAAAACCCATGGGCTCCTAGGCTGCTGTCTTCACTAAGGTGGAAAATAAGATAAAAAGGGGGAATGACCATAAAAATTGGGAAATAGAAACCCCCTGAGTAGCTTATCATGGATCACAGTGTATGTGTTGGACGTCAGAGTCAGGGACAGAACGCTGGCTCTGAGAACACATCTTAGCAAACAAGGGCCAGGCCTGAATCGCCTAGAATAAGCCCGATTTTGGTACACAGGTTATTCTCATGGCCGCCATCTTCATGTGTGCATTTTGTGAAATCTTAAGCTTTAATAATAGTAATCTTCCAGCTTTCTTTTCCACAAGTCCTGACCCTTCTTCAATACATTCAGGCCTGGAGAAGAATTAGACTGTTAGGGCAGAAATGCGAAGAGGTTTTACCAGGTAAAACTGCTTTATTTTTGTTTTCTTTCAAACTGGCTCTTGAGAATGAGAAGAGAGGGGCTTCAGGAGAGCAGGATAAAGTGAATAGGGGGCACGGCCAGAGCCAGAGCAGGGTGGGAAAGGGGTCGGTGTGGATGAGATTCCGAAAGGATGGAGGGCAGAGGGGCTGTGGGGAGGCACAGAAGGGAGCTCTGACCCTGCTCCTGAGAGCGAAGGAGGGGCCGACGCTGAGTCATGTCCACACCCAGGTGCTTTGACAGGTGGTCTAGAGTCAGAGATCACGCCCGCTGTCCAGGTGCCTGGGCTCGGCTTCTCAACACCATCATGATGGGCATCCGTCATCCACCAGGGGCCTCCATGCCTGGGGACTTTACAAACTGTCCCCTGTAGACACTTCTTCGTGAACAGACCCAGGTATTTGTAGGGTCCCCCGTTCCCTCCCACATACACCACAAAACTGGAATAATAAAGGGAAGATCAACAGGCTAGGTTGCAGTGTTCATAGTGCTTCATAATAAAGGAGTCTTTATTGTCTTCTGCTGATAATGATAATCCCCAGTTTAGAGTTTACAGAGTAGAACATGCCTTCAAACTCATTTAAATGTTTTAACAATACAGTTATTACTCCTATTCCACAGCGGCAGAAACTGAGGTTCAGAGACTGAGGGACACAGTCAGTTGTGAGCTTCTTTGATTTCTCTGAGTATAAGAAAATATTATTGAAAATGGGGAAATTGGTGGGGGCTAAAATACATACAGAGACTTCTGGGGAAGAAGTCAGGAGTGGGCATGGGGGTCAGCAAAGTTGATTAGTGAGTCAAGATGGAGCACCACCCTAAGAGACAGGTCGCTTACCTGAGACAGAAGCTCCTGGAGTCCTGAGACTAGATGGCAATAGGAACTTCATATCTCCAGCACAATTGGATAAGAACGGCCAACAGGGCTCAGAGCAGGTGCAACTCCAAGCTCTCTCATTCTGTCAAATGCCTCCATGGTCAGCCTCTGAGCAGACAGCAGATGGAACAGAGGAAGGTCAGGAGGGGAAAGGACCACCACTGCAGATGTGGTGCTCAGTTTCACGGGTCTCAGAACAGCGGCATACCTGAAGGACCTTACATTGGTCCATTGCATGGATGACATGGTACAAAGGGCAGTGAACAAGAGATGCCTGTTATGCTGGAGACTTTGGTAATGCACATGCATTCCAGAGTGTGAGAAATAGACTCTGGAGATTTAGGGAGATGCCACTTTGATAAAATTTAAGGGGTCCAATGGGCAGAGGTATGCCAGGATAGCCCCTCCAAAGTAATAGAAAATGACGTTATCTTCCATTCCCTATTACAAAGAAGAACGATGAATGGCAAACCCTTATACTGGGTGACATGGAAAGTTGACAGCTTTGAGTGTTGCCCAGATCAGAAATGGTATCTTTAGAAGGTCAGGATTCAGACCAAGCAGTCCTTCCTTTTGGACCCTATGATACAGCAGATACTATGAATTAGAGGCATCAGCAGTGGGGAAAAATGAAGGCGAAGTTTATGGAAAGTCCCACTGGAAGAATCACAATATATGGACAGGAGGTTCCAGAGCAAAGCTACAGCATCGCAATAGTGAATGATATGCCTCTTGAGAAAGAGTTCCTAATATGTTACTGGGCTCTGGTAGATAGAACATTTGAACATGGGACAGAGAGACCAGAAATCCAGCCTGCACCTTATGAACAGCGTTCTGTCACCCCCACCAAGTCACAAAACGATATAGATGTTGTAACAATCTGTTGTAAGATGGGAACAGAACATCCATGATCAAGCAAAGCAAGACCAGAGGGCACAAGGGAGCTGCATGACCAGGTAGCCCAGAACCAACTACCACCCACTATGACTGCAGCATCACCCGTCCCCAACTCCTTCTTACAACCCTAGAGGTGGTCTCATATGATCAGATGAAGGATAGGCTGGCTCGGGATATGGATGCAAGCTGAAAATGAATGGCAGCTCCACTACTGACGTTCTGGGATGTCCATAACAGCCAGCAGAGAAAGAAACTCTTCCCAGTGGGCATAACTGGTCATGATGATGTACCTGGCCATCCACTTTGTGTGGAAAGAGAAGTGGACCAATGTGAGAATATACACGATATTTCTAGACAATTGCCAATGGTCTGGCCAGTTGGATAGGGACCTGAAAAAAAAAAAAAAGACTGGATTAATACAGGCAAAGAACTCTGATTAAAGGAACTAGATGCATACATAGGAGTGAGTACAATGTGTGATGATATTTGCATTACATGCTAATGACCACTGGAAGAGGACCACTAAGGAAGAAACATTGAACAACCAAATAGGCAAACTAGCCATCATCATTGGCCAACAGGGAATTTGCATAATAGGTATGTGCACAGAGTGAATGATTGTCGACTTGAAGGTACACATGGACACAGTATGGGGTAGCACTTACCAAAGATTCATATTCAAGGTAAAAAGACCAATATTAAGTCTCCCCAGTATCACACTATTCCTTGAGGAGACCAACCAGCCACTATGTGGTTTGGTAAAGAGATTCCACTGGACCATTCAGCAACAGCCAAGGGTTTGTCCTCATAGAAATAGTTATTAAAGGAGTGAGTTTGTCTTTCCAGCCAGCAAAGCCTCAATCAACCCCACTCTGCAAGCATAGAATCCCACACAGGACAGAATCTGATCAGGGAACACATTTCACGATATGCAGGTGTAGAAGGGAGCCCTGGACTGTGGAGTCCAATTTAGTTTTTTGTTTTTGTTTTCATACACCAAACCTTTCAGGAGCAGCCAGCCTCATGGAATTCTGGAATGGCACTGTTTGTCTGTCCTAGGCTCACGCTGGTGTTGTATACTTCTCTCCAGGAAGACACTTGCTGCCTGAGGGGTGATCACTATCATCACAAGGAATGGGGTTATACTTCTTTATTCCTCATTATTGAGAAAAATTGTTCAATCATCTCTTCTTATTTTATGAAAAAATGAATTATAGTATGATAAAAGCAGGGTTACAAAGTCAATGGTGTCCTCTGGAACATGAGCTTTCAAATTTACCATGCATCAGATTTCCCTGGTGGTCCAGTGGTTAAGACTCTGCACTTCCACTGCAGGTGGAATTTCTCCTCCCAAGAGAATCCCAAATACCCATCCTTAGAAGTAAAGTACACAGAAGTCTCAGAATAGACACATAGAAGGAGCGATGGGTGACCCAGGAGAGACAGGAAGGACAATAAGGAACAATCAGTTTGAAAATAAGTCGACAGGAATTTCTGAAACTGAAATACGAAGAGAAAAGAGAATGAAAAAGATGGAACATAATATTCAAGAAGTTGGGGACAATTACAAAAAGTGTAACACACGCCGAATGAGAATAACAGACAAAGAAAAGAAACAAGGAGCAGAGTAATGTTTGAAGTAATAATGGCTGAAAGGTATCCCACATTAATGACAGACACAAAGCCACAGAGCTAGGAAGCTCAAAGAACACCAAGCAGGGTAAATACAAATAATAATAATAATAATAATAAAGTCTATCACTAGTCACAGTGCAGAAGAATAAAGGCAAAGAGAAAATCTTAGAATAAGCCAGAGGAAAGAAGCACCTTACCTATAGTGGAATAAGGATAAGAATTACATGAGACATCTCATCAGAAATTATGCAAACAAGAAGCATAGAGTAAAATGTTAAAAGTGGTAAATGAAAAAATTCAACCAATGATAATTTTGCACACAGTAAAATTACTGTTCAAAGTGTGACCACCTAGAGGGGTGGGATAGGGAAGGTGGGAGGGAGACACAAGAGAGAGGAGATAAGGGGATATATGTATATGTATAGCTGATTCACTTTGTTATAAAGCAGAAACTAACACACCATTGCAAAGCAAGTATACTCCAATAAAGATTTTAAAATAGAAAAAAAAAAAAGAAAAACAAAGCTGAAGCAGAAAGAAACACTTTCATAGGCAGGAATAAACCTAAGGGATTTTGGAGCTAACAGAGCTGCCTTACAAGAAATGTTTAAAGAAGATCTTCAGAGAGAAGGAAAATTATTTAGGCCAGTAAGTTAGATCTACATAAAGAAAGGAAGTGCATCAAAAAAGGAATAAACTTAGGCAAAATAAAATATTTTCTTTTTTCTTATTCTTAATTGATCTAAATTGATCTGTTTAAAGTAATAATAGCAAAAATGTACTGGGTGATTATAGCATATGGATGAGTGTAATGGATGACAGAAATGTTGTTTACTTATAACATTGGGAGGGAGGAATTTTGAATACTCAGTTCTATGTTACCTCTACTACTTGTGAAACAATAAAGTGTTACTTGAAATTAGATGTAGATTAGTGGTAAATGTGTATTGCAAATTCTAGAGCAACCACTAACAGTTTTGGAGACTAAATGCAACACATGTAAATAACACTTGAGACAAAGAAGAGTCTTGAGACTTTTAAAAATATTGCCAATCTTTGAGACACTTAAGATGTTTGAATTAGATGAAAACAAGTAAGAAAGTTACCAAAATTTTTGTGATGTGGTGAAAACAGTGTTTAGAGAGAAATTAATAGCATTGCGTGCATATGTACAGGAAAATTTGTGGAATCAATAGGCTAAACTTCCACCTTATTAAACCAAAGAAAGAAAAGCAATTTAAACTTAAATCAAGAAAAAAAGTAATAAAAATTAAAGCAGAAATAAATTAAATTGTAAAAAGGAAACCAATAGAACAAATCAAGAAAACCAAACTGACTCTTTGGAAAGATCAATAAAATTGATGAAACTGTAGCCAGTCTAAGCACGAAAAAAGAGATGAAATGATTTATTAATACCAAAACTAAAGAGGGATCATCACTATTGATCTGATGGATAGTAAAATAATAAATGAAAATTAGGAAAAACTCTATGTCCACAAATTTGACATTTTACTTGGATCAGTAACTTGAAAGATCATAAACCATCAAAATGTACACAGGAGAAAAGGATAATATGAATAGAACTATATCTATAAAAGGAAGTGATCAATAGTTAATAATGTTCCAAAAAAAGAAACCACCAGGTCCTAAATGTCTCACATGTGAATTCTGCTAAAATTTAAAGTAGAAATCATACTAATTCTCTAAAACTCCTTCCAGAAATAGAAACAAAGGGGACACTTTACAGCTCCTTCTATCAGATCACCATTACCTTAATGCCAAAACGTTATAAAGAATTACAAAAAGGGAAACTACAGACTGATATCTCTAATAAACATAAGTATAAAAACTTCAACAAAATATTAGCAAATTAAATGCAATGATTTATAAAAATAAGTATATACCATGGCAAAGAGGGATTTATTCCAGGTATGCAAGGCTGGTTCAACATTTGAAAATCAATTAATGTAATCCATCAGTAGGCTAAGAAAGAAAAGTTATATGATTATATTAATAGGTGAGGGAAAAGCACTTGACAAAATCCAAACTTATTTATGATAAAAACTCTCAGGAAACTAGAAATAGAGGCAAATTTTCTCAACTTGGTAATGAACATTCAAAAACAGACAAAAGTCCTAGAGTTAACATCATATTTAATGATGAAAAACAAGATGCTGTCCTCTTAAGATCAGGATCAAAGCAAGAATGCTTCCTCTCACTACCGCTACTCAACTTTGCACTGGAGGCACTATCTAATGCAATCAAAGAAAAGGACATGAAAGGTTTACAGACTGGGAATAAAGGAATAAAGCTGTTTTTGTTCCATGTGGGTCTAATTAAAAAATCCCCGAGAATTAACAACTGCAACAACAACAATAGTAACAACAAAACTCTTGAAAGTAATTATCACAAGGATTATCAAAAGGACTACAAGGTACAGGTTTACTACAAGGTTAATAAACAAAACAATTGCTTTTCTACATACCAATAATACCAATTGGACGCTGAAATCAAAATCACAATACCATTTAAATTATCATCACAAAATATAATACATATAAATTTGATGAAATATGTACGGAGTCTATATCCACAAAACTACGAAGTTTGGATGAAAAAAATAAGAGAAAGTCAAAGATCTAAATAAGTGGAGAAATAATCCATGTTCACGGATAGGAAGACTCAACATTTTTTGTAGTCAATTCTTCTCAACTTGATATATATGTTCAACACTATCCAAAATAAAATCCTGGGAAGCTAGTTCATGGTATTTCATGCTAAACTAATTCTAAAGTTTGCATAGAAAGTCAAAAGACCCAGAATACCCAACACAATAATTAAGAAAAAGAACAAAGTTAAGAGATTGACATTACCTAACTTCATGACTTACCAAAAATCTACAGTAATCACAGCAGCTTGTTACTGGTGAAAGCTGAGACATTATAGACACCAATGTCTACCTTTGGAAAGGAACAAAGGTAATTCAATCAACAAAGATAATCTTTCCACAAATGGTTTTAGAAAAATTGGACATCCATGTGTGAAGAAAGAAAGAAGAGAGAGAGAGAGAAGGAGGGAGGGAGGGAGGGAGGAAGGAATGAGTCTAGGCACAGAATTTACACCTTTCACCAAATCTAACTCAAAATGCATTATAGACCAAAATGTAAAATGAAAAACTGTAAAACTTCTGGAAGAAAACATAGGAAAAAATCTAAGTGGTCTGTATTTGGTGAGGAGTGTTTAGACACAACACCAAAAGCATGATCTGTGAAAAGATAAATGAAAAATTTGGACTTTATGAAAATAAAAAGTATGCTCTGTGAAAGTTACTATTAAGAGTCAAAAAAAAAAAAAAAAAAAAAAACCCAAGACACAGCCTGGGAGAAAATATTGCAAAATCCATATCTGATAAAGGATTTTATCCAAAATATACAAAGAACTCTTAAACTCAACAATAAGAAGACAAACAATCCAGTTAAAAATGTGCGAAAGATCTGAACAGACACCTTACCAAAGAAGATACACACATGGCAAACAAGTAGATGAAAAGACATTCAACATCATACATTTTTAAGGAAGTGAAAATTAAAACAATGATGAGATGTCATTACACATCTATAAAAATGGCTAAAATAAAACCAAAACAACAACAACAACAAAATAAACTCAAAATCTGTAATACCAACTGCTGGAAAGGATATAGAGTGATAGGAACTCACATTTACTGCTACAAGTAACACAAAATGGCATTGCCATCGTGGAAGATAGTTTCTCAGATTCTTACTAAGCTAAATGTTGTCTTACCATATGATTCAGCAATTGTGCTCCTAGGTATTTATCCAATGGACTTGAAAATGAGTGTGTGTGTGTGTGTTTGTGTGTGTGTGTGTATCCAGCAAAAGAACTTTTGTAGCAAATTTATTCATAATCTTCAAAAACTGTAAGCAACCAAGATAACCTTCAAACAAAGTGTGATACGTCCATACCATGTAATATTACTCAGCAACAAGAATAAGCAAAACTGTAGAGACGGTACATAGATAAGCAGTACAAAGCAGTACAAAGATAATCCAGCACAGGTCTGGATTGTGGATAGGGAGAAACAGGTGAAACACAGGATTTTTAGAGCTGTGAAACTCCTCTGTGTGACATTGTAATGGTGGAAAACCTTGGATCTTTCAGGTTTCCTTTCTTATAAATTTCCTATTCCCAGTCATTGCCCATTTATACATTGTGTTATAGGAATGCTGCATTCATTTTTGTTTGTTGTGGCCATTGAGATGTTCCTTTCTTATGTATATTCTCCATAGTTCTTCATTACCTTTAGGAAAATTTATAATCCCATTTTCATGACATAAAAGATCAGCCTCATTCATGGTACTTACCCTAATGAACTTTATGTTGTAACAATATTGAAGGGGAAGATACGTTCTCCTATGCCTTCTTGGTTTGCACAAGCTATCTATCTACATGAAACAATCTATCCCAGTTTACCTCTTTCTAAGTCTCAGGCCAGATGAAATTTCTTCAGCAAGGATCAAACCAAGCTTGAGAGAGCTACAATTCCTTTGCAGGATCAGCCAAAGCCTTCTGCCCCTTCCTGAAAGTCCCCACCACATGAGTCACCCTTTCTATCCCAAGTTTCTGCATGTACACAGAATGCCATGGTTCTGTCTGTTTCAAGGAAAAAATAATAACAGGACTCCTCCAGCATCCTCTTCTCCAGCCTGCAGTGAGTTTAACAGCTCTACAAAGATCTGGGGTCTGGATGTTATATGGGATGGTCATGGGGAAGGGTCACTTGGAGGGCACTTGACCTTTTCCATCTCCCTAGCAGGGTTCGCACTCGTGTCCTTTGTTTGCCACACTTCCCACAGGACTTCACTGCCAAAAGCCATGCCTCTCTTGATTTCATCTTGACAAGAATGTTTCTTCCCAAGAAATATCTTTGCAAAAAAAAGTTATAGTGAGAACCACATTCTCCATCACATTGTGCATGCTTGTCTACTCCAAGGAAATACAGTTCCTTGAGGAAACTGGGCACGTCTTAGTGTTTTAAACAGCGTTAGTGCCTGGCATACATCACATAATCAATCAATATTTATTGAATGACTACATAAATAGATCTCGTCTGTGAATTAATTTTGGATTATCCTGTTAAACAATGTAACTCTTAATTTTGTTTGTATCCTTTCTTAATTGTCTCATACATGTTTTTGGACCCAATAGAAATGTACATACTTGAAGATATCCCCTGCAGTACCTAGCACATAATAAGATAGATAGAGAATAATCAGTATATACATTATTTTTTACCAAAGAGTAATTAAGATAATTCTTTGTATAACTAGTACATATTTTATGAAAGCTAAGATCCAGTATAACTGCCTCTCATTATAACTAGACTGAAACTAGAATCATTTTATTGATATAATGAGAGAGAGAAAGAGGGCATGAAAAAGAGAGAAAAGGATGGAGAGAGAAGAAAAATAAGGAAGGAGGAAGAGAGAGAGAGAGAGAGAGAGCATTCTGCTAATGCTCATTTTAATTCCAGTTTTTTACTTGTAGTATGTCCTTTTCCTGTATTTTTTTAAGATGAATTGGGTACCTGCTACACAAGCAGTATGCTAGATGTTATTCCCTCAGAAAGATTGGGCTAGTGGATAATCTTTCTTCTAAGAGTTTCAATTTCTTTTATAGGACAGACATGATAAATACTCAAATTTCTATTTTAGTTCTCAATCTTGAATTTATTGACACATTCTAAATTGTCCTAAAGTAGGACCTAGTTTCTTTTTCCCCCTTGCCTTTATTAAAGAATAATTTTCAAACACCCACATGAGTTACAGGCAAGTACTGAGGTGAAGGCTGTATGGTGGTCTACTTAGAAAAATAGATTCAAAATGGTTTTGTGTGTCCTGTGAGGCTGGGAATGATAAAGAATATCCCTGATTGGAAGATGGTAGGACTAGAGAAAGAAAAGATATTTGCTCAAGAATATAGAGATTCCTTTATTTGTTTTCTCTTATTTTCAAACCCACTGTGTACATTAAGCTTTGCCTTAGAGACCCTTAACCTGTCAAGATTATAAATGATTATTGAGTTTGCCTATCAAATAACCAGTGCTGATTGGCTCGTCTGAATAACTACACAGATTTGGAATTGTGGTAGAATTGACTGTAAATGGATACTCTTCCCAGATTGCCATCCCCAGAGCACCCACAGTCTCAGGGCTCGTCTCAATCTGCTCTGATCTGGGTAGCCACCCTGGGAGAGGAAGGCACCCTCCTCTGTGCGGAGCCAGAAGAAGCAACATTATTCTGGGTTCTCCTTGGCATTCTCTAACAGCTTGTGTAATTTGATGCATCACATTAGGTTAACTCATGCTTATGGATACAGCACACTAAATGACACTCCTGTGGCACTGGAATGGGGTGTCAAAAGGCAGCTTTCTCTTCTCTCAGGGTCCTAGCTTGCTAATACGTCAAACCAGTTAGGAAAGTGTCTCACGTGGTTTACCTGCTTTTGACCATCTTTTCTCGTTTGTCACAACACAGAATCATCCTGTCCTGTTTGAAAGCTTTACATACCTTTAACATTCTCCATGATTAATGGTGCACCAACATTAATCATGTCTGTATCTCTGTTTATCTCTGTTTCTATAGCGATATCTGTATCTATAACATCATCAATGCCTATCTACCCAGCTGTGCTGATTGTACTTAACTGTATGAATCCCATCTCAGCGCACATATTCAGGAGATTTTAAAATAATGGTGAAAGGAAATCGCCTGCTAGAAATATGCAGAAAAAAATATATAGGACACCTGTCACATTATTATGGTAACTGTATGTTTTAAAATGTAGCCAAATTTTTGTCCACCTCCCATTCAAAGAGGAACCCTTCCCCACTGAACATGGTTTGTAATCAGTATCTGTTTTCACTTTTCATTATCTCAGATTCTCTTTATATTCCATTTTTATTGGTTTGTTTAAATCCTGTGTATAAGTCTATTTAAATCAAAATAGGGCAGACTTGCTGGTATTTGCATCGCATGAAATTACAAGCAGGTGAGAGTTGAACAATTAATACTTCTTTTTTCTCAGTGGTGGTATGAGCAGTGCCAATTTAATGCTGTTTAAGCTTATTATCTAATTGCATGCTGTGCTAGCTTCAGAGATGGCATGACATGAAGGCCGACTTGTGCTGTGTTCCCTCCACAGTAGAATATTCAATTATTTGTTCTGACTCATGTAATTCCCTGTATTCCAAGCTTGTTAATGTCATTACAGAGCTGAAATAAAGTGATTACTCTTAATGAGTATTTATCCAATAGGTAATGCAATTCCTGCACCCTCCAGCTGACAGTGGACGATTATGGATTTTTCTCCTTAGCTCTCCACTCCCCCGACTCCAAAGGCGCCCTCCCCCACCTCTTGACTTTCCTGTCAGGGAGGCAACATCGCACTGTGGCGTTCTGTGAAATACTGTCAGATGATGGGGAAAAAATATAAATCTTTAAAAAAAAAAGGAAAAGGAAGAATTGCAACGTCCCCCGGCAGAGCTCCAGCTAATGACCACTGCTTCCACTTGCTGGCAGTGATGACAGCTTTCGCTAAATGATAATGGCATGCCTGCTGTTGAGTTTGCCCACTTATGTTATTTCTCTTGACATGGTTCTGGGGAAGGTCTAATTTTTTTGACATTTGACCATGCAAATTTGAGTCCTGATACATTATTCTGCATTTACATCCTCCCAGTGTTGCTGTTTAAAATGTGCTACAAGCTCCAGGAGCTCAGCTAATAAAGGCCACCGAATGAAAGAAAGTTAAATATGAATGCAAGAGGAGACCTAATGAAGGCCTGGCGTGTACATCTCCGAGATGACCTTCTAGAGGTGAGCAAGTGGAAAATCCTTTTTTAAAGCACACAGTAAGGAATGTAACACCCACTTTTTTCCTAGAATATTTTTAAAGATTTTTAAATATATACCAATGGAGAGAAAAGAGACCCCATTATATTTTATGGGCATTTCTTACACTCAGCTTAAAAGTTAGTGTATTATTAACCACTTTCAAAGTGGCGTTCGCTTCTCAAACTCTGAAACTCATGTTTCTGCAGGAAGCTTCCTTGACTCCTGAACCCAGGGATGTGCAGTCCCCGAATTTACTAAGCACTTTCACGTCATCAAATGCCATGCCTGTCGTATTTAAGAAAACCCTTCCATATCACGGATTTCTGTGGGTTTAGGAGCAAATCACACTTCAGACTACTTTTCTTTGCTCCTGACCAATTTGGAACTGACAATAAAAATGAGGAAAAAATTTTAAATGGTCAATAATAGTAACTATACTACTAAGTTGACATAAGAACTACTAAAAATAAACTCCTAATCCTAGTAACAATAAAAGTATTCACAGATTGATATGCACATCAACATTAATATGGGTATTTCATAAAATTGCCCTTTTATTCTACCAAGTTAGCTAAAAGAAAAAATTCATTGCTTATGAATTGCCCATCTTTGTATTTTTATTTAGTAATAGTTCAGTTGGAATTTCATCATACATTTTGAAGTGCTTTATTATACATAAGCTCTCTTGTGGCTAAATGTGTTAAAATAAATTATTTAATAAAGAGCAGCAATTGAGCTTTAGGTTTGACAAGTATTAAGAATAATCCAGTGCTCGCTTCTGCAGACCCTACACTAAAACTGGAAGATTAGCATGGCCCCCGTGCAAAAAGGACATGCAAATTTGTGATGTGTTCCATATTTTTATAACAAAAGAGAAGCAGACTCACAGATACAGACAACAAACTAGTGGTTACCACTGCGGAGAGAGAAGGGGGGAGGGGCAAGGAACGGTAGGGGATTAAGAGGTACAAGCTACTCTGTATAAAATAATATTGTACACCTATAACTTATATAATATTGTACAGCAATTATACTTAAATAAAAGAAGAAAAGCAAGTAAAAAAAAAGAATATTCCAGAAAACCCTCTTTGAAATTACTGAATAGCCATCATTTTTATCTTTTTCTCCCTTCTTCTCTCTCTCCCTTTCACCCTCCTATCTGTTCCCCCTTTCTTTCTTCCTTCCTTTCTCTTGTCTTTTATTTCTGAGCACCTACTATATTTTTAAGCATCTATCTATCTACCTGTCTATCTATCTATCTATCTATCTATCTATCTATCTATCTATGTCACAAGTTGAAGGCCGAGGAGTTTACAAAACTAAATAAGACAATAAAATGGACTCTCTGATAATAAGAATCTTGCAGTAGGAAGGAGTGATTAGGCAAATAAAGTAAGGTACTGAAAATACTTTGCTTTTATAGAACCATTCTTATTACCAAGAGGTTAAGTAACCTACTTGAGGTCAAAGTCAGAAAATGTAACTATCAACTTGATTTCTAGGAAAGAGCTATTTTCCTTGGAGGCTTCGGAAGTTGTGTATGCTCTCACCTCTAGTGCTGTACCTAAACTGTTAGTGTTGCCATTTTCTCCTTGCTTTAGTGTCCTGGGAAGCACCAGAGCAAGACTAGATCTGAACTCACTGCAACAGCCTTGTGTTCCATTTTCTCCTGTTCCTGGGAGACATCCTCTCCCAGGTTATTCCAACGCACCATATTAACAACAATCACTCGTTCAAAAACATCATGCAGGATCTGAGACATGGAATTAGGTGTATACCAAATGTAGAATCCTGACCCAAAGGAGGAAGTGGATAAAAGTACTTCTAAGAAGTCTTCCTATTACTTTTGGAGTTATGGACACGTAGCAGAGTGCATGAATGTGATCAGCATACGTTTTGTTTACTCACAAGAATATGAGACAGAATTTAGAATTTAGTTTTAAAGTTGCACTTCGTATTTAATGTTTTTTTAATTAATAGTAAATAAATAAAAGACAATTTAATAACAAGACATTTTTCCAACAAAATGAATAAAAAGAGGTCAAAAACTGATTTTCCCTTCTGGTGAAGGTGCATGAGATGGTGATGCTCACACAGCACTTAGTATGTGGTCTTCTGGGAGATCAGCTATGCAGACACATATCAAAATCTCCCTTTCTCCGCTCATCCCCATCACTCTTAGTTCTGATAAAGCTAAACGGACTATGCTTGTACTCCATAAGGAAAGACGGAAGGAAGGAACGAAGGAAGGAAGGAAGGAAGGAAGGAAAGAAAGAAAGAAAACATAGTGAGAGAAAAAAATATATGAGAGAACATCCCAGGGGCAGCTAATCATGTTTGAACTGTTTGGGAAGGTCTCTCTGAGATGGTGACACTTGAGCTATGTCTTGCATGGTCTGAAAAGGAAACAACCTTGCGAGGACCTGTAGTAGAGCTTTCCAGTTGGAGAAACAGCAAACACAAAGGCCCCGTGACAAGAACAAAAAAGATGCTGGTGCTGATGGTGATGTGAGTGGAGCCTGTTGAACAAGGTATACAACAGGACAAGAAAGAGGCAGGCAGGAGCCATGCTGAGGAGTTTGGATTTCACTCTAAGGGCAAAAATGAGCCACTGGAGGGATTTACCACTGATGGGCCCAGAGACACTTCATCCATCCTTGAAACTTGGAGGGTGGAGTGGCAGCACGACGTGGGTCGGCTGGTGTATTTAATGGTGGAAGTCAGTCTGGGTGCACCTACGTTCCCAAGTACAAGTGAGGAAAGGTCATCAGCTGAGAGTAAGATATTTTATTAAAATGTTGAGAAGGAGGAAATTGTTGTTTAGGAGAGCAGGAGAGCAAACATACTAAAGTGTAATCAAAATTGGAAGAGATCTAAGAGCCAGTTTGAGAACTGTGGTCATGAATTTAAGGTAATACCAGTAAGTGTGGTTAAGTGTTTTTCTCTAGACATGTATTGCTGCTTTTGAACATGGAGAATAGTTGGATTTTTGAGGTTTTGGCTTTCTACAGATGAGTGTGACCAAAAAAAGAAAGTGTCAAGGAAAATAAAGGTGTTTTTAAGAGGATGTGATAATGATATATCCCCGAGAATAGAGTTGAGAATATGATGGGGGGTGAAAATAAGAAAAACAGGTTGGTCAATGAATGGAGATCTCATTCATGGGGAAACTTCCTCAGTGTGATGACTTGCATAGGAAGATACTTAAATCAGAATGGGATATTTGAATCAAAATTTCAGAGGTGGTGTGTTAGTGGGATTGACAAAGTCATGAATACTACTCTTAGAGGGAGTGGCTAAAGTGAGATGGATGAAAAGGAAAGATCACAAAATTCAGAGGCCCCGTGTATATGGGCCATTATTACAAATGTTGAAGTCATCAAGGAATATGCCAGAAGTCAGGGTCAAGAGAAACACAGTAATTTAGGGATTTCATTTTTTAGTGAAATAAAGGGAGGTCACTGATTGGTATCTAGTGATAGGATATATTCCTCAAGGAGCTGATTTCTAACAGCATTTACCTTTATACGTGTTGTACATGTAAATTGTAGAAAACTAGAGAATATGGACAAGCAAAATTAAACACATTGAAAAGCCATTCCCTCATCATCCAGAGATCATCACTAACCTTTTTAATCTTCTTGTAGTTAATCATCTAGGACTTTTCCTATGTACACACACACACACACACACACACACGTATTTTAATCAAAATAAGACCTTATAGTGCATGCTCCTGTTAAAGTTCTTGTTTTCTTTTTTCAAGGTTAATCTTTTAGCTTTCAAAACCCAGATTCTGTTTAAATTTTCCTAATTGAGCTTAAAAGTGCTCTTTCAATCTAAATTGTCAGAATCTAGGACAAGCTTTACATTTGTTATTTCCCATTAGTCATTTCTTTAAAAAATATAGCAGAGCCTTTAAAAAAATAATAAAAAAAAACACTGATTATTAAAGAGGCTTAGCTTGGTGTCCTACAGAAAGAGCCACGATTTTAATTTGTTTCTGTTTCCTCTTGGGGTCCAGTAATTTGATCTTCATTCCCTGTATTTCCATGAACTGGAAATTATATCTAAATGCTTAAAGTTGTGTTGTTTTTATAGGACAAAACATAGGCCATGTTGAATTATTGATGTTGAATCACATCAGGAGACATGTAATATTATTGTTAACCACCGAGTTAGGATGATGATAGCTCAGTCCCTTCATTGTATAGTCTTCATTTGAGAGAGGGAGCATTACACAAATGCCCGGTGTATTAGTCTGTTCAAGCTGGCACAACAAATTACCATATACTGAGTGACCTAAACAATAGAAATTTGTTTTTTCTCACAGTTCTGAGGCTAGAAGTCCAAGATCAAGGCTCTGGATGATTTGGTTTCTGGTGAGAACTCTCTTCCTGGATTGCAGATGGCCCCCTTCTCACTGTGTCCTCACATGGTCTTTCCTTGGTGTGCAGAGAAAGCCAGAAATAGAGACAGACAGCTTCTGGTGTTTCTTCTTATAAGGACAGTAATCTTATCAGATCAGGGCCCCATCCTTACACCCTCACTTAATCTTAATTACTTCCTTAGAGGACCTATCTCCAAATACAAACACGCTAGAGGTTAGGGTTTCAGCATATGTGTTTGCAGGGAGGGTAGGGGTGGGCACAGTTCTGTCCATAGCAGAAAGTTACCCATTATTCATTCACCCAAAGATTTTATCAACAATCCATAATCACTCTCTCCAATCAATACTTTAAACAGCACTTATAAAATAAATTTTTACTTCTGTCATTCTTTTCGTATTTATTAGCTGGAACTTTTTAAAGGACGCTTCATGTCAAAAAATATCACTGGTTTTCTAGGGGCAAGACGGGAATAAAGACGCAGACCTACTAGAGAATGGACCTGAGGACACGGGGAAGGGGAAGGGTAAGCTGGGACAAAGTGAGAGAGTGGCATGGACATATATACACTACCAAATGTAAAACTGATAGCTAGTGGGAAGCAGCTGCATAGCACAGGGAGATCAGCTCGGTGCTTTGTGACCACCTAGAGGGATGGGATAGGGAGGGTGAGAGGGAGGGACACGCAAGAGGGAAGAGATATGGGAACATATGTATATGTATAACTGATTCACTTTGTTATAAAGCAGAAACTAACACACCACTGTAAAGTAATTATACTCCAATAAAGATGTTAAAAAATAATAATAATAAAATAAAATGCAAGTGGCACAAAATATATATATATATATATATATATATATATATATATATATATATATATATCACTGGTTTTAGCGAGAGATAAAGTTGCTCTGCCAGTAGAAACAGCATGTAAACAAGAGGAAACAATGTCATACTTTTCCACTCTTGTCATGCGATCCCTGTCATAAGCATTCTGGTGTCACAACCAAGTCAAGGAGCCAATGATCAGCATTCTTTCTGGTGGTACTCAGGCCACCTCTGTGCTTCAATCTGGATCATTTGTATTTAGCCTGAGGAACTTCCTTTAGAGCTTCTAATAGTGCAGGTATGCTGGCAGAGTTGTTTGTTTGAGACATTTACATTGCTCTTTTAGCAATGTAAGGAAATCTGCTGGATGTAGAATAATAGTCTGGTAATTTTCCATTTATTTTTCTTCACTACTTAAAAATCTTTTCTCTTGTCTTCTGGATTCCATTGTTTCTGTTCAGAAGTCAGCTGTCATTTTTATTATTATTTACTTGAAGGATATATATCATATTTGTTTTGCTTGCTTTCAAGTTATCTCTTTATCTATGAGTTTTATGTTTAACTTTCATATGCCTAGATGAGGTTAACTTTCTTGTCATTCAACTTGGGTTCACTGAGTTTCTTGACTCTGTGGGTTAATAGCTTTCATATAACTTAAAAATTTTTAAATATTTTAGGTTTCTTTGTTTTTAAATGTTGCTTGTTTTCCATTCTCTTTCTTCTCTCTGAGAACCTAAATACACATTTCCTATGTTTGTTGTTGGTTACCCACATTTCTTTTATGTTCCTTAATTTTTTAGTTAATTTTTAATCTCTACAATTTAATTTTAATATTCTCTATTGAATTATCTCCAAGTACACTAAGCTGTCTTTTACTGAATGTGGTGTACTCTCTACCCATCAATGAGTTATTAATTTAGTTATGCATTTTGAACTAAAAAGTGTTTGCTAATTTTTATGCAGTCTTATTATTATTAAATTATCTGTATATAAATTTTTGTTTTTTATTACTGGATATATTATCTTTATTATTATATATTTATTTTTGTATAACCATTTTTTTCTCATTCAAAGATTTGGACCTGTAAATAATTTGATTTAAAGTGATTTGATAGTTATTAATGCTGACACAATACTTTCTTCTGTTTGACATTTTCTTTGTCAACTTGTTCCAAGTCTTTTTTTCTTTTTCTTCCTCCTCCTCCTTTTCCTCCTTCTTCCTTTCTTTGAGAGTATGATATGCTTATTTCTGCTAATTTAGCTGGAATTTTAAGATCAAAAATGACAATCTATATAGTTTTATAAGGATGTAATATTTGCATTTTATGTGTTTCTTTAGTTTAATTTCTAACATCTATTTTATATGTATTAATTCTTTCTTTTTTAATCTTTTCCTATTTTTTTCTTTCCCATTTTTCTGGCAGGTTTTGGGTTCTTGTCCATCCTTTATTTCCCTCCCATATAAACCCACACATTAATTGGGAAATATAATTATGGTTTTCTCCTAATGATAAGGAATAATCACTGATAATGATAATCCACTCCTCTAAGGGTAACCATTCAACTGATATTTATTTCATAAGGTATAAAAAATAATAACCATACTCTCCCACTGAGGTATTTTTCTTGTCTGTTTACTCTTTATTCTTAGATGAACTTTTGGAGTGGTTGTACTTTACTCTTCTTCTAATGTCACAGATATACCAACTTTGGCTTTCTGATAGCTTGGAATTTAGAATTCTGGGAATGTATCCTTATTTTTAAGAATCCTATTACTGGAATTACAATCCCAAGCTGCATTCTTATTAACTGAGTTATATCAATATTTTACACAGTCTGTTTTCTCATTACTATTTCTCTCACATTCAGTCTTGCTCTATCTTAATCTTTCCCCTGATTCAATATTTCTGGTTAAACTACTTCCTAAAAGAATTTGTTCAGATAGAGAACATGAACATACTACTTTCTGAATCTTTTCATATCTTAAATATCAAAAATTCTCTTAGTTCTCAGTAGAAGACTGAATGATGGCATCACTTGATGGAGTATTGCTGAAAAACATTTATTTTCTAACAAAAATTACATACAATTTAAACTTTTCTAACTTCCACTATAGAAAACGACATGTCTGATAATATTTAAATCCTCTTTATTGTGAAAATGAATTATTTATTTAAAAAGTAACAATGAGAAAAGCTTGGAGGTTTCATCTTTTTCATTGGAGTGTAGGGATCTCTTTAGAATATGCATGTGCATTTCTTCACTAATATATCATTGTAATCAGAATGACTTCTTAATCAGAGAACAAAAGTTTCTTTTTGTCAACTCAGGCACTTTATAATATTATTATTTTCTTTCCATTTGTTATTTTTTTCTCTTTCTCTCTCTGGAAGTCCTAGTATATTTTAAATTTTCATCACTTGTGCTGCCAGCATTTCAACTTTATACTAGTGACTTCAATTCTTTTTAACTTTTGCTTCATTTCATTGATAAATAGTTTCCATTTACTATTACAAAAATTTTAGTTATTTCTAGAAAATTGTGTGGCTGTCTCACAGATTTCAGAGTAGCCTTGGCTGATGTCAAGACAGGGATAGTACTCACGTATGGCATGTCAGGCAGTGGTCAGCATGTAAACAGCAGGTGAAAAAGATGAACAAATAATAAAGTATGAAGCCAAGACTTAGTTATAATAGAAAAGAAAAGCAGACTTAGCCCAACTCTCAAATCCCCTTGTAAGTGACATTTCCTCAGACAGGTTATCCTAAGCCTCCAGTCCTCCTTAGGGACCTTGTTAACAATTTCACAACACAGTGTACATTCTTCTGTAGCACTTACTGTAACAGTTGTTGAAAAATTATTTGTGTGATGGTGGGATCTCTCCCCAGTGGACTGCAGCCTTCTTGAAATCAGAGCTAGTGTGCTGTCCAGCATTAAGTCCCCTGCCCCAAGCATAACAGACTCAAGATAAATATTTATTAAATGAATGAATTAGTGAGTACATGGATCGATAATATCATGTGATATTTGTCTTTCTCTGTCTGACGTAGTTCACTTAGTATGACAATCTCTAGGGCCATCCATGTTGTTGCAAATGGCATTATTTCATTCTTTTTTAGGGCTGAGTAGTATTCTATAGTACGTATGTACCCCATCTTTATCCATTCCTCTGTCAATGGACAATTATGTTGTTTCCATGTCATAGCTATAGTAAATAGTGCTACTATGAATATTGGGATGCATTTATCTTTTTGAATTACATTTTTCTCCAGATATATGCCCAGAAGTGGGATTGCTGTATCATATGGCTATTCTAATTTAGCTTTGTATATGAAGGAACTTATTTACAAAACAGAAATAGACTCACAGACATAGAAAACAAACTTATGGGTACCAAAGGGGAAAGGGGGGAGAGATAAATTAGGAGCTTGTGATTAAAATATGTACACTACCATATATAAAATAGATAAACAACAAGAACCTACTGTATAGCAAAGGGACCTATACTCAATATCTTGTAATAACCTATAATGGAAAATAATCATGTATATATGTATATATATATATATATTTTCACTTTGCTGTACATATGAAGCTAACACAACATTGTAAATCAACTATATTTCAAAAAATTTTTTTAAATAAATGAATGGCTGATGACTATATCCAATATAAGCAATCTGCTTGTCTCTATGGGAAGTTTTGTGTTTGGTTAGCAATTGAACTTCCTTCTCCCTAGATACAGACCTTCCTTTGCTCTTGACCAGGACCCTGATAGAAACCTCTGATGTCGGAGGCATCTAATGCCAATACCTTGGCCTGGGGACACTTCAGCAAATGTAGGTCTGAACTTTCATAATTCTTCATTCAAGGAAAATCCCAGGTGTGTTTGGTGGTGGGTGAGGAGATGTGTCACTAGATGGCTAACCTGCTATTCTGATGCACAATATGAAACTGTTGGGATATTACATTCAGTCTGATGAGCAGACACATTCTGTAAGTGTGTTCAAAAGGGATTGGATGCAGCATACCCCAGATGGTAGGGGGCTCCTCGGGAAAATGCCCACACATCCTTGCTGTAGAAAGACCAGATCAATCAGTCATTCTGCAGTGTACATAACTACAGCTCAGATGGTCAGTCTTTCTCTGTGCAATAGAGCCATCAGATAGTAGGTTTTAACAAGACAGTTTAAGTCAATAAGTTTTTGCATTAATTTGCTCAAGAATGGAGGTGGAGACTCTAAAAATGTGGTATTCAGCAGAAATGTACATGAAAATTTAAGTGAGAAAGAATATTCTGTGTACAAAGAAGGCTCCCTAAATCCAAAGGTAGCAAGATAGGACCCTGGTGGGCATGTTTGAGGAACCACAGGAAGGCCCGGGTGGTGGAAGATGTGTAACTTATAACACACCTCTTTACTGTTTTGGGTTTTTTTCCCCTATACACCTTTCCTAAGCTCCTAGACTTAGGAGATATACTGAGCTCCCTAGAGGATATTTCTAATCCCAGAGGGATTTTTGGCAGTTGTGATAGTGTTCCACTCCTCTATTGAAGCTTGAAGCTGAAAAGGTGAACAGAAACTCGTTACTCAATATTCAACATGGAAGATGTTTATGGTCCTCCCCCAAAGTATCTCCGGTGCCCCTAAAACCTGCCAGATGTAAATTCATAGTGGCAGGAGGTCTAGACTACCTGAGCTCCTTCTAATTGTAACAGGAGTAAATTTCATTTTAATGGCTATTGATTCATATTCAATCTTTGCTGAGTCCAGGACTGATCATGAAGTTGCCTGCACCCCCAGATCACTCTTTGCATAAGACTGAGAACCACAAAAGCTCAAGACATACCGAGAGGAGGGATTTCTAATAACTCCATAAAGAAACTTTTATAATGGCACAACATCCATCAAGTTGTCACCAATTTTAGAGTTAACACAGAGTTTGAAAAGCTCTTCAATAAAATTTGAAATAAAAAATGTGGTTCTCAAAACACATTTCAATACATCAACATTCTTCAGGATTTCATCAGTGGTTATTACAACTCTGTCTGCAACAGGGAAATCTGTTTAGGAATATGTCACCGCAGTGAATTCCTAGAAGTCCTGAAGACTGTGTGTGGCAGAAACTGGTTTGATGAAAGATTTTAGGAACGTATTAAGGTTAAATGAGTTATTTGTAAAATAAAATAAATAATGAATTATATAATTATATAAATTACTTGTATGATAATAGTGCTTTTTATTATACAAATTATGTTAAACAATAATATTGAGAGAAATGAAGTCCAGGTGGTCAGCAGCCATTGCAAATGGAATCATTTTAATTAGAAAATGAACAGTAGAATTTCTGAGAAAATCAGAAAATATATGTCTAAGTCAGTTCAGGATTTAAATTAAAAAGTAGAAAAATAACTCCGTACAATAACATAACTCCAGAAAAATCATTAGACTGATCTCAAAAATTTAACAATTTAAGTCTCTACTATTCAATATTTCCAAGCTGATCAAGAATAATGGATACAATGACTCTTACTTACATCACAATGTTCAGCAAAGACTCAGCACACATTTTATCTCCAACAATGTGCCTGTACATCCAATGATATTTGTTCTGGAATTCTTGGAATGTGGGGTGTTGGAGATCCACTACCTCGTGCCCCAGACCACTCTCCCTGAAAGGTATCTTTGAATCAGTATACACACAGTGATTCACAGATTGTATAGTCAAGGGGTTTAACCAGAAACTACCAGAGATGAGATGTGAAAGTGATTTGGAGCACCACTTCTGGCGAATTCAAAGAGCAAAGCTCTGGTGTGCCCTGTGGAAGAGGTGGGAGTAGAACAAACTGTTGACAAAGCACTATTATAAAACCACAGAGCCAGGGACTAGAATCTCTAGGTGGGGAAAAAGTTCTCTTTGGACAGCAGAGCATATTGGATTCACTGAATTCATCCATAAACTGGACAGAGCACCAAGTGGTCAAGGAACACTATATTCATGCTGAGATGATTTACAGCCCAAAGGAGTTGTCAAGAGCTGGTAAATCCCACTTTTGGCAAGTTTGTTAACAGACCAAGCTTGAGCACCATGAGTAGACAAATGTAAGTGAACCAGAACTATTCTGACACATTTCATGTCAGGAAGGTTCCAGTGAGATAGATTTCAGAACAACTGGAAGACATAAGAGGAACAAATTTCCTAGAAAAGGTAGAGGAGACTGAAATCATACAGCATAAATATGAGCCCACATCTGTAAAGTGCTCAATTCCAGGTCACAGCCTGGGTTTTTGGCACTGCAGCTGTGCACTGGCCTGATTCATAAAGCACATCTCTCAAAATCCCAGGTATTTTTCAAATAGCTATATTGAGATATAATTCACATACTATACAAGTTACTCCTTTAAAGTGTAAAATTAAATGGTTTTTAGTATATTCACAAAATTGGTAACCATCACCAGAATATGACTTCTTTTACTTAACATTATATTGTTAAGTTTCATTCATAATGTACCATGTATCAGGACTTCATTCTTTTCACTGTCAAATGAAATCCCATTGTATGCATGTGCCACTTCTGTTTATCCACTCACCAGTTGATAGACACTTGGATTATTTCCACTTTTTGGATACTTCAACTGTACTGCTATGTACATTTAAGTACAAGTTTCTTGTGTCCATATGTTGTCATCGCTGTTGGATAGATATCTAGAAGTAGAATTCCTGGGTATGATTAAGATTTTGAGGACCTGCCAAACTGTTTTGCTAAGTGGCTTCACTATTTTGTATTCCCACAATCAAATTGCGAGTGTTAATATTTCTCTGTAGCCTCACCAACATATGTTATCGTCTGTCTTTTTCATCATATCCATCAGAGTGAGTGTGAAGTGGTATTTCATGGTGATTTTATTTTGTACCACTCTATTTAATGAGACATATCAACATAACATTCTTAAATTATTTAAAAATTGTTTTAACTTTAATTCTTTGAACATATTTATGATAGCTTCATTGAAGTCTTTGTCTCCTAAGTCCAACACCTGGGCCCTCTCAAAGTCAGTATCCGTTGTAGACCTTTTTTTTTTTTTTTTCCTGTATGGATAGATTACATTTTACTGTTTCTTTGCATGGCTTGTGATGTTTTTTTGTTATTGAAAACTAGATATATTATATAACCTATTGTAGCAACTGTGGATACAGATTCTTCCCTGGAGCTTGCTGTTGTTGCTGTGGTTTGTTTTCTTCCTGTTTATTTGTGTGGAGGATGGCTGGACTGATTCAGTAATATCTTCCTCCTACAGACTTTAGCTTCTGACGCTGCTCCTCAGAGTATGCATCTTTGGAAATATGTGGGTCTTTCTTAAAAACAAGGATAACTGTGGTGTTAACTGAGCTCTCTTGAGTGGCTCTTTCCCTGATCTCCTAATTAAGCTTCTGGCTCATCTGTCTCTATTGGTATCACACTAAGCTCTTAGCCTCCATTAATTGCTAGCAATTTTCTAGCTGTTTCAACAATGCCCTGTAACATAAATTGTTCCACAACCCAAAGCACTTAAATCTGAGGACCACTGAAAGACAGGGTGCTTGATGCTTTCTCAGATCCTCAGAGGGTTTTTCTTGGCTACCTCTTCCGTTGTTCCCTCTGTTAAACTTCTAGCTGGTTGACTCTTTTTCCTGTGCTACTGATGTCTTACTCGTTCACCACCAAGATCACCATCGTTTTCAATAAAACCTTAAGCATGAACTTCTGCACAGTCTGTTCCAAATGAAAATGAAGTCATTCCACTTGAGGAGCGCTTATAAAGCTCTCTTCTTTTCTTATGGCCTTCTCACCCCCTCCACAGAATCATTTCATCACTTCAGTGGGGCTGAGGACCGAGAAAATTATCCACCTCTTCCGGAGTGAACTTCCCACTATACAAGTTGAGGACTGGGCATGAATGGTAGCCCCAGTCTCTTGGTTTTCCTATTCTAGCACTGAACCTGGGGTAAGGGGTTACAGCCCAGCATTCTTGACATTCTACATCTAAGTTGGAGTTTTTGTCCTACAGGCTGAGTCTGGTTAGAGGACAGACTCTCCAGTCCAATTGGCTGTACCTTCCTGAAATACAGCTTCTATGTCATGAAGCTGCACAAAATGAGATATGAGAGTGGTTCCCCCCTTTCAGAAAGAAACTGTAGCTCTAGACTGGGGTCCCAGTGGGGAAAGTTAGCCTGATTTTCTTAGTCATAAACACCTGGAGTGTAGCTTCCACTACACCAAGCTGGAAAGGAAGATGGGAGAGAGTCATGGCTCGAATGCCACAGACTCTCACTGTTATTATTGAGATGCAGATATTCTTAAGTGTGTCTCCATTTTGCTGTATGCCCTTAAAACAATTTCCAGATACTTTAATATTTTTTTCATAATTATCAGCAGTTAAATGGATGTTTTGCTGGTGACAGGGTCCATCAGCTTTCTCTCACTGCCATTTCAGAATGTCAGTTTCAGGTCTTTTTTTGAAAAGAGAAACTGAATTTGAAAGACTTACGTGAGAACAGCTTTGTGTGATTCCAGCACTGGTGTGATAAAACTATTATGAAAACCCCAATTGTTCACTTTGTGAAAGAGAACTACAGCAAAATACACTTAGGAATTTCTCTTCACACCCAAAAGCAGTAGTCACATATGGTGTCAGCCCTTAGAAGTGCCATATTTTTTTTTTTTTTGCCGTATGTTTTTATACCATGATAATATCAATTATATCATAGTATTAATATGGAGCATTATCACCTGAAGAAATAAAACATTCCTCATTTTCTCTTGCCATTTAACGACTGGACATTCTCTTCTAAGTCAACCTCCAAAACCATGACATTACTTTAAAAAAATTGTTTCTTCTAGGAAGAAAGTTCCTGGGTCCCATGACCTGCTGGACATTTTGCCCTAGTCCAGAACTGTCCATGTGCTCTTGGAAACATCTAAGAGCTGCAGAGAGGCTCACTGGAAAGGAATAAGAGTCCACCAAATATCTACACAGCATTTCATGAAAGTTTATCTCTGTTAGCTTGAGCCTGTCTTCACCAATGAGTAGTGCCACCTATAACAGCCTTAAGTTGTCATCTTGGAATGTGCCCAGAGTGATGTAAAATCACAAGTCCCTAACTGCATCTGGTTCTCTATTCTTACACCCAGATGAGTTCTCTACTTCCACTTTTTCTTCTTTATATCACATTTGGTTTGCCAAATAGCTATGGACATCATGCAACACCATCAAAGCCTGTTGTTAGGGCCCTAAGGAGAGCTAAAGGATCTTATCCTATGTGAATTGACTATCACATCCACTCTGTGTATCTCACAGCTCCTCATCTTCTGAAAGAGACAGACTTCCCAGGAGGCTGAGTGTGTCCAGGTCCCGTGGTTCTGATAGCAGCATCTGAGAACTGTGTTTCCTTCTCCTTAATGTCATCAAAGATCTAGTGAATCATGAGCTACGTTGTGTTTTCCAAAAACCCTGCTGTGGCTGGCAGTCTCTTGGAGATCTGATTTGTTGAACAAGGGGGACTGACGTTAGACTGAGGGCATGGGAGAGAACGGATGCTAGAATTAGTGCTTCCGAGATGTCCTCAGCAAAAATTAAATTTCCATTTGAAACCATTATTATACACATGGAATATACATCACATGCATGACTTCCTAAAATTTAAAACATTTATCTCTTTTATGTACTTGACCTTTTGAAGGGAAGCAGGTCTGTATCTTGTCAAGGTTTGGGGAAGATGAATGTTCTCACTTCTATGAGTTCTGAGACAAGTCACAACATTTAAAAGGTACCATGTTCTACTGTGATTTATCTGAAAACCATTTTGTTAAAGAGTGTCAGCTAACCAGAGATGAGGGCATCGCTACTCCTGAAGATCCTTGCATGTTTTCCATGATTTGCCTTAACAACAAACAGCCAGAGGCATCAGGTTTGCTGAGGGTGGCAGCAGTTCAGGTCCTGATTTAAAATCCATGAAAGAGGGGATGTGGTAGTATGTTTTGGGTGATGATGGAAATCTCGTCTTACAAACAATTGCTTAGAGATTTAGAATTAGGTGACCCACAGTTGTACAATTTCATACTGAACAATAAATGGGATGGAGGAACTTGGCATCACGTACTCTTTAGTCTCTATTTTCTTGTTTATTTGTTTTACAAGTTAACATCATTCTTATTTTACATTCAAGGAAACTAGCGCAGAAACGTCGCTGTGCTTCTCCATATAAAATAAATAATATCAGTGATGGAATTTGAAGTCAATCTTCTAACTTCCTGTCTCATGTTGGAACCCCCAAGCAGCCCTGCCTTCCTGCTGCTCTCTATTAACTACCTAGTTAGTTGATCCTAGGCAAGGTTTTCTGGGGACACTAGCTCACCATTGTAATAACAGTAGCACTCAACCAAGTTGCATCTCAAACCAAATCCTTATTTGTTTAAGCTCCCTGTGCATAGACTGTCAACCTCTCCCTCCAGGAAAAAATATCCTTCCTCTCCCCCTCCCGCCTATCCTTTCTTCTTTTTCTCCTTGCCTCCTTCCTTCCTTGTTCTTCTCTTCTGTCTACAGTAATCAATTTTCTCTGACAGGACCATAATAAGACTAAAATAGACCAAAAAATAGTTCACTAAATTTTTAAGTAATAAAAAAGAAACAAAAGCTTACTTCCAAAATGTTAGAATAGTTAGAAGATAATATTGATCATACTTCCCTTATCACCTCAAATAAAATCATTTTATTCCCTTACTGGAATCGAAACTTCTCAAATACATTACCCAGAAGAAAAGGGCTTTAACTGGGCTGGTGTGGATCTCTTTTTCATCCTTCTGAAAAACGCCTTTATGAGTGTTTGGTGACAGAAATACACTAATGTGAAGCTTCAGGTATATGTGTGTGCATGTGTGCACATGAGTGTGTGTCTGTGTGTATTTAGACCATGAGAAAATATTCCTTGACGTGATGTTTTGTAAGTATAATTCCAAACTTGAAAGAATCTTGCTGGTATCTTGCTGGTCATTTTGGTCAGAGAGTTAAAGAAAGATGACCAGGAGGGAAAGCAGTATTTCCTACCCCTTAGAAGCACCAGCTCCACTGGGAAAGTTCATTTGAAAGAAGTATAGTAGGAAACCTGGTATGATAAGGGCTCCGTTTGGAAAATCTCCCCGTAGGTGTTGTCCTGGCCCTCCGAAACCATTTATCTGGCCAGAGGAAGCTGCCTCTCATTGTGAAGCCAGAGGTAGGAAGAGGTGGAGGTTTATTAGACTAGGTAGCACCCTCCTTCTCTAAGGGAATTCTAGAAAAAGGAAGTGAGTGTGGAATTTTCAGCCTTTTCAAAACATTATTCTTTCATATTTTTCTTTGAAGCAAAAGTGTTTAGCTGTATTTGTTTATGTTTGCTTTACATTGGAAAATAGTTCAGAAACTTTAACAAAACTTGGTTTTTAAAGACAGAAACCTTAAGGCAAGCTACCTATCTCGAAACACTTAGTTTTAGGATCATTTACACTAAAAAAAGAGACCAGAGAGATGTAGGATTTTTGCTTATTTTTAAATCACTTTTTCCCACCCTTTTCCCCCATGGGTTTTCAGAAACATATTAAGGAAGTCTTCTTTACAACAAAAATAAATAAATAAATAAAACACGCATGTAAATATATATATATATATATACACACACACATATATATATACAGAGAGAGAAAGATTGATATCTATCGATATATAATAAAATAAATATATTTAACAAAATAAGTAAATATATAGAGAGATAAATCTAAATATATATATATATATAACATAATATATATATGAGAAATAAATGCATAAATACACATATTTAGTTTGGATGTATTTCCTAACCAAACCAAGGCATACCTGTAGGTTTGGGATAATGAGGATGCTTGGTGCAGGTATCTTTGGGGGAAGACACAGGGTGCCCTTGGGATTAGAGTTTGTAGCTAAAGTTGGTGCTAAGTTTTCCGTCTACAGTCAGGGTTGGAGGGTAGGTGTCAGGCCACAGAGGTGTGTGAGGATTGAGTTGGGGGGTATTAGATTTGATGTTGATTTGCAAAAGGAAGCCACATAGAAGTGAACTGAAGGGGTTGGAGGCCAGGCTTCCTTTAAAGCTGTGCTGTTTCCTGCCCACCTTCCTCAAAATGCTTCTCTCCTGGGAAGTCCCCGTCCAGTGCCAGGTCCTGTCCTTCGGCCAGGCATTTGGTCTAGTTGGGTGGCTCATGTGTCTCTTCTGTCTGCTTTTCCCTTGGCTCTGGGTAACCTCCACCCCCAGTGTTCATGGAAGTAGCCCAACATGGTCCCTTTCTTTTTGTGTTTTCTACTTTACTTCTGATAACAAGCACATTTACTTCGTGCTTTGGCCTATCATGTACTATGTGATTTTTGCTTAAACACTGTGAGTGAGATGGATTATCTTCCTCCTTTAACAGAAGCAGAAATTAAGGTTTAGAAAATCTAGGGTGTCAGAGCAGGTAGAAGGCACATACTTGGCATTTTATAAGTAAATATATATTTACACATATATATATTTTATAGTCAGAAGGAAGGAAGGAAGGAAGGAATTATAAATTATACCAGGTATCTGAGACCAGTATCTATCATTGTTCAGTGATTTCCTACATCACCTTCCTAGCTAGTGCTCAGGGAGAATCAAAGCAGATTGGTCCCCTATTATCTAAAATATCACCATCTATAACACACACATGTGTAATGCATATAGGAAATGCAGAGAGTTAAATATAATATTTAGAAACATTAAACTGATGTATGACTGGAGAGTGGAAACTTGAGATTAAACTATAAAAGGAAATTTTAAATATTGCTATATTATTATCTACTTTAGGACTCTTTAAAAATACGTTGGAGGAGCCCTGAGAAGTCTATCCACATTACAGTAAATTCCACTTAGATTGTGATGGGGATTAGTGTGAATCAAAACCAAGCCCTCATCCCATGTGGAGTGGCAAACTCTCACTGCAGCCTCATTTCCACTAATCTGGGGCTGCTGAGTGATCTTTGATCACACCAAGTATTACAGATGGAAAAGTACTCTTTTCAAATCCCCAACGTGTTTCCAACTGTCAATAAAATCCTTTTTAAGTGTCAGAAGCAATTGCTCTGGTTTACACTTATACTGCTAACCATGGAAGCACATTTCAGTACTTCTAAAGCAAAACAGCAACCAAGTGGCATAACTGCGGCCAGAATTCTGACAGACACACTCACCCTCAGCTTTAAAGGCATCAGGAATTCATTTCTAAAAATCGCCATTTATGTTAACTGTACTTTAAAGATTAGATATTTCACTCAGAAATACCTTATCTGGGAGGCAAAACAACCCCCCACTCCAACCCTTGAATTAAACAAACAAATCACACAGGTGACATGTCTAGCCAGATGTTTAAATTCTCAAAGAAAAGGAACCATCCCTAGTTCCCTAGAACATGCAATATAAATTTTAATATTTGGAAACATATGAACAAAGGGTGTCTTCTTACATTTTAAAGATGATCTCAATGAAATTGTATTCTTCCCCATAAATTATACAAGAGGATGGTTTGCAGTAATTGATGTAATAAAGTAGCTGGTAGAAAGAAGCACAATTCCCTTAACTAGATAAAATAAGCAATTACCCCAGCTATCAGAAACCCCGTCAATAGGAAAGTTGTCTGTGTCAGAACAGGGCCTGTAAACCCTGTTTCATTTAAGCATCAGAGGCCTTGGCCTTATTATCTTTCTAGGATGTCCCTGTTTAATAAGCTTCTCCAGCAAATGAAGGGGGAATGTTTCTGGCAAAAGGAAAAATGGTGATAAACTACGTCTGGATGATTAATTCACGGAAACCCTCCATCACACAGCGAGGACATATGCCCATCTTCTCTGTTGTCTCTTTGGAGATTTTCCTACTAAACGTATGTGCATATTTTTCATGGCCACTGGTATTTGAATTGCAGCCTGCCACCATGCAGAACATGAAACACTTCAAACTGCATAATGCCGACTAAATTATCAGGTCTGCAGTGGCCGGAGGTAGCAACAACCATAATAATGAGTGTGCTTAAGTGGTTTGTGTGGGTCTCCCCAGCCCCGTAACTTTAATGCCCAGACTTATCAGGTTGGTTTTCTCCCCTCCTTTCCAGGCTAGGGATTGTCTCAACATCACTGGCCATTTTGTGTTGGGGAAATGCAATGGCCTGCCACTGTGGATGACCGTGAAGGCCGGTTGATAATCACGGTTTAATCACACAGAACAATCATGTGGCACCTTTTCATCTGCTGTTATTCCATCTTGTTTAAATAGAGATAATGATTGATGCACATCCATGATTGGAGCTTAGGTGACTTTAAATCATCCACCTGTGCATCTAAAACTGGTGCACCAACCTTCAGTGATTTCTCACAATTTGAGATATTTTGCATGAATCACTCACTGAAAAAAAATGAAAAACCACCCAAAAAGTGAACATACACATTTACTACTTTAGTAATTAAAAGGGTCTTTTAAAAACCCACGGTTATTCTAGTCTTGCTGCGCGGCTGTCCCAATTTACACACTTTTCAGGGTGAGATTGAGAAAAGTAGCTCAACATCGTGAGGACAACAGGGTTTGTTCTGTGTATCACAACTTTATGTGACCACCCCGCGCCCAGCCTGGGTGAAATAACCAGTTTACTGTTACCATCATTCTCTCAATAAGCTAACAACCACAAAAGCACCACTGTGTGGCCAGTGTCTGAACAAAGAGCTTCTGCCTGTAAGGAAAAGACCTGGACCTAAGGAAGGTCAGCTGCGGACTGAACAGGACAGGTGGGGTGTTAGCACCTCCCTGTAGGGGATTTGTGGAGTTTTGTTTTCTTTTGTTTTTTCACCTAATGCTCTTTTGTGAATCACACTCTCTCGCATCTCAGTCTGTGGTTTGGAGAAGGTAAATCCAGCCAACATCTCAAGAGGGAGGAACAAGGCTGGGACTTAGCCAAGGACATCCCCTCGTGTCCCGATCACAGTGACTGGTCAGAGGGACCATGTGACAACGCTGGGTCAATGGCTCTGAAACCCAGCAATTTTATTCGGGGAAGAGGTGTGCCTTTCCATTGGGGCTGGCCAAGATGACAGAAGGTGAGCCTGGAGCAACGGGATTCTCCTTTGCCTCCAAGTGTGAAGATCCCACTTGTGTGTAAGCCAATCGGAGGCAAACAGACCCAGGAGAAGAAGGGAGCAAGAACGTTAGCCGATGACTCGTTTATTTGTGCCTTTAGGTGTCTGCATCCCAGATCCTCTATCTGCGTGATAAGTGCACTTGCTTCTGTGCTTTACCCGGTTTGAGGTGATCTTCTGACTTGACCCACCATCATCCTGACTACTGTAGTGCTTTCCCCTTTATCTGAATCCCCTGGGAACCAGTGCTTGCAGAGGGATCTCAGGCAAGAAGAAGCTCTTCCCTGACCTATAAAGACCTTGAATGCCAAATGGAAGCCTTTGATAAGCTAGAGAGATGTGAGAAATGTTTGCAATAATGGTATCAGATATTTACAAAACTTGTAGATTTTCCACCAAAAGCTAAACTTTGCTGCCTTTCAGCCTCTTCTTCCCACATGACCTGTTTAAGGATTCTGAAGCAGTTGTGTTTATGTTTATTCACGGGGTATCAAAATACCACAGCACATCCCTGTGGGGGAGGTGTGGCGGGAGCGTAGAACATTCCAGAGACTTTGTGCTACGGAAACACAAGAGGCCTCAGCTTTCTTGCTCTGCCCCATGCAGCGAGGTCAACACAGTAGGGACACGTCAACAGGAAGCAGTCCCTTCACGCTGGTTGCTGCGGCTTGAGAGTTAATATAAGACTTTCTATCAGAGGATCCCTGCCCTCAGGGTCTGGCCACAGCACAGCGCTGTCAAGGTGAGTGATGTGGCCAGCGAAAAGAAGACTTCCCAACTTCACTTTACTAATGCTCAGAATCAGGATTTGCCAAATGGAAGAGGCAGTGAGGGAGAACAGACAGGCCGTGGAGACACTGAGGGCCTCCAACCACCCACCACGTCCCAGAAATCACTTTGCTCCTCTGCTATTTCTGCATCCCTTGGAAATGATGGCAGTGGTGCTTTTGTGGTTGTTAGCTTATTGAGAGAATGATGATAACTGTAAACTGGTTATTTCACCCAGGCTGGGCGCGGGGTGGTCACATAAAGTTGTGATACACAGAACAAACCCTGTTGCCCTCACGACGTTGAGCTACTTTTTCTCAGTCCCACGCTGAGAAGTGTGTAAATTGGGACTGGTTATTTCACCCAGGCTGGGCGCGGGGTGGTCACATAAAGTTGTGATACACAGAACAAACCCTGTTGCCCTCACGACGTTGAGCTACTTTTCCTCAGTCCCACGCTAATAAGTGTGTAAATTGGGACAGCCGTGGAGCAAAACTAGAATAACACCAAGTTTTTAAAGACCCTTTAATTACTAAAGTAGTAAATGTATGTGCTCACTTTTTTGGTAGTTTTTCATTTTCTTCAACAAATGATTCATGCAAAATATCTCAAATTGCAAGAAATCACTGAAGGCCGGTGCACCAATTTTAGATGCACAGGTGGATGATTTAAAGTCACCTAAGCTCCAACCATGAATGTGTATCAATCATTATCTCTATTTAAACAAGATGAAATAACAGCAGATGAAAAGGTGCCACACGACTGTTTTGTGTGATTAAACTGTGATTATCAACCGGTCTTCATGGTCACTCACAGTGACAGGCCATTGCATTTCCCTCATCATCTGGGTTTGCCTGCAAAAGTGAATAAAGGCCATTCAGCCAACCGTTTAGCTAATTAGTCCCTTTGAGTTCTAACCCAAGGGCTCCACCCTTCCCTCTCACTCATGCTAGAATTCCCTAAGAGGTTTCTTCTTAGTGGGAAACCACACAGGAAAGCATCTCTTATTCACTCACCCTAAGCCCCATTTGTGGTCCTGCCTCTTCCACAACCTACAATCCCTAAATCTCTGGTTCTTTTTCTACCCTTTCCTCTGCAAACTTCAAGTGGTTTCTGTGTGGGAGTTCATAACCAGATGTTGTTGGAAAAGCAGGGTGGAATATTTGCTTCTTGTCTTTTTCATGTTAGTGTTTTCTTTTGAATAGGTAATATATGAACATTTTTCAAAACATCCAGTGGCTCTGGAGAGTAGGCAGTTAAGATGCAATCTCCTGCCCACACATCATGGAACCACCGAGCGCTTTCCTCTACAGATGTATATCTGCCATTGCCAGTCTTAAGTCAGAAAATATCTTTAAAGCAGACTCCTAGAAGTGGAACTGCTGGGTAAAAGGGCCCGAGTGTTTAGATACATGCACCCCCATGTTCACAGCAGCACTATTCACAATAGCCAAGACACGGAAACAACCTAAATGTCCATCGCCCAATGAAAGGATAAAGAAGATATGATATATATCAACATATAAACAATAGAATATTACTCAGTCATAAAAATAATGAAATAATGTCGTTTGCAGCAACATGGATGGACTTTGAGATTATCATACTAAATGAAGTCAGACAGAGAAAGAAATATCATATGATATCACTTATATGTGAAATCTAAAAGAAGGATACAAATGACCTTATTTACAAAACAGAAATAGACTCACAGACATAGAAAACAAACTTATGGTTACCAAAGGGTGGGGAGGGATAAATTAGGAGTTTGTGATTAAAATATACACACTACTATATATAAAATAGATAACCAACAAGGACCTACTGTATAGCACAGGGAACTATATATAATATCTTGTAATAACTTATAATGGAAGAGAATGTTAAAAACAATATATATATTTACATATATATAAAACTGAATCATTTTACTGTACAATTGAAACTAACACAACATTGTAAATCCACTATATTTCAATAAAACATTTTAAAATAAATAAATTAGGGGACATGTGGACAAATTACTTTCTACAAATTATATCAACTGATACTTAAAATAAATGTGCACGGGTGGATGTTTCTCCACATTCACCAAGAAAATGTTTTCAAACTTTTAAATCTTTGCTGATCTGATCAGGTGAGAAGAGCTATTTTAATTTCATTTTCCATTTATTTTTAATGAATAATTTGACTATGTTTCACATATTTTTAAATATTCATGTTTCTTTTCCTAAAACTCTTTACATTCTTTGATATGTTTTTCACTGTGTTAGTCTTCATACTACTGATTTATGGAATTTTCTTTTATTTTATCCCTTTTGACATTAGTTATGAATATTTTCCCCCATTTGTCACTTGGCTTTTGACTTTGTTTATGGTGTTTTTAAACTACTTATATTATATTTAATATAGTAAAATTTATCACTTCTTATCTTTGATGGCTTCTGAGTTTTTTCTCACATTTAGGAAAGTTTTTCTTATTCTGAGGCAATATTTTAAAAATCTACTGTGTTCTTCTAGTATTCCTATGGTTTCAGATTATTTTTAAAATAAGTATGTTTTACATATTTGGATGTAATATTGGTGAAGGAGATAAGGTAGGAATCCCACTGTATTTTTTAGGTTTGTCTATTCAGACAACACAACATTTACTGAATAATTATATTTTCTCCCATTAACCTATTTTTTTTAACATCTTTATTAGGCTATAATTGCTTTACAAAGGTGTGTTAGTTTCTGCTGTATAACAAAGTGAATCAGCTATACATATACATATATCCCCATATCTCTTCCTTCTTGCATCTCACTCCCACCCTCCGTATCCCACCCCTCTAGGTGGACACAAAGCACCGAGCTGATCTCCCTGTGCTATGTGGCTGCTTCCCACTAGCTATCTATTTTACATTTGGTAGTGTATATATGTCCATGCTACTCTCTCACTTCGTCCCAGCTTACCCTTCCCCCTCCCCGTGTCTTCAAGTCCATTCTCTAGTAGGTTTGTGTCTTTATTCCTGTCCTGCCCCTAGGTTCTTCATAACCATTTTTTTTTTTTTTTAGATTCCATATATATGTGTTAGCATATGGTATTTGTTTTTCTCTTTCTGACTTACTTCACTCTGTATGACAGACTCTAGGTCCATCCACCTCACTACAAATAACTCAATTTTGTTTCTTTTTTGGCTAAGGAATATTCCATATGTGTATGTATGTGCCATATCTTCTTTATTGATTGATCTGTCGATGGACACTTAGGTTGCTTCCATGTCCTGGCTACTGTAAATAGAGCTGCAATGAACATTGTGGTACATGACTCTTTTTGAATTATGGTTTTCTCAGGGTATATGCCCAGTAGTGGGATTGCTGGGTCGTACGGTATTTCTACTTTAGTTTATTAAGGAACCTCCATACTGTTCTCCATAGTGGCTGTATCAATTTACATTCCCACCAACAGTGCAAGAGGGTTCCCTTTCCTCCACACCCTCTCCAGCATTTATTGTTTGTAGATTTTTTGATGATAGCCATTCTGAATGGTGTGAGGTGATACCTCACTGTAGTTTTGATTTGCATTTCTCTAATGATTAGTGATGTTGAGCATCCTTTCATGTGTTTGTTGGCAATCTGTATATCTTCTTTGGAGAAATGTCTATTTAGGTCTTCTGCTCATTTTGGATTGGGTTGTTTGTTTTTTTGCTATTGAGCTGCATGAGCTGCTTGTATATTTTGGAGATTAATCCTTTGTCAGTTGATTAATTTGCAAATATTTTTCTCCCATTCTGAGGGTTGTCTTTTAGTCTTGTTTATGGTTTCCTTTGCTGTGCAAAAGCTTTTAAGTTTCATTAGGTCCCATCTGTTTATTTTTGGTTTTATTTCCATTTCTCTAGGAGATGGGTCAAAAAGGATTTTTGCTGTGATTTATGTCATAGAGTGTTCTGCCTATGTTTTCCTCTAAGAGTTTTATAGTGTCTGGCCTTACATTTACATCTTTAATCTTTTTTGAGTTTATTTTTGTGTATGGTGTTAGGGAGTGTTCTAATTTCATTCTTTTACATGTAGCTGTCCAGTTTTCCCAGCACCACTTATTGAAGAGGCTGTCTTTTCTCCATTGTATATTCTTGCCTCCTTTATCAAAGGTAAGGTGACCATATGTGCGTGGGTTTATCTCTGGGCTTTCTATCCTGTTCCATTGATCTATATTTCTGTTTTTGTGCCAGTACCATACTGTCTTGATTACTGTAGCTTTGTAGTATAGTCTGAAGTCAGGGAGCTTGATTCTTCCAGCTCTGTTTTTCTTTCTCAAGATTGCTTTGGCTATTCGGGGTCTTTGTGTTTCCATACAAATTATGAAATTTTTTGTTCTAGTTCTGTGAAAAATGCCATTGGTAGTTTGATAGGGATTACATTGAATCTGTAGTTTGCTTTGGGTAGTATAGTAATTTTCACAATGTTGATTCTTCCAATCCAAGAACATCGTATATCTCTCCATCTGTTTGTATCATCTTTAATTTCTTTCATCAGTGTCTTATAGTTTTCTGCATACAGGTCTTTTGTCTCCTTAGGTAGGTTTATTCCTAGGTATTTTATTCTTTTTGTTGCAGTGGTATATGTCTCCCATTAACTTATAATGTAACCTTTATCAATTTAACAAAACCCATTTTATAGATGTGAAAACTGAAGCTTAGTATTTTGAAGCAACTTACTGAAGGTTTCATCAGAGTTAAATTTGAACTCTCAGTCTGCCTCCAGAGTAGGTTTTTATTTTTATTTCCTCCCTTACACTGTTCTTAACTTTATTTTTATTATTTTCTTAATTATTTATTACACAGCCTTTTAAATTTATGTATATATTTTCTATCAAGAACTGATAGAACTGTGTTAATGTCTCTCATAATCACAGAATTTCTATCATCACCTTGATGTATACAAATTTTAATTTATGATTTCAAAAATCTATTTTGCGTAGTATACAAAGATTTCCAATCCTCTAACTTTTTAACAGAATATATAATTAACTAAGAATGATCACTGTGTCACACTGAATGCTGTTGGTTTAAATTTGACTTTAACATTAATAATGAAACCCTTTCTTTACTGTATTAGCAATATTTGTTAACTGCAACTTTTCTCTCACATAGCTTTAGTTGTACTTCTTGAAGATGTGTTTTTGCTTGATTTTGTTTGTATTCCTAATTTTTATTGTTTTATGTTTATGAATCTATAACCTATAGATGGAACAGATACTAAGTCATTTTGCGTAAGTAATATTTTTTTATATCTTATTTTATTTTTAAACCACCATTGCAAGCTTCCAAGAATGAGGGGTACTTACATACTGTTGTGGACTGAATGTTTGTGTCCCCTCAAAATTTTTGTGTTCTAGCCCCTACCCCACTGTGATGGTATTAGGAGGTGGGGCCATTGGGAGGTAATTATGTTCAGATGAGGTCATGAGGGTGGGGCATCCCATGATGGGGTTAGTGTCCCCATAAGGAGAAAGACAGAGCTCTCTTTCTCCAGGCAAGCTCAAGGTGAAACCATGTGAGGCATAGCAAGACAGTGACCATCTGCAAGCCAGGAAGGGAGCCCTTACCAAGCACCATATCCATTAACATCTTGATCTTCGACTTCTCAACCTCCAGAACTGGGAGAATATAAATGTCTTGTTTAAGTCACCCAGTTTATGGTATTTTGCTCTAGCTGCCCAAGCTAAGACACATACAATATTTATTGTTTTAAAAAAATGATGTAAATCACATTTTTGAGAATTCTGACATATCCACTGAGGCCATTAGAAACAATCTGTAGTTCGGGGTACAGTTATTTTTTTATTCTTTGAGGTTGGGAGAGTGAGAAAATTTTGCTTAAATATTTTGCTTTAAAACTGAATTCTCTAAATAATGGCTGGTCCTAGCTGTGTTAGGTTCTGGTCTCCAATCAAGTGAAACCAAACCAATGAAAAGTCTCTGAATTCCTATTAAAGTTAAGAAAGGTTTAAAACAACAGCATTACCTGGAGAAGGTGACAACATGCATGAGGAAAGCAATTAATTAATGTGTATCAAAAGCATTCAAAATTGTCCAGGTCCTTTGAAGCCATCTTAGTTTCATCTGTTTTTTGCTCTCAGAAGAGCAACAGTTAAGCAGAATTGTAAGCACAATGATGTTTTCAGAAGCATCAATTACAATAGGGCAGAGTTTGTAGTCTTAGTTGACAATTAGAGTAGATGACAACTATTATGTTGGTCCCATACAATTAAAAGAATATAATTAAAATCATGATATTATAGTTTCAAGGGAAACATAACAAAAGAAAATTACATGTAATATGATCTCAAGATATATTAAAAATTTGTGTAGGAAAAACATCTAGGAAATCATCTCACAAAGTGTTCAATTGATGAACCATGTAGTAAGTTTAAGGCTGTTTTAACTTGTCTCCAACCTTCCTTTGTTTTAAATTGTTTCTATATTTACAGGATAACGTTATTTTAAAATTCAATCCCACTAAAATAACACTAAAGTAAATTAGGAAACCCAGTGAAAAAAAGGAATCTGTTCATCAACCATTTATTTATTATTTAGTGATTGTTGGGTGTTTGTTTGTAGATTTATTACCCAAAGAGTACTTTTTCACTGTTGGAATCTACTTAAAATAAGTAAATTAAAATTGGAAGAGCTAAAGATCTGAACCCTGTGCCCCATCATCGTTCATGCACAATCTCTTGTTTTCTGTTGCATAAGCAGTATTTTAGGAAATGATGGCTTATGCACACGGACAAACACTATTCTGCATGCAGTTTATAAAGTATTTTCAGTAGTGTGAGAATAGGGGTGCTATTTTCTACATCTGTAAAATGGAGATACTCTTTGAAGCCACAGGTCTAAATCTTTCCATATAAAACCTACAGTCCAGAGTTTTAAACCTTATAGTTAAAAGTCCTCACATCCATGAGCTCTGGCCTGAAAATTCTGGAATCAACAGGAATCCACAGTGAGATCTTGGCTCACAGCTCAAGTGTTTCCTAAATTATAATGGTCCCATCAAAGAGGTGGCCTTTTTAATTCTTGATCTGCCAACATCTCTTTCTTTATAAACTACTTTGTTCTCCAAGGTACTTTGGAGAACAAGTTTTACTTACCTTCACATTTTCCCACTAAAACATCCCTGAATGTGAACTGCAAATTATTATTACCAAGTTTGGTATTGTTAAAAAAAAAAAGAAGGATATTTCTAAATCTTTCTTAAAATAAAATTTTAATACAAGATACAAGAACCAAGAGAAAAGCTAAGTGATGGAATTGTTGCTCAGCATGCAAATAAGAGAGAACATACCAGTGAAGAAAAATTCCTCAGCAGGGTCAAATCCATATGAGACTCTCATTACCACTAGATCAGTCTGTCCTCCAAAGAGAGCCAGCTTAGATCAGCTTACCAGAGTTTATGTACTTTATAAACTGAGCAAGACAAATAGTGTGTTAAGGCTTTATGGACTTGTTATGACAGCTAATTTCGTATCTCCTGACATAGTATCTGAGCAAATGTACAGATGTTCATTCGTTTTCACTCCACTCTAGATACCGTAAATTGAGTACCTCTGGAAGTCCAGTCATAATAGCTGACAAATACCCTGGCTACCCATAAGAATGAACGTTGTAAGTCACTGGGCTTCGACATGGAAAGTTAGCAGAGAACTCAGGGGCCCATGCATCTTTTTAATGACTTTATGGCAGAAATCCTGTGTGGGTTTACTATGACATTCTACCAGGGGACTCAGAGGACATCTAATGAATTAGCCATAACTTTAATTTAAATGACATAATACCTGATAAATGAGGGGCTCTGACATACCTTTGAGTTTATCACCCTCTCCATGAAGACACCATTGTGACCCAAGCCTTGTCTTTGTTTCTTCCTTTACTGTGATTTGTTCCTAGTTTTAAAAGGATAAAAACCTGTTACTGAACACAGGAGCATGTAGTCTTTCTAAAGAGTGGCACACCTGCACATTCTTCCCACTGCAGATGCCAGCTCAGCATTCCAAACAGATCATGGGAAAAATGTGTCTCTCTGCAGAAGGTGTCAGTATTTATCCATTTTTATTCCCAGGATAATATTTATGAAACCTCATCTGTTGCTTCAGACAGACTAAAACATAAAACTGCAAGATAAAATAAAAATTTTAAATCTTGGATTTTATTAAAGGGAATATGGAATTATCTCATAGCCTATACACTTGAAATTTCATGTTCTTATTTTAACTGCTTATAATTCCCCATCCATCATTATATGTTGTTTGGTTTTCTTGAGGTCCAGTTTGAACAATCTAGAAAACAAAGGATTTTAAGAAGTTTATTTAGAGAACTGATCTTTGTTTGCTGTGAGTGTAAAAGTTGAAATATTTATATCATGTTAAAGATTAAAATAACAGACCGATCTTCTAGCTGTTCTCCACCAACTTTCATCAAGGTCTCTTGCAAAGTTTTCCATCTTACTGTCATGGTTGCTACCTCCAGAAAGATCCTGCAACAAAAGAGTATTTGAGCCAATTGTTGCTTGAGGCCAACTATAGTGAGTGTCTCTATAGCTTGTTCAGTTAATATTTAAATGTTCCTCTTTTGTTACAAAATGCCGGTGGTGAAGATAACTACTCATAGGAAGAGTAGTGTATTTGTTTGTTTTTCTCAAATAGTCTGTTCCGCCAGTTTTCATTTTCAACATTCCTGTGAAAATTATAATCTGAAAGCTGTCAATCTCTCTGGGTAATTTTCTCACTAACCAGGAAAGAACAGAGTGAAAGACAAAGGTCACATTAATGACAAAGAAACTCAAGTTTTATTTTCTACCAGCTGGGCTTGTGGAGCAATGGATTATGTGTCTGACTACTGAATAAAAATATTTTCAGATGAACTAGTTCAAATATAATTCCACATTAGCTATGTTGTTTTGTATCTGAAGCTGTTTCATTATCATAAATGTGTTAGCTAGAAATTACGTCAGCAAATGAACTTCAGGAATCATCGCTGGTTGATAAGCAGAGACTATCAGTTGTTTAACATTTGGTGTGTGTGTTGGGGTCGCTGTCTCTTTTTGCTTTGGTTTTACCCCAGAGGCAAGCTTGAATGTAGAAAGCAGTTATTGAGATAATAGCGTTTTGTTGCTGTTATTTTTTAAGAATGAATATTTAAATACAGAAACCAATACTCCCCAAAACTGAGATTGTAAATGATGCCTAGTATGTGCATTGTTGTAGGTATAATGTGAGTAAAGCAGATTCCTTGTCATTATAGTGTTTCTCTTTACTGGAAATACAAGCAATGATAAACTACATATATATGATAATGTCAGCTATGAAGACAAAGCAAAGTAAGATAATAAAACCTGATGAAAGGTCACTTTTTTATAAGACAGTCAGTAGGACATAGACGTGAAAAAATGTAGAAAAAAGTAGAAAATGATTTTTAAATATAAGAAATCATGTGAACCAATAAGATTTAATAGATGATATTTAAATTTCAAGTATCAGGGAATCTTTTCCCCCATAACTTTGTGTCAAAATAGCAAATAACTGAGTAGCATTTTACCTGTCTCAAAGTGCCTCCATTTCTAGGTTTGCCCAAATTTGCTGAAGCATCTTCCTTGTGGGCACAACTATGAAAACAGGATATATGCACCATACGGAATTTCACACATCTCAGTTGATTAGAAAATTCCTTTCCATTCTTTTCTTGTTTTCCTGAGTGAATATTTTTATAAGGAAATTTTGGGGGAAATAATCCATTTATGGCAAGAGTCACTGAAGATATTGAAGTGGGATTTTTTAATGAAGAAGAGACATTGGAAGACATAATTCTGAGAAGGTTGACTGATGGTGATGATAATAATGGTGATGATGGTGATGACAGAGATGATGATGGTGGTGAGGATGGTGGTGATGATGATGATAATGGTGATGGTAATGATGGTGGTGATGACAGAGATGATGAGGATAATGGTGATGATGATGATGACAAAGATGATGATGATGGTGATGATGGTGATGATGGTGGTGATGATTACAAAGTCAACCATATGATTTTCAATGGCACTAAAGTAACTCAACAATAATAGGATATTCTGCAACATCAAAACATTGGGGTAGTGTTAGTCTTGGAGTCAAGAGCTTGAACTCTAGCACATGCTCTCCATTCTTTAGCTGAGTGGAGCTACTGTCCTCCCTCAAATGATCTAAGAATTTCTCTTGCCCTGCGTGGTCACATAGACAACATCAAGGCCACATCTGTCCCTCCCACCAGTCAGTGGTGGATTCCATGATTCATGTCAGTATACTTTGCAGAGCCCAAATTCCATTCCAGAAAACAAAGTATGTACCACCCATTGATGGGAAGTAGCCACAAAGATAAAATAGCATAGCAAAATTTGGGGAGGATTGGTAGTAGGTGAGGGCAGTAAAATGTGAAATAGAAAATGTCAGATCCAAATCCTTTTTAAAGATTCTCAAATAGTCCTTAGATAATAATCACATAAGCTACCATTAACTTCTCTCATAAACTTAGTGTCTGAAAGAAGGAATATAGCATGCATAATAGTTCCAGGAAATATTTACTTTAAAATATGAAAATACATACATTACTGAACCATGTCTAAATTTTTGCTATGTTTAGAAGCATCCTTTGGAAAGATTGACATGAATTTTATTTATAATTAATCCATGATTGATTCCACTCAAATATTAGATAACTCAAATCTTTTAATTATGATTACAAGAACTCTCTCCCACACTACATTTCCTGACCTTATTTAAGTATATTCATACTTCTCTCTTATCATATTTAATAATAATCATTTTTTTCTGTAACCATAATTTCCATTATGTTTTCCCTTAAGTCTTATGTTTAAATTAATTTACTTTTTTGATCCAATTTTTCCATTCATTTATTGGCAGGTGGAAATTAGTTGCCTTTCATTTAAAAGGGTTTGTGCAAAATATATCCCTTGAGTTGTTATATGTTAAAAATGTGTATCTGTTCTCTTTGTACTGGAATAGCCACTTGGCTACATGTATCATTCTTAAATCACATAATTTTTCCTGAGGAATTACTTGGTATCATACACTGTGTCTTTCAACTGAAAGCTACTGTGAAGAAGCATGAAATCAGACTTACCACCCCTTATTGGTGGTACTGGTGATTTGATTATTTTCTTATTATCTAAACTTTTTTTTTATCTTTATCTTTTTAGTCTACAAATTTGCATAGACTCTCTATCCATGCTAATTAATCAAGATTGTATAGTCCTTGAAATTCATAAGTACATATCTTATTTTATTTAAGGAAAGTATTCTTAACTCATATCTTGGAAGTTTCTTATTGTTTTCCTTCTGGGTTTCGTAATCAAGAATACCAGTTGCATGTATGTTACATTTACTCTGACTTTCTTGTACGTCATTTCCTCTCTAGCCTTTTAAAAACCTTTACTCCCATTTTTTTTTCATTTGCTTTTCTCAGAACGATTTTCCATGCTCTAACTTAATTCTATCAGCGTCTGTTTTCCTCTGGGATGCCTCCAAGGCATGCTTTCTTTTTGAAGTTTTTTCACTTATTGCTTCCTTTTTTTCCCCCTGGTTTTTGAAAGATCAATTTCTGAATTGTCTTTTCCTTCATTATTTCTTTTCTGATCCCTTGTGTCTTTGCTTTGAGCATTCATCAGATAGAAGCCAGATATTCATTAAGACCTTTTCTTTCTTGGGCAAATCATAAGCAATGATATTTTTACATCTCTTGGCAAAAGATTTTCTTCTTCCATATCTTTCCTTTTTTTCTGTGCATTCCCTCCTTCTCTGCTTGATGTTAAGTTCTTTCATTTTTCCTTTTTTTAATTTTTTAATCCTATAATGAAGTGAACTCTTGATGTTGGTAAGTTGAATGTTCAAATAAGAGCACGTCTTTGTAGATGCTGGAGGAAGACTCTTCTACTCCCTGCAAGATTCTGAGTGTCACCTGGGGTCAGTGGTCTAGCCTTTCCTCCCTTTCAAGTGACAAAGATCTGCCACTGCTGCCCACTTTCAGGATCTGCTCCTCCCTGCTGCATGGTTTCCAAAAGTCCAAGTCAGTACATCTGTGTGTAGCCTCCCACTCTGCCTCTTCACAAAGGCAGGGGGCAGGGAGGCTCCCACAGTCCTAGTCATTCCAAACCAGCCAACACTGACCTCCCTCTCAGAACACACCTCCTACTTCAGAGACATCTGGATGGCAAGTGTGGTGAGGCTGCCACAGCAGTGCACCCTCCCAGGGTCCTCTTCGTGCTGGACCATTTCCTCTACATCTAGCAACCCATGTGCATTTTTGCTACAGGATTCCAGACATCTCCGTGTTTAGTAGAGGACTGAGTTCTTACTTTGATTCTCGCTTTCCTGGCTATGAATTCAGTGGATTCATGAAGAAGGATCTGAAGTAGATAATTTTTATTCTAATACTAGAATAAAAATTCTAAAGTTGCTTCTTAATGCTCTTTGTGCTATACTTATTTCAAAACTTTTATTCCACAATAATTTATAGACTCACAGGAAGCTTCAAAAATAGTACATAGATTTCCTTGAAATTTCCGTCCCAGTTTTCCCCAATGGTGTTATCTTATAAATGTTGTATAATATTATAACCAGGAAATTGACACTAATACAATATAGTTATCTAGACTACAGACCATTTTTGTGTGTGTGTGTGTGTGTGTTTTCTTTTTTTTTTTTTAATTAATTAATTTATTTATTTATTTATGGCTGTGCTGGGTCTTTGTTTCTGTGCGAGGGCTTTCTCTAGTTGTGGCAAGCGGGGGCCACTCTTCATCGCGGTGCCCGGGCCACTCACTATCACGGCCTCTCTTGTTGCGGAGCACAGGCTCCAGACGTGCAGACTCAGTAATTGTGGCTCACGGGCCCAGTTGCTCCGCGGCATGTGGGATCTTCCCAGATCAGGGCTCGAACCCGTGTCCCCTGCATTGGCAGACAGATTCTCAACCACTGCGCCACCAGGGAAGCCCCCTACAGACCAGTTTTTATATGCACTCACTTGCGTGAGTGCATGTGTTGGGTAAATGTGTTTGTGTGTGTGTGTGTGTGTGTGTGGTTTTATGTAAATTGACTCATTGTATATCAACCCCCACTACCAGTATACAGAACTGTTCCATGGTACCCCTTTATAGCTCCATTCCTTCTCCTGGAAAAAATCCATGTGTTCCCAATCTCTATATTTTTGTCATTTCAACAAGGTCATATAAGGAGAATCGTGCAGTATGTAACCTTTTGAGATTGACTTTTTCACTCAGCATAATCCCCTGGATATTCGTCTAGGTTTTTATGTGTATCAACGCCTGTGCCTTCTTATTTCCGGGGAGTATTCCACAGTATGGACATACCGCACTTGTTTAACCTTCACCCATTGGAAAAACAACTGGGTCGTTCCCAGGTTTTGGCTATTATGAATAAAGCTGCTATGAACATTCATGTACACATTTCTCTGTGAACCTACTTTTCCTTTCCTTAGAACAGACACCCCAAAATGCAATTGCTGGATCCTACAGTAAGAATAGATTTACTTTTTATAAAACAACTGCCAAGCTGTTTCCTAGAGTGGCTGTACCATTTTCCAATCCCATAAGCAATGTCTGAGTGACCTGGTGTCTCTGCTTCCTCACCACTATTTGGGTGATTTTAGCTATTCTGGTTGATATGTGGTGGTGTCATTGTAGTTTTCATTTGCGTTTCCTTAGTAGCTAATGAGGTTGACCATGTTTCCACGCATAAAGTTCCATCTATATCTCCCCATTAGTGAAATGGTTGTTCAAATCTGTTGCCAATTTTCTGTTTTTTTAATTTTTTTTTTATTGCTGAGTTTGCAAGTGCCTAATATATTCAAAATATAAGTCCTTTGTCAAATGTGTGGTTTGCAAGCATTTTCTCCAAGCCTGGAACCTGTCATTTCATTCTCTTGTGCAGAGCAAAGGTGCGTAATTGAGATAAAATCCAATTTATCAATTTTTCTTTTATGGATCATGCTTTTAGTATCACATCTAAGAATTCTTCATCAAGCCTTGGGTCTCAAAGATTTTCTCCAATTTTCTTCTAAACATTTTATAGTTTTACACTTTACATCTAAATCTGGATCTGTTTTGAATTAATTTTGCAAAAGGTGTGAAGTTTAGGTCAAAGTTTCTTTATATTTTGTTATTTTATTCATTTATTTTTGCCTACAGATGCCCAATTGTTCCAGTGCTATTTGTTGAAGACTGTCCTTCCTCTATTAAATTGCTTTTGCCTCTCTGCAAAAACCAGGTGTGCATGTTTGCATGGGTTATTTCAAGGTTTTCTATTCAGTTCCACTGAGCTATGTTGATCTCTCCATCAACACCATACATCATCTTTATTACTAGAGCTGTAGAATAAAACTTAGCATTGCGTAGAATGAATCCTCTTCATTTTTTTCAAAATTATCTTAGCTGTTCTAGATCTTTTGCCTTTCAAACAAATTTTAGGATAAGCTTATCTATCTCTCCAAAAATCCTTGCTGGGACTTTGATAGGCATTGCATTTCACCTGTAGATAAATTTAGGAAAAATTGATGTCTTTAATAAGTTGAATTTTCCAGTTCATGAACACTGTATGTTTCTGCATTTATTTAAATTTTTAATTCATTCATCAGTGTTTTGTAATTATCAGCATCAGACACTTTATATATTTTGTTAGATTCGTGCTTAAGTATTTCATTTTTTTTATTTTTCATAATCTTTATTTTGCAAAGGAAGAAAATGAGACCCAGATGAATAACTTGATCCAGATCACACAGCTAACCGGAGATGAAGCCCAAACCTTACCTCTAATATTTGGACACAAACCCTGCCATACTCACTCTTCCTCACCATTGTTCCATGAGGGGGGCATCTTACATAACCAGAGCCTCCCTCCACGGGGGCATATTCCAGGCACAGAGACAAACTAAAACATCATGGGGAGGTGCTAATTTTGAGTGGGGAGGGGGCTACACACAGGCTTGAAGAGGGTTTCCCTGGGTTGTGCTGAAGGACAGCCTCAGGCTTTTCCCCCACTTTAAACAACATCTTTCATTTTGTTATCATTTATGAAGCACAGATTTTCTAGAAACATCTAGGTTATTCTGAGAGTTTCTGTCACTGGCTAAAGCGGCTCTGGGTTTTACAAAGGATGAGGGCACCTGGGAAGACACAGGGAAACAGCTTCCTGCCTCCTTAAATATTCTCGCTGGTTCAGAGACTCCCAAGCCAGGAAAGATCAAGGATCTCATGACCATTGTGATGCTCCAGGTGCCTGCACTCCATTTGCATCAACATTTCATATGGGGTTTCTACTTCCACCTGCAGCTTAACTGCTTGGAATTCGTCTCCTGGAAGGTTGGGAGTGTCTCAAGATGAGATGAAGCACATTGCAGGGGGCAGTGTGTCAGTGAGGAAGATGTGAATTTCTGCCCAGGTGGGATCGTCCACTTTGCCTGGGGTACAGCTAAAGAGGGCTGATTAGTGTGACATACTTATCTACACCATAACTATCAGAGAGAGATGGAAAAAGTGTGTGTGTATGTGTGTGTATCTACACATATATACATGCCATCATACTATATATAATTAATCTTTTACCATATGATCCAGCAATTCCACTCCAGGACATACATCTGGAAAAGATGAAAACTATAATTTGAAAAGATACATTCACCCCAATGTTCATAGCAGCACTGTTTACAATAGCCAAGATATGGAAGCATACTAAGTGTCCAATGACAGATTAATGGATAATGAAGATGTGGTATATATATGCAATGGAATGTTACTCAGCCATAAAAAAGAATGAAATAATGCCTTTTGCAGCAACATAGATGGACCTAGAGATTATCAAGCTAAGTAAGCCAGGCAGAGAAAGACAAATATCATATGATAACACTTATATGTGGAATCTAAAAAAAGGTACGAATGAACTTATTTACAAAACTTAAATAGACTCACAGACATAGGAAACAAACTTATAGTTACCAAAAGGGAAAGGAGGGGGAGAGGGATAAATTGGGAATTTGGGATTAACAGATATACACTACTATATATAAAATAGATAAACAACAAGGCCCTAAGGTATAGCACAGGGAACTATATTCAATATCTTGTAATAACCTATAATGGAAAAGAATCTGAAAAAGAATATATATATATATATATGTATGTATTATGTACAACTGAATCACTTTGCTGTACACCTGAAACACTGAAAAGCAACTATGCTTTAATTTTAAAAATTAAAAACAAATTTGTCTATTTTTACTTTCTCTTTTCCTATTTTATCATGACATTAGCTCTAGTCTTTCCATGCGGCCATGAAGCCTGACCCTCTCAGTCCTAATTAGAGATGTCTAAGGGGAAAACCGCACATTCTACAGTGTCTGCCACAATAAACCTTTCTAATAACTGATGAACTCCAGGGGGTCACATCTCATTACACTGGGTAACTTCATAAACTGATTTGACAGGTAATGTGACCACATGATTCATCAACTTCAAAAGCAGGCTTGGGTGGTGGGCAGATGAGCAATGTGAGCCACTTTATAGTGGGTAAGGAGAGAGAGAAATTTGCATGATTTCATAAATTGTTAAATACTTCGATCTCTTCCCCATGAAGAAAATGTACCTGTAGTCTGCCTTCTACCTGAGCATGTGAAATGAGTCTGTGTGTGTGACCTAAGAGCCAGGAAGAGGGAAACAGTTTAGACCAAACATATTTAATTTCCTGTAGAACTTTGGGGTAAAGACAAATGTTCTTTCCCTAAATCTCAGCTCAAACCAGTGGTAGGATTGTCATTAAATATGAGAATAAGAAGGCAAGTAATCTTCACACATAAATCCCCAAGGTCTCTGCCAAGGGAAATTATGCCCAGATTACTGCTTAAGGAGTAATTCTATATGGAGAAAACAGACCATATTCATGCTAATACTTCCATTGTGAAATTCGATTATTGGTACTTTGGATTGATAAATAGAATTTTGATATTTTCTCTTTTTGCAATTTAAATCAATATAGATGAATGGTTATAATACTCTAAAAGTGTTCCTTAGTCAAGATTTTTTTTTAAATTAAATCCCTCTAATAAAGCAATACACTCAGGATTCTATATGATCTAAGAGTTAGACAAAAATTATAAACTGGGCTTCCCTGGTGGCACAGTGGTTGAGAGTCTGCCTGCCAATGCAGGAGACACGGGTTCGAGCCCTGGTCTGGGAGGATCCCACATGCCGCGGAGTGACTAGGCCCGTGAGCCACAACTACTGAGCCTGCGCGTCTGGAGCCTGTGCTCCGCAACAAGAGAGGCCGCGATAGTGAGAGGCCCGTGCACCGTGATGAAGAGTGGCCCCCGCTTGCCGCAACTAGAGAAAGCCCTCGCACAGAAACGAAGATCCAACACAGCCAAAAATAAATAATAAATAAATAATAGATAAATTTTAAAACAAACAAACAAAAAACAGTACAAATAATTTGTTAAAAAAATTATAAACTAAAACGATTTTTATTACTTGCTAGTGATGACATTTTAAGTGACACATTCTAAATATATTTGTTTCTCTTTTAGTGATACCCACCACTGAAGGCCTGAGGAGTAGATTTAGAAGGTGGATAATTTGAAATAATAAGAGTTTAAATCATGATCTAGGATTTTTTTCTTTGAAAAATCTTATTTTTCCTCTATCTCTGACTTAAAACCCAGATAATATAGAAAAATTCCAAAAACCAGACACTCTAGGGAGGGTGGGAGGGAGGGAGATGCAAGAGGGAGGAGATATGGGGATATATGTATATGTATAACTGATTCACTTTGTTATACAGCAGAAACTAACACACCATTGTAAAGCAATTATACTCCAATAAAGATGTTAAAAAAAAACAAAAAACCCACACACTCTGGTTAGAGGAGGGAAAAGAAGAAAATGCCTGTATCCGCACAGAGACTGCCAAATTTCCAGTCCATAGATACAGTTCTGGAAGCCAGTGGATACCGCCACAGCCTTGCTTATCTAGAACATGAGTCCCTCAGAAGAAAGATGAATCCAGGCAGAGGTGGCTTTAAACTGTACAGCCTGAGTACACAGCCCGGCGCTCCAGTTCACCAGGGACCATGGGAGTCCAGCTGATTCACCATGACTTGTACACCTGGCGTCGTGGCATAAGATGTCACCTGTCTGTGTCATCTCTGATTTCTGGGACTGCTTCCAGAACATGTCCTCCCAATTTGATGCCAAAGCCCAGCTTCCTTGGGGCACTTGTATTTCCTCTGGTACCTCTGACACATCATGCTCACCTTCCCGACTCCCAGGTGCTCAGGCCATCCTTGGAGGTGTTTCAGCTCATGGCCTTCCATCCACCCCGGTGTATTCTCTTGCCATGGGAGGCAACAGTGCCCACCTGGAGTCTGCAAGGGAGATGGCAAGTTCAGGAGAAATTGTTCTGTGTCAACACACCTGAAAAACTTCCACTGACCCAGCTCAGGGTTGACTCTCTTTCCCTTGGAGAAAATATTCTTAGAAAATACCTGAATATTTTCTCATACAAAACAAGCATTTTTTGGTTTTTGTTTTAAGAAGTCAACATAATAGTGTACCCAAACCTATCAAAGGCACACACACACACGTGCACAATGTCATCAACCAACAAAACAACCTCACTTCAAATATTAGTGTAAAAATCATACATAAAATATCAACACAAGGAATTAAAAATACTTTAAATAATAATAATTAAGTTCATGGATATAAGGAAAGTTTAATAATATCATATTTCTTAACTGGTCAACCATAGGTTGTCTATGTATAAATAAATGATCACAATTGATGTTAATGTAGTATTCAGTGAAATTTAACATCAGTTTCTGATTAAATAAAAAGCGCTTAAAGTGAACATACAAAATTTCCTAAAAAGGTATAGGTAGATACACAGATTATTCTCGAAAGATTGAGAGATGGATTCTCTCTTGAGCAATAATCTCAAGTTATCCTTGGCTTGACTTGTCAACAGCCAGAGTCCCGATGGCTAGTGCATGGAGCCTAGAGGTTAAACTCGGGTACGGGCAAGAGCTGAGGGTGTGAAGACAGAGCAAGTCCCGTCTCCAGGAAGCTGAGAAATTGGAGGGAAGAAACAGAAAGATCTAGGAAAATGACCTAGGGACTCCTGGGCCTGGCTCACCACAGCCAGCACGGAAACCTTGGGAGATGCTGAGTGATGGAGAACCCCGGGTAATTTTGAGGATCTCAGAACAGAAAAGAATTACGCCTCAGGTTCTGCCGGGATCCCAGGTGGAAGCAGCCCCCGGGAAGCCCTGACATCCACCAGGTCAAGTGCAATGAAGGAGAAATGGTGACAAGACTGGTGTGGACAAAGAGGGTGGCCCCTGTGTCCTTCCATCACGAGAATCAAGGACCAGATTCAGAAGATTCCACATTCCTCAGAGGTAGAAAAGGTAGCAGAAATCTGCTGACACTGCAGACATCAGGAAACACGTGTATAGAGATGCCACGTGCCAGGCACGGGTGGCAAGTCTTTACATGGAATAATTTATTCGCAATAACAACCCCTTGAGATCGGGATGTTTTGTACCCATTTTAAAGACTTGTGCCTTCTACTATCTCATGCATTGTGACAACTTGGGCTTCTAGTAACTCCTCTTGGCCCAGCACTATCTCAAGATTCACCCGATACATATTTTTATCCTCTGCCTTTTCTGAATATTTCTTAGGTCAGTGTCTCAAAATAGGTATGCCTATTAGCCCACTTTGCCTTCCTTTGCCAGGCCAGATAGTGGACATGGGCCAGCCTGTGGGCTGCTTCCCCTTGGCTGATGTCTATTCCAATCAACTAAGAGCTGGAGGTGTGGTCTCAGAATGAAACAAGGCAGTCTAGGTCTTTTCCATCAACAGGCAGTGGGAAAAATGGGCACCATGACTGGCTTGACCCCTGTGTGCTTTATCTTAAAGGTGAGAGAGAGAAGACCCAGAGGGGAGATGCAATGGGTAAAGATTATAACTAGTTCACCATCCTGATTTCAGCATCTCTAGAACTAAAAAGTAGTTGTATATATACAATGGAATACTACTCAGTGATAAAAAAGAATGAAATTTTGCCATATGCAACAGCATGGATGTACTTGAAGGGTATTATACTTGGTGAAATAAGTCAGAGATAAATACTATATGATATCACTTATACTTGTAATGTAAAAAATAAAACAATCTAGTGAATATATCAAAGAGAAACAGACAGATATGGAGAACAAACTAGCAGTTACCCATGGGGAGAGGGAAGTGGGGAGGGGAAAGATAGGGGTCAGGGATTAAGAGGCACAAACTACTATGTATAAAATAAATAAGCTACAGGGATATATTGCACAGCACCTGGAATGTAGCCAATATTTTATAAAAACTGTAAATGGAGTATAACCTTTAAAAATTGTGAATCACTATGTTGTACACCTAAAACATATATAATAATGTAAATCAACTATATCTCAATAAAAATAGGAAAAAAATTAAAACCTTAAAAAATCAGTTGTCTGAACTAGATGTCCAAAACAGATGAGTATTTTCCACTCAGATATTTTGTCACAATTTAACCACTTTCTGGTTCATATCCTTTTTCTGTAATATCAGTTACTTACTGAAAAGATAAAATTGAACATTTACTTTTTAATAATTCTGAAGTTGCAAGCCCAGGCTTCTATCTGAACTGTGCTAAAGATACTTCTAAGTTTGATGACAAAATATTTTATACCAAGTTTAGCTTTGCTCCCTAAAAAAAAAAAGTTCTTATTCCTCTCACCCCATAGAATACTATTCAGAAATACAGTTTGATTTGTATTCAATAGTTTGAAGAAAGGAATGAATTTTAGTATTAATATGAAGGTATCATACTTTTCAAGTAAAATTCAGTTTATGAATGATTTACCAAGTTTAGAAAGGCGTTCTCTCCTGGACCAGTTTAGCTACTTCTAGGAGGCAGGTAGTTTAAATTCATGAATCTATTCAAAACTGTATTAGATAAGTTTATCTGTTTTCTAGATAGCTGTCAACTGGTCAATTCATATTCAGTAGTTGACCTAAATGAGAGAATAACCAGCAAATAAAATCCCCTTATCCATTCCCAAGTAATGCTTTTAGATAGTAATATCCATGGAGATCTCCTTGTCAAAAACACTGTGAATACAATACAAACTTCTAAACAGGCAGCCTCTGAGATAATATATTTTCCTTTTGAGTACTTTAAGAAACTGCAGCTGACATATATAAACAGACAAAAAAATATTTAAAGGAGCAGTTTTCTACCTAAACCTTTATTCTCATTTACTTAGTTGAGAACACATAGGTCCACTTCATAAAAATAACATGAAGAAACATATATGCTCTCTTCTGACATTTACTTATGAGTACTGCAAATGAAATCATAAATGAATTAAATCGGTTATTTGGAATTAATGCCAGTGCCCTAAAATGTCCGTTCTTTGAATGGAAGTAAACCTGTTTCAAAAAGTTCAGCTAGAATCTATGAGAAACGTTACACTGTGTTTCTCCCTAAAAATCCAGGCAACGTCTGTTTAGAAAGAGTTGTTAAATATGAAATTATTTCAAACAGAGTGTCATACTGAGCGTTTAATTTGTTTATATGTTAACAGAGGAAAACTTTCTAACTTTTCTTTTGGAAGAAACCATACATACACCTAATACACATAGATGGAGTTAATTGATTTGCACTTGTTCTCAACTGAATACATTTAAAATCCAACAAAAATACATTTCAAAGTTTAGCTTGGAGTGCCCTCTGCTGGTCATACAAATTAAAAGTATAAATACACCTCACTACTCACACACAGGTTGAATTCGTTTCTCTGTTTTAAAGTTACTTGGGCTACACCAATTACTGATATGCCTTGTAACTGCAATCATATAATTATAAATAGATGTTTTATATAGGCTCCTCTTAAAAGGGATTGCTTAGTGAATGATAAAATGTGTTCTCAGATAGATGATAGGTGAGCAGGTAGATAGATGATGGAGAGATAGCTAGATAGATAGATTGATTGACAGATTGATTGACAAATAGACAATAGATAATTGATAGATATATATCAATAGATAGAGATATAGATCAATTGATCATAGATCATCTTCACATGGTAAATTCAGTAAGTCCAAGCTCACATTTTCTGTCTTTGATATAAAGATAATTTTTTCAATGTCTTATGCTAAGTTGAATGTGATAACTAATCTATAATGTTACGGGTTGAATTGTGTCCCCCAGCACCAAATTCATATGTTGAAGTACTAACCCCCATCACCTCAGAACTTGACATAATTAGGAGATACGGACATTACAGATGTAATTAGTTAAGATTAGGCCATATTGGTTTAGGGTAGACCCTGAATCTAACATGAAAGATGTCCTTACAAAAAGGGGATATTTGAATGCACTCACACACACACAAACACATACACATCAACATACACGTGGAGAGAATATCATATAAAAGCGAAGGGTTGGAGGGATGCTTCTACAAGCCATGGAACACCAAAGATTGCCAGCAACCCCCTAGAAGCCAGGGAATAGCCTGGAATAGATCCAGAAGGAACCAACCCTGCCCACACCTTGACCTCAAACTTCTAGCCTCCAAAACTGCCAGAGAGAATACTTTTCTGTTCTTCTAAGCCGCCTAGTCTGAGGTATTTTGATAGGACAGCCCAAGGAGACGATACAGATGTAAAGTTAGAACTGCAGCATTCATAGCTCATCAAGGTTGAGTGAAGTACAATTTAGCCAGGTGCTGATGTCTGGGGTGGACCTGGAGCTCTGCAGAGGCTGCCTGGTGGGAAACTCCCACAAGCCTCTGCAGTAGTCGCAGCATCATCACCACTCACACAGGAACCTGACGCTGGAGACCAGGGCAGGCAGTGGGGAGGGACAGAGCTTGAATTCAAACTCAGATCTGTGGGCACCCTGACCGCCCTGATTTCAAACTCTGCCCCTTCTGCTACCTGTGTTGCCTCCTAGCTCCAGCATATATGAACATGCACGCGTGCCCATGCACACAGGTGTACACATGCACATATGCATGCATATGCATGCACGTATACATATGCACGCATGCCACGCACATTCTCTCACACATGCATGCATGTGCACATATAAGCCCCATGCTCACACTCACATATAAACACGTTTGTTCTACACATGCACACACATGCAGCACACTCTCACACATACATACACACGCACACATACAGTCACAGTTATATATACACAGCCCAATGACAGCAAGAAAGGATAGAGTTTAAGTTGACTTCTTGCAAAGGCCATCTCCACCTGGCAGTTGCAGCCACTTCTGTTTCTAGCAGTGGAGAAGGCAGTCTTCCTCCTTTTTGTCACAGTGTTCTGTGTGACATCACTTCTGACCAGGGAACCCTTTATACAGCAACTGTAGTTGCAGAAGTGAAGACTGTAAGTTATGAGGTTGTTTCTTTATTTTGATGTGAAAACTTTTCTGTAGCTGGATTAATTTTCTACGGCTGCTGTAACAATTTGTCACAAACTGAGCAGCTTAAGATAAAACGAGTGCATTATCCTACAGTTCTGGAGGTCCAGAGTCTGACCCTGACCTCAATGTGCTGGCCTCAGGTGCTGCCAGGGCTGGATCCTTCTGGACGTTATAGGAGAGAATTCCTGTTCTCCCCTTTTCTGGCTTCTGCAGGTATTCTGCTCCTCGCTTGTGTGCACAGCCAGCAACGGTGGTTTGAGTCCTTCTCCCTCTGCACCCCTCTGCCTCCCTCTCCCACTTACGATGACCCTGTAGTAACACCTGCTCACCTGGATGCCCCCACCAGGAAGCCAGCTGATTAGCCACCTTAATTCTCTCTGCCCCTTACCGCCCTTTTGTCACATGCCCCATCATACCCACGTTTCGGGGACCTGGGCCTGGGTGTCCTTGGGAGTTTTGTCCCGCACCCAGGTTGACTCATTCACTTCTCCCTCTCACCATCCTCTAAGCATCTAGCAAAGGACTTGCCACGTCTCAGGATTTAAGGACATCACGGGGGAATGCGCGTCACCGCGGGCAGCCAGAGCGACACAAATGTTGTATCCCTCTGGGGAAGGGAGCCCCGTGTTTCCATTTGTATGATGTTGTCTTTGTCTTTATTTGGAAATTAGGTCAACTTCAGAGAGGTGGGTGTGGGTGCAGGTTGATGATGTTGAGCTGTGGTGGTTTTGCATCAGTTCAGCCAAGCTGGACCTACGTTTCCAGAATTCCCTTCCCTGTGTGTCTGGCCACCAGAGAATCCTGCAGGAGATTTGGAGAGCAGGGGTGAAGCGATGCAGGCATGTGCTGAAGGCCTGAGCTGGACCCTGGGACGTTTCACTGTCGCTGGTCTGCTGGCTCATCCTTGACGTGGGGCGGCCGGGGTCCCCTGCTGGATGCTCCTGCACTCTGTCTCCTCCTCCCCCTCTCCCCTCTCCTTTCCTCATCTTCTCTTATCTCCTGTTCTCTCTCTATTCTCTTCTCCTTGGCAATCTTGCATTTTAAACCACCATTCATACAATGAAACGCCTGCATGTGTGTACACGTGTGCCTCTGATATATGTATATTAATATATATATATATGTAAATCCAGGCTTGACCTCACTTAAAATACTCACGGATATCCTCAACTGCCTAAATGAAACCCATGGACGTTCTAAAGGCACCTCAGACCCAACATGTATAGGACCAAATTCTCGCTTTCCCCAGGTCTCCAAAGCCACAGCTCAGACCCCAGGTGCCCTCTCTGCTGCCCACGTCTCCCTCTGCTTATCACCAAGGACTGGGTTTCACCTCCTAAATCTCTCTCATCTCTTTTCTATGCCTCCTTTGCTGCCATCACCAGCCTGGGCCAAGCTGCCAAGACCATGAAACTCGTGAGTGGTCTCCACCGGCCCAAGTGTGAAGGCTGAAAGGGGGCCCCTTCCACAGCCCAGCAAGTGGGTCCCCACCAGCTTTCCCGCCACTGGCTGCCCTGGGATCCCTTGTTTCCTGCATCCAGCCACGCTGGTCTTTGAGCTCTCTCCCGAATGCAACATGCCCTCTGTCTCCTCAGCACCTCTTAAATCCCATGTCCCCCATCAAAGACAGAGGGGACGGAATGTGCGTCCACTCTTCCCTTCTCTGCTTCCTTCTCCTTGACCTCGAGGTCTCAGCCAAGTTCACCCTAGGCTAGATTCTTGTCATGTCCCCACGTGGAGCTGTGGTCCTTTCTGAAGAACGTGGATCTACCTCTAGAATCATAACTTAGCAATAATGATTAGGAGATTAGGGATTATCTTCCCCCTCAACACCCCCCACAATGCAACCCCAATGAGATCAGCTCGTTTACCCTTAGTGGCCTCTCTAGTTCCCGGTCTGTACCTGGGTCTGGGCATGTAATAGGAAACCATATAATATATGTACTAAATGAGCAAATTCCTTTGTTCTGAAAGAATCTGCATGACTGCTTGTGTTGGAAAGATGTGGGAGAGAAAGCCCCTGTCATCTTGGGGAGGACGTGGCAGGCATCATATTGACTTTGCCAAAGCCAGATTCCATCTCCTTATGAGGATAACAAAGTGTGGTCGTGACCCCATTTACTTAAGGGTGAGAATTTGAGGCTTTCAGGAACCAAGTGGACGACTGAGCGAAGCAGCCAAACGCTTTTCCGGGAGGAAGGGGGCTGATGTTCTCCTGGACTCTTGTCACGTGGGGCGGCAGGGTGTCCAAACCCTAAGGGCTTTCTCTCCCTGGCTCGGAGGTGCAGCCCTCACTGGAGAAGCAAACCCCAGTGCCTCCTGCTACTGTTGCAGCACAAGAGGTCAGACGTTCGCTCATGGTGGAGCCAGAGTGCAGGCAGAGAACGGGAAGGGAGGCTGGAGACACAGCGGTGGCCTCCACGCAGCTCGGTCAGTTCCGCACGCCTCCTACACTTCCCCAGTGTGGTCGGCTTCCCCTTTAACTTCTCATGTCAACTTAAGTCGACATTTAACGGCCCGAGGAGGATTTCACTCAAGCTGCATCAAGAATACGCATCAGGGCTTCCCTGGTGGCGCAGTGGTTGAGAATCTGCATGCCAATGCAGGGGACACGGGTTCGAGCCCTGGTCTGGGAAGATCCTACATGCTGCAGAGCAACTAGGCCCGTGAGCCACAATTACTGAGCCTGCGCTCCACAACAAGAGAGGCCGCGATAGTGAGAGGCCCGCGCACCGCGATGAGGAGTGACCCCCGCTTGCCACAACTAGAGAAAGCCCTCGCACAGAAACGAAGACCCAACACAGCCATAAATAAATAAATAAATAAATAAATAAATAAATAAATAAATAAATAAATAAATAAATAAATAAAAGAATACCCATCAGATCTTCCAAGGAAGAATCTCATGATTCTGCCCTAGCTTAGGGCTGGCGGTTGGACCACCCGTGACTCAGCCAGCTGATCTCTGCAGACATGTTCCAGGCATGATCGGGTACCAACTGAAATAGCTGTGGCAATAGGAGCCCAGCCCTAGGATGGTGATGAGGAGGGTCATGACTGAGGCCCTAACCCGCAGGAAAGAGTCTTCTACTTCTCTCCTTCTCCTGCCACAGAGAAAGTACTGCTGACCCAGGGGTTCTGATGAGGACTAGGAAAGCCAGAACGTTCTAAATGAATCATAGCAACCACTTTCTGCGCAGTCCCTGCAGTGTATTCCAGGCACCGTGATAACTGCCTTCCGTCGGGATTTCGTTTCATACTGAAAACAATCCTGGGAAGTTTAGAATCTTGCCCAGATGAAGAAATAGGCTGTTTCCCTATTTATTTAAAGTGTATACTCCAAACACAAAGACAAATATAATAAAGATGGAAAAAGGAATTCCAGTAAAGTCTCTAACATATATTAAGACCTCAATAACTGTGTTGTTTTTATTATCCTGTCAGATAACTGGACCCAGGACTGAAAGAGGAGGGGAAGCATCTGAGTGATTTTGTGTGTTTGTTTTGTTTTTGATTTTATTGAAGTATAGTTGATTTTCAGTGTCGTGTTAGCTTCAGGTGTACAGCAGTGATTCAGATAGATAGGTAGATATACAGATATAGATATATAGTTATAAATATATAGATATAGATAATATATATGTATATATTCCTTCTCAGATTCTTTTCCCTTATACGTCATTACAAAATATTGAGTAGAGTTCCCTGTGCTATACAGTAGGTCTTTGTTGACTATCTATTTTATATATAGTAGTGTATATATGTTAAACCCAACCTCCTAATTTATCCCTCCCTTCTTTCCACTTTGGTAACTATAAGTTTGTCTTCTATGTCTGTGAGTCTATTTATGTTTTGTAAATAAGTTCATTTGCATCTTTCTTTTTTTAGATTCCACATATAAGTGATATCATATGATATTTGTCTTTCTCTGTCTTACTTCACGTAGTATGTTCATCTCTAGGTCCATCCAAGAGGTGGATTTGGTTTTTAACCGTGCCTCTTTTGAGCTCACTGCTGTTAGTACAATCCACTGATAAAGATTATCATCAAAGTATATTAAAAGGTCTACCTAAATCACAAGGGGGAAAATGTAGGATTTCTGGGAAAATCTTGTCACCTGCATTTAAACATTTAAGAGGCGTTAAATGTCGCTCTGATCTACATGCCACCAGGGGGCACTGCTGAGCTGGGACACCAAGGTCCTAAAATGCATCAAGTCACACAGCTTCAGTGGTAAGTGGGAGTAGCGGGCAGGGACTTTGTCAGGGTCTTACCCAGATCTCTGGGGATGGCAGGAAAGGCTTTCATAAGCCAGTTTAACAATTTTTTAAACAAGATTTCTGGAGAGTTTTTACTTATAGTGATTTTCTCCTTGCTTTTTCAAAATCGTCTCTGAGTGAGTTATTCTCTTCCACTCTCCCTACTTCATTACTTTTTATTGAAAAATGTCTTATCATCCTCTTCGGACAGGAGCATACAGGGTTACATCCACACGTATTTAGTTGTTCCCGCATTGTGCATTCCCAGGTGCTGAGCAAGTGGCCTCAGGAAGCTGCTGTCTGTGGTCTAGGAAGATGCTTCCAGGAACCCCGGCCAGGGAAGGGGTGAGCCCACGGAACTCGGGAAGAACAAAGCCTAAAAAATGAACAGGTGAAAAGCTGGCCCCCAAGGTCTCCCCTGGGGAAGCAGCAGAGAGAGGTCCTGGAGGATGCAGGTGGGGGACACAGGCCTTGGGACTAGGCAGCTTCCACTAAACCCTCAGCTTTCACTGCCCTCCTTCTCTCCACAACTTAACACCTTGTTATTACTATAAAGTTGTCTGAAATTAGCATCACAACAAGCCTAGATTTCTTGAACCCAGTACCTTTGCTGCACAGGTCATGAGAATCCAGAAACAGGCACTCAGTGTCTTTGGCTTTGCCTTTGAGCTCTGAAACCCTGTTGATCCCGTGTCCCTCGGCTTCATGAAGGGCCCTGCACTCTGCACTTAGGACGCTTTTGTGCGGCCCCCTCCTGCAAGGCGCTGGTAAGACTGCCTGAGGAAGGAGGATGGGGGTCCCTCTTCCGAGTGTGTTGTGCTTCCACTGAAGACAGATGTATGGAGATGTTATACCTTCTCGATAGTAAATGGATGCATGTCCGGCACAACTGGGCTGAGACCTGCTTCACTTGTACCATTTCCACCTGGGAGCAAGCTCATGTGGGCAAGACTTCAGAGCCTTCATGTAGACTAGACGCTGGGCTGGCCAACACCAACCACATGGAGCCTGACAAAGGGAGAAGGGTTCACTGGCTTTCCCAAGCTGAATGCTGACCTTTCTGCCTCTGTATCTAGTGACCATGAAGTGCCTCTGGCCACAGGGCCTTTGCACATGCTTTTTTTCCTTGTTCTGGAGATCTCGGCCATGCTTTCTGTGCCAAATTCACTCCTATTCATCTTTAAGAGCACAGATAAGTTAAACTTTTTCGCATAGAAGCCTCCCTGGAATTCTCTGAATTAATAAAACATTCTTAGTATTTCCTACCACCATGCCATGCACTTATCCTTTGCAACAGTTACAGTTGTGATTTGACATTTTGTGTGTGCGTTTATGTTTATCTCTGTCTCCCCAGACAAAACATAAACTCTGGTAGGACTGGAAACTGCCTGGTTTTGCTCATCAACATACTCTCAAGATACTTAAGAAATATTTATTGAAAACATGAATGATTTTTAACCGTAATATTATGTGCCTGATTCCAGAGTCCTGCCCCATCACTCTGCACTCAGGTGGACAAAGATTAAGTTTGACCTGCATCCCAAGACAGCAATTTTATCTCATAAATCTGCTTCCACAGCGCTTTGCCTGGGTTGGATGCTGCAGCTTAGTACAGAGCAACCATCTTCTAATTAGCCTAAACTCAGCTTGCTGCTGGTTCTGAAGAGGCATACTTCATCCTTTTTTACAAGTCAGATAACAGTAATGTTTTAGCCTAGAGACAGGCCCATGTTCTGATTTGAGCCTGGGGATTAGAACCAGCAGGTTTTTATTGCCATCTCAATATAGAAACAGAGTCAGGTGGTGTCACGTACCTTCATGATGCCCAGAGGTGCATCCCCAGAATGCACTGTGCTTTGTGAGAGTGAAGGGAACACCCAGCAGTCATGGGGGTGTCATTCATTTTTCTTCCCAAAAGACTTGAGCCATTGCCTGCTTTCAAGCCCCTTTGGTTCTTATGCATATAGACTGGCTATTGCATTATCCCCCACTGCCTCAGGATGCAGGAATAAGAGTCTAATTCTACTCCCACTTTACAGTTAGCAAACCAAGTCCAGGAAGAAGTGCTTCCTGCAGTCACCCAGGAAGTGCTCCCCAGGCTCAGTGCTTCCCGAACCTCAGTGTGCAAATGAGTCACCTGGAGGTTCTGATTCCTCAGGTCTGGGCTGAGATCCGAGATGGTGCGTTTTTCACACGCTCCCAGGAGCGCTGGTGCTGACACACGTGGGCTTCACTCTGAGTGGCGGGCTCTGTTCCACTGGACCGTGAGCTCACCAGCCGGGGGCTGTGCTGTATGGTCCACCCTCTCCCTCTTGTGTCCACTGCAATGAGACTCACAGGAAATGCCAGTTGAATGAGTGTTCAATCCAAGTCCAAGACTAGCACCCGGTCCCACACACCAAACTTCTCTTAGATGTTACTTTGTGTCCTTTTATTACATTTAACAAGCACACAATTGGTTTTCCAGCTAAATCTGGATCCCCAAAAGAAGTGTCTCTGTCTCTGACTTCTTTTTAGTGTCATTATACCATTAAACTGGCATAATTAGTCCTCAACAGTGAGTGTGGAGTGAAGAGCTTATGAACAGGGGCAATTCTCTAATATGCCCAAGGAGAAACCTATTTGGATTACTTTGGAAAAACACCAAGAATTAAAAAAGAATAAGGATGCTCAAAGGAAAAGGGAAGAAAATGGAAACTTTACAAAATTCTTTACGAAAGTAAGGTAGTGGTTGAGTGGCTACAGGGTTAACATCATGTTCTAGATGTGAGCTGCCTGGACCCCACACCAGCTTTCCCTTCAGTGGCAGTTAACCACACACACCTTGCTCGACATATCTGCACCCCAGTTTCCTTGTCTGTGAGGTAGTGGTAATTTTAGTATTTATACCATAGGGTGGTTATGCATCCAACGGCACCAGCACCTGAAAGTCTTCTTTGTGTCCCTCCAAAATCTTTCATGAGGACAATCAGGGAGCCTTAAGGGTGGTGAAGAACTGAGGCCTCCCATCAACACCCAAGAGATGTTAAAGCCTCTTGGGAACAACGATGTGGGCACCATCTTGGAAGTGGCTCCCAGCCCCTGCTGACATCTGACTGCATCTTAGTGAGAGACCCTGAGTCAGAGCTGCCCAGCTAGCTGATCCCCAAATTTCTGACCTGCATAAACACTGAGACAATAAATCTTTGTTGCTTTAAGTGACTAAGTTTTGGGGCAATTTATTATGCAGTAAAAAGTTACTAACACCATATTTAAATGGCAATTTCTAGTTTTCAAAGCAAGTTCACAAAACTTACATGTGAGAATTTCTTAATGTTCTATGATATAAGTAGAATAAGTTATTGTCATAATTTCCCAATTGATAAAAATAAAACTACCATATGACCCAGCAATTCCACTCCTGAGTGTACATCCAAAAAAACCCCAAAACACTAATTCAAAAAGATACAGGCACCCCAATATTCATAGTGGCATGATTTACAATTGTCAAGGCATGGAAGCAACTGAAGTGTTCATCAACAGATGAATGGATAAAGAAGACGTGGTATGTATGTATATATATATATATATATATATATATATATATATATATATATACACAGAATGGAATACTACTCAGCCATTAAAAAAGGATGAAATTCTGCCATTTGAAACAACTTAGATGGACCCAGGGGGTGTTATGCTTGGTGAAATAGGTCAGAAAGAGAAAGGTATGTATTGTATGGTATCACTTACATGTGGAATCTAAAAAATAAAACAGACTAGTAACCATTACAAAAAAGAAATAGACTCACAGATATAGAGAACAATTTGTGGCTACCAGTGGGGAGAGGGAAGTGGGGAGGGGCAATATAGGGGTAGGGGATTAAGAGGCCCAAAGCTATGCACAAAATAAATAAGCTACAAAGATATATTGTACAACACTGGGAATATAGCCAATATTTTATAATAACTATAAATGGGGTATAACATTTAAAAATTGTGACTCACTATGTTGTAAACCTGAAACTTAAATAATACTGTACACTAACTCTACCTCAATTAGATTTTCCCAGAAGGCTCCAAAGGGGCAGCCTTGGTCATGGGCGGTACTTCCCCCAGTCCGTCTGGGAAGGTGGGCAGGTTTTGACCGGACCTCAGCTCAATGTCTTCCCTACCAGCGGTGGTGCTGGGGTCATCCACGCCTCTCATCACATCTGTCCAAGGACCTCTGAAAAAAATGTTGGGCCATAGTCACCAAATATCATGTATGTTTACTACTCTCAAATCTGGAGACAAGCCTCAGGGTGCATCGGCCATCTTCAGATACATGAAGGAAGGGGGAGAAATAGAGTGACTGGGTACAGAGCCATCAGCATTCCTCCTTAAGACATGATTGTTTCCAAGATCTTATGTCCTGTCTCTTTTCTTTCAGAGAGAGCAGTTTATTGAATATATTTCTCAGAGTGTAGAGTGTTCTAAAATAAACATACTTTAATTTTCTGTTCCCTGTTTTGGAATATTCCTCCTATAAATATTTGCTCCTGTGTTATGACTTTCCCAATTTTCCCACTAGATAGTTAGCTTCTTGAAACAAGGACTATGTCCTTAAGAGCACCAAGCACAGTGCCTATCATTTTAAAAAGAAAGGAAAGAAGCCATAAGGTAAACCTTAATGAAGAATTTGAAAAATAGAAAATCAGTGTATGAAATTTTCTACAAGAGGTTCCATAAGAATTGTGTAGCATCATGCAGGAAAATTTTTCAATATTTGCTACAATATAAATTGTAGTTCATGAGTATCTTCAGGGGGAAAAAATGTCTTAAGAATTGAAGGATTAAGAAAAAGACAATTCAGAAATTGAATGAAATATTTTCAAATGTGGGAAAAAACGAAGGATCTGCACAAAAACATCCATGTGCTCATAGCTGAGTAAACAGACAATTGGTATATGCATTTCTTTTTCACATTACTGTATTTTCCATATCTTCCTTAATAAACAGGTACTATTTTAAAGGAAAAACTTCTCAAATATGTAACTACAAAACAAATTTCAAAAGATTTAGATTCTGAGATTCAGCTTACATTCTGAGATTTGAATGAACTAGTTTCAAAAATATAAAGTGATTTCTTTAAAAAGAAAAAAAAAACGAATATGGAAGTAAATGTCTTCAATAATTCTGCATAAATATAACTATTAAAGAGGAGACCTTCAAGAGGGCGGAGGAGTAAGACATGGAGATCGCCTTCCTCCCCACAAATACATCAGAAATACATCTACATGTGGAACAACCCCTACAGAACACCTACTGAACGCTAGCAGAAGACCTCAGACCTCCCAAAAGGCAAGAAACTCCCCACGTACCTGGGTAGGGCAAAAGAAAAAAGGAAAAACAGAGACAAAAGAATAGGGACAGGACCTGCACCAGGGGGAGGGAGCCGTGAAGGAGGAAAGGTGTCCACACACTAGGAGCCCCTTTGTGGGCAGAGACTGCGGGTGGCAGAGGGGGGAAGCTTCGGAGCCACGGAGGAGAGTGCAGCCACAGGGGTGCGGAGGGCAAAGCGGCGAGAGTGCCGCACAGAGGATCGGCGCCGAGCAGCGCTCACCAGCCCGAGAGGCTTGTCTGCTCCCCCGCCGGGGCGGGCAGGGCTGGGAGCTGAGGCTCGGACTGCGGTCGGATCGCAGGGAGAGGACTGGGGTTGGCTGCGTGAACAAAGCCTGAAGGGGCTAGTGCGCCACGACTAGCCAGGAGGGAGTCCAGGAAAAACGTCTGCAGCTGCCGAAGAGGCAAGAGACTTTTTCTTGCCTCTTTGTTTCCTGGTGCGCGAGGAGAGGGGATTCAGAGCGCCGCCTAAACGAACTCCAGAGGCAGGCGCGAGCCGCGGCCATCAGCGCGGACACCAGAGACGGGCATGAGACGCTAAGGCTGCTGCCGCCACCAAGAAGCCTGTGTGCGAGCACAGGTCACTCTCCACACCGCCCCTCCCGGGAGCCTGTGCAGCCCACCACTGCCAGGGTCCCGTGATCCAGGGGCAACTTCCCTGGGAGAATGCATGGTGTGCCTCAGGCTGATGCAACGTCACGACGCCTCTGCCGCCGCAGGCTCGCCCTGCATCTGTACCCCTCCCTCCCCCGGCCTGAGTGAGCCAGAGCCCCCGAAGCAGCTACTCCTTTAACCCCGTCCTGTCTGAGTGAAGAACAGACACCCTCAGGCGACCTACACACAGAGGCGTGTCCAGATCCAAAGCTGAACCCCAGGGGCTGTGCAAACAAAGAAGAGAAAGGGAAATCTCTCCCAGCAGCCTCAGGAGCAGTGGATTAAATCTCCACCATCAACGTGATGTACCCTGCATCTGTGGAATACCTGAATAGACAATGAATCACCCCAAAACTGAGGCAGTGGACTTTGAGAGGAACTGTAGATTTAGGGTTTGCTGTATGCGACTGACTGGTTTCTAGATTTATGTTTATCTTAGTTTAGTGTTTAGAGTTTATTATCGATGGTACACTTGTTTATTCATTCAGTTGCTCTCTTTCTTTTATATATATATATTTTGTTTGTTTGTTTTTTTCCTTTTTCTCTTTTTGTGAGAGTGTGTGTGTATGCTTCTTTGTGTGATTGTGTCTGCATAGCTTTGCTTTTACAACTTGTCCTAGGGTTCTGTCTGTCCAGTTATTTTATTTTATTTTATTTTTGTATACTTTTGCACTTGTTATCATTGATGGGTTTGTTCTTGGTTTGGTTGCTCTCTTCTTTCTTTCTTTCTTTTTTTTTTTTTACTTTTTTTATTTTTAATTTTTTTTTATTTTAATAACTTTTTAAATTTCATTTATTTATTTTTCTTTTGTTCTTTCTTTTTTTCTCCCTTTTCTTCTGAGCTCTGTGGCTGACAGGGTCTTTGTGCTCCGGCCGGGTGTCAGGCCTGTGCCTCTGAGGAGGGGGAGCCGAGTTCAGTAAATAGGTGCACCAGAGACCTCCTGGCTCCATGTAACATCAAACAGTGAAAGCTCTCCCAGAGATCTCCATGTCAACACAAAGACCCAGCTCCACTCAACAACCAGGAAGCTATAGTGCTGGACACCCTATGCCAAACAACTAGCAAGACAGGAACACAACCCCACCCATTAGCAGAGAGGCTGCCTAAAATCATAATAAGGTCACAGACACCCCAAAACACACCCCTGGACATGGTCCTGCCCACCAGAAAGACAAGATCCAGCCTCATCCACCAGAACACAGGCACCAGTCCCCTCCACCAGGAAGCCTACACAACGCACTGAAACAACCTTAGCCACTGGCGGCAGACACCAAAAGCAATGGGAACTACGAACCTGCAGCCTGCAAAAAGGAGACCCCAAACACAGTAAGTTAAGCAAAAAGAGAAGACAGAGAAACGCACAGCAGTTGAAGGAGCAAGGTAAAAACCCACCAGACCAAAGAAATGAAGAGGAAATAGGCAGTCTAACTGAAAAAGAATTCAGGGTTGTGATAGTAAAAATGATCCAAAATCTTGGAAATAGAATGGAGAAAATACAAGAAACATTTAACAGGGAACTAGAAGAACTAAAGAGAAAAAAACAATGATGGACAACACAATAAAAGAAATTTAAAATTCTCTAAAAGGAATCAATAGCAGAATAACTGAGGCAGAAGAATGGATAAGTGACCTGGAAGATAAAATAGTGGAAATAACTACTGCAGAGCAGAATAAAGAAAAAAGAATGAAAAGAATTGAGGACAGTCTCTGAGACCTCTGGGACAACTTTAAATGCACCAACATTTGAATTATAGGGGTCCCAGAAGAAGAAGAGAGAAAGAAAGGGAGTGAGAAAATATTTGAAGAGATTAGAGTTGAAAACTTCCCTAATATGGGAAAGGAAATTGTCAATAAAGTCCAGGAAGCGCACAGAGTCCCATACAAGAAAAATCCAAGGAGAAACATGCCAGGACACATATTAATCAAACTATCAAAAATTAAATACAAAGAAAAAATATTTAAATCAGCAAGGGAAAAGCAACAAATAACATGCAATGGAATCCCCATAAGGTTAACAGCTGATCTTTCAGCAGAAACTCTGCAAGCCAGGAGGGAGTGGCAAGACATATTTAAAGTGATGAAAGGGAAAAACCTACAACCAAGATTACTCTACCAAGCAAGGATCTCATTCAGATTTGACGGAGAAATAAAAACCTTTACAGACAAGCAAAAGCTAAGAGTATTCAGCACCACAAAACCAGCTTTACAACAAAAAGGGAAAGGAACTTCTCTAGGCAGGATACACAAGAGAGGGAAAAGACCTACAATAACAAATCCAAAACAATTAAGAAAATGGTAATACAGGAACATACATATCGATAACTACCTTAAATGTAAATGGATTCAATGCTCCCACCAAAAGATATAGACTGGTTGAATGGATACAAAAACAAGACCCATATATATGCTGTCTACAAGTCACCCACTTCAGACCTGGGGACACATACAGACTGAAAGTGAGGGGATGGAAAAAGATATTCCATGCAAATGGAAATCAAAAGAAAGCTGGAGTAGCAATTCTCATATCAGACAAAATCGACTTTAAAATAAAGTCTATTACAAGAAACAAAGAAGGACACTACATAATGATCAAGGGATCAATCCAAGGAGAAGATATAAAATTGTAAATATTTATGCACCCAACATAGGAGCACCTCAATACATAAGGCAAATACTAACAGCCATAAAAGGGGAAATCGACAGTAAAACAATCATAATAGGGGACTTTCACACCCCACTTTCACCAATGGACAGATCATTCAAAATGAAAATAAATAAGGAAACACAAGCTTTAAATGATACATTAAACATGATGGACTTAATTTATATTTATAGGACATTCCACCCCAAAACAACAGAATACACATTTTTCTCAAGTGCTCATGGAACATTCTGCAGGATAGATCATATCTTGGGTCACAAATAAAGCCTTGGTAAATTTAAGAAAACTGAAATTGTATCAAGTATCTTTTCCAACCACAAATCTATGAGACTAGATATCAATTACAGGAAAAATCTGTAAAAAATACAAACACATGGAGGTTAAACAATACACTACTAAATAACCAAGAGATCACTGAAGAAATCAAAGAGGAAATGAAAAAATACCTAGAAACAAATGACAATGAAAACACGATGACCCAAAACCTATGGGATGCAGCGAAAGCAATTCTAAGAGGGAAGTTTATAGCAATACAATCCTACCTCAAGAAACAGGAAACATCTCAAATAAACAACCTAACCTTATGCCTAAAGCAATTAGAGAAAGGAGAACAAAAAGAACCCAAAGTTAGCAGAAGGAAAGAAATCATAAAGATTAGATCAGAAATAAATGAAAAAGAAATGAAGAAAACAATAACAGAGATCAATAAAACTAAAAGCTGGTTCTTTGAGTAGATAAAAAAAATTCATAAACCATTAGCCAGACTCATCAAGGAAAAAAGGGAGAAGACTCAAATCAATAGAATTTGAAACGAAAAAGGAGAAGTAACAACTGACACTGCAGAAATACAAAGGATCAGGAGAGATTACTACAAGCAAGTATATGCCAATAAAATGGACAACCTGGAAGAAATGGACAAATTCTTAGGAAAGCACAAACTTTCGTGACTGAACCAGGAAGAAATAGAAAATATGAACAGACCAATCACAAGCACTGAAATTGAGACTGTGATTAAAAATCTTCCAACAAAAAAAAGCCCAGGACCAGGTGGCTTCACAGGTGAGTTCTGTCAAACATTTAGAGAAGAGCTAACACCTACCCTTCTCAAACTCTTCCAAAATATAGCAGAGGAAGGAACACTCCTAAACTCATTCTATGAGGCCACCATCACCCTGATACCAAAACCAGACAAAGATATCACAAAGAAAAAAAAAAAAAAAAACTACAGGCCAATATCACTGATGAACATAGATGTAAAAATCCTCAACAAAATACTAGCAAACAGAATCCAACAGCACATTAAAAGGATCATGCACCATGATCAAGTGGGGTTTATCCCAGGATTGCAAGGATTCTTCAATACATGCAAACCAATCAATGTGATAAACCATATGAATAATTGTAGGATAAAAACCATATGATCCTCTCAATAGGTATAGAAAAAGCTTTTGACAAAATTCAACACCCATTTTTGATAAAAACCCTCCAGAAAGTAGGCATAGAGGGAACTTACCTCAACATAATAAAGGCCACATATGACAAACACAAAGCCAACATCATTCTCAATAGTCAAAAACTGAAACCATTTCCTCTAAGATCAGGAACAAGACAAAGTTGCCCACTCTCACCACTATTTTTCAACATACCTTTGGAAGTTATAGCCACAGCAATCAGAGCAGAGAAAGAAAAAAAAGAACCCAAATCGGAAAAGAAGAAGTAAAGCTGTCACTCTTTGCAGATGACATGATACTATACATAGAGAATCCTAAAGATGCTACCAGAAAACTACTAGAGCTAATCAATGAATTTGATAAAGTAGCAGGATACAAAATTAATGCACAGAATTCTCTTGCATTCCTATACACTAGTGATGAAAAATCTGAAAGAGAAATTAAGGAAACACTCCCATTTACCATTGCAACAAAGAGAATAACAAACCTAGGAATAAACCTACCTAAGGAGACAAAAGACCTGTATGCAGAAAATCATAAGACACTGATGAAAGAAATTAAAGATGATACAAACAGATGGAGAGATATACCATGTTTTTGGATTGGCAGAATCAACATTGTGAAAATGACTATACTACCCAAAGCAATCTGCAGATTCAGTGCAATCCCTAACTAACTACCAACGGCATTTTTCAGAGAACTAGAACAAAAAATTTCACAATTTGTTTGGCAACACAAAAGACCCCGAATAGCAAAAACAATCTTGAGAAAGAAAAATGGAGCTGGAGGAATCAGGCTCCCAGACTTCAGACAAAGCTACAGTAATCAAGACAGTATGGTACTGGCAAAAAATAGAAATATAGATGAATGGAACAGGATAGAAAGCCCAGAGATAGACCCATGCACATAGGGTCACCTTATTTTTGATAAAGGAGGCAAGAATATACAATTGAGAAAAGGCAGTCTCTTCAATAAGTGGTCCTGGGAAAACTGGACATCTACAAGTAAAGAATGAAATTAGAACACTCCCTAACACCATACACAAAAATAAACTCAAAATGGATTAAAAACCTAAATTTAAGGCCAGACACTATTAAACTCTTAGAGGAAAACATAGGCAGAACATTCTATGACATAAACCACAGCAAGATCCTTTTTGACCCACCTCATAGAGAAATGGAAATAAAAAGAAAAATAAACAAATGGGACCTAATGAAACTTAAAAGCTATTGCACAGCAAAGGAAACCAAAAACAAGACTAAAAGACAACCCTCAGAATGGAAGAAAATATTTGCAAATGAAGCAACTGACAAAGGATTAATCTCCAAAATGTATAAGCAGCTCATGCAGCTCAATATCAAAAAATCAAACAACCCAATCCAAAAATGGGCAGAAGACCTAAATAGACATTTCTCCAAAGAAGATATACAGATTGCCAACAAACACATGAAAGGATGCTCAACATCACTAATCATTAGAGAAATGCAAATCAAAACTGCAATGAGGTATCACCTCACACCAGTCAGAATGGCCATCATCATAAAATCTACAAACAATAAATGCTGGAGAGGGTGTGGAGAAAAGGGAACCCTCTTGCACTGTTGGTGAGAATGTAAATTGTTACAGCCACTATGGAGAACAGTATGGAGGTTCCTTAAAAACTAAGAATAGAACTGCCGTACGACCCAGCAATCCCACTACTGGGCATATACACTGAGAAAACCATAATTCAAAAAGTGTCATGTACCACAATATTCATTGCAGCTCTATTTACAGTAGCCAGGACATGGAAGCAACCTAAGTGTCCATCGACAGATGAATTGATGAAGAAGATGTGACACATATATATAATGTAATAATACCTAGCCATAAAAAGGAACAAAATTGAGTTACTTATAGTGAGGTGGATGGACCTAGAGTCTGTCATACAGAGTGAAGTAAGTCAGAAAGAGAAAAACAGATACCGTATGCTAACACATATATATGAAATCTAAAAAAAAAAAAAAAATGGTTCTGAAGAACCTAGGGGTAGGACAGGAATAAAGATGCAGACATACAGAATGGACTTGAGGACACGGGGAGGGGGAAGGGTAAACTAGGACGAAGTGAGAGTGTGGCATGGACATATATACACTACCAAATGTAAAATAGCTAGCGGGAAGGAGACGCATAACACAGGGAGATCAGCTGGGTGCTTTGTTACCACCTACAGGGGTGGGATAGGGACAGTCGGAGGGAGACACAAGGGGAAGGAGATATGGGGATATATGTATATGCAAAGCTGATTCACTTTGTTACAAAGCAGAAACTAACAAAAAGAAAAAAGACAAAAAAATATGACTATTAAAAATCCCCGGAACTCCCCTGGTGGTGCAGTGGTTAAACTGCGAGTTCCCAATGCAGGGGGCCTGGGTTCGATCCCTGGTCAGGGAACTAGATCCCACATGCATGCTGCAACTAAGAGTTTTCATGCCACAACTAAGGAGCCCGCCTGCCACAAATAAGACCCGGTGCAGGGGCTTCCCTGGTGGCGCAGTGGTTGAGAATCTGCCTGCCAATGCAGGGAACGTGGGTTTGAGCCCTGGTCTGGGAAGATCCCACATGCCGCGGAGCAGCTGGGCCCGTGAGCCACAATTCCTGAGCCTGCGTGTCTGGAGTCTGTGCTCCGCGACAAGAGAGGCCACGATAGTGAGAGGCCCGCGCACAGGGTTGAAGAGTGGCCCCCGCTTGCCACAACTAGAGAAAGCCCTTGCACAGAAACGAAGACCGAACACAGCCATAAAAATAAATTAATTAATTTAAAAAAAAAACAAAAAAAACAAAAAAAACACAAATGAATGGGAAGACTGACCCAGTGCAACCAAATAAAATAAATAAATAAAATATTTAAAAAAAAAAATCCCCGCTGCCTAATGTAACATTAGATGAGTTTGAGATTTGGCTCAGGGCTCCCTGGAGTATTAAAGGGTCTCCTAGCCCCCAGCGCACGGGCTGTAGAAGAAGAGCCAGAGGATGTTACTGCATCCTGAGCCCAGTTACTCAACCCAGAGCAGGGCCCTGAAATTGATTTCAAATGGGAACGGATGCAGCTGAGGAGGACCAGGTCCTTTCAGACTAACAGTGAAGGGGAACATTTGTGTCACACCTTGAGCATAAGGGTGGCAAAGGCCCTATTTACCTCTGAATCATTAAGTCAACAGGAGTAAGAGGGGGTCTCATTCAGAATCCAGCAAGTCTCCCTTCCATAGCAGAATTTGAGTCCCAAACGGGCACCCACCTTGAGTAAGTCTGCCCTGGAGTTGGGTGTGACTTTCTCGGCTCTGTATCTAATCCACACAGTCAGATGGGTGATGGAGCTGAAACGATCACCTCCGTGTCACAGTGAGACAGTTAGTACCGCAAGCCTTGCAATTACAGGTTTACTTCCACTGGAAAGCAAAGCCATGTTTCGGGCACTGCACGTGCTAGAGGAAGCATTTCAGCAAAGCATTAGCTAAGCCTGCGTCCCTGGTGTGCAAAGGGAGACATGTCTGATGCACACAGGCGGGGGCTGTGGATAGAGGAGACTTCTGCTAATAGGACTCTTAACGACAAAGCCGTGACAACTGGAAGGCAGAGATTAACATTACGTAAACATTTGTTTAATGAGAATAAATAAATATGCAACCTTGGTTTTCATTCTCCGCTCCTCACCCTAAGGATGGGGCGATGCACACCAACTTTCTCATCCAGATGTCAACCTGCGTGGTCCTCCCTATGGCACGTTGCCATCGCTAAAGCTCCCCACAGCTCTGTGGTCCAGATGCCCCGAGAGACGGAAGCTGGTGTGGGCCCCTCTAGAGCACGCGTGTTCTCCCTCCTAGAATCAGCACTGGGCACCCCTATGTGCCCCGGAGTCTCCCCAGTGGTGTCACTTACCCTTTCTCCTGTCCTGTCAGGGTGGCCTTGTTTAGGGGAAATTGGAAAGAGAATATCATTCATGAGGTTTTTTGTGTCATACCGTCTCCTTTGTACCCTCGTGTTCTTTACACGTCTGCCAGAATCCGAAAGGATTACCAACTTAGGGCACCTGCAGCCTAGACTCGGGTTCGAAGGTGTAAGTCTCAGCCACACTCTGTAGCATCTGGTCACTGGCTGCATCACACAGTATCCTTTGCCTTATGAACACTTCTGGTTTCTATGACTGCATAACAAACATCCGCACGCTTGGTGGCATTAAGCAAAACCCATGTTATTAAGCTCGTGGATTCTATGGGCCAAGAATTTGGACACAGCACGGAGGACTGGCTTATCTCTGATCCCCCATGACTGGGGCCTCAGATGGGAAGATGGGAATTCCTGGAGTCCTCTGCAGGTTCCCGGCCCTACACGGCTAGCCAGACTCAGATGCTGGGCTCATCGGCATTTTCAGCCCCTGTGGCCTGTCCTTGGGACCTGCCTTCTCTGAGTGCCCTGAGACATTCCTCAGAGGAGCCATGGCCTTTTAAAGATCTCATCTCGGAAATTCTTCCACACTCTCTTGGTGGAAGGAGCCAGAGGGTCACCCAGGTTCAAGAGGGAGGAATGTAGACCCCAGAGAAGACCGAAGTTTAAAGCTGTCCCTCTGTCATCTGAGCAGTTTATCAAAGTGCCTGTCCACTAGGATGGTGATGAATGGTCTCCTCTATTTAGCCTGGTGCATCCAGGGTGTGTGCCTGCTTCAAACTCAGGGTACAGCACAGATTTGGGGGGTGAGGGTCTCTCTACCAATAATGCCACCTCCTGTCAGAACAGAAGTTTCCCCTGAGCTTTGACCGTGATAATTCTCAAGAAGGGATAGAAAGCTTTCACCAAGTTACATTAATTCTTTATTTTTTTCCCAACGTCTATTATCTGTCATATTGGAACAGGAATATAACTGGCCAAAATCCCATATCTCACAATTCTTTCCTCCTCAAGTTCTGGGGAAGACGGATGTGCTCAGATGACAGTGCCAAGCCAGTGACGTATATTTACTAGCTCAGAGCCCTGGCCCCAATCCCCAGTACCTGAGCCAATCACTGACATGCTTCATTCTATCACAATGACCTGCTACTGGACTGTCTCCCCAGAGACTGCAAATTCCCCAGTGGCAACAGCACCTTGCATTTGGATCTGCACCCTCAGGGTGCAACCCTAGGACCTGCCATGAATTATCTGCTCAAAAAAGACTTTTCCCTGTGAAAAGCATTCACTCAGTGTGGCCAGCTTAAGGGAGGGGACACAGGTAGAACTTAGTGTTCTAGGGGCAGGGAGACCATGGTTTCAGAAGGGCAGGCAGGTCACACCACCCTGAGATTTCCCTGAGCTACTGGTAGGTTGCCTGGAGTTCCCACGTTATCAGGCATCCTGTCTCCATTCCACCCCAACTCTGGGACTACAGCATCCTCTGTCCCCTCCTCAGCCCACAGCCTCCAGTCAACTTCTCAAGGTTACTCAGAGCGTGGCCCCCAAGCACGAGGGTGTAAGATCAAGAGGCTTGCTGATGCAGTGAGAACTCCTGGAGATACCAGGAAGGAGCCACGAAGGGTTCAGGGAAAAGAAGGGGGTGCTTCCAAGTCCGTATCCAGGTGGGCCAAGCAAAAGCAGCATGGAGGCCTTCCCTATCACTGGCAGTTAACTGGTTTTGCCCAGAAGTGTCTCTGTGCAGAAGAAGTACTAACCTCTTTTCGAAGGTGGTGGATATGATGCTGGGGAGGTTACCTATCTCATCCAAATCGCAGAGGCTCTGTGATAACAGTGTGGGCAGCTGAGGTTTGGGGAGAGGGAGCACAGGTGGTGACCAGGGCCAGCTCCGCTACCAGCCTCTAGGTGACCTGGGACGTGTCACTGCAGCCTCTGTGACTCAGCCTCCTCAAGGGCAGAACCTCAAGGAATTATGACGGGGACAAGTGACAGTGGTGAACAAGGTTGGCACTGAGGGCACCTTTTACCAAAGTCAGCCCCAAAGTTAATGCAGCTAACATTCCGGGGCTGGACCCAGGTACCATCCACTCCCCGCAGCACTCCCTGGGGCAGGAATTAATAACGCCTGGGGCTGCTAAACCCGGAGCTGGAGCCCTTCCCATGCAAGAAAGTGCCGCTCAGGGAGGATCACGGTGGGGAGGCCAGAGGCGTGGTGTTGGGCTAAGTGCACACCAAAGCCCACGGAGCTTGCTCACGGTGAAGGTATCCCCCGCTCTCCATGACACAGGACGTACTTACTCTTCCATAATCACAACTCCCCATCTTCAGATAATACTGTCAGGCTTGGCGTGAGATGTTTAAGGGAACTGGGAAGGATATGAAAGGCATCGTACGGTCAGGCCACTCAGGATGGCTGTTCTCTTGCACTCTGTCCATCCCCTGCTAGACCAGTCCCTGCTTCTTCTACACCTACTCACCTGACTATCCAATCCTCTTAACCATAGGGCTTAATCAGTAATAACCTCGGGGCTGGCCCCCTGCCTCAGCTGCTGGTTTTCTGGGTAACTGATGAGCCATCCTGACGTCAATTTTCCTTATAAATGGTAGCCTCCTTCCCCCTCAAGGAGTGAAGGCCACTGTCATGTCCTGCCTGCGGTTTGCTGTACATGGTGGGGTCTCACTCCAGGACTTTTGCATCAGACGGGTAAGATCCCCTGTCCAATAAACCATGGATGTCTCTGTCACTGTCTCCAGGCTCTTTCTTAGGTCTGCCAGCTGGGCAACTACAAGGCTTTCAGGACTGCGGTTGCAGCCCGACAGATATTTACAAATAAAAATACAAATAATAAAAATGCTTTTCTTTCATTTTCAAAATTTATGGTTTATTTGATCTTTTCATTGACTACATTATTGGTCTTGTGTATTTATTTATTAATTTTTACCTTGTGATGTTTTGCTTAAAGTTTTTAAAACTTCACCCACCTGAAACAAAAATAAACCTCGGTTATCTGCCATATGCATTTTCAGGGACCCTCTCGGTCCCCCAGCACATCACACGAGGGTTTTACACTAGGGGTGTCTACTTACAAGTGTAAGCAACTACTGACTCATTTGTGCATAGTCAAATTTGTCCTTTGTAACTGTTTCCTTGTAATTGTGTATGTTGCCGTGAAAAGCAGCTTTGATACTTTGCCTGTACTTTGGTCCAGCACTTGGTTGGGAAGACTGGGGACAGAAATGGCTGTTGCCAGGAGTCAGTGATATTTGTAAAAAGTACCCCCGACCCCTGTCCTTAGCCCTTAATCAAAGTTTGCCATGTTTGCTGTTTGTATCAACTGACTCAGAACTTTTTGCTCTTTTTTTCTTGCTTTCTTTTAGGAATTCTGTGGGTGAGTAGGCTGTGGGGTTGAAGGCAGGAACACCCTGCTGTTAGGAGCCAGAGAGGCTAATTCTTGAGGCCAGTCTCCCTGGCAACTGCCCACAGCCTTGACCTGTTTCCCCAAGGGCAGCAACTCACTTGCGGGCAAGGGTAATTTTTTTTTCATCTTTAACTTCCCAATTGTAAATGTTTGCTTGCTCTTTTCTCTTTTTTATAAAAGAAGTTTCTATTTGGAAAAGGAGCTTTGCAATTCTTGCTTTACTTGAGAAGAAATGACTAGGAAACCCCCTTCCCGCAGCCCTGCATAGATTACTGATGCTATGAATCTGCCCAGCATATCTTCTCCAGGGTTGTTATAGCGCTGAGATGAGAACTCTTGGCTGGAGAGGTTTCTGTCCTCTCTGGGGGTCAGGGCCAGTGGCTAACAAAGCCCCTGGCTGCATGCCTCTCACTTTTCTCTCTGCAAAGAGTGTCCAATCAACCCTTCCCCCACCCAGAACTTTCTCTCAGTTCATCCTCGTAAGGGTGCTGGGCCAGGAAACCCTCAGGCTTCTGTTTCCTTCCCTCCTTGAAGACTCTGCACACCCAGCTGGGCTGATGGATGGAAAGGTGAGCTGCCCCCATTAGCACCGAGGCCCCTCCACCTTCCATGGCATCCAGGGCTTTCCTTCTTTCCACCAACTCCTATTTCTCCCTAGGAGGGGTGTCAGGGTCCCCCCTTCCCGGAAACTGACCCCTAACAGAGATTCACATTTTAGTCTCATCCATGAGCTCCTCACTTGATTCCAAACAAGAGGTGACAGGTAGCAAGTGGGAAGAAATAAGCAAGAGGTGTGTGCCACAAACACTCCGACTGGCAGAGAATCCGAATTCCCGTAAAGGTAGCTGGGCCTCCCTCATTTTTCAATATTCTCCTTAAGGGAACTGTGTTTTTACAAGGATTGAAAGGAAGGTTACAGACTGACCCCGTCTCTTCCCACAGCAGCACATCGCATGGTGGGTGAGGCCAGAGGGCTGCAGGTGCCGGCAGAGCCCCAGCCCAACAGCAGGACAGATGTGGGGAGGACTCCAGCCCAACAGCAGGACAGGCAGTGGTGGATTCAATCTCTCCACCCTGTAGGTAGGTGGTCTGTTCAGGCCTGGGTAACAATGGGCACTGATCACCCTGATGGCACAGAGCAGGTTCCTTAGATTCCCTTGTGTGTATGTGTCTTTCTAACCACCCAGCGGTGTTGGTAGCTATTCTGCAGGAGTTGAGGAAAACGACAGAGGAATTCTTTGCGGAGCTTCCTCAAGTTTCAGGTAAAGCTCTGGCTCTCGAATTCTCCCAGATGGAGTCCCTGACCTGGAGGCTGGTCCTTGCCACGACCAGCTGCCCCTCCTCTCGGATCCAAGAAGGGGTGGCGGGTGCTTCTGCAACACCCAGGGAGGGTCAGTGCCCTTGAGGTGACCACAAGAGGCCTGCTCTCTGCTCTGGGGGATGACGGGGCTGGGAGGTGGTCCCTGCTAGGTGGCATGGCATGACAGTTCTTGCCCTCATGAGATGTGTAACCGGGATGGACCCGCGTCCATCAGCAAGTCATCGCCCCAGCCCGACAGCAAGAAGGAATTCAGATGGAGGGAGAGCTCTGACTGAGGAAGCAAGCCCTCTGGAGGGAGAGATGGCCAGGCTTGGAGGGAGGACGGGCTGGACTTTGCCCGCAGAGGGGGCCTGTGGGGTGTTCCAGAAGCAGAGCAGACACACACCGTCAGGGGCTGCATCATGCCGAGGAGCTGGGTCCAGGCCGTGGGCGGCACCCCAGTGATGGCATTGCCCCAGTGGACGCCTTCGACGCCGACAGACTATGCGGAGACTGAGCCCACTCAACAGGCCCACACGCAGCGGTGACTCCACAGGGCACCCACTGATGCTCATTTCCAGGTGCTTCTCTGTCTTATTAGGCTCCCGTTTGCCAGTTAGTCATAACCTCACTGGTAAGCCAAGCAAGTCATTAAATTGCAGATGGAACCAAACTGGAGAGTGGTCACCATGTAGGAGGAACCCTACTCCTCAGTTTCAGCCCCATGTGGTCCTGGCAATGACAGGTTCCCGCTGCTGCAGGACTTGCAGAATTTTAAAAACGGGAAGTCCTGTGTTCCTGGAAATCTCCCATCCAGTCCCCACCAAGCTAGGTCAGTTGGTCGCCCTAACTTGGAAACGTTAAGATCCACCCACACTGGATGCAGAGGACATCAAAGCCAACCCCACAGAAGCCCTTGGGCTCAAATAAAGGAGCCTCATCCTGATGTTCCAGACACGGCCACCAGAGGGCAGCGGAGGATCATCGCTGTACCCTTGACTGGGGCTGCCAAGGTTAAATCCCACCTCTCAGGTCCAGGCCTCTTTTCTGGGTGGCATTATGGATTTCTATATACTTTTTTTCTAATGTAATGTCTTAGTCATAGTCTATCATCAGATATTTTAGGACTATGTTTAATGTTTAGGAGTGTGTTAGCACCACGCAATACTTACATCCCAGGTTCTCAAGCAGAGGTGGTCCACTGCAAGGACATTCTTGGCTGCAGTTATTATGGGCTGCTTTAAGATAGAAAACTGAATAGCAACAGTGAATACTGGGGAAATGTACTTTGCTCAGGAATAGTCCAGTTGTTGCAATATTTGACTGTCCATTTGGTTATTACAGAAAAATCCTTAACTGTTAAGTAGTGGTTGTTCCTGTAATAGTCTATTACCAGTGTTTCTACCTCTAGTGATGGGCTTTATGTGCTAGACCTTAATAATCTTAAACCTGGGCAAGTGCATGGGTGCCTGTAAAAGAAACATGGTTTACAAGGATCAGACACCATGATCAAGTGGGGTTTATCCCAGAGATGCAAGGATTCTTCAGTATAGGCAAATCAATTGATGTGATACACCACATTAACAAATTGAAGAATAAAAACCATATGATCATCTTAATAGATGCAGAAAAGGTTTTTTGACAAAATTCAGCATCCATTTATGATACAAACTGTCCACAGGGTGGGTATAGAGGGAACCTACCTCAACATAGTAAAGACCATATAAGACAAACCCACAGCTAACCTCATACTCAATGGTGAAAAGCTGAAAGCATTTTCTCTAAGATCAGGAACAAGACAAGGATGCTGACTCTTGTCACTTTTATTCAACATAGTGTTGGAAGTCTTAGCCATAGCAATCAGACAAGAAAAAGAAAGAAAAGGAATCCAAATTGGAAAGGAAGAAGTAAAAATGTCACTGTTTGCAGATGACATGATACTATACTTAGAAAATCCTAAAGATGCTACCAGAAAACTACTAGATCTCATGAATGAATTCAGTAAAGTTGCAGGATACAAAATTAATATACAGAAATCTGTTGCATTTCTATACACTAACAACAAACTATCAGAAAGAGAAGTTAAGGAAACAATCCCATTTACCATTGCATCAAAAAGAATAAAGAACCTAGGAATAAACCTACGTAAGGAGATGAAAGACCTGTACTTGGAAATCTGTAAGACACTGATGAAAGAAATTGAAGATGACACAAACAGATGGAAAGATATATCATGTTCTTGGAGTGGAAGAATCAATATTATTAAAATGACCATATTACCCAAGGCAATCTACAGATTTAATGCAGTCCCTAACAAAATACCAATGATATTTTTCACTGAACTAGAATAAATAATTTTAAAATCTGTATGGAAACACAAAAGACCCCAAATAACCAAAACAATCTTGAGAAAGAAGAACAGAGATGGAGGAATCACACTGCCTGACTTCAGACTATACTACAAAGCTACGGTAATCAAACTCATATGGTACTGGCACAAAAACACACATGTAGATCAGTGGAACAGAATAGAGAGCACAGAAATAAACCCATACACTCGTGGTCAATTAATCTACAACAGAGGAAGCAAGAATATACAGTGGAGAAAAGACAGTCTCTTCAATAAGTGGTGCTGGGAAAACTGGACAGTTACATGTAAAAGAATGAAATTAGAACATTTTCTTACACCATATACAAAAATAAACTCAAAATGGATTAAAAACCTAAATGTAAGACCAGAAACTATAAAACATAGGCAATACACTGTTTGTCATAAATCTTAGTAATATTTTTTTGGATGTCTCCTAAGGCACGGGAAGCAAAAACAAAAAACAAACAAATGAGATCTAATTAAACTTAAAAGCTTTTGCACTGCAAAGGAAAGCATCAACAAAATGAAAAGACAACCTACAGAATGGGAGAAAATATTTTTAAATGATGTGACCAATTAAGGGTTAATATCCAAAAATATATCAACAACTCACACAACTTAATATCAAAAAACAAACAACCTGATTTAAAAATTGGCAAAATAACTAAATAGACATTTTTTCAAAGAGGCCAGATGGCCAACAGGCATGTGAGAAGCTCAGTATCACAAATCATCAGGGAGATGCAAATCAAAACCACAATGAGATATCACTTCACACCTGTTAGAATGGCCTCATCAAAAAGAACACATATAACAAATGTTGACAAGGATGTGTAGAAAAGGGAACCCTCATATGTAAATGTAAATTTGTACAACCACTATGAAAAACAGTATGGAGAATCTCTAAAAATCTATAAATAAAACTACCATATGACTCAACAATTCCACTTCTGGGCATATATCTGAAAAAAAACCTGAAAACATTAATTTAAAATGACACATGCACCTCAATGTTCATAGTAACATTATTTACAATTACCAAGATATGGAAGCAACCTTAGTGTCCATCAACAGATAAAAGGATAAAGAAAATATGGTATCTCTCTGCCATGGAATACCACTCAGCCATAAAAAAGAATAAGATTTGCCATTTGCAGCAACACAGATGGACTTGGAGCATATTATGCTAAGTGAAATAAGTCAGACAGAGAAAGACAAATACTGTATGATATCATTTATATGTGGAACCTAAAAAAATAAAACAAACTAGTGACTATGACAAAAAAGAAACTGACTCACAGATATAGAGAACAAACTAGTGGTTTACCAGTGGAGAGAGGGAAAGAGGAAGGGGCTAGACAGGGGTAAGGCAATGACGTATCACCTCACACCAGTCAGGACAGGCATCATCAAAAAATCTACAAACAATAAATGCTGGAGAGGGTGTGGAGAAAAGGGAACCCTCATACACTGTTGGTGGGAATGTAAATTGATATAGACACTATGGAGAACAGTATGGAGGTTCCTTAAAATACTAAAAAGAGAGTTACCATATGACCCAGCGATCCCACTACTGGGCATATACCCAGAGAAAACTATAATTCAAAAGGAGTCATGTACCACAATATTCATTGCAGCACTATTTACAATAGCCAGGACATGGAAGCAACCTAAATGCCCATCAACATATGAATGGATAAAAAAGATGTGGCACATATATACAATGGAACATTACTCAGCCATAAAACAAAACGAAATTGAGTTATTTGTAGTGAGGTGGATGGACCTAGAGTCTGTCGTACAGAGTGAAGTAAGTCAGAAAGAGAAAAACAAATACCATATGCTAACACATATATATGGAATGTTAAAAGAGAAAAAAAATGGTTCTCAAGAACCTAGGGGCAGGACAGGAATAAAAACTCAGATATAGAGAATGGACTTGAGGACACGGGGAGGGGGAAGGGTAAGCTGGGACGAAATGAGAGAGTGACATGGGCATATATCCACTACCAAATGTAAAATAGATAGCTAGTGGGAAGCAGCCCCATAGCACAGCTCGGTGTGCTTTGTCAGCTCGGTGTTTTGTGACCACCCAGAGGGGTGGGATAGGGAGGGTGGGAGGGAGATGCAAGAGGGAGGGGATATGGGTATATATGTGTACATATAGCTGATTCACTTTGTAATACAGTAGAAACTAATACAGCAATGTAAAGCAATTATACTCCAATAAAGATGTTAAAAAAAAGAGAGATAGGGGTAGGGGATTAAGGGGTACAAACTATTATGTATAAATTAAGCTACCAGGATATATTGCACAACATGGGGAATATAGCCAATATTTTATAATACCTATAAATGGAGTATAACTTTTAAAATTGTGAATAACTATGTTGTACACCTGTAACATATAATATTGTATAGCAACTATAAATCAACAAAAAAACTAAAAAACTTAAAATAATTGATCTCTAAAAAAAAGAAACATGGTTTACTTGCACAACACTGATCAATTTTGAGAGATCATTAATGTCCTTGAGGTGGTTTTGAGGGTATAAACAGATGATGACAATCTGAATTAGTCCCTCTCATTCTCGCAATGAAATTGTCTACTTAATCTATCAAGTCACGTTCATGCCCTGATTTTATATACTTGTATCTATCAATAAACATTGTGATTCTCAGGAAAAAAAAGGAAGATGCCACGTCTGTGTCTATGAGATGTCCACAAAGTCAAATCAGATATTTTTCAGAATAAAGTCTCACTAAAATTGTTTTTTTAATTATATTTGAAGGGTGAAGACTTCTGGTAGTTTAGTGGAAAAGACATCCTGTGATTTTGGAAGAGATAAAAGTACATGACATATTTTCATCTGGAATGTGGAGAATAAGGCAGGGCCTTAGAATGTCCGGATGGTTTACAGTTGGGAGAGTCCTGAGGTTATTTGCTTAGGCTGCTCCACTCTCTGGGGTGGAGACGTCTTGTCAAGCAGGAGGTGACCAGCAGGGCAGGATGCCAGCCTTCAGCTGGGGCCACAGCAGCCTTGGTACCATCCTGTGTACTTACACAGATCCCTTCTAGTGTCCTGAGACCTGCAGGGAGGCAGGTGCCAACAGCTCCACGTCACAGTGGAGAAGCTGAGGTCAGGGCAGCACCAGGAATGGGCGTCTGGCCTGGGCTTCTTCTCTGTCCTTCTGGGCCCGCACAGCTCTCTGAGGACACCCCTCCTGCAGCACACACCTTCAGGGCCAGCCCTCGGGCCCAGGGAAGCTGCTCCAGGTGAGCTTGCAGAGAGCAGTGCAAACTAGCTAAAAACTGGGAATCAATCCCACAAGTTCTAGAGGCTGGGGGTTCCTATAATTTCACACATTGTTTCCACAGTAGTGCCTGCCATGTAGTAGGCACTTAAGAACCTTTGTCGGGTGAATAATTATCCCAACGGACTGGTTCTCAAGAATAGGGTCCCAAGAAGGGTTTAGTCTTTGTTTTATTCCCTAAGCACTTTAAATGATATAACACTCTTCTTAGTTTCCTAGGGCTGCTGTAACAAATTGCCATGATCTATATGGCTTAAACAACAGAACTGTGTTCCTTCACAGTTTTGGAGGCCAGAAGTCCAAAATCAAGGTGTGGGCAGGGCCACACTCTCCCCAAAGGCTTTAGGGGAGGGTCCCTCCTTGCCTCTTCCAGCTGCTGGTGTTGCTGGCAATTCTTAGCACTCCTTGGCTTGTGGCCGCATCACTCCAATCTCTACTTCCATTTTCACAGGTCACTCTCTTCTTTCCCTGTGTCCAAATCTGTCTCTCATAAGGCCACTGTCATTGGATTAATCCCGCTTTGATCCAGTATGATCTCACCTCAATCCTTACCCTAGTTACATCTGCAAAGACCCTATTTCCAAATAAGGTCATGTTCTGAGGTTCCAGGGAGTGTGAATTTTGGGGGCTCGCTGTTCACTACACTGCATACATCAGAACAACAGCACCTGTGGGCGCTGACGTGGCAGTCCCTATGTTATGTGCTCTGCTTGTTTTCATATTTTATTCTCAGCACCACCCAACGAGGCAGGTACTATTATTATCATTCCCATTTTACGAGTAGAAAAACTGAGGCAAGTTATGTAATTTGTCTGAGGTCTCAGAGATAAAGGTTGCAAACCCAGAGCTAGAATCCAAGTAGACATGAGACATTTGACCCTTGGGAGCACCTGGTGAAGCTGCCCAGGTGATGCCCTGTCTGGGATGGTTCTCCAACACTCAGCTCTGCTGGGAAATACTCTAAGACACCTTTAACGAAGAATTAGAACTAACTGAAATTTTATTTTTTCTGACTACTTTAAAAATTCTGGAATGTCCAGAAAATGAATATGGGAAAAGAACAAAGCCAGCTGTTGACATCCAGATGTCCATCCCCCTCTGTAAAATTCTTGGCCTGCCACACACCAGAGGGAGTTCTCACTAATCTTAGATCCCTCAACATGCCAAAAATGAGATCTTCATAACCTTCCAGGCTATAATTTTGAGGGGCACAAGGGAGGACAAAGCACATGATGCAGAAATTTAGGTCCTCACCAATCTCTTAGCCGGGGTGTTCACAGCACACTTAGGTGGCACATGTGGCCCCAGAGAGCACCCCTAGTTCACAGGCACTGTGGTGTCACACCTAAAACTAAGTCTTAGTATGAGGGACTGCCTTGACATCGGATGAAACTGGGAGGGCCTTGGATGTCCTCACCACAAGCCCCCTCCCCACTCTGCTCCCTGGACACAGTGCCTTAGTCAGCACCTCCCCCTTCCCCCGACCAAGGGAGCAGACACTGTGCCTGAATCTCCCTTCAGAGTGGGTGTCAGGCCCTGCCAGCCTGTGAAATTATGAAACAAGTCAATCACATCTTCCCTCAGGAACCAGAGGTCACCTCACCCTCTCGTTACTACAAAGCCGGCCCCCCACCGACCCTGACGATTTCCTCTGTTCTGAGTACAACCTCCGTGAGGCCCTGGGTAGCCTGTGACATGCGATATCTTCCACCCTGGGGGTTGTGAGTATAAGTGACTAATAAGCTGACACTAATCTCGTCTGTCCAGTGTTGGGGGTAGAGTGTTTGGCTGTCCCCATAACCCTGGGGCAGGAATCCTCCCCTCACTGAGGGGGTGAAGAGAGATAGCCACAGGGAGAAACATCTACAACACGATGTGGGAAAACATGAGACAAGAGACAAATGTGCGAAGCTGAAGGAAAGCAGAGAAACAAACAGTTTTCCCTGGAACAGAGCTTAGAGAAGATACCAAGAGGTGGACCCTGGGCAGATGCAGTGCTGGAGGGACATTTGGGTCACGGGACAACGTAGGCATGGCTGTGACAACCAGGAGGGAGCTCGGGACACTCTATCTCACTCCTCAGCTCTTGAATCCAGACTCCAGCACTACTGTTCACTGGACACCGTGTGGATACCTTCTGAACAGGAGCCGCAGAGGTCACTGTAGGTGGAAGGGAGGTGTTTAAAGAGGCTCCAAGTCTGACGGAGAAATGTCTGCCTGTTGCCAGCTGTAGGGTGCCCTGGCCTTACCTGTAATCAAGAAATGGTACACGGTAAGGACTTACCTGAAATACTGCCTCCAGGTACTTTAGTGGATGGTATTACTCACTGGATTCGCAGTAGCTTCTTGGGGGCTTTGGTTGCATGGACACATTTTTGACAGAGCTGTAGAGGTAACTTTTAAAAACCCATATGAAATATACACTACCCTAATGAGGGTGAGGCGATTGCAATCTGGCAAAGGTTTTTTAAACAAATGGAAATGCAAGCCAAGGAGTGCACTGTCAGGAGGCAAGAGCAGCGAGCTGGATAAATCTCAAGCGTGCAAGCTAAAGGGCATCCTGTTAATATAACAAAAGAGCCAGAGTTCAAGGGGATCATATAACTGTCACCTCAAAAAAGGCAAGACTTGATTCATGAATGAGTCAGGATATGAATCCTTGATTCATATTCAATGCATGACATTTGTCCATGTTTCTGTGCCAATAATTTTAATTTAATAAGCCCATGTGTCAGGGGCCACTCAGATATGTTACAGCTGCAGCCTCCCCCTCCCTCATGCTTTGGAAAGTCCAGCTCCCTGGCTGGTTCCTCCCTCCAGCATCTACAGGGACATTCTGGGCTTGTATTTGCTGTATGCATGTGCCTTTCTAATGGGGCACAGGGGTACCTCCTCAGGTCACGCCAGCTGTAATGGCCCAAACGTAGCCTTCAAGACTCTATGAGCATGGCCTTCAGTGAGTTTGGGGACATTCCCATGCAGTGGAGAAAAATGCTGAGAACAGGAAAAATACAGGAAGCAAATATATAGGTTACCTGAATTTGAGGCTAAAAATCAAAATCATTCAAATACAACAATGAACTTAGGCATGACAAGGACAATTTTCTGATTATGAATCCTTTTACAAAAGAGTATACAGTAAAAGGGAGATAATAGGTCATTTTTAATCCCAGATAAGGAAGAGTATTGAAGAGGAATTAATATTAGGTCTCCTAATTAATTAATATCAATGGGGACTTACACACAACAAAGAGGTAGTGACTTTAACATAAATTCTTTTTTCTCCCTAGTCAAACAAAGAAAGACACTTGGCTAGGATTAGGAAAAATATGTTCCAAAATACCATCCAAGATTTGTATCCTTAAGTAAATGGGTATGAAAAAGTCAAAGGAGAAGAAAGAATGAGATGACACTATAAGGTCTGGAACCTCTAAAAGGAAAGACACTGGTAGAACCAGTCATTTGTTGAAACTGTGCCAACTTTCTGGAAACCAGGCCATTGACATTTGGCAGGACCCATTCAACTGTCCTTAGATATCAATTTCTGAGCAGGTTTTGTTTTGCTTTGTTTTGTTTTTTAACTCAGTAATGTATGAAAAGACTGAAGTTCTTGACAATAACCAAGCCCAGCGTACAGTGAGAACTAAATGTCTTTATCACAGGCACCCTCAGCCAAGATGGCGCTGCCCTTGTCAGCATCAACACGGACCTGGGCATTGAGTTCTGATGCGTGCAGTTCCATAGACCAGTGTGGACTCTCAGAGTTCTCTAGAGGTCCAGTCTTCCAGATCCAAATCCTCTCTGGGCCCACATCGTGTTTCTCCATGTTATCTGGGAAGCACTGCTTTGTTTCTTTGATTTATAGTTTTTTATTGTCCTATGAGAGTTTTCCATGTATGCATTTTCAATTCCTCAAAACATTCTCAATACAACCCATAAGTATTTATTGATTTCCTCCTTTCAATTAACAGACTTTTTAAAATGTTGCTCCCATTTAACTAGGAATGGCTATTTTGTGATGCCTTGACCTTGCCTTTCTCTCTCTTTAACCTGAACAGCCTGCCCACCATCAATCAGTGCACTGAACTCGCACTGAAGATGCACGTACCATTTCCCAGACACCAAGAAGACAGAGCCCACGATCTGATGGCTTAGGGACTTCCTCTTGGAGGCTGGCTTCCTATACGGGGAGTTTCAGCAGACGGTGTCTGATATGCCAAGAGCTGGGTGTTAGAAGGTGAGAGAGTAGTGTGTCCAGTTTCCCACGAAGGAGGGGTAACTGGATAAAAGGAATTGAGTTTTGGGGGATAAGTAATCTTGGCCAGAGGAAGAAAATAAAAGTCATATTTTAGACAGAAGGGGCAGCTGAGCAGACGTGTATGGACAAACACAAGAGCACACTTATGTTTGGTAAATATTCACTACCGTGGAAAGACGTGAGGTGGGGTGGAAGACAGAGAGTCAGATGGGGCTTGTGAGAAGGCCGTCTTCAGCCTCTGGGGCTTTGAGCTTCTGTCTGTAGCAGGAGAGAGAGGTCAAAGTGGGATTACAGTATATGCACATCCAGTCAAGTGAGAAACCCCTGGACCTTTCAGACTAATGAGACAGTAGTTTCCTTTGTTGGCATAAGCTATTCTGAGTTGTCTTCTGTGATCTGCAACTAAAACAAATGGGAAGCCACGGAAGCATTTGATGGGGGTAGGGATGTGGTCCCCCTGCATCTTAGAGCTGTCTTTAGCTGCCGTTGGAGGATCAGGGATGCGAGGGGATGGGGGATTCAGGACATGGAGTGGAGATTACTGCAATGAGCCCAGTAGAGTAGGCTCTAACATAGGACAGGAAGAGAGAAAGTTTAGAGAAAGAACAGCCAAAGGTCGAGCCCAATTAAACGTGGAGGAAGACTGTTGAGAATGACCCCGGGTTTCTGATGTAGGTGAGTGGCAGAGAGAAGGATCAGCTCTGGGAGAAGGTGGACTTGCTTGGTCTTTATTATTTGGAGTTTGAGTTATTGTTGGAGATTTAGGGTCCCAATAAATAATATACCTCTGCTTGAGGGCTCAATTCAGAGATAAACCGAGGGTCAGTTAATTGGAGAGGCAAGTGTGAGATTTATTATTGAAAAGATCTCTACAGGAAGATGGCGCTTAGGAGGACGGTTCATTGGGCCTGTCAGTATACCCCTCTGCTCTGCATGGCCTAGAAAAGGTGAGAACTCAGAAACTGTGCAGACACATCAGCCCTGAAGGAGGACCCAGAAGAGCTGAAGCCCCACGCTGTCTATTACTTCTGCCCAAACTCACCCATCAGGAGTGAGAGAAGAGGACAAGAGAGGTGAGGAGTGGTGTTATAAAGGCAGTTCTGCCACAGCAGAGCCAGGAGTAGGGTGAATGTTGCTGCCAGCAGACCTCTTACAACCTGTAAGTGAAGCACCCAGCAGGTCCTTCCAAGCCTGTGTCCGATGTTCACGGGGGAGATCCCAGGGCATGAAAGATGCACACGTGTGTGCTGGATACACATGAAATGCAATCTCAGGAAGGCATGGGCTGCCCCAGGGAGAGACTTTGCTTAGGAGACAGCAGTGGCCTGCAGTGGCCCGAGGATGGATCCCTCAGTATCACCACTGTCTAAAGAGAGGGATCAGAAGAGGAGGAAGTCTTTAATGAGACAAAAGAGTGACTTCCAAGGAGAGCTAGCAAAGAGGAGTGTCCCAAAAGCCAAATGTTTTACTCTGTAAAGAAGTCCTTAGGATAGGCAATGAAAACTGTCCTTAGGTTCCAGCAATATGGGCATCACACATGAAATTCAGAGAAATAGCCAGGGCAGGATTCCCATGTCAGTCAGGCTAGAGTATCGAGGGGGGCTACCTCCCGATCACTAAGCTGAGCAGGGCCATTTCCTGTTGGGAACCCAAGTGCAAACGAAGCGGCATGACTCTGGATGTTGCCTGCTGAATTCTCACTAGTGTAGCTCAGAGGGGAGGCTGAGTGTAATCACCTCACAGCCCCTATGTTTTCAGCCAGAGGTTTTCAATCTGTGCTCCTGAGAACCTTGAGGTTTCAGGGATCCCCTAGAGCCAGCAAACAGACTGCTTACCCCCACTCCAATGCAAGTGTCTCTGAACATTACAGCTCTACCTTTTCTTCACATACCTGATACTCCACTTGAATGGCAGGGTGCCAATTTTCCTTAAAGTTTGAAAAATTCCGTTAAAGACTAATAAAATGACATCTAAATTTACGCTACATTTTTTGTTTCATCTTGTTTTTTATTCTTTGTAAATACACTAAATTAAAATACACACTGGAAAGATCAATGATGAAAACACAAGGGTCAAAAAAACTCATGAAATTATGGTTTGGCATTGAGTTGGGAGGGTATATGCATTTGTAGAAAAGATTGGGTTTTGGCTGTAAGTTAAAAAGCAATCCACACAAAGGACCTGTATCTTTACTGCTAAGCATAAGCTGAAATCATCTAAATATTACTCAAATTATCTGCCAAGGATATTTTTTATCGACTAAAATGTATATTTTCCTGCATATTTTTACATTTAATGGTGCATTTAATTATTTGATCTGTAAGATGTTTTCTGGATAGTACAAAGGTATTTTGCTATATGAAATATGGGGTTGTGACAGAGATACTTCTTTAGAATTTTACTTGTGATATAAATAAGCTGCTCTCACCTTGGTCTCATCAAGCTGCCTGTGACCAGAGGGAAGAGAAGGGACAGCAGGATAAAGGCAGGAGTCCTGAGGAGGGGGCTGGGAGGAGCTTGGATTCAGCTAAAGGACGTAAACAATGCAGAGGGTGAAGGCTACAGTTTGATTCTTCAAGAAAAGAAGTTCCCTTTTTCAACTGTGTTTATGGAAGAGGCAGGCAGTTGAGTCCTGGCCCTCCTTATATTCCAAAAAAACACCTTGATCGACAACCCAGTTTATGTAGCTTAGGAGAGGTCTCCTATCTATTCTAGCCAGTTTTGTTTTGTTTCATTTTTGACCCTGTCTCTTTCTCTAATACTTACTGGAATCAAATGCTTAAGAAGCCCAAGCAGGCTGCTTATCCAGGGACCTGCAAGGATAATTTAGAAAACTGGTAAACTGGCATTTCCTTCAGTGGAGAAAAATCTAATGGAAGAAGAACAGTTGGCAGGTGGGTCATAGAAGAACCAGCCAGAAGGCTCTAAAGAAGAAGGAGCTTAGTGGGATGGGATCCACCCCGAAACACCAAGCCCCATGGACTCTGCTCCTGGCAGGTGAACCTCAGATGATCTCTATTTCTTCTGGTTCTCTCAAGTCTTCCTGTCTAAATGGTTCAAGCAGCAATGAAAGAGCTATGGAATTCAAGGAATGTTGTGTCTCCCATCGCTTCCTGGTGACTCTTAGAAGATTTGGTCATTCCACCTAGAGGGGTGGGATAGAGAGGGTGGGAGGGAGACACAAGAAGGAGGAGAAATGGGGATATATGTATATGTATAGCTGATTTCCTTTGTTATAAACCAGAAACTAACACACCATTGTAAAGCAATTATACTCCAATAAAGATGTTAAAGAAAAGAAAAAAAGAAGAAGATTTGGTCATTATAGCAAAAGAATTTGCTCTCTAACAGTTTCAAACAATCTTTTTCCACTGCATTTGCCATCACATGTTGATTCTTTTCCAGAATTTAAATATCAGATGAAGAAAAAGGGGCGAGGGAGATAGCAAGAGCATGCCCGGAGCACTAATATGCAACGGTGCATTTATTTCCACACCACGTGAAGGAAGGCTGGCCCTATCACTGCCTTATATATGCAGTCCTCTAATGAATTCAAATACCTCGTGCTTTGAAAAACTAAGACATTAACATGTGTTGAGTTTCACATGTGATTTATCTCATTCCTACAACCACCCTATGCGATAGGTATTCCTATTCTCGTTTTAAGGTGAGAAAACCAAGAACTAGCAAGGTGAGTGACTTCTTAGCATCAAGTGGCAGAGATAGGTCTGAAGCAGATTTGGGACTAACAGCTAGACAGGCCAAAAAGCAAGAACAGTCAGTAGGTAAAAAGTGAGGGGGAAGGGTAAGCTGGGACAAAGTGAGAGAGTGGCATGGAGATATATACACTACCAAATTTAAAACAGATAGCTAGTGGGAAGCAGCCACATAGCACACGGAGATCAGCTCAGTGCTTTGTGACCACCTAGAGGGGTGGGATAGGGAGGGTGGGAGGGAGGGAGATGCAAGAGGGAGGAGATATGGGGATATATGTATAGGTATAGCTGATTCACTTTGTTATACAGCAGAAACTAACACACCACTGTAAAGCAATTATACTCCAATAAAGATGTTTTAAAAAAAAGTGATTTGCTAACAAATATGAGGACATAATCATGTTCTCTTTAATAGAACCATCAAACCGCAAAGTGGAGCCAATTTACTCTGCTTCTTTTGTGTTGTCTCATTTCCCTGGGAATACAGAGTAATCTGTACATGTTTATCATCCCATTATTATTGAGTGAGGAGGATGGCTTCCAAGTGTTTCCCATGGCTTTCCACATTTTAAACCCACAGAGCCGAGCTTAGAGCAACTTTAAAATGTTAGCATTTGAAACCGATGTGTATTAAGACAAGAATGATGAGTGCATAAACTGTTCGGAATGAAATTTCAAAATTCAGCACGCGCCCCTTGAAGAACAACAAACATGCTGACCAGTCCGGCGATTGTATGCGGGATCTCAGTGCCAAGCACTCCATTATGCAAAAGTAGGTTCTTCCCAAGTGCTCTTTTTGATAAGGAAAACAGTGCAGATTTTGCCAAATTAAATCTGTCCTGTGTAAGGGAGGCTCTTCTTGCTGAGTTGAGAACTATCTAAAGAGAATAATAAAAGCACATACCCAAGTCCAGAGGGAAATAAAAGTACGGAGTTTTCCTGATTGCAATAAAACATTTAGGCCTGGCTAACCTTCCGTGACCAGGACTAGATGGGATTGCACAGCTTCTCTGATTTGTGTCCATCCCAAAGACTGAAAATGGCGCCCTGGTCCTCATCACGCAAAAGACAGGAAAGGCAGTCTTTGAGATGTTTGGAAACTCGTTTACAGAATCTATGTAATAGAGCTCCCTAATTTCTAATCAAGCATGAAATTAAAATGCCTTTTTTCTCCTTCTAACTACCTCCCTGCTCTGTTTATAATAGAAGGAGATGGAACGATTCATGGGCTTCCACTTTGGTGATCAATAAATTTTAAAAATTGGAGATTTTAAAAAAAGATTTCTGGGCCTTAGCCTCATGGATTCTCATTGGCAGATCAGGTGGGCCTCCAAATGTGGTTTCTGAGGTGTTTTCTAGTTTTAATATGCACTGCTTCTTTTTTATTATAATCTTTCATTCATTTATTTTCCTTGCTAGTCAATGTTTATTCACCAGGCCCACTCAGTTTGATATTTTCCCTGTTAGCTCAGCCATCATAATTCAGTTGACCTTTGCTCATTAGACATATTGTCTAACCATTTGATTGTTTTCACTGCTCTCATGTGAATTTTCTAAAATTCCCAACCCCTTTAAAAATATTATTACATTAATCATATTATGATTATGATAATATTTCCAGAGGTGATATTTACCATTGTCAGACTGATAGCTCATATACATATACACACACACACACACACACACACACACACATATATCACATATATATATATATATAATTATCTCTGTTAAGTTACTCCGGGGAAATAACAACAAGCTATTTTTCCACTGACTCAATACTGTCTACTCTATAGTGGGTTTATTGCTACTATCATCTTTCCAGAAGTTGTCTCTTTATCCCCAGTTTCCCTGTGAAGAAGAGTTTCACTAGGATATTGCACTGTCTGGGGAAGGTGGTTTGTAGGTTGGAAGAAATGTGATTTAGTGCATTTTGAAGTATACTGTGCATCCCCATGAGACTAATAGATCTGTTATAAATAATTCCTCTTAGTTTCCTTGTCAGAAAAGGGTTAGTTCATCCAAAATGAGTATGGCTGTCCTAGGTCTATTGCTGTAGAGCTGGAGATGCAGTATCAAGCTGGTGAAGGTGTTTATTAGTTTATTTGGGAAATGCAACTGCTGACCGCAGATTAATTCACTTGCGCCAGGCCTACTGCACATGCTGAGTGCTGTTTGGTTAGTGAACTGGGTCTCATGTCAGTGCCTCCTGGTGCTAAGTTCATTGTCTGCTGGTGGTGGGAGCTTACACAGTTAGTCTCTGAGGAAATAGTGCAGATCGTGTGTTTGCACCTGGTGTCAGCTGGGAGAACTTTCATCTTCTAACTGCAGCTACGTGGCTGGAATTTTTCAGCCACCACAACACAAAAGGTGAAATATATGGAATATTGTCTCTAGGCATTAATGAAGTAGAACTGGAGAGGGTCTATGATCTGAACAGAATCAGAAAGTGGTTCAGATCCCACTCATGGAGCAACCTCCTGTCACACACCTGGACCCGTGTGGCCAGCCAGGAGGTTTCCCACTTCTCCTGCAAAACGTAAATAGAAATCAAAGTTGACAAAGTACGTGGTACTGTGCGTGCGTGCATTTTAATCTACATTTAAGCCATTCAGCTCATTCTGGCCACCGCCCCTTGGCTCTGTCTCCATGATGCATACGTGTGCCTGCTTATTTTGGGCTGTTGGTCAAAATCATGTTCTTCTTGACTGAAGATTCTTTCCGTGTCTCTACTTTGAGTGATATATCGTAATCCTATCCGTATTTCTCAACATAACTTTTTTATTATTATAAATAAACACCCAGGTGCCCCACTCTTCAGGACAACAGCTGGTCTAGAAGGAGTTGTCTACCTCCCCCTTCTGGCACTTTTCACTCCGTCACCTGCAGGTACAATGCGGGGAGGGGTCTGCCCTCTCGGAGTCGGCACCCGGGTCCGCTCTCTCCTGAGGTGTCATCCTCTCCAGCAACTAGCCCCCATCCCCACTGCATTTCCCCAGGAGGAACAGCTTGGGACAGCAGCCTCCCTGACCTGTCACCCAGCTGTTCTAGGTGGGAGCAGAGCAAAGGGTGGACCGTGGTGAAGTCTTTTGCCTGAAGCAGTGTTGTCTCCCTTTAAAGTCCCTGCTACCTGAGTTATTTTATGCATGTTAATTTGTCCAATAAATCCTTATTGAGACTATTTGCAAGTCACCTTGATGGTTACGGATGAAGTTAATGAAGCTTCAGCGTCTGCACCTAGCCCATCTGGTCTGTGGACCCGAGGATGGGCTCCAGAAATGCGTTGGTGTAATCATGTTTTAATGAAATTTGCCAAGGTAAGAATTAACTGAAATTGGGGTCAATTCCACCCCAATTACCCCTTTCCACAGTCCCCTAGTGGCTGGGGATATTGATTGACCATGGACAATTTAGGGATCTAGTCTATGGAGTTTCTTTAAAGATACATTTAACCTGTAACTTAACCTGATCTATTTAATGGCTTTGTAGTCACTTCCCTGTGTAATTAAGTTACTGTTAGCTGTCCCTACCATCAGCTCATGAGACACGTGCAAAGACCCAGGCCAGAGGTCCTGTGACAGGAAAATCTCCCACAGGTGTTGGCACCAGAGCCTGTGGTAACGGAGGAGAAAAGAGTTTCAAAACTGACAGCCTTAGAAGGTCGTTCATGGGAACGTCTTCCAATCCCCAGATGTGTAAAACTGTAAGCAGATTTCCTCATCGCAATGGATGTTCCCCCCATCAGACACATCCTCAGTAAAACAGCAATGATATTTAGAAATACATTCATAATTTTTTTTCCTTTTTGATGGAAATCTCCTGAAACAGAATTTATCAGTATCCTTGTGTTCGTAGAGCACACGTCCACTTCAGTGCTATAAATGGCAGGACCTACCCCATGTGAAGCTGCATGTTTTATGTTCAGCCGTAAAAATAAATTTTAAGCAAGTAACGTGAGGCAAAGGCTCAATTACCTTTCTAGTTTTTCTACGGAAAATCACAGTCATTTAAAAAGATGATCAAAAGTACTATACACCCCCAAATTACAGGAAAATAAAATAGTAGATCTGTAGCAGTTCACTCATTCATTCATGAGTGTGTTTCACTTTAAATAATAATTTGTTGTTATTTACTTTTTCATTTGAAACAAGTATTCTTATTTGTACCATGTGTTGTAATCTTAAAACAAGCTTCAGATCTTGCAGAAGTCGAGTGAGAAAGACAGAATCCCTGCAGCTCCCTGCTTGTGTACCAGTTTGAGTGCACTGCTCTGTCCTGGCCTCATAATTCATGCGCCCTGAGTCCTGGATGCCAGGGGTTAAAAAAAGTGTCCTCACCCCTTCCCTCTGTCTGTACATTCTGGCTCCTGTTGCCTCCACTCTTTGATCTGGTTTCAGGCCACCACCCCATTGCTCAGGAGTAGAAAAGTACCGGCTTGTTCTCCGGCACCCTGGTCAGAGTCTCTGAGCATCTTATGTGATTAGCCCATACTTCTGTTGGGTTTCTGTTAAGCGCTTCTTTCTGGACCTGGCAGGACTCACTTAGGCCCTCATCCCTGTTCAATCCCTGCACCCTGATGACGTTTTTCACATGCAAGTTTGGCAAGCTCATAACTTCATGCCATTGCCTGAAGCCAGGCTGGCCCCGCGTCCCTCCACCTCATCGGGACTCTGCCTTTCACTGCAACTCCAAGCATGGCTAGTCCTGCCTCCATGGAACCCCTGGGGTCACCTCCCAGCAACGTTTTCACACAAGGTGTTGGCTGGAGCTCCTGAAGATAGGGATTGGAATGTTTACTCAGCTATTAGAACAGATGATTGGTGTATGCATGCCAAAAAATGAGGGCATGACTTGCAAACCTGATACTAAGACTGTCTTTTCTTGTATCCTCACCCAGTGGCAAGGCCAGGGAGTGGAGACATACTGCCTCACTGATTTCTAAGTGCTAGAGGCTATGTTTATCCAAAAATCTGACAATTGCTGAGAGGATGAATTCATGTAGGTCAGTATTCCACACTGCTTCACAAACTTGGCCTGTACCTCTGGGATCATACCTCCAAACCTTGGTTATTATTCTTCTATGTACTCAGTTCTGCTCCAATCCTATATCTCCTTCCAGGCCATTCATGATCCTTACATGGGATCTGCTCTTCCAGGCTCCTCAATTTCCTGTCTCTGTAAATGTAGTCCCTTGTAATTCTACAGTACAGGCCTAAATCTTTCCACCTGGCATAGCTAGAATCCAACCCCAGGCAGCAAAGGAGAAACACTCTGCCCTTCCAGGGAGTCCCAATTCACAACAGCACGATAAAGTTAATCTTCATCCAGACCTTGGAAGCCCCCCCTTGTCTTATATTATGACACATATGTCACTATTTTTGCATTTGCACGCATCAACTGCTAATTCATGTCTGGGGTTTGTGCTTCCATAAATCAGAGCAAATCTCCATAAACTTAGGAATTGCTATTTCCTATGGAAAGATACAGTAGCTGGGCCTGTGCAGAGCAAGAGGATTGTTCTCGAATCAAGCCTGATCCCAGTGAGGATTTAGACCTAGTGGGCATGGGAAGATATAGGCTCCGATTTTGCAATTTTTAAGTAGTGAGAAGGTAAACCACAGAAGGAAGATTGTGGAAGACTCGTGAGGCTGGTGCTTTAGATACATGGCAAGACCATGTGGTCTTGCTCGATTCACAGGACTGTATCCGGTTATAATACATTCCCAAGATGCAGTCTCTTCACTAGGGGAGGGGAAGATAGACAATAATAAACTATAGCTATTTACAAGTGAGCACTCATGGATATGGGTTGAAGAAATGTGTATAAACATTATGGATTGGAATGATTCCTTTTTGGAATAATGGTATTTTAACTTCTCCAGAATGCTGACTGATAGCTTCAGTATTGTGCAATTTAAAATAATAAATGGATTTTGCCCATTTCTTAATGATGCTTAAAATGATGCAGAAAACAATGCAAGAGCAATGGAAAGGAATAAACATGTTAGACTTAGACATGAAACATTCTGGCAGCTACACTGTGTTAGTAATTTTGACCTGCTGCCTTTGTCCACATGGATGACTTGGGTGGCTCAAGGCCACTGAGCCATGTGGCTTGAGTCGTTTCCCAGGGGGTATGATGGATCTGAACTGGTCCAGCCACAGTCTCCCACCCAGTCCCCCTTGTGACCAAAGGCATGTGTTTGTGAGAGAGCTGGATGTTTTCAGGGGTGAGATCGATGATGAAGGAACAAAGCAAAAAAGAAAAACGGCCAGCACAGCCATGAATCCCCAGCCGCTGGCTCCTCCGCAGTGTGTTCTGACCAACTAAGCAAACAGACTCTCGCCTGTAGCCTGAGAAAGAGGACTCGCTGGGGACCCCTGGCACCAGGACAGCTGTGTCCAGGAAGGCCTGCTGTTGCTACACAGACTACCTAAAACCAAGATCTCAGGGAAACAAGGATCACAGCAGCTGTGAGCAAGAAACGTCCGACTTCTCTGCAGCATCACCTTGAGTATCGCAGGTATTAAAATGTGTCTTAAACATTCTTTTCTGAATCTTATCCTGTTCTTATAGTTTTCTAAAAATGTTTTAGGAAAACAGGAAAAGATCAAAACTTTTGATTTAAGTATATCCTATCCCAAACATTTCCATAAAATTATAATTGTGTCCTCTTGAAATAACAGTGATAAACCAAAAAAAAAAAAAAATGATTCAGTAAAAACTTCCAACCAAGTTGATCAAGAATCTGCATAAAGTGTACTTCTTTCAACTGTCTATGTCAAGCAAAATTTTTGAAAAGCTTGGTAATTCCTGAACATTTCTGAGGAATTCAAAATTTCAGGGGTGGGGAGTGGATGGCTACAAATGCTATAGGGACTTAAAGTAAAACTTGGTATAAAACTAAAGGAAGAAATCTTTCCTCTCCTTCTTTACACTGGAATGTTTTCAAAATAGTGAATTATCTTATGAATATGCATTCTCAAGTAAAAGCAATGGAAAATCACCAAACAAGGAAGGACCTGCCAAGGACAAGATTAGAAACAACAAACTAGAAAACGTGAGATGTATCATATATAAAAGGTAGGAAAATAAGACAACAGATCCCAAATGAAAGATATTCTCACATACACTGCAGGATTTTAAAATTTAAGGTACTGCTTCAATGACGTGTCTTAACATAATTTGACCTAGGACTTCCCTGGCACAATGGTTAAGAATCCACCTGCCAATGCAGAGAATGTGGGTTTAAACCCTGGTCTGGGAAGATTCCCACATGCCGCAGAGCAACTAATCCCGTGCGCCACAACTGCTGAGCCTACGCTCTAAAGCCCGTGAGCCACAACTACTGAGCCCGGTGCCACAACTACTGAAGCCTGAGTGCCTAGAGCCCATGCTCTGCAACAAGAGAAGCCACTACAATGAGAAGCCCATGCACCACGACAAAGAGTAGCCCCCACACACCACAACTAGGGAAAGCCCGCGCACAGCAATGAAGACCCAACGCAGTCAAAAATAAATAAGTTAATTAATTAATTTAAAAAAATAATTTGACCTAATTTAAAACAACTTCATCATCAAAAAAAGCAAAAATTAAAAAGTTTTATTGATAAACCTATCTGCAGTTTAACAAGGCTTTCAAAACTGTGTACACATCTGACCTAGGTAATTCTCAATAGCAATGTTTAGATCACTCTTCTGGCTAAATATACTCATGGGAGCCTCATTTAGCTCCATTAATTGAAATTACAGTCACCGCTTGATGGTGTCTCAGTGTCTCTGACTCTGCATGTGAACAGAACTCTCACTGGAGCCTGAGAACCCAACCCAGGAAAGAAGAGCTTAAGAAGTTGGGTCCAACACACACTACTATTTTCTTTTCATGTTAGTCTCTTACAGGAGTTGAAAAAAAGGCTTGTTTTTGCCTGGTCCACAAGCTAAGAATAGATTTTACATTTTAAAATGTTTAAAACATAATAAAAGAAGAATGCTATTTGGTGACACATGAAAATAATCTGAAATTTAAATTTCAGAGTTTGTAAATAAAGTTTTATTGGAACACAGCCACACCCATTCATTCATGGGTTATTGGCCATAGCTGCTTTGCACTAAACTACATGCATAGTTGAACAGCTACAGCAGAAACCATATTGCCCACGAAGCTGAACATATTAATTAGCCCTTTACAGAAAACCTTTGCTGACCTCTGGTCTGGTGGCAGAGACAAGGGAGTGGAAGATGGGCCTCTCATGCTTCTTGAGAGGCACCTGGTCACCAGTGGAAGGCCAGGGTTGTCCTGGGCAGGGGGACCACCCCTGGGGACATCAGGAGGTAGCTCCATGTAGAGAGGGGAAGAAAACCAAGTGGTCGAATAACCTGTCACATGTTCATGTTTCTAAGAATACTATAGCATGTGCCCCCCTTGGGTCAAGGAACAGGCTTCTTTATGTTCCAAACATTTGACTCTTTCAAATAATAACGTCAAACTTGGAAATCACAACATGAGAATTTCTTGAGTCCTGGAACCACAAAGAAGGTTTGATATATATGTCATATTAAGACATAGAGTGTCCCCCTGACATAGAGCTGGGCTGTGGGGCTGAAATTGAGGGGTGCCAAGTTAGAATCAGAAAATTCCCAAGGCAATGCATTATGAAACAAACAAACAAACAAACACACACTTCCTTCATATAAGAGCAAATAGCCAAAATCAGGAGGTCGAAGCACAGGTCATACGTATTAAATAAATACTAAAAATCACAAAAACATCCTTGTAGAGGTTCATTCAGAATGTGATGAGACACTACACTGAACGCACTTTCTGGTAGAAGTAATTGTTTCCCCTAGCTGGGGAATCTCACCTATACCCAGGTGAAGTTTTCCTGGGGTCCACATCACAGACGGCACTCTGGGAGCAGAACTGTTCCTCCATCAGACTCCACTAGAATGTGCACTTCATTCTGCTTGGAGGCCTGGCAGGAGGAGAATATGCTGTCCAGCCTGCTTGCTTCCTGGGTTCTTAAGCGAGTTATTTCTGATCAATGTCAATAGTTTCCAGACTACAGGGGCAGCCCGGGACCCTCAAGCTTCCTCTTCCTGACACCTGTATCCACAAACATAAAAACTGAAGGCCAAAAAGATTGTGGCAAAAGAAGAAAAAAATATTCAGATCAGACAGGGTTTGCTCTGAAATAATTTTCTTTGGTGAGAGACAAAACAACCACGTGATCCAGGATGTGCCATGACAGCTTCATCTCAAAGTTGAATTGATGCTGAGAAGACTGCTCATTCCTACTTCAGGGTGTGGAAGAACAGGCCATCGCCCAGAGGAAATGAGAGAGAAAACCAGTCCCTGGGCAGATGCTCTCATTCCAGTGGGGGTAAAATTGTCCAAGAGACTCCACAGTGGAAGGGAGGTTGAGTCAGGAGATCCTCATGTGCTTTCCTGCAGGGGAAGAGGGAAGAGTATTTGCAGGGATTCATGTGGGGCTACAGTCCTAGACCAGAGAAAGGAGTCAGGCATGGACCAGGTGTGGAGCAAATGAGCCAGCGCCACATCTTTGTAAGGTCACCACTCTCTTCCCCTATTTTCCGGCGAAGTAGAGCTGGACCAATTGCAGCCTTCTTCTTCTCCAGAACATCTACCGGTATGAAGGGAGCTGGTACTGGACTGCTGTCCCTGTCACTCTGCCAAATTGAGAGAGAGTCAGAGCTAGATATTTCACTTATATCCCTTGTTTGATTCAAAACATGTGTGGACGAGGAATGTAACCGGCTTGGTTGCAACAGGAATTCAGGCCAACAGATGACAGTTTTTATGGCCCTGACACGTCTTCCTACCACAGCAATTAGTATCTGGTGGGGACCAGGCACTGTCTGCTTGTCATTTTCAATATCTTGTTGTTACTTAACATTATAAAGTCCCAAACATAGCATGAAGTCACAATCCCGTGTTGTCAGTTACAGAGGCTTAAGAGGCTTAAGACCCTGTGTCACTGCTCTGCGGGGAGTTTCAGAATTATTATTCGGCATTTTCCTCTCAATAGGAGATTGTGTTTAAGGATTTGTCATGGAGAGGAGCTCTGGGCTTATTTGTTTCCATCTTCACTTGGACACGCCCTCCCTGATGGGACCAGCCAGCCCCACCAGTTGGTTGCTCTGGGCTCCTTCTCCTTCATGCCAACAGACCTACAGTCTCCTGGGGGACATCACGGGGGCTCAGGCCCCACAGATTTCATGCTGTGTGGCTGTCTCCATGAAACCACCCACACAAAAATGCAGGCCTTTCTTTGAGCCATGGGCCTGGATGTCAGGTCCAACCAGGGGAAGGTTCACAGAGGCTGGGAGAGGAAGAGAGTCAAGAGTCTCTGATCCTGCAATTAGCTCCTCTTTGCTGGGCAGTTGTCCTTAGGTCCGGAAAACCATCCATATTACTACCCCCCCCCAAAAAAAAGTGGCAACATCAGTGTTCACCTCTCCATCTAGGTACCGTGTGAGGGAGAAGGAAGGCTTTCCATGAGGTAAAGGAAGCATCTGAAGCAAGCTGGCTTCAAAACATTTGAAATCTTACCAGGTTGGATGATAATGCTTTCTCCTTACTATCTCCACGTGAAGATTCACTCAGATTTTCGGGTTTTTTTAATGCACACAAGTAAGCACCAAATTCTCCAACCTCCTACAGTATATCTTGTCCAAGTCTTTGTAATATATCAAGGCAGGAGCAGTTCAACAATTAGAACGAATTAACATTATGGTTTTATTAGAGTCATACTAATTTCTTCAGCTCAGTGAACAACCAGAAAGTGCCAAAGCACAGATAACGCTGAAACTGAGCCTTCTAACCTTCCAGAGAAGACAGGGAACATGGAGTGAGGGACTGAGATGTCCGGCCTTTGCCTGGTATAGCTGGGCAGCAAGGAAAGCAAGGTTTAGGCAAGGATCGTAAATGTGATATCTCGTCACATTTCCAATATTCAGATTCTTAAAATCATATATTTTTATGTTTTCTATTACATGTAAACAATTATCAGTTGGGTAAATGCTTTTGTAATAATATAGACCTGACTTTGATATAAAATATAGGTAAACATATGTGAATTTGCATGAAAGGAAAAATTATGCCCCTGCTTGAGTCTCTTTAAAGCATAACACAAAGTAAAGAAAAAAAATGATGTGATGATTTGTGGGGCTTTTAGTATTTGACTGACTTTTCTGTGTAAATCAATTAAGAAGCTGTGACTAGTCTTGAGGAAAGGATGCAAACAAGGCAAGATTTAAAATCTGTTTCCACTGAGGACCTGGTTGTGTGATTGACCACCATCACACTGTTTCCTCTCTAAGCTTTTCTCTCTGGCTCCAAGTCCCCATGAAATTTCAGGAAGAGTTTGACATCTTGGTCCTTCCCTGCAGGTTTTCTAGGGTGAGACCAACACACACACATACACACACACACATCAAAAAGACAATTAAAAGATTAAAAGGATCAAAGGACAGCTGCTAAGCAATATGTTTCACAAGGACAATTTAGGGGTGGGTCATAGGCAAGACCAGAGGGACAGATTCCTCCAACTTATGTCGGTGTCAATGGCACTTTATGGTTCCATGAACATAAATGTAAAATTAATCCCTTATGAGTCATTCTCTAAGAAACTAAAAACCAAAGTGCTGGCACAAGGCAACGAGCCCCAAGGACCCAAGAAGTGTCCTAATACCAAGGAAATTTATTATTTTCAGTCACTTCCTGGTATGTACTACATTGATTTTTTTAAAAATCAAACTTTATCTTTTCTTAGTAATTTTGCTTTGGAATTTTAAAGATCAAATTTTCTCATTCATTGCCTTTTATTTAGTAAAATTTAAATTCAACCCAGATGAGCAACTAAGATCTTAAGGAAACATATTTATTAATCTAATGAAAGCATTTTAAGTGAAACTTTGAGTATTATACTATATTGACATCACTCTTTGAATTCTGTCTAATTCCTGTAGTGTCGAATTGGTAGATTACTAAAGTAATAAAGTAATATTTTCCTTATAAGTCATATATATGAGCAAACTAATAATATTGTTTCATGAGGAATAGAATATATACATATATATACACATATATATGCCTCCTTTATAAGATTGCTATAATAGATAAATATATGAGAGCAACTTCTACTTCCTGTCAAGAAAGGGACTGTATTTACTCTCTCACCTGAAGCAACCAAAAAAAAAAAAAAGACAAAATATATGAAACCCACATTGTCAAGGCTGGACAATCAAGCAATGATCCCTGAGAGATGAAAACCCAAATATGTGAGCCCTACAATTGCCCCAGCTTCCTGCCTTGAGTTTCCAGGCCCAGGCAAGCGGTGGGGGAAGCAATCAGAGACCTGCAGCCTGTCTGGGTTGAGAAGCTGGCAGTTCAGGTGGGCACAGGCAGGTAGAATTCCCTGCAGAGAGCACCAGAGAGGAGTTAGCGCTGAGAGACAGAGACCCCCAGAGACCTGCAGAGGGTTGCAGAGGAGAAGTGGGCTGAGTACCAATGGAAACACACGTGTGTGGGGAAAGTATTCAAGGCCAGGGCAAGAACCACAGGAAAGCATGGGGGAAACGGTGTCAGCAACTCCCATGGGGTTAAGAACAGTGCCTGTTCCCACCAGCCAGACAGGAAAACTCACGATTTATGGGCTACTGGGCAAAGTACACAGAAGGGTCTTGTTTGAGTTTTGTCTAAGGCCCAGACCAAGGTTTTTCAGTCTTACACTGTTGGTATTTTGGTCTGAATAATTGTTATGGAATTTTTGTCCTGTGCATGGTAGGATGTTTAAGAGCACCCCTGATGTTAGCCGATTAGATGCCAATACCATAGACCACACAGACGTTGCCAAATGTCCCTTGAAGACAAAATCATCCCTTGTTGAAAACCACTGTCTTAGACTGACAAGTCTTACATTAACCCATCTTAGACCGACTTTTCCAGTCCTGCATAACAAATCTTCTAAGCAAGACAGGAGAGTATCAAAATATTTACATGTAAATTAATGGCATCTCAGGGCCAAGTTCAAGATATTTATAAGAAAACAAAATTACCCAATACATAAGATATAATCACAGTACCTTGTATCATATAAAATTTACCAAGCTTTCAAAAAAATGAGAAAACATACCCTATAAGGAGAAAAATCAATCAATTGAAATTGACCCAGTGCTAACACAGGTGGTATATTTAAGCAGATAATATCTTGAAACAATTATTATAGCTGTACCTCACATGTTCAAAGTGCTAAGTAAAGACATGGAATATTTAAAAAACACCCAAATCCATTTTCTAGAGATGAAAAATATTAAGTGGTAGATTTTAAAATACACTGGATAAGAAAAATGACACATAAGACATTACAGAGGAAAACACAAATGAACTTAAAAACATAACACTGTAACTTGTAAATGAAACAGGGAAAACAGAATTAAAAAGAATTTATCTGTGAGCTCTAGGACAAATGTAAGCAGAATAATATACAAGTAATTAAAGTTCTTGAAAGAAGATGGAAAGAGGAAGGAAGGAAAGAAGGAAGGAAGGAAGGAAGGAATGGGGAGAAAACAAAGAAGGAGGAGGGAAGGAGAAAGAAAGAAAGAAAGAAAGAAAGAAAGAAAGAAAGAAAGAAAGAAAGAAAGAAAGAAAGAAAGAAAGGAAGGAAGGAAGAAAGGAAGGAAGGAAGAAAGGAAGAAAGAAGATATAATGATAAAAATTTTTCCTAATTTGGTAAAAACTACAAACCCACAAATTCAAGAAACACCATGAGACACAAAATATATAAAGAAAACCATACCAAGAAACCTTATAATCAAACTACTCAAAACTAATGATAAAGATAAAATCTTAATTATGATAACTGCAGATTTCTTATTAGAAACAACACAGGAAAGAAGACAGAGTACAACTTCTCTAAGGTACTGAACAAAAAATTGGTCAGCCTATGATTTTATACCCAGAGAAATGATCATTCAAAAGTAAAAGTGGGGGGAGGAGCTTCAAGATGGCAGAAGAGTAAGACGTGGAGATCACCTTCCTCCCCACAAATACATCAGAAATACATCTACATGTGGAACAACCCCTACAGAACACCTACTGAACGCTGGCAGAAGAACTCAGACCTCCCAAAAGGCAAGAAACTCCCCAAGTACCTGGGTAGGGCAAAAGAAAACAGAAAAAACAGAGACAAAATAATAGGGACTGGACCTGCACCTCTTGGAGGGAGCTGTGAAGGAGGAAAGGTTTCCACACACTAGGAAGCCTGTTCGCAGGCGGTGACTGAAGGTGGCAGAGGGGGAAAGCTTCGGAGCCACGGAGGAGAGCGCAGCCACAGGGGTGCGGAGGGCAAAGCGGAGAGATTCCCACACAGAGGATCATGCTGACCAGCACTCACCATCTCGAGAAGCTTGTCTGCTCACCCACTGGGGCAGGCGGGGGCTGGCAGCTGAGGCTCGGGCTTCGGAGGTCAGACCCCAGGGAGTGGACTGTGGTTGGCTGCATGAACACAGCCTGAAGGGGGTTAGTGTGCCACAGCTAGCGGGGAGGGAGTCCGGGGAAATGTCTGGACCTGCCTAAGAGGCAAGAGACCATTGTTTCAGGGTGCACGAGGAGGGGGGATTCAGAGCACCGCCTATATGAGCTCCATGAAGTGCACGAGCTGTGGCTATCAGTGTGGACACCAGAGAAGGGCATGAAACACTAAGGCTGCCATTGCATCCATCAAGAAGCCTTTGTGCAAGCACAGGTCACTATCAAAATCTCCCCTCCTGGGAGCCTGTGCCGCCTGCCACTGCCAGGGTCCCATGATCCAGGGACAACTTCCCTGGGAGAACACATGGCACACCTCAGGCTGGTGCAACGTCACTCTGGCCTCTGTCGCTGGAGGTTTGCCCCACATACCGTACCCCTCCCTCCCCACAGCCTGAGTGAGCCAGAGCCCCCTAATCAGCTGATACTTTAACCCCGTCCTGTCAGGGCGGAGAACAGATGCCCTTAGGTGACCTACACGCAGAGGCGAGGCCACTCCAAAGCTGAACGCAGGAGCTGTTCAAACAAAGAAGAGGAAGGGAAATCTCTCCCACCAGCCTCAGGAGCAGTGGATTAAATTTCCACAATGAACTTGATGTATCCTGCATCTGTGGAATACCTGAATAGACAACGAATCATCCCAAACTGAGGCAGTGGAAATTGGGAGCAACGATATATATATTTTTTCCATTTTCTCTTTTTGTGAGTGTGTATGTGTATGCTTCTGTGTGTGATTTTGTCTGTATAGCTTTGCTTTTACCATTTGTCCTAGGGTTCTGTCTGTCCGTTTTTGGGGTTTTTTTTTAGTATAGTTTTTAGCACTTGTTACCATTGGTGGATTTCTTTTTTGGTTGGGTGGCTCTCTTCTTTCTTTCTTTCCTTCTTTTTTTTATTACTTTTTGATTTTTAATAATTATTTTTTATTTTAATAACTGTCTTTTCTTTTTTTCTTTCTTTCTTTCTTTTATTTTTCTCCATTTTATTCTGAGCTGTGTGGATGACAGGGTCTTGGTGCTCTGGCCAGGTATCAGGCCTGTGCCTCTGAGGTGGGAGAGCTGAGTTCAGTACACTGGTCCATCCACCAGAGACCTCCCAGCTCCACGTAATATCAAAAAGTGAAAATCTCCCAGAGATCAACATCTCAACTCCAAGACCCAGCTCTACTCAACGACCAGCAAGTTACAGTGCTGGACACCCTATGACAAACAACTAGCAACACAGGAACAAAACCCCTTCCATCAGCACAGAGGCTGCCTAAAATCGTAATAAGGCCACAGACACCCCAAAACACACCACCAGATGCAGACCTGTGCATCAGAAAGACAAGATCCAGCCTCATCGACCAGAGGACAGGCATTAGTCCCCTCCATCAGGAAACCTACAAAACCCACTGAACCAACCTTAGCCACTGGGGGCAGGCACCGAAAACAATGGGAACTACGAACCTGCAGCCTGTGAAAAGGAGACCCCAAACACAGTAAGTTAAGCAAAAAGAGAAGACAGAGAAATGCACAGCAGATGAAGGAGCAAGGTAAAAACCCATCAGACCAAACAACTGAGGAGGAAATAGTCAGTCTACTTGAAAAAGAATTCAGAATAATGATAATAAAGATGATCTAAAATCTTGGAAATAGAATGGACAAAATACAAGAAACATTTCACAAGGACCTAGAATAACTAAAGAGCAAACAAAAAATGATGAACAACACAAAAAATGAAATTAAAAATTATCTAGAAGGCATCAATAGCAGAATAACTGAGTCAGAAGAAGGCATAAGTGACCTGGAGAATAAAATAGTGGAAATAACTACTGCAGAGCACAATAAAGAAAAAAGAATGAAAAGAATTGAGGACAGTCTCAAAGACCTCTGGGACAACTTTAAATGTACCAACATTCAAATTATTGGGGTCCCAGAAGAAGAAGAGAAAAAGAGAGGGAGTGAGAAAATATTTGGAGAGATTATAGTTGAAAACTTCCCTAATATGGGAAAGGAAATAGTGAATCAAGTCCTGGAAGCGAAGAGAGTCCCGTACAACGTAAATCCAAGGAGAAATACGCCAAGACACATATTAATCAAACTACCAAAAATTAAATACAAAGAAAAAATATTAAAAGCAGCAAGGGAAAAACAACAAATAACATACAACGGAATCCCCATAAGGTTAACAGTTGATCTTTCAGCAGATAATCTGCAATCCAGAAGGGGGTGGCAGGAAATATTTAAAGTAATGAAAGCGAAAAAAACTACAACCAAGATTACTCTCCCCAGCAAGTATCTCATTCAGATTAGAAGGAAAAATTAAAATTTTGCAGATGAGCAAAAGTTAAGAGAATTCAGCATCACCAAACCAGCTTTACAACAAAGGGGAAAGGAACTTCTTTAAGCAGGAAACACAAGAGAAGGAAAAGACCTACTATAACAAACCCCCAAAAATTAAGAAAATGGTAATAGGAACATACATATCGATAAATACCTTAAATATAAATGGATTAAATGCTCTAACCAAAAGAGATAGACTGGTTGAATGGATACAACAACAAGACCTGTATAAATGCTGTCTACAAGAGACCCACTTCAGACCTAGGGACACATACAGACTGAAAGTGAGGGGATGGAAAAAGATATTCAATGCAAATGGAAATCAAAAGAAAGCTAGAGTAGCAATTCTCATATCAGACAAAATAGACTTTAAAATCAAGTCTATTACAAGAGACAAAGAAGGAAACTACATAATGATCAATGGATCAATCCAAAAAGGAGATATAACAGTTGTAAATATCTATGCACCCAATATAGGAGCACCTCAGTACATAAGGCAAATGCTAACAGCCATAAAAGGGGAAATTGACAGTAACACAATCATAGTAGGGGAATTCAACACCTCACTTTCACCAATGGACAGATCATTCCAAATGAAAATAAATAAGGAAACACAAGCTTTAAATGATACATTAAACAAGATGGACTTAATTCATATTTTTAGGACATTCCATTTAAAAACAACAGAATACACTTTCTTCTCAAGTGCTCACGGAACATTCTCCAGGATAGATCATATCTTGGGTCACAAATCAAACCTTGGTAAATTTAATAAAATTGAAATTGTATCAAGTATCTTTTCTGACCACAACACTATGAGACTAGATATCAATTACAGAAAAAAATATGTAAAAAATACAAACACATGGAGGCTAAACAACATTACTTAATAACCAAGAGGTCACTGAAGAAATCAAAGAGGAAATAAAAAAAACCCTAGAAACAAATGACAATGAACACACGACGACCCAAAACATATGGGATGCAGCAAAAGCAGTTCTAAGAGGGAAGTTTATAGCAATACAATCCTACCTTAAGAAACAAGAAACATCTCAAATAAACAACCTAAACTTACAACTAAAGCAATTAGAGAAAAAAGAACAAAAATCCCCAAAAATTAGAAGAAGGAAAGAAATCATAAAGATCAGATCAGAAATAAATGAAAAAGAAATGAAGGAAACAATAGCAAAGATCAATAAAACTAAAAGCTGGTTCTCTGAGAAGATAAACAAAATTGATAAACCATTACCCAGACTCATCAAGGAAAAAAGGGAGAAGACTCAAATCAAAAGAATTAGAAATGAAACAGGAGAAGTTAAAAGTGACACTGCAGAAATACAAAGGATCAAGAGAGATTACTACAAGCAACAATATGCCAATAAAATGAACAACCTGGAAGAAATGGACAAATTCTTAGAAATGCACAACCTTCTGAGACTGAACCAGGAAGGAATAGAAAATATAAACAGACCAATGACAAGCACTGAAATTGAAACTGTGATTAAAACTCTTCCAACAAACAAAAGCCCAGGACCAGATGGCTTCACAGGTGAATTCTATCAAACATTTAGAGAAGAGCTAACACCTATCCTTCTCAAACTCTTCCAAAATATTGCAGAGGGAGGAACACTCCCAAACTCATTCTACGAGGCCACCATCACCCTGATACCAAAACCAGACAAAGATGTCACAAAGAAAGAAAACTACAGGCCAATATCACTGACGAATATAGATGCAAAAATCCTCAACGAAATACTAGCAAAAACATCCAACAGCACATTAAACAGATCATACAATATGATGAAGTGGAGTTTATCCCAGGAATGCAAGGATTCTTCAACACACGCAAATCAATCAATGTGATACACCATATTAACAATTTGAAGAATAAAAACCACATGATCATCTCAATATGTGCAGAAAAAGCTTTGACAAAATTCAACACCCATTTATGATAAAAACCCTCCAGAAAGTAGGCATAGAGGGAACTTACCTCAATATAATAGAGGCCATATATGAAAAACCCACAGCCATCATCATCCTCAATGGTGAAAAACTGAAACCATTTCCACTAAGGTCAGCAACAAGACAAGGTTTCCCACTCTCAGCACTATTATTCAACATTGTTTTGGAAGTTTTAGCCACAGCAATCAGAGAAGAAAAAGAAATAAAAGAATCCAAATTGGAAAAGAAGAAGTAAACCTGTCACTGTTTGCAGATGACATGATACTATATATAGAGAACCCTAAAGATACTACCAGAAAACTATTAGAACTAATTAATGAATTTGGTAAAGTAGCAGGATACAAAATTAATGCACAGAAATCTCTTGCATTCTTATACACTAATGATGAAAAATCTGAAAGTGAAATTAAGGAAACACTCCCATTTACCACTGCAACAAAAAGAATAAAATACCTAGGAATAAACCTACCTAAGGAGACAAAAAACCTGTATGCAGAAAACTAGAAGACACTGATGAAATAAATTAAAGATGATACAAACAGTTGGAAAGATATACCATGTTCTTGGACTGGAAGAATCAACATTGTGAAAATGATTATACCACCCAAAGCAATCTACAGATTCAATGCAATCCCTATGAAATTACCACTGGCATTTTCCACAGAACTAGAAAAAAATTTTCACAATTTGTATGGAAACACGAAAGACCCCAAACAGCCAAAACAATCTTGAGAAAGAAAAACGGAGTTGGAGGAATCTGGCTCCCAGACTTCAGACTATACTACAAAGCTACAGTAATGAAGACAGTACAGTACTGGCAAAAAACAGAAATATCGATCAATGAAACTGGATAGAAAGCCCAGAGATAAACCCATGCACCTACAGTCACCTTATTTTTGGTAAAGGAGGCAAGAGTATACAGTGGAGAAAAGACATCCTCTTCAATAAGTGGTGCTGGGGACCATCGACAGCTACATGTAAAAGAATGAAATTAGAACACTCCCTAACACCATACACAAAATAAACTCAGAATAGATTAAAAATCTAAATGTAAGGCCAGACACTGTCAAACTCTCAGAGGAAAACATAGGTAGAATACTCTATGACATACATCATAGCAAGATCCTTTTTGGCCCTCCTCCTAGAGAAATGGAAATAAAAAGAAAAATAAACAAATGGGACCTAATGAAACTTAAAAGCTTTTGCACAGCAAAGAAAACCATAAACAGGACGAAAAGACAACCTTCAGAATGGGAGAAAGTATTAGCAAATGAAGCAACTGATGAAGGATTAATCTCCAAAATCTACAAGCAGCTCATGCAGCTCAATATCAAAACAACAAACAACCCAATCCAAACATGGGTCGAAGACCTCAATAGACATTTCTCCAAAGAAGCTATACAGATTGCCAACAAACACATGAAAGGATGCTCAACATCACTAATCATTGGTGAAATGCAAATCAAAACTACAATGAGGTATCACCTCACATCAGTCAGAATGGCCATCATGAAAAAATCTACAAACAATAAATGCTGGAGAGGGTGTGGAGAAAAGGGAACCCTCTTGCACTGTTGGTGGGAATGAAAATTGATACAGCTACTATGGAGAACAGTAAGGAAGTTCCTTAAAAAACTAAAAATAGAACTACCATATGACCCAGCAATCCCACTACTGGGCATATAGCCTGAGAAAACCATAATTCAAAAAGAGTCATGTACCACAATGTTCATTGCAGCTCTATTTACAATAGCCAGGACATGGAAGCAACTTAAGTGTCCATCAACAGATGAATGGATAAAGAAGATGTGGCACATATATACAATAGAATAATACTCAGCCATAAAAAGAAACGAAATTAAGTTATTTGTAGTGAGGTGGGTGGACCAGAGTCTTTCATACAGAGTGAAGTAAGTCAGAAAGAGAAAAACAAATACCATATGCTAACACATATATATGGAGTCTAAAAAAAAAAAAAAGTGGTCATGAAGAACCTAGGGGCAGGACAGGAATAAAGACGAACACGTACTAGAGAATGGACTTGAGGACACAGGGAGGGGGAAAGGTAAGCTGGGACAAAGTGAGAGAGTGGCATGGACATATATACACTACCAAATATAAAACCAATAGCTAGTGGGAAGCAGCCTCATAGCACAGGGAAATCAGCTCGGTGCTTGTGACCACCTAGAGGGGTGGGATAGGGAGGGTAGGAAGGAGGGAGACTCAAGAGGGAAGAGATATGGGGATATATGTATATGTATAGCTGATTCACTTTGTTATAAAGCAGAAACTAACATACCATTGTAAAGCAGTCATACTCCAAAAAAAAATAACCAACTATATGTGTACATGTATGTATACATGCATGCATAAAAATAAAAGAGATTTTTTTCGAGACAAAAAAAAATGTAAAAGTGAAATAAAGAATTTTTCAGACTTAAAAAGCTGAAAGAAATGATCACAAATAGAATGGCACTACCAGAAATACTAAGGGAAGTTTTTCAGAGGGAAGCAAAATGACCAGATGGAAGTTGGATCTATAACAAGAGAATGTAGAGCACCAGGAATTGTAACTACATAGGTAAATATATGAGATTATTATGATTATTAAATCTCCTTTTAAAGAGAATTTAACAAGTAACATAGAAATATAACAATGCAGTGTGGAATTTATAGAAATATTAAATTTTAATGTATGGCAAAAAACAACATAAAAATCCAATGAGACGGAACTACGCTATTGTAAGTTTCTTATATTATATCAGAAGTTGTATAACATCACTTGAAAGTAGACTGGGATGAACTTTTATATTATAAACCCTACACTAAAATAATTAAGCAAAAATTATAGAAAATAAGACAAGAACAAAGATAAACTGGAATCATAAAAATACTGAGTTAATCCAAGGGTAGGCAGAAAAATAGGAAAGGGGGGACAAAGAACAGATGGGACAAATGAAATACAGATGGTAAGATAATAGATATATACTTAGTTATATCAATAATCACAGTTGACATAATGGCCTGAATAACCTCATTGGAATGCAGTGGTTGTCATAATTTCAAAAAGCTAGACCTAAATAGACACTGACTACAAGAAACATACTTTGCTTATAAGGATACAAATAGATTAAAAGTAAAAGGATAAGAAGAGATATATCATTTTAACACTAATCCAAAAATGTTAGAAGTCTGTATTAATTTCAGACAGAATATATTTCCATGCAAAGAATATTAGCAGGGATTATAAAAAAGGCCATTTCATAATGATAAAGGGGTCAATTATTTAAGTAAATGTAGAATCCGAAGCTTGTATTCAGGCAACAAGACCTTCAAAACACACAAAGCAAGACCAAATGGAGCTGCAAAAAGGAATAGCTATACTTGAAGATTTCATAGAATGAGTTGGGGAGTGTTTCTCCCTCTGCAATATTTTGGAAGAGTTTGAGAAGGATAGGTGTTAGCGCTTCTCTAAATGTTTGATAGAATTCACCTGTGAATCCATCTGGTCCTGGGCTTTTGTTTGTTGGAAGAGTTTTAATCAAAGTTTCAATTTCAGTGCTTGTGATTGGTCTGTTCATATTTTCTATTTCTTCCTGGTTCAATCTCAGAAGGTTGTGCATTTCTAAGAATTTGTCCATTTCTTCCAGGTTGTCCATTTTATTGGCATATAGTTGCTTGTAGTAATCTCTCATGATCGTTTGTATTTCGGCAGTGTCAGTTGTTACTTCTCCTTTTTCATTTCTAATTCTATTGATTTGAGTCTTCTCCCTTTTTTTCTTGATAAGTCTGGCTAATGGTTTATCAATTTTGTTTATCTTCTCAAAGAAAAAGCTTTTAGTTTTATTGATCTTTGCTATTGTTTCCTTCATTTCTTTTTCATTTATTTCTGATCTGATCTTTATGATTTCTTTCCTTCTGCTAACTTTGGGGTTTTTTTGTGCTTCTTTCTCTAATTTCTTTAGGTGTAAGGTTAGGTTGTTTATTTGAGATGTTTCTTGTTTCTTGAGGTAGGATTGTATTCCTATAAACTTCCCTCTTAGAACTGCTTTTGCTGCATCCCATAGGTTTTGGGTCATCGTGTCTCCATTGTCATTTGTTTCTAGGTATTTTTTGATTTCCTCTTTGATTTCTTCAGTGATCACTTGGTATTGTTTAGCCTCCATGTGTTTGTATTTTTTACAGATCTTATCCTGTAATTGATATCTAGTCTCATAGCCTTGTGGTCGGAAAAGATACTTGACACTATTTCAATTTTCTTAAATTTACCAAGGCTTGATTTGTGACCCAGGATATGATCTATCCTGGAGAATCTTCCATAAGCACTTGAGAAAAATATGTATTCTGTTGTTTTGGGGTAGAATGTCCTATAAATATCAATTAAGTCCATCTTGTTTAATGTATCATTTAAAGCTTGTGTTTCCTTGTTGATTTTCATTTTGGATGATCTGTCCATTGGTGAAAGCAGGGTGTTAAAGTCCCCTACTATGATTGTGTTACTGTCGATTTCCCCATTTATGGCTGTTAGTATTTGCCTTATGTATTGAGGTGCTTCTATGTTGGGTGCATAAATATCTACAATTGTTATACTTTTTCTTGGATCAATCCCTTGATCATTATATAGTGTCCTTCTTTGTCTCTTGTAATAGTCTTTGTTTTAAACTCTATTTTGTCTGATATGAGAATTGTTACTCCAGCTTTCTTTTGATTTCCATTTGCATGGAATATATTTTCCATCCCCTCACTTTCAGTCTGTATGTGTCCCAAGGTCTGAAGTGTGTCTCTTGTAGACAGCATATATATGGGTCTTCTTTTTGTATCCATTCAGCCAGTCTGTGTCTTTTGGTGGGAATATTTAGTCCATTTACATTTCAGGTAATTATCTATATGTATGTTCTTATTCCCATTTTCTTAAATGTTTTGGGTTCATTACTGTAGGTGTTTTCCTTCTCTTGTGTTTCTTGCCTAGAGAAGTTCCTTTAGCATTTGTTGTAAAGCTGGTTTGGTAGTGCTGAACTCTCTCAGATTTCGCTTGTCTGTAAAGGTTTTAATTTCTCCATTAAATCTGAATGAGATCCTTGCTGGGTAGAGTAATCTTGGTTGTAGGTTTTTCTCCTTCATCACTTTAAATATGTCCTGCCACTCCCTTCTGGCTTGCAGAGTTTCTGCTGAAAGATCAGCTGTTAACCTTATGGGGATTCTCTTGTGTGTTATTTGTTGTTTTTCCCTTGCTGCTTTTAATATGTTTTCTTTATATTTAGTTTTTGATAGTTTGATTAATGCGTGTCTTGGCGTGTTTCTTCTTGGATTTATCCTGTATGGGACTCTCTGTGCTTCCAGGACTTGATTCACTATTTCCTTTCCCATATTAGGGAAGTTTTCAACTATAATCTCTTCAAATATTTTCTCAGTCCCTTTCTTTTTCTCTTCTTCTGGGACCCCTATAATTCGAATGTTGATGCGTTTAATGTTGTCCCAGAGGTCTCTGAGACTGTTCTCAGTTCTTTTCATTATTTTTTTGTTATTCTGCTCTGCAGTAGTTATTTCCACTATTTTATCTTCCAGGTCACTTATCTGTTCTTCTGCCTCTGTTATTCTGCTATTGATCCCTTCTAGAGAATTTTTAATTTCATTTATTGTGTTGTTCATTGTTGCTTGGTTCCTCTTTAGTTCTTCTACGTTCTTGTTAAATGTTTCTTGCATTTTGTCTATTCTATTTCCAAGATTTTGGATCATCTTTACTATCATTATTCTGAATTCTTTTTCAGGTAGACTGCCCATTTCCTCTTCATTTGTTAGGTCTGGTGTGTTTTTACCTTGCTCCTTCATCTGCTGTGTGTTTCTCTGTCTTCTCATTTTGCTTATCTGACTGTGTTTGGTGTCTCCTTTTCACAGGCTGCAGGTTCGTAGTTCCTGTTCTTTTTGGTATCTGTCCCCAGTGGTTAAGTTTGGTTCAGTGGGTTGTGTAGGCTTCCTGGTGGAGGGGACTAGTGCCTGTGTTCTGGTGGATGAGGCTGGATCTTGTATTTCTGGTGGGCAGGTCCATGTCTGGTGGTGTGCTTTGGGGTGTCTGTGGCCTTATTACGATTTTAGGCAGCCTCTGTGCTAATGGGTGGGGTCGTGTTCCTGTCTTGCTAGTTGTTTGGCATAGGCTGTGCAGCATTGTAGCTTGCTGGTCGTTGAGTGAAGCTGGGTCTTGGTGTTGAGATGGAGATCTCAGGGAGATTTTTGCCATTTGATATTACATGGAGCTGGGAGGTCTCTTGTGGACCAGTGTCCTGAAATTGGCTCTCCCACCTCAGAGGCACAGCCCTGATGCCTGACTGGAGCACCAAGAGCCTTTCATCCACATGGCTCAGAATAAAAGGGAGAAAAAATAGAAAGAAAGAAAGAAAGAAAGAAGGAGGATAAAATAAATAAAATAAAGTAAGATAAAATAAAATAAAGATATTAAATTAAAAATAATTATTAAGAAAACAACTTTTAAGTAAAAAAAAAAAAAAACAAAAACGGATGGACAGAACCCTAGGACAAATGGTGAAAGCAAAGCTGTACAGACAAAATCTCACACAGAAGCATACACATACACACTCACAAAAAGAGGAAATGGGGAAAAAATAATATATCTTGCTCCCAAAGTCCACCTCCCCAATTTGGGGTGATTCGTTGTCTATTCAGGTATTCCACAGATGCAGCGTACATCAAGCTGACTGTGGAGATTAAAAGGTTCTGAAGAACCTAGGGGTAGGACAGGAATAAAGATGCAGATGTAGAGAATGGTCTTGAGGACACAGGGAGGGGAAGGTTAAGCTGGGATGAAGTGAGAGAGTGGCATGGACATATATCCACTACCAAATGTAAAATAGATAGCTAGTGGGAAGCAGCCGCATAGCACAGGGAGCTCAGCTCAGTGCTTTGTGACCACCTAGAGGGGTGGGATAGGGAGGGTGGGAGGGAGATGCAAGAGGGAAGAAATATGGGGATATATGTATATGTACAGCTGATTCACTTTGTTATAAAGCAGAAACTAACACACCATTGTAAAGCAATTATACTCCAATAAGGATGTTAAAAAAAAATCAATGTGATTTATCATACTAACAAACTAAAAGTGAGAATGCACATGAACATCTGAATAAAAGCAGAAAAGGCATTTCACAAAACTCAACATCTGATATTCATAAAACCTTTCAGCAAACTAGGTATAGAAGGCTGCATCCTCAACCAAAAGGTGGGTGTGTGTGAAAAAGCCACAGTACAGGTAATAACATACCTGAGGCGAAAAAATCAGTGCTTCCCCATTAAGATCAGAAACAAGATGTGGTTGCCAGGCACAGCTGATTGAAATATAAAATGCTACGACCACTTTGAAAAAGAATGTCTTTCTTAAAAAGTTAAGCCTACATCTACCTTATGATCTAGCCATAGGCATTTACCCCAACGTAAAAAAAGTATACATCCATACAAACACTTGTACACAGATGTTCGTGTCTTCTTTATTTGTAACAGACAAGAAGTGGAAAAAACCCAATTGTCCATCAACCAATTTAGGATAAACTGTTGTACACCTGTATCACGTGATACTACCCAGCAGAAAGAAGGAATGAAATATTGATACATGCAACGACATTGATGGGTCTCAAAATAATCAAGCTGAGTGAAAGAAGCAAGACAAAAAAAGAATACACAACATATTATTCCACTTATGTAAAATTCTAGGGAAAACAAACTAATTTATAGTGATAGAAAGCAGATTAGTGGTTTCTGGGGTAGAGGTGGTGATGAAAGACAGCGGTAGGAAATTTGTAAATGTTAGATTTTCCTGCTAGCAACCCACCTTTAAAAGAAGATGAGGAGCTTCAAGATGGCAGAAGAGTAAGACGTGGAGATCACCTTCCTCCCCACAAATACATCAGAAATACATCTACACGTGGAACTGCTCCTACAGAACACCTACTGAACGCTGGCAGAAGACCTCAGACCTCCCAAAAGGCAAGAAACTCCCCCACGTACCTGGGTAGGGCAAAAGAAAAAGGAAAAAACAGAGACAAAAGAATAGGGACGGGACCTGCACCAGTGGGAGGGAGCTGTGAAGGAGGAAAGGTGTCCACATACTAGGAGCCCCTTTGCGGACGGAGACTGGGGTGGGTGGAGGGGGGAGCTTTGGAGCCATGGAGGAGAGCGCAGCCACAGGGGTGCGGAGGGCAAAGCGGAGAGATTCCCGCACGGAGGCTCGGCACCGAGCAGCACTCACCAGCCCGAGAGGCTTGTCTGCTCACCCGCCGGGGCGGGCGGGGGCTGGGGGCTGAGGCTCGGGCTTCAGTCGGATCGCAGGGAGAGGACTGGGGTTGGCGGCGTGAACACAGCCTGAGGGGGCTAGTGCAGCACAGCTAGCCGGGAGGGAGTCCGGGAAAAAGTCTGGAACTGACGAACAGGCAAGAGACTTTCTCTTCCCTCTTTGTTTCCTGGTGGGCAAGGAGAGGGGATTCAGAGCGCCGCTTAAAGGAGCTCCAGAGATGGGCGTGAGCCGTGGCTTTCAGAGCAGACCCCAGAGATGGGCATGAGACGCTAAGGCTGCTGCTGCAGCCACCAAGAAGCCTGTGTGCGAGCACAGGTCACTCTCCACACCGCCCCTCCCGGGAGCCGGTGCAGCCCGCCACTGCCAGGGTCCCGTGATCCGGGGACAACTTCCCTGGGAGAATGCATGGCATGCCTCAGGCTGGTGCAATGTCTCGCCGGTCTCTGTCGCTACAGGTTCGCCCCACATCCATACCCTTCCCTCCCCCCGGCCTGAGTGAGCCAGAGCCCCCTAATCAGTTGATACTTTAACCCTGTCCTGTCTGGGCAGGGAACAGACGCCCTCAGGTGACCTACACGCAGAAGCGAGGCCACTCCAAAGCTGAACCCCAGGAGCTGTGTGAACAAAGAAGAGAAAGGGAAATCTCTCCCAGCAGCCTCAGGAGCAGCAGATTAAATCTCCACAATCAACTTTATTTCCACTGAAATGGAAACTTTGATTAAAAATCTTCCAACAAACAAAAGTCCAGGACCAGATGGCTTCACAGGTGAATTCTATCAAACATTTAGAGAAGAGCTAACACCTATCCTTCTCAAACTCTTCCAAAATATTGCTGAGGGAGGAACACTCCCAAACTCATTTTACAAGGCCACCATCACCCTGATACCAAAACCAGACAAAGATGTCACAAAGAAAGAAAACTACAGGCCAATATCACTGATGAACATAGATGCAAAAATCCTCAACAAAATACTAGCAAACAGAAGCCAACAGCACATTAAAAGGATCATACAACATGGTCAAGTGAAGTTTTTCCCAGGGATGCAAGTATTCTTCAATATAGGCAAATCAATCAATGTGATACACCATATTAACAAATTGAAGGAGAAGAACGATATGATCGTCTTAATAGATGCAGAAAAAGCTTTTGACAAAATTCAACACCGATTTATGATAAAATCCCTCCAGAAAGCAGGCATACAGGGAACTTTCCTCAACATAATAAAGGCTATATATGACAAACCCACAGCCAACATCCTTCTCAACGGTGAAAAACTGAAACCATTTCCACTAAGATCAGGAACAAGACAAAGTTGCCCATTCTCACCACTATTATTCAAAATAGTTTTGGAAGTTTTAGCCACAGCAATCAGAGAAGAGAAAGAAATAAAAGGAATCCAAATCAGAAAAGAAGAAGTAAAGCTGTCACTGTTTGCAGATGACATGATACTATACATAGAGAATCCTAAAGGTGAGTCCAGAAAACTACTAGAGCTAGTCAATGAATTTGGTAAAGTAGCAGGATACAAAATTAATGCACAGAGATCTCTTGCATTCGTATACACTAATGATGAAAAATCTGAAATTGAAATTAAGAAAACACTCCCATTTACCATTGCAACAAAAAAATAAAATATCTAGGAATAAACCTACCTAAGGAGTCAAAAGACCTGTATGCAGAAAATTATAAGACACTGATGAAAGAAATTAAAGATGATACAAATAGATGGAGAGATATACCCTGTTCTTGGATTGGAAGAATCAACATTGTGAAAATGATTATACTACCCAAAACAATCTACAGATTCAATGCAATCCCTATCAAACTACCACTGGCATTTTTCACAGAACTAGAACAAATAATTTCACAATTCGTATGGAAACACAGAAGACCCCGAATAGCCAAAACAATCTTGAGAAAGAAAAATGGAGCTGGAGGAATCAGGCCTCCTGACTTCAGACTATACTACAAAGCTACAGTCATCAAGACAGTATGGTACCGGCACAAAAACAGAAATATGGATCAATGGAACAGGACAGAAAGCCCAGAGATAAGCCCACGCACATATGGTCACCTTTTCTTTGATAAATGAGGCAAGAATATACAGTGGAGAAAAGACAGCCTCTTCAATAAGTGGTGCTCGGAAAACTGGACAGCTACATGTAAAAGAATGAAATTAGAACACTCCCTAACACCACACACAAAAATAAACTCAGAATGGATTAAAGACCTAAATTTAAGGCCAGACACTATCAAACTCTTAGAGGAAAATATAGGCAGAACACTCTATGACATAAATCACAGCAAGATCCTTTTTGACCCACCTCCTAGAGAAATGGAAATAAAAAGAAAAATAAACAAATGGGACCTAATGAAACTTAAAAGCTTTTGCACAGCAAAGGAAACCATAAACAAGACGAAAAGACAACCCTCAGAATGGGAGAAAATGTTTGCAAATGAAGCAGCTGACAAAGGACTAATCTCCAAAATTTACAAGCAGCTCATGCAGCTCAATAACAAAAAAAACACAACCCATTTCAAAAATGGGCAGAAGACCTAATAGACATTTCTCCAAAGAAGATATAGAGATTACCAACAAACACATGGAAGAATGCTCAACATTATTAATCATTAGAGAAATGCAAATCAAAACTACAATGAGATACCATCTCACACCGGTCAGAATGGCCATCATCAGAAAATCTACAAACAATAAATGCTGGAGAGGGTGTGGAGAAAAGAGAACCCTCTTGCACTGTTGGTGGGAATGTAAATTGATACAGCCACTATGGAGAACAGTATGGAGGTTCCTTAAAAAACTGAAAATAGAACTACCATACGACCCAGCAACCCCACTACTGGGCATATACCCTGAGAAAGCCATAATTCAAACAGATTCATGTACCAAAATGTTCATTCCAGCTCTATTTACAATAGCCAGGACACAGAAGCAACTTAAGTGTCCATCAACAGATGAATGGATAAAGAAGATGTGGCACATATATACAATGGAATATTCCTCAGCCATAAAAAGAAAGGAAATTGATTTAATTGTAGCAAGGTGGATGGACCTAGAGTCTGTCATACAGAGTGAAGTAAGTCAGAAAGAGAAAAACAAATGCCATATGCTAACAAATATATATGGAATCTAAAAAAAAAAAAAAAAAATGGTCATGAAGAACCTAGGGGAAAGATGGGCATAAAGACACAGACCTACTAGAGAATGGATTTGAGGATATGGGGAGGGGGAAGGGTAAGCTGGGACGAAGTGAGAGAGTGGCATGGACATATATACACTGCCAAATGTAAAATAGATAGCTAGTGGGAAGCAGCCACATACCACAGGGAGATCAGCTCGGTGTTTTGTGTCCACCTAGAGGGGTGGGATAGGGAAGGTGGGAGGGAGGGAGACGCAAGAGGGAAGGGATATGGGGACATATGTATATGTATAACTGATTCACTTTGTTATAAAGCAGAAACTAACACACCATTGTAAAGCAATTACACTCCAATAAAGATGTTAAAAATTTTTTTAAAAGATAAAATAAAATAAAAGAAGAAAGTATTCCCTTCAGTTGGAGAAATGCATAAAGGAAGGATAGTTTATTTATACATGTAAAATCCCAAATTATCCTAAAAGTATCTTGGAAGCTATGGTGCCTATTTAGATTCTCAAGGTTTGGAAATGACACTGATTGTAACTGATAAGAAATTGCAGAGCAAGTTGAGATGAACTAAGAAGAAACTTACTGGTTGTATCCTTACGTAGGAAAGTCTCACAAGCTCCAGAAACAGGGCTTAAAAATGAATACATGATTTGAATATATTACAGAATGTGGGCTGTGAATGAACAATTATACATCATCACTAAATTCCGGATCTGTCAGCCAACATACACACTCTCTGAAGGAGAGGACACCCGATTTCCTTGAACTTCTTAAAAATGATGGACAGCTATGAAATTGTCAGCCAGTGGGGAGATAAATCCGCCAGGTAGGGCCAAGAATTCTCCCTTCAACTTTAAAAAAACTGTAGTTTGAGAGATCGGAGAGGGTAAAAAAGAAGGTGCTCCCCCTTCCTGGGTTGCTTAGAGTATAAAATATATCACTGCTGTAGCTATTTATGGCACAATCAAATATTAACCCAAATGCCTCAGAAACAGAATTAATGGATTGCTTAAGCAACCCAGGAATCAGAATAGCATCTATAGATGCTCTAAATATGGTAAAATCTCAAGGCCCGTTAACTAACCCAATCTGGGTTTAAATCACTGCCCAGCTGAGACACGGGAGCATTCCCTACAGAGTGATAGCATCCTGAGCTCTGAAACCAAGATGCCCAGCCTCCCCCTGAAGCGTCCAGTAATGTATTCAAAACTGTTGGAAACAGGATAACAACATAAATTGACCATGTCGTCCGTGATTCATTCTGATAAAACCGTGCCAGGATCTCTGAGAAACCTCCAAGTTATTAGATAAGCAGATGCATCCATCATCAGAAAAGTCAGCTTAGCTTTGATAATAATGGTTGACTAATTTTGCATTTTTTCTCTATAAAGCCAACAAGAATTATTGAAGTAAGAGTGGCTTTCATGCTTTTACATGAATAGGACGATTTCTGTGCAGTTAGAAAAGGTGGGGTTCCACATTCTCTTTCTGCCTCTCTGTTTATGTTCAGACCTCAACAGACCCATCTCTAGTGGTGACAGACTCCCCTGTCCCCAACATACAGCTGCCACCTCTGATACCACGGAAGAGACTAGTTTTGTGGCTAAGCACATTTTGTTTTATGGACAAAATACTTGGTTAACAGAAGGAACAAACAAAGGAATTAACTTATACACACAAGCACACAAGTTAGATATCTTGAGAAACATGAAAATGTTCTTAGTCTTTTCTCTACCTGGTAACTGGATTACTGTTCTATATGTTACAAATCTAATCAACATAACACCTGAAATGTTAACAATGGAATGGCTTTTATTTATCTCTAAAAACTGTATGCCCCGTCACAGAAACCAAGACAGTCCAGCAACTCTGCATCGACTCCCAGGGCACGTGACTCTAGGTGCCCATCACTGCGTGCCCATTCAGCTCCTGGCTGAGCAGGGACCCCCAGCTATACCAACAGACCCAGAAGTCTGGCATTTATTCAGGCTTTTTCATCAGTAGCACCATGGACCAGGCACCAGGATGCACTATGAACAAGACTGATGGGGGAGGTGTCTGCTCTCAGTGAACTCACATTCCTTTGGGAGAGAGCTAGCATGGAAATGGGTACGTAAACACAGCAATACCACAAATGTTGAACAGCACTGCAGGTGGCTCAGAAGATTTTTTATGTGAAATGATTATAGGTGCTATCTCCTAGGGAGTAGCCAGTGGAGCTTAGGTGCAATTGATGTGCTGGAACCAGCCAGACAAGCAAGGGTACAGGGCAGAGCCTTCCAGACAGGGGCGGGGGGGTGGTGAAAAGGCCCTGCTGTGAGGAGGAGCCTAGCTTGATGCAGAAGCAGAGATCTGTGTGCTGTTCCTGGAGTGTGGGTCCTCCTCTCTTTAGGCTTGGGGGGCCACAGCAAGCAAAGAGAGACCTCTGGAGCCTTCAGAGCAACAGAGTGACAGGCAGGGTACAGGGATTAAAAGGATCCCTATGGCTGGGTTCAGAGAGAATCATCCCTTACCTGTGGGCCTGAGCATCTAGTCTGTGTGGAGAGGAAAAGAGAACAGATTTACAGGGAGGCAGAAAGGGCTCCGAGTGGCAAGGCATTTCTCAACTGGAGGAGAAGAGAGAAAAGTCATCTGGGTGGAGAATGAAGGTAGTTCAGCAAATAGCACCCCATCGTGGGACAGTGGAAGCAGACACTGAATGGCAGACGGAGGCGGGAGTTGGTGGTCTTGACCTCCGGACTGTGTGGTCAGGGCAGAGGCCTCCAAAATCGCTGCCTGGATGTGCAACATGATGAGGACCAGGTCTCTTCAGTGCTGGGGAGGAGGTTAGCAGAGTGAGAGACAAGACAGAAGGTGAAGGAGGATGGAGAGCCAAGATCTGTCCCCAGTGTTCCTCATTGCCAGGGGCTGAGACGTCCAGGTGGAAAAAGAGGAAATGAAGGCTCCAGAGAGAAGTCACAAATCTGAGTCATCCCCACAGGACAGATGATTGAAACCATCCACCCCTTAACTCACACCTGTGCAGGGACATGATGTCAGCTTCACCACTCCGGGCACCACCAGTACAAGTCTCCGGGCACCTTTATGGAAAAAGCAGGAGAAGAGAGTCCTGGAGCTTAGGGAGCAGTGTGTGTACTGAGCGGATGTGGCAGCTGGTCTCTGGGTCAACTGAGAGCACTTGCAACCAAGGAGTAGGAGTAGGAACACTTGACCATGACGGCCTAGTAGTGGCAATATATGTGCCGAGCATTTTATCTGCAGTGCTAATGGAAATTATCAAAAAAATCCCTGTGTTCTGGGGCTGCAACGATTCTGTCTGTCATGATCAATAGTATGTGGTTAAGACCTCCGAATCCATAACTGTGTTTCTTAGGATGAATGTTGTCACTAATCATCCTTTTCCCATAAATATGCTGAGACAGGGGTGACGCGGTCATCACAACTCAGGGACTCAGGTAACGGTTAGGCTGCCTTTGGGGTGATGCTAGAACCTACGTTCTGTTTAGTGAGACAGGGTTGTTATTTAGTGTTGCAAACCATGACAACCCGAGCAAAGGAATCAACTGAGATCAACTGGTGACTGTTGAATTTCATATGTATTTTTTTTTTAACAAACTTGATTTAATGGACATATAGACAACACTGTATCCAGTAATATCAGAACGCATGTTTTTTCACATAGGGAGTATTTACAAAAATGATCATATACTGGATTATAAAGCCAAATATCAATACATTTAAAAGTAATGACAGTAAACAATCC